>NC_139008.1:84512990-85118070 GCF_964374135.1 Grampus griseus | reverse complement strand
CCTTCAGTCCCTGGACTGCAGCCAGGGCCCCAGGAGGGTGAGGGGCCTGGCGCCGTGACCAAGCCAGAGGTTCTTCTCCCTCATCCCAGCCCCAGTTCCTGGCCCTGCTCTCCTTCCACTGCTGGTGTTGGCAGAGGTTTCTACAGGGATGGTCAGGTCTGGGCCTGGACACCCCAGTTCACATGGGACCATCCCCTCCTATGCTTGCTGTCCTGGTCTCACCGTTAATATCACTGCCTTTCACGCCCCTCATCTGGGTGATACAGTCTCCCTGGTGTGACTGTTAATTCTATGTGTCAACTCGCCTGGGCCAAGAGAGGCCCAGCTCAGAAGCTGGTAGAACATTCCTTTTGGTGTGTCTGAAGGGGGGTCTCCGGAGAGGTTAGCATTTGCATCAGAGGCTGAGCAAGGAGATGCCCCCCAGTGTGGGTGGGGATCCCACAATCCCTTGATGCCTGAACAGAACACATAAGTGGGGGAAGGGATGCCCTCTCTCTGCCTGAGCGGGACGTCCGTCTCCTGCCCACGGGCGTCGGCCCTCCTGGCTCTCGGGCTTTTGGACTCAGACGGGGACTTGTGCCGGCCACCCTCACTTTCAGGCCCTTGCACTGAACTAAGCCCCAGTGTTCCCCGGGCTCCAGCCGGGAGGTAGCAGACCGTGGGACTCCTTGGTCTCATAATCACGTGAACAAATTTCTACAATAAGTCTCCTTTTCCGTGTCTCTCTCTGGCCTCTTGGTTCTGTTTACCTGAAGGAGCCGGACTCACACAGACGTTGGTCCTGAGCGTGGCCCTAGAGGAATAGAATTTTCAGCATGAGTTGTCTGAACCGGTTCTGGGGTTTCTGGAATCCACTCTCTCACCTGATTAGATTGAACGATGCTAAGAGTCTATTTCCCGTAGTCAAGTGAGCGCTGACTGTCCGTGGCGTGAAGTGTTGGTAGAGGCGCACGAACATCTGCATCGGCTTCTCGTCACCTCATCCTTGCAAGAACCAAGGAGCTCAGGGGCCGTAAGTGATGCTTTTGGAGATTTTGGGAAAACCAAGGAATAGGACGGTGTTGGTTGGTGGCTGTGACTGTCCCTGGACAAACAGATGAGAGAGAAGGATGGTCTCAGGGCTTTGGATTCACAGCTCCAGCCCACAAATGCCCCAAGAGCTTCGGGGTGGGCCCTGATGGAGCCCTCGTGTCCTGTGGCCCAGAGCTGAAATTGCTGAAAATCAGACACACAGCGTCATCCCGACTGGATGGGTCACACAAGTGAACCCCCAGCCTCGCCGGCGGTGAGAGGGAGGGTACTGATGGGGGAAGAGGGGACCCTGTACGTTGGGATGGGGGTACAGGAAGACCCACATGAGGCGGGCGGGGCAGGGCCTGAGGCTCCACCAGGCAGGAAAGCTGGCCTGTCACACGGTGTGCGGTGTGCGTCGGGCCGTGGGACCCGTGGCCCTTGTGTGAGAGACGGTCTCTCTGCTCATCTCTGCATGTCTCTGGATCTTGTTCCGGATGTCTCTCTCTCTCTCTCTCTCTCTCTCACTGTCTCTCTCTGTCTCTGCCTGTCTCTCTGCACGTCTGATTTTGGCCCGCAGTTCTCCGAGTTTCTGCCCCTCCCTCCCTTCCTCTATGCTGATGTGATGGGAAATCCCTTTATCACACCACCCCTCTGCCCTGCCACGTGCCCAAGTTGGGGCCAGGCAGGTAAGGCCAGCTCTGCCCTTGTCCTCTGGGTGGACACCCCTGTCCTCCCTCTGCCGGCGGTGTTTGGACCCATCATCTGAGTGGGGGGGTTGAAGCTTAGAGCTCCGAGCTTGGTCAGGAGGGGAGAAGGAGGCCTCAGCGTCACCTCTTGGGACCACCGGCCCTGGGTCCCCCCAGCTGATGGCCATCGCCACAGGGCTCAGCCCAGCACTCCGGCTTCCTGAGACGTGAGCAAAATGCTCATGGGAACCTAAGGCTGCCCCGGCTCCAGACATTTCATCAACATCCCGATCTGGTCCCCTCTAGGGATAACAGGCAATTTGTAGCACGAGTCTGCAATTTTTCATCAAATCATTTTTGAAGACAGAGGTTGAAACCCCAGAGGCAGCTCCCAGGGAGGAGGGCCAGGTGGGGCGAAGTTCCTGCTACATCGTTCTCAACTGTCTAAAAGTTACCGCGAATCTTCTGGTCTCCTCTATGCTCTCTCCTCATTGATGTTGTTAAAGTATAATTTTTTTTTAAAGGGAAGATCACTATTTTCATATATAAATATAAATAAGCCTGTGTCAAAGATTTTATGGTAGTCAGTAAGTAATGGGAAAACCAGTCAGGACGTAAAAACCAGTTCAAAGCAGAATCCAAAGGACAGCCGATCAGGACGCCGAAGTGAATGTCCTTAGTGAAGACACAGGCTGGCTTCTTGGGGGCAGAAGGGGTGTCATCGCCACCACCACCAGGCCAAGGCATCTGCATTTCTGAGGACCAATCTACCCTACATCAATTTTCTATATTTTACGGGGCTGGAAAATAGCTCAAAGGCAATGAAAGTCACAGACACCCCATAGAATCTGATAGTCCAGGTTGGTGGCTAGGAATCTAGTTTTCCACAGAAAAGATACCCGCTTAAGTCTTCTATGATTTTTTTCCCTTAACAGTTTTTGCATTAAAATATTTTGTTTCTGGGCTTCCCCAGTGGCGTAGTGGTTGGGAGTCCGCCTGCCGATGCAGGGGACATGGGTTCGTGCCCTGGTTCGGGAGGATCCCACATGCCGCGGAGCGGCTGGGCCCGTGAGCCGTGGTCGCTGGGCCTGCGCGTCCGGAGCCTGATGCTCCACGACAGGAGAGGCCACAGCAGTGAGAGGCTCTCGTACCGCAAAAAAAAAAAAAAAAAAAAAAAAAAAAATTTTGTTTCTTTTGCCCCGATCCCTGCGAAACTTTCCTGAAATATTCCCTTTTATTCCTGGGGCCTCCTGGACAGGCTGTCGTCAGCCTCTGCTCCTGCAATTTAGAAGCCAGGACTGGCCACCTTGGGCAGGATGGAGGCGTTCCATCCCCAGTCATTTCCTGTCCGGTCCCCCCTCCCCCTAACTCATTCCCCCCTCCTCCTCCTTTAGTTTATGTTTTTTAAAAAACTGTGTTAAAATACACACTTCCTAGAAGTTACCATTTTGACTATTGTTAAGTTCAGTGGCATTAAGCACATTCACACTGCTGTGCAACCGTCACCCCCCTTGGTCTCCAGAACTTTTTCATCCTGTAAAACTGATGCTCAGGCTTCCGTGGTGGCGCAGTGGTTGGGAGTCCGCCTGCCGATGCGGGGGACGCGGGTTCGTGCCCCGGTCCAGGAAGATCCCACATGCCGCGGAGCGGCTGGGCCCGTGAGCCATGGCCGCTGAGCCTGCGCGTCCGGAGCCTGTGCTCCGCAACAGGAGAGGCCACGACAGTGAGAGGCCCGCATACCACAAAAAAAAAAAAAAAAAAAAAAAAAAACTGATGCTCCATCTCCATTAAAGAGTAGCCCCCCCCCTCCCCAGGCCCCAGCCCCTGGCACCCACCATCCCACTCCTTGTCTCTACGGATTTGACTTAGGTAAGTACCTCACACGAGTGGAGTCTGCACTGTTTGTCCTTCTGCATGTGGCTTATTTCACGCAGAGTAATGATCTTTTCTTCTCATTTCTGCTCGGCTGAAACGTTCTGCGTTCATACTGGGAGCCTTCGAGGGAACATGGCAAGTGTGAAGATACGTCTAAAAAGAGGCGGCGTGGCCAGGCCACTCTCATTAGTGCACATGCAGTGGGAGTCTAGGGAACCACAGTTCTCTGCCTTAAATACTCATCTCCCTCTGAACCAAAGACCTGGGAGGGGCTGGGGGTCACCCCACTCAGAGTAAATCCCATGGGCGCAAGAGGAACATGCCCTCTTTTAGCGAAGTGAGGTGCTTTCCCAAAGAAGGGAGGGGGCTGCTGGGTGGCCACAGCTCCAGCAAGTGCCCCCCGAGGACGGGGGGTGCTGGGTAACGTTGGAGGAGCTGGGGGCGGAGGCAGGGACCCAGTGGGACAGTCCCCACGTGGGGAAGACTCCAGGACTGGGGGAGAGGGGTTTCCACGTAACTCCTTCCAGAGGTGTTACTGAAGAGTAGGGATATTTATTTTTAGGTACTTTTATGACTTTCTTTCAAACAACGTGGCTCTGAGCACACAGCAGGCTTTAGGGGACGCTAACGCTTACCCGGATTCTATTCATTTTGGCGGAACCCGTGCGTGAGGGCCTGTGCCCTCTGGCTCACGGTGTGTGGCATCTCAGCGCACATTTGTTGACTTACTGTGGAATGCTGAGCCAGTGGTTCCAGTGCGACGTGATTCAAGGAGTCTGGGAAAGTGAGAAGGTCTGGCTCTGAGTCAGAGCCTTTGAGCTGAGCCCAGAGTGGAGTCCTGGGTGCCTGTGGCCTTGCCCACAGGAGGGCCATGCTGGTGGCCACTGTCCAGACCGACGGACCTGGCTGAGCCTCTGTAATGGGTCCCTGATGCCCAGGACAGCTCAACGTCCCGGATGTCTGGAAGATCCAGTCAGCCCAGGATGGTTCCCTCTGTCCCAGCCAGAGTCCCAGGCAGGAGAGGCCCAGAGATCCCACCTCTGAGTGCTGGTGGCCTCGGAGGCGGCTGCGGCTCCTGGGGTCCAGGGCCCATGTGACCCCATGAGCAGAGAAAGGGGCCCCCGCCGTCTCCTCCCTGCACCGGCCACTTCCCTGGGACTCCGGTGCCCTCTGTAGGCTGTTCCTCAGAAAACCTGCAAAGATGCAGAGAGAAAACCACGGGTTAGTGACTTAGATAAACATGTATTTGCTTCCCCCCTCTGAGAAAAGGCCAGCCAGGGCAGCAGGGCGCCCGCAGGCCGTGTGGTTTGCCTGCTGTGCACATTCCTTCCACGGGTTTTGGTGAAAGAACGGATTTGACGGAGGTGTAGAGCGAGGCTGCTGGACCTTGCACAGTGAAATAAAGGAAGCCCCCTCCCTCCCAGGCCCAGCAACATCGTCATCAGAGCCTGTGTCTCTGCCCGGCTCCTACACCTGTCTCTGGCCCACTCCACTCAGTGACCTGGCCCCTGCCGTCCCCAGCAGCCAGTGTCCTGCCTGAAATGCCCTCGAGGTAAATACACGATGTGGCTCCTGGATCCTGAGTGGTACCCAAGCAGCGCCCCTCACGTGCTTGGCATGTGGGGAAGGCACCCGCGGAAAGTGGTGCCTCTTGTTATCAGCGTGCCAACAGCCCACTGCTGCGTCGGGAGGCCACGGAGAGGACGACACACAGAGAGACAGCAGAGACATTTGGACACAGGACACGGAACTCAGAGTGGCAGGAGGGAGGGAGGAGGGAGGAGCAACACAAGGAGGAGAAGAAAGACAATAACATTCGTAGAAATGGGAGAAACAACAACAAACTAGCAGACGGTGTTTTTCTTTTTATGGTGGGGACGCTGTGAATCACCACCCTGTCAGGTTGCCCTCTAGTGGCCATTGGAAGGATTGCACCCAAAAGTCTCACGTTTTCCCCAAAGAAATTCACTTGTGACCGGCGGATCCTGGAACAAAAATTTCAGGGGCGCGACATACATATATATATTTTTTGCGGTACGCGGGCCTCTCACTGTTGTGGCCACTCCCGTTGCGGAGCACAGGCTCCGGACGCGCAGGCTCAGCGGCCATGGCTCACGGGCCCAGCCGCTCTGCGGCACGTGGGATCCTCCCAGACCTGGGCACGAACCCGTGTCCCCTGCATCGGCAGGCGGACTCTCAACCACTGCGCCTCCAGGGAAGCCCCAAATATATTTTTAAAATCACTTTATCTTACAAGTTTTATTTTAATTTTTTAATATTAATTCAAAATATAACCACGTTTGTTTTAATATAAGGCCCTGTTTTGTTCTGTTTGAATAAAACTCTCCGTGTGGCCCCTGAGGGCCCCTTTGGGTGTACGCCCTGCCATCTGACCAGGAGGGTCTTAGAGGTAAATTCCTGGCCCTTCTGCCGTCGGTGGAGAGGCTTCATGTGTGGTTGCCAGACGAAATACTCGGTAAACTTTGAACTTCATATAATAAAGGGATGATTTTTCAGTATAAGTATGTCCCCAACATTGCCTGGAGAGGCCTGGAGATAAAGCGTGTCAGGTCCTGTAGGACCACCATCTGCCCCTGACTCAGAGGTGAGCTGGTCCAATGGGCCTTGAACCCCTGTATGAACGCGCTTTGCTCACAGAGTCTGTCATTTTGAGCCAGAACTTTGTCAAGGTTATTAGGAGAACTGGACTCACGAGAATGATCAGGCCTCCCTGGGGGATGGACCTCAACCTGGAGCCCCAAATTCAGCAGGTGCGCAGCTGATAACCACCTGCCCAGGTGAGGATCTTCTGTCAGTTTCCATCTCCCCTGAAGAATCGATGTGTACGCAGCAAGGGGTATTGCCAATGACACAGACGCCACCTGGTTCTGCCAGCAGATCATCAAGGTCTGTTTTGTTGTCCATCACCACCTGGCCATCTGGTCCACTGAGTCTTGCTGGCTTTGGGGAGAGTCTGAGTCGTTGTGTACTGGCCAGGCCGATACAACAGGAGCGAGGACGAGAGACTCCATTCTCAGCCAACAAATCTGCGTGAAGTCCACAGCTGTGCGAGTTTTCATCAGGGGGCTCTTTTTACCAGGCGCAGCCCAGGATTCTGCAGGGGGAGGCGAGTGCCCACAGCCTGTCCCGCTCCACAGAGCTCTCCAGGCTGAGACACTGTTTGCCACCTCCCTGCGGACCCATTGCCCCTGTGGTTTCACACAAACCTTTTGGCCCAATTGTCCAATTCCACGAGGGAAGTGGCATCCTGAATGCAACTGACAATCCCTTAATATCACCCAGCGTGTTGAGCTTGGTGATGTCATTTTGTCAGTGACTCAGTGCAGGGCTGCACCACCTGTTTCTCTAGAGCCCAGAAAAACCGCCAAGTCAATAATGACTTACCCATCTGGGGAATGGGCTGTCACTGACCATTTTAGTGAGGACACCTGGCCCTGAGGGTGGATCCAACCTGGGATGGCCCCTTGTCAGTTTCCATGTCCTGGAGGCCTTTTTGATCAGCCAAACGGGGCTGTTAAATGATGACAGATGGTCTGTAACATTCCTGTCTGCAGCAAGCCCTGAGTTAACAATCCCCCATCCGCCTGGAGGGCAGCCCAGCTTGCGATGAACAGCCCGCTGGGCTTGGGTAACTTAGGGGATTGGGTGGGAGTGGACACGCCCCACTGTTACGACTTGAATTCTTTGCTGAGGGTCAGACCCCCCCAGATGACAGTGACATTCTGAGCCACAAGCAGCCAAAACGCCAGGGCCCACAATGCACTCTGCTGCGGGACCACCATTGCCAGCACCCCCAATGGCCCAGAGACCCCACCCACAGGCGTATCAGCACCCGTGTGTCATAGATCATCACATTCACCCCCAAATCCCCAATGTCATCCGTTTAATCTCACCCTAATGGGGACCTGGAAATATGGTCATGTGGGAACCAGCACCCAAGAGCCCCAGAAGAATCTGAATTCCCCCCATTCTGCCCTTTATCCTGATAGGAGTAGAGGGTCCCTGGTCCCAGTGGGTCCTGGAGACCTCGGTCCATCCCTGACTATGTCAAACGCCTGAATCATTTGGGTCTGCAATGTCCCTTCACCAAACAGACACACCAACCAGGCTGCCTGGGGCTCCCCCGCTTCTGCCCACGTCTGCCCTTCACTCTGTACTTCATCCCTAGAGAAGGATCTCATTTCAGCAGCCCCGTCAGCGGTTCTGTGCAGAGTGAGGCCAGCAAGTGACCGACCTGGTGGAGCCCCTCACAGGCCCCTACTTCCCTCTGACATCGTCCGCGACCCCCGGGACACCACGGGAACACCCGTGGCGGAGGGCACCTGAGCAGCCCGTCACCCTCCACCCCCAGAGCCGGCTTTGCCCTGTGGCAGTGGGCCGAGGAGCTTCGTGTTCCCACCAAGCCACGGGGTGCCTGTTGGCGACCTTGCTCACTGCTCCAGTGTCCAGAAAGTGGCCTCTGTCATCTGTCACCGGGAGCGGAAGTCTGAATGACTCTGCCCTCGGCCTCGTGGTACCCAAGACACCGAGACAAAGACACCACAGCAAAGCACTGGATGGAGCCACGCAGAGGAGAGACACGGCAAGACCAGCCTCAGCAGTGGGCGGGCCCACGTGGAAGCCGACCCGCGGCCACTGGCCCGACGCACCCCTCCCGTCTCATCAGAAGGGCCCCGTCCCCTCCCCTCAGGGGACAGAGAGACAGTGGGGTTGGACGGGTGCCGTGTGACACAGAGCAGAGACGACACACAGTCTGACCTGGGGAGAGAGATGCCCGCACGAGGGGCCGGGCCCACACAGGCTGCGTGCGAGGTGGGGATGTGCTCCAGGCCCGAGGCCCCTCCACTGGTGGCCGAGTGGGGTCGAAAGACGGCACACATGAGACTGCCTCTCCCAACATCCCCTTACGATCCGGCAATCCCGCTTCTGCGTATAAACCCTAAAGGATTGTAAACAGGATCTCGAAGAGCTGTTTGCACACCTGTGTTCACTGCAGCGCTGTTCACGATACAGGAAACATGGAAACGCTTAAACATCGGTTGGTGGATGGCTGGTACGCACCGTGCGGTGTAGACATCGGTGGAACGGTATTCAGTCTAAAGCAGAAGGGAACACTTGCTGTGCTACGTACAGCAGGGATGAGCCGTGAGGACATCGTGCTGAGTGAAACGAGCCCGACACGAAACACAGACACGGTGAGAGCCCACTCCATGAGGATCCACGGTCATCAAAGTCCTAGCAGGTTCGACGGTGGGCCAGGGGAGGAGGACTTGCTCCACGGGTAGAGTTTCAGTCTTTCAAGGTGAGAAAGTTCCAGAGATCAGATGCACAGCGATATACATAGAGACAACACCACTGCACTGCACACGTAAACATGGTCCGGATGGTTTTGTGTTATGTGCTTTTATCACAATAAAACAAGGAATAAGAACCTCAACTTGGGCTTCCCTGGTGGCACAGTGGTTGAGAGTCCGCCTGCCGATGCAGGGGACGCAGGTTCGTGCCCCAGTCCGGGAAGATCCCACATGCCGCGGAGCGGCTGGGCCCGTGAGCCATGGCCGCTGAGCCTGCGCGTCCGGAGCCTGTGCTCCGCAACCGGAGAGGCCACGACAGTGAGAGGTCCGCGTACCGCAAAAAACAAAAAAACAAACAAACAAAAAAAGAACCTCCACTTATCTGTCCTAAAACTGCTGCTTTCAGACCCCCGGGTAGCACTCATTACTTCTGTGTACCATGGCCTCCTGGGCTGTGCACGTCCCAATTCACAGAACCTTCGACTATGTTAGGTTACGTGGCAGAGGGCAATCGAGTGTGCAATGAGTTAGGCTGGCAGATGAGCCGACTTCAAATGGGGAGACTGTCGTGGATTATGGGGGCGAGGCCAGGCAGGCTGGCCAGCACAGGAGCCTTCAGATTGGAAGAAGGAGGCCAGAGGAGGTCAGAGGGACCTGTCCTGTGCCATGAGCTGAATTTTCTCCACCCCCCACCCCGAATATTCACTGAAGCCCTAACTCCCGTGACTGTGTCAGGATATAGGGACTTCAGGGGGTAATTAGGTTAAATGAGGTCAGAGGGGCGGGGTCCCCAATCCGTGGCTTTGTGAGAAGAGGCAGAGAGGGAGATCTCAGCCTCTGCCCCACGTGAGGACCGTGGGAAGGGAAACACGGCTGGCCAGGAAGAGAGGCCTCCCCAGAAACCAACCCTGGCGGCACCTCGATCTTGGATTCCAGCCTCCAGAACTGTGAGAAAAGAAACGTCCGTGGTTTAAGCCCCCCAGCCTATGGCTCTGTGTTGTTTCAGTCCGAGCTGACGGAGACAGCCCACTTGCTGGCTTTGACGATGGAGGAAAAGGTCAGGAACCAGGGAATATAGGTGGATGCCAGCAGCTAGAAAAGATTCTCCCCCCAGAACCCCAGGAAGGAGCAGAGCCCTGCCCACACCTGGACTCCAGCCCCGCGAGACCCACGTCGGGCCTGTACGCAATACAGCTGCAAGACGAGAGATCTGTGGTGTTGTAAGTCACTAACTTTGAGGCAGAAACTCAGACATATATCAGGATCGAATACATATATCACGAGTCTGGACTTTTCCTAACCCTAACTTCCATGGTTTCATAGATTCTACCACATTCTCTTAACCTTTCCAGAACTTTGCAGACTAACGAGTCCAGTTGTTTCTAAAGTCTTTTATAACGGCCCCTTGTTGTTTTAGATCTCTTTCCCCAGGTCTTCTTTCTCTTCCTTTGCCCCCGGACATAGATGACGAACACTGTTGCAGAACTGAGGATTCAGCTATATCATGCTTTGGGATGAGGTCATCGTGGTTTTGGCTTTGTTTCCCAAATTGACTCCGTTATGGTGCCTACCCAGATGTCGTTAGCTGTGTGGGCTGTGGCGGATGAAGCCAACGTCTGTGGGAACACGGTACGATGGCTCTTTATAGTGTTTGTAACTGATTTCTCACAGTTATCCTTGTAGAGTCTGGGTTGTGTATTCCCTCAATGTAACAGGCTCATCTGCCATTTTTGATTGGTTCACAGCGCCTGGAGGAATTTGCATGCATTTTGCCACCTGGAGGAACTTGACATCATCTGTGAGGCTGGACGTTTACCAGCAAACTCTCTGCTTAAACACACCGCTATATGATTTTTAGTAGACACCAGCCCTTCCGCTCAATACTTAATCATGCTTCATCCAAGACAAAGTCAGTTCATGTCCATAGAGTTGTCTGGCCCTAATCTAGTCCCAGATATGACTTCTCCTTTCTCTAGCTCCTCATAGGTACCCTGCTCCACGGCCACCACTGGTAACTTACTAATATTCTCCCTATGTGTTTTACATATTTTGAATCTATGTTATCAGGTGCATATGCAGTTACATCGTCGCACCTTCCTGGTGCACAGATCCTTCCATTATAGTGACATGACTCTATCTCTAGTAATGTGTCATAAGTTAAAGTTTACTCTGCCTGATAACTAGTACCCGTATAGATAAGCCAACTTTCTTTTGGTTAGTATTTACATTCATCTTTTTCCAAGAGTTCACTTCACACTTTCTCTGCCCTTAGGTTTAAGTAGTTTATCTTGAAAGCAGCAACAAGTTTGTTTTTTTCTTCCAGTCTGGCAATCTTTGTCTTTTAATTGGATTATTTAATACATTGCTGTCAAATAAAATTGATAATATCTTTGAACTTACTTTTTATCCTCTTACCATTGGTTTTCTTTTGGTCCTACATTGATTATCTTCACTTATCGTCTTCATTCTCGCCTTTAAAAATTAATCAGGTGTGTGATATATTCCATTTTGTCCCACTAAGAGCTTGGTGGTTCTAAATTATTTTACTATCATTTCAAGCTAAAGTAAATGGTCCTTGTGGAACAAATTATAAATCCAGCTTTGAAGTCTAGAAGGCATTCGATCAAGAAGGTGTTGGTTCTGAAGCATCTTTTGGGGGCCAGGTGAGGACAGGCAGCGGCAATTTGGGTGAATTTTCTGGTTTGCGGTTTGAATGAGTCTCGCGGTGGCACTGGTTGTTCTCGTGAACTTTTGAGTGACCCGCACAGCAGCAGGTATGAGGACTGTCCACACATTTGATCTGTTGTGGTGACTTCTCTGAAGTTTATATTAAGTCATTTGGCTTGTAGGGCTTTGGGGAAAACAGTTTTAGATTTTAGTGATTCCACGTCAGCAGGATGAGAGAAAAACTGAAAACCTCATAAGGTATCCGAAGAGTAAACATCACTCAAGGACTGTACCTCCTCTTCCGGGGAGGGGCTTAGGGCATTGCCGGTGGAGGGCGCCTAACGTAGATGGTTGTCTTGGGCGGGTACCGAGTTCTGTGACTGTCATAAAAAAGAATTCCCGAAGTCCATCACTGGGGTGGGGTCAAAGGGCATATGGTAATCGTTATTTTTCATGCTTCTTAGCAAGAGTGCCATCCCCTGCGATCCAAGGAAATGACCTTGTCCTTGATATTTACCAGCGATTCTGGTAGGAAGGAAACAAGAGGGGTAAGAAGGGGAGAGAGCCTGGAGCACCAGCTGGAGGCCAACGGTAAGCTCTGCTTGGGCTACTAACACTCATGACCTTGGGAGTAAACTTGCTGAAACTCAGTGCCCACCTCTGTAAAACGGTGGCAGCAAAGCCCATCTCGTTAGGTGGTCCCGCGGGTGTGGTGGGATGTGCAGAATCACCTGGCCCAGCGTCTGGCCCACGGCGGCAAAGCCCTCGACACACAGGAGGTTTCCCTTCTCATATTCTGATTTTCACGTCACTTCACAGCCCATCTTATTCCAAAGATGGCTTAATATGGATCATATAGACACAGAGGCTGCAGCAACAAAATAGGCATTTGGAGTAGATAGATCAGGCAGCAAAGACGAAGAGGGAGGAAAGGGCAGGGCTGGGAAATGGGGCCCAGGCTCAGGTGGGCGCACACCTGCTCTCTCGCTCAATTCATCCTTTCAAACTAGCATCTGTGAGCTCGGGGCCCTGAGCTCAGGCATGAGTAAGGCCCTTGGATAAAAATCATACATTTCCCTAGGATAGCCACGGTACTCAGAGTTTTAGGGAGGAATGGATTACTTGGATATTAAAACAAAAGCTGAGATTTGAGTAGAAGGCAGAATTCAAATGAGTTACAATTCTTAGGAGTTTATAGGGGGTACCATAATTAAGCAAGGGCTGCATCACTAATATCTGATGCCACGGCCCCTTCCCCATCAGAGCCCTTACCTGCCTTGTGCAAGAACTGTGGATGTGAGCACATCACCCACTCCACCCTCCCTAAATTGACGGGAACCAGGGCTCCTCAGAGAAAGGGCTGAGTCCACTTCTGGGGCAGGAGATGCATAGCTGAGCCTCGAACATCTGGTCACCCCAGGAGGCAAGGACGCTCTCAAAGTCTTTGAGTCCCGGGGATACGGGCTGACCCGAAGAGGCTCCCACTGGCCTCGATGAGACAGATGACCACCCAGAAGAATAATGGGGGCAGTGGCTGAATACATCTAGTGTATGAAATGCCATGAGTTTACGAGGGGAAGAAAAACCTCTCAAATTGCTAGGACATCAACTCTGTATTATGAAAATAGATTAAGGAAAAAAATGAAGCATTTATCCTCCTGTTCCCATAAAAACCGTATTCCAGAGTAACCAAGTAGTTGATGAGGAAAGAGTTCTCCGTGTTCTTATAAATAGAATTCCAGCTTAAAAATGCCAAGGGAATGATGTGATTAGAATATCGTCGTTTTGCAATTTCTAGTGAAGCGATGGAGCTAGGCATAGTCAGAAGCCCCTGCTCACACCATCCGGTGAAACGTGGACGGGCAAATTTTATGATGAAAGGACCCGATTCCACCAAGTGGGACAGCCCAAAGGAGACACCCTGATATTCTCTGCCTCTGGATGGGAGGTAGTGGGATTCACACCTGCCTCACCCAGAGGTCTTTCCCAAAGACTCAGACCTGAGACTGACGGAGCATCTCAGTCTAACCACCAGTTCCCAGGAATGCAGGGCGCTAGGGCAGTTAAACCAGACCTGGGGCTCCTATAGCAGGACAAATATTCAGTTTCTTCAAAAGATAAATGCCATACCCACCCCCCAAATAACAACGAAACTTGCGAACAAAAATGAGGAAAGCAAGAAACTCCGTAAGTGGAAAGACATGTTAGAGACATTTCATCCAACACAAATGTGCTGACCTTGTTTGGATGTGAGTTTGAACAAAGCAACTGCGAAGAGGCATTTTGAGATAATCAAGAAGTAATAAAAGCGGAACTGGCTTATATAGTATCAAGGGATTGGTGGTATTTTGTTAGGGGTGACGATGCGATGGTGGCTATGTCGAAGGATTTAATGAGTCCTTTTCTGGAAAAGACACATATTGGATTATTTTCAGGTGAATCCAGACGTGTTCGGGATTTGCTTTAAGACACTTTAAGAAAACAGGGTTATAGGTAGGATGGATGTAACAAAACTGGCCAAATATTAGACACTATCGGGCCTTAGGGCACCTGGAGGTTCATTTTCCTATTGTCCTTACTCCCGTGGGGCTTCAGCTTTTCCAGAACAAACAGGAATATTTATACTCCAGTGCTTTTCTCAGGGAAGCCTCAGGAATCCTTAATATGATGACGCTTCCCTCTAGTGGTGGCTGGGAAGACTGAAGCCGAGATTCTGCAAACGTGCATCTGAATCTCGCATAAGCAATACGCCAGGTGCACGGCAGAGGGCGCCAGGTGGGCCAGGGAAGAGGGGATGGTTTTGCTGAATCTTTCAGTCACTGAACTTTCCATATTAATTGTTACGTAGTGATTCCAAATTAATTGCCTGTATAGGGACGTTTGGTTAAAAAAATTAAAATGCAATTTAAATTTTTCAAATGCTCAAGGTAAACGATGCCCAGAGTCTGGACCCCGACTTCACATAACCCCCAAACCCGGCCAAGGACCCCGTGGTTGGTGAGCGACCCCTGCCCTGACAGCCACGAGCTCAGAGTCCACGTGTGCCACCCCGGGACCTGGTGGGTGACCCGAGCCTTACCCAGGACCACTTCATGGCCAGACCCTTGTTTGTACTCACTGTTCCCCACCCCTGTCCCTCTGCTCTCATTTATGTGACACTCTGAGCCCCTGTAGCCGTCTGTGGGAAGGAAGGAGCGTGAGCCAACACCGAGCAATGGGAGTGTGATTATAAACTAGCTTCCACTTGCTTAAGGCCCTGTGTGATGTCACAGCCGCACGGAAGGTGGAGGCCCCTTGTCCACTTGTGAGGGGACACAGGTGCTTGGAGAGGCCACAGGGCAACAGAGCTCATGAGCCACACTAAGATCGAGGCAAAGTCTTTCCTGGGGTCCCCCCTCCTGGGTGTCAAGGGACCAGCACAACCTGCTCGTCCTCCATCCCAGCCCCAGGGAGTGGCTGCCCGCAGCCCGAGGGGTGAGCTGCCCCCAGGCCCCCAGGGAGGGCCCTTATGATGCTCTAGTGTCCCAAGGGCCACGAAGGCAGAGAGGAGAGTGACAGGAGCATCGTCATCACACACGGAGAAGCGGGATTTCTCTAGAGCACTTACGTCACTTTTACCCGATGGTAAAATTGGGTCACTCAGTCGTTCTCAGATTCACATTTGCAGACCCGACAAAGACACAGGGGAGTGTTTGGGGTGAAAAAAAATGTGAGCTGCTTACAAGAGAAATTTTTCATATTGCTAGGGGGTTATTTTTGCGATGAAAAGCGTGAAAAAAGAGAGCAGCAAAGCCAGTTTTAGCAGCCTAGTGAGAAAACCCCACCGCTGCAGCGCGAACGCGCTATTGAACGAGACCTGCATATTTCAGAATTTTATATTCTTAAATGGATTTTTTTTTTTTTTTTTTTTTTTTGCGGTATGCGGGCCTCTCACTGTTGCGGCCTCTCCCGTTGCGGAGCACAGGCTCCAGACGCGCAGGCTCAGCGGCCATGGCTCACGGGCCCAGCCGCTCCGCGCCATGTGTGATCTTCCCAGACCGGGGCACGAACCCGCGTCCCCTGCATCGGCAGGCGGACTCCCAACCACTGCGCCTCCAGGGAAGCCCTTAAATGGATGTTCTTCAACCTCATGTCCTCAAGCATGGTCTCAGGGACTTTGAGAATTTGTTTCCTTTAAAATGAACTTGGCTCAGGCTAGAAAAACACAGCAGGGCTCCCTGCTAGAAAACACATTCTATTTCTCAGTTTTGCTCTAAAACTGCCGTTTTCAAACATCTTGGTCTTGTGACCCCTTTGCACTCTTAAAAAATGTTGAGGATCCCAAAGAGCTTTTGTTTATGCAGAATAAATAGAGAAATGGATAGATTTACCGTATTTAATATAAAAACTTATGATTTAAAAATGTTTATGTATTCATAAAAAAATACTAATAGACCTAATACATTGCTGGTGGGAAGGTAAATGGTGCGGCCACTTTGGAAGACAGCCTGGTAGCACCTTATATAGTTAAACGTACACTGATCACAGACCCGGCAAGTCCACTTATAGGTGTTTATCCAAGAGAAATGAAAACATACATACACACAAAATTGTAGGTGTATTATTCACACTCGGCATTATTCATAATAGCCCCAAATGGAAAGAAATTCAAATCTCCAGCAACTGGCGCGAATAGATAACCGAATCCCGGCGCATCCCAGCCAACTCAGCAGTAAGAGTGAACAAAAGATTGACTCGTACACTCACAGGAACGAGTCTCCAAAACCTCATCTATCAAATACATACAGAAGCCCTAAAGTCTCAGAATTCAAGCAAGCCCTGAAGCTTAAGAAACAAGCTAAGGATATAGACAGAAAACTCACAGAACAAGAAATGCAAACGGTCCTTGATCCTATGAACAGGTACTCAGCCTGATTTATAATATGAGAAATACAAATTAAAATTACACCAAGACACAGTCACTTAACAAACTGAAAAAGCAGCTTGCAACGTGCTCTGTGGTTGATACTGTGGAGAAACTGACACTCTCTAATGTCGCTGGTGGGAAGCCAATTCCTGGGAAAGGGGAGTGAGGCGACTTGCAGGACAGTCCTGTGTGAGTTTACCCCCTGACCTATTGATCTCACTTCTAGGACTGTCCCCAAAGACACACAGGAAAAAATATCAAAAGAGGAATGCAAAAGGGACAGGTAAATACATCCACGTAAACACTTATATTATCACAAAGAAACAATGTAAATATAGCCAAAATCTAATAAACTGGGCGACTAGTGGTGGAGGGGAAAATTAGGATGGAGAAGACAGAGATGACACTCAAGTTCTCTGGCTGTCATTTTTATATCATTTTGATCTGGGCACCATGTAAATGTTTTTGCATAATTAAAAAAGGATTACATTTAAAAAGGAAAACAATCTTTAAAATTTGAAAAGGATAAAATAGATAACCGACAAGGACCTACTGAGTAGCACAGGGAACTCTACTCAATATTCTGCAAAAACCCAAATGGAAAAAGAATTTGAAAAAGAATAGATATATGTATATGTATAACCGAATCGCTTTGCTGTACACCTGAAACTAACACAACATTATAAATCAACTATAGTTCAATATAAAATTTTAAAATAAATAAATGACTAAATAAATAAACAAAAATACTTAACAACAAAAAAATTTTTTTGGAAAGGAAACAAGCCTAAAATTCTATCAGACTGGTAGCATCACCACACGGAGAAAATCATTGGCTCAATTGACTTTAAAACACACTTTTAGCTATATAGTCCTAATAGGATATATTCTGAGGAAAAACACTCAAAGAAATGTCAGCCTGGCTTCATTACTGGGATGGCTATTTTGAAACTATTACAGAGAGATTGTAAGATAAAGTACACAATTATGTTAATGTTATTGTCGTTGGCAGCCACGGTTTTCAGCCTTCCAGAAAAATTTTAAGTCAATGAAGCAACTGCCGAGAAAGAATAGATACATGTGTATATATAACTGATCACTTTGCTGTACACCTGCAACTACCACAACATTGTAATCAACTACATTCCAATATATAAAAATAGAAGCAACTCCCTGTAATCTTAATGTTAAATTGAAAATATTGGTATAAACACGTTTTCTTTATAAAATATTTTCTGTCTCCTACAAAGATTTAGAAGACTACAACCCAGTAGTGTTTAAAAATGAACACCCCTAGTTTGCAGATTTTAGTCCCTAAACACTAACTCCATCTTGTTATTCTTAAAAACTGATACACAACTGGAAAGAATAGAGCAATTATCTCGACAATCTCGTATGGACTGGACTGTCTTGCAGGGCCATCACATAGGTGATGAGGGAGTCTTCTTGGGAAGAAAATGCTAGCTAATATAAATTCGGGGGAATGACACAGTTTTAAAAATCACTCTTTTGACCCTCTAATAGTAATGGGACAAGGCAATAGTTATCAAGGGACACTGAAACCAGGAAGTGTGGTATCGGTGGGAACGAATCTACTGGCTCCATCAGGTGATGATGTGGGAAGCAATTCCATGCTCGTTCACCATCACAAAAGTGAGATAAAAAAAAACACGTGCCCCATGGTTCTGGGCCCACCTGTGCAAGGTGCTTGCCTCATACACTGAAGCTGAATCTGTTGATACTTCTGGATGAGATACCTATCCGTACAAACTACAAACCACACAGCAAAAGTTTAAGTTACTGCACAAACCCAGAACGTGAGTCATTCCATAACTAAATGACAGGTCTGCACTGGAGTGGGGTGGGATCTGCACAGGCAGGGGACTATGCAGGGCTTAACACCAAATGACAGAGGTCATGGGACCACCTTAGAGTTTGCCTATCATAGCGATGGCTTGGAGATCTCCGTCTGACAGGAGGTGATGGGGATGCTGGTATGTGAGTTTCTTATTTGTACATTTTGGCCTGGGATAGTAGCTCTCAACTCAGGCTTTCAATTACAATCATCTGGGTTGGTTTTTTTAGAAAATGTAGATGGCTGGTTAACATCAGAACAATTAAACTAGAATAACTGAGCATCAATATATTTAAAAGATTCCACCTACCACATACCATACACATCTAATAGGCACTCAAGGTGGCACCGTGGTTTCCTAGAGGAAAGAACCATTGCTCATCTCCTGGAGGCTGGAACACAGCTTGGGTGGCCAGGGGGCCTAGGGCGCAAGGTGGCACCCATGCTGGTGGAGTGGCTGAGTAGAAGAAAGAGTCGCCAGATGATGGAAACAACAAAATTCATGCAAGTTAACCAGGAACAGCTGTGCTGGACCAGTGGCCACCAAGCCCTCCAGGGAATAGAACCTGTGAGCAAGGTCACAGCTGGGCTCATCCGATTTCCAATCCCCCCTCCCTTCAGTCCAGCTAAGGCGGACAGAGCAAACTCGCCAGGAACCCTCAGAGGACCCATCAAGGGTGGGATGCAAGCATCACCTTTCTGACAGTTGTTTTTATTTTGTTTTAAATTTTAAAAGACTCTCACATTGTACTCCCTACTATAGGGATGCTCATTTTAATACCAAAAGTGCTAGGTAGGTAAATAGACAGACAGACAGACAGATAGATAGATAGACAGATTTTTCAATATTATTTTAAGAGCTTTGATGTAAAATGTGTGTCAGGTTTCTCTGGACTTGACTGAAGCCCAGAACACGGCCAAGTACAGGGAGCACACGCGTGCCCCGGTTCCCAAGGCTGGAGCTGGAAGCCCCCGTGTGTCCCACCGCTGAGTGTGCTCCCGGCCTCCTGGGGGGTGATCTGCGTTCCAGCCTCTCCGGGGGCCCATTTCACATCCTGACCTCCGTTCTCACTCCTTTTCCTCCCCTTCCTTCCCTCTCCAGATCTCCACGTGCTGCTCTAATTTACATACATTGTGGGCCTCTGAAGCCCTTGTTGAATAACGAGGGAGCCTGGAACATCACAACAAAGGTGATCTGATTAGACAGCAGCTTGCATCGCACCGGGGCTATTATTCGCCAGGACTGTGAGAGGTCTTTGCACCCTCGCGTTCAACCTCACACCAACGGCATAGGCAGGACTCTGGTTTGACAGCGGACATGGGAGCCAGAAAGGATAATGAACTTACACGGATCACACGCCTGTGCGTTTGTGCTGTGACACTTCCTGTGGGGTCAGACAGAAGGGAGGCAGCCAGGCAGTGGGGAGTGCTCATCTGGGGCTGGTGAGGCTGCCCCCTAGGAGGGAAGACCGCGATTAATGGGTGATGTCTGACAAAGGCAAGAGACGGAGAAGGGCAGGGCAGGTGGACGTGTCTGCAAATCTGGCCTGAGGGGACATACACTGTCCTATCCATGAGGGCCGGACAGCACAAAGGTGTGGCCTGAAGCAAATAGTGAACCAACAACAGAAACAACAATAGCGCTGCCAAAGCGACAACATTGATCTGGGAGGGGGTACTTCTCCTACGCTTTTGTTTGCTTCTTCTGCTTTTATCTTCCTTGAATTTGTAGCCCAGTGTTTCCCAATGGCTGTCTGCAGACCCGTGGACATGCAGAGTGTGGAGATTCCACAAGGGATTTTTAAAAACTTACACTTTACCAGACAGAAAAATACCAGCCTGCCGCTGCAACGTAAAAGTGTAATTCAAAGGCTACTTGATAGTCTAAAATTTTAAGGTTTAAAATTAAAATTATGGTCATCCCTCTGTATCCGGGATCTATAGAGGGATTTATTCCAGGACCCCAGAAGATACCAAAATCCATGGATGTTCAAGAACCTTCTCTAAAATGGGCAAGTATTTGCATATAACCTAAGCTCATCCTCCCACGCACTTTAAATCATCTCTTGGGTACTTATGTGACCTAATACAATGTAAATGCTAGGTAAATACTTGCAAATACTCTCTTAATGCTAGGTAAATAGTTGCCAGGTGGAAAATTCAAGTGTTGGTTTTTGGAACTCTCTGAATTTTCTTCCGAATATTTTCGATCCGCAGTTGGTTGTATCTGAGGATGATGCACCTGTGGATACAGAGGGCTGAGTGTACTTTGAGTCTCTAACATGTTTCCTGAAAGTCTTCCTAGGGGTCCAGGATGCTGCAGGGACCCCTGAGGGGGTCTGAGGAAACCACCCTGGGCATGGCCTTTTGAGGTCTCTTGCTTTCTCGTAAAAGGGTATTTAAGTTTTGCTTAAAACTGCCTTAAGGTGTGTGTTCTACCAAACACTACAACTGCATTTGCCTTAACATTGAAAGTGTCACTTCTGAATACATTTCTGTAAGAGAGCAGGGCAACACAGCAATGTCTAGGTCGAACCCTTCTGCATTTTTGGTGATTTGGGGCTCAGTTTATAAGCTTAGGGTTCTGTGGACAAAGAATGTTGTCTGCCATGTCAGTAAACAAAAGATGTTGCTGTCATCCAGCCCTCAGCCACTGCAGCCACCCCCAACTGTGAACCCTGAGGGGATTCAGGATGGAGAGAAGCAGGATACTGGCCCTAGATGGTTAAGGTGCACATCAAAGGAATGATTTCAATGAGCCCAGACAATTGCATCTTCCCATACATAGAAAAGTGCTAAATTCATTAACTTGAGATGTCTGGTTTTCTTTAATTAACAGTAATCTTTTGATGTTCTGAATACCTGGCTTTTGTTGCAAAAACCCCTCTATATCCTGGCTCCTCTCTTACCTCTGTGGAGAAGTCCCTTGGAGCTAGCTGAGAGGCTGTTTCCCAGGTTTAAGTCCTCAGCAAGTTCGCCTAGTAAGATACAATTCTCAACTTTTAGGTTGTGCTTTTTTTTGACAGTGGCTTTTTTTTTTACAGCCTAACAGTGTAACAGGGAAGACCAAACCTGACTCCACCTTGGATGGTTCCTTTACCTCTAACCTTAGTGCCCTGTTGCCTGCGGTAAGTCCTGCTGACCCTGCACCTTTTGTAAAACAATGTTGCCTATTGCCTGAAATATACAGGATAGCTCTTTCCCAAGGCTCTGCCTACCAGGGATGACCTTTAAAAAAATATAACACTTCTCATTTATATGGAGATAAAAAGTTGCAGAACAGAGAATAACATCTGTCTTGGAGGTTTATAGGAACATCCTGACCAGACCTAGGTGGACAGCTGCAAGAGCAAAGGATTCCTGTACTAAGTAGTTTGCAAAACCCAGCCACACCCCCTCCCCTTTTAGTATAAAAGAAGCCTAGATTCTAACTCAGACAAGATGGTTCTTTGGGACACGAGTCCACCCTCTTCTCGGTCTGCCAGCTTTCTGAATAAAGTCACTATTCCTTGCCCCGACAACTTGTCTCTTGATGTATTTTGGCCTGTCGTGTGGCGAACAGTATGAGCTCGGACTTGGTAACATAAGCAGAAACGGATCTCCTCGGCACTGGCTAGCTTTAAAGTGGCCTGGCTAACTGTAAAGACCAGCCAGGGCAGGAATGGTACCCAAATAATGGAGTTGAAAAGGAAAACAACAGTGACGATATTAACAATTAAAATGTAAACAGGAAAGAAATCGGTGAGGGAGATTAAGAGGTACAAACTCCCAGTTACAAAATAATTATGTTGTGTAATAGGAACTAACATAGTGTTGTAGGTCAATTATACTTTAAAAACAAACAAACAAACACACAGAGTCATAGAAAAAGAGATCAGATCTGTGGTTACCAGAAGTGGGGTGGGGAGGGGAGTTGGATGAAGGTGGTCAAAAGGTGGAAACTTAGATATATAAGTATTATCAATAAGTATTAGGGATGTAATGTACAATATGATAAATATAATTAACATGGCTATACATTACCTATGAAATTTGTTAAGAGCGTAAATCCTAAGAGTTTTCATCACAAGGAAAAATATTTTTCTATTTCTTTAATTTTGTATCTAAATGAGATGATGTATGTTCACTAAACTTATTGTGAAATCATTTCATGATGTATCTAAGTCAAATCATTATGCTGTACACCTTAAACTGATACAGTGTTGTATGTCAATTATATCTCAATAAAACAGGAAGAAAACAAAAAAGACCCCCAAAAAGGACAAAAAATACAAACAGAAATGGTGTTTCTGCTGGACAACAGTTTGGTTTTTACTCACAGGTAATGGTCAGTCCTGGGATGCGATTGCATGGCCTTCTGGTGGATGCTACAGGGATTGCTGTTGGCTTTTCCAGCTTCTTGGTCCATCACTCCTTGCAGAAGAAGCTCTCCAGGTACCCTGCAGAGGTTGGCCCTCTCAAATCAAGGCATTTGGTGCACTGCCTAAATGTCTTTGATTTATTTTGCTTTATCTTTCGAAATCCATGAAAACCTCACGTCTTAGCTTCCACAACCTAGAGATGTTTGTGATCAGAAAAGTGATTGCATTTTTAATCCTCTAATTGGATGATACAAGGAGCATCAGCTGTGCCCTTTGACTTCAGGCAGTCCCAGCACCTGGGCAAGGACTCCTGCGGGTCAGCCACCACAGCCTGGGCTTCCAGCCAAGTGCAGCCCGCCTGCCAGGCGTGTGCCCAGGCCTGGGTGCCGGCTGGGTGTGCTGAGGCCTCCCCCGGGGCTATTACATGACCTGACCACCCCTCACACCTGTCCTGCTCTGATCTTTGTGCCATCATGACCCTCTGAAACCTGCCCAGAGACAAGAGGATGTGTGAATAAACGGGCAGCTGTGGTGATTTGATTGTGAACCCCGTTCAGGGGTGGCTAGCGTGTGCCGGGGTCTGTGCAAGGCCCCACCCCACCCCGCCCCACGCTCAGTCCTACAGAGCAGACGCTTAGCTCATTTGACAGAGGACACTGTGGCCAGGAAGTTGAACTAATTTACAAGCGGTCGGGCAGCTGCCCCGTGTCATTGATCCAGCATCGTTCTGACCTCAGGCACTTCATATTTGGGGCAGAGATTTGGAGGGTGATTACTCCCATCCCACCCGCCGACCCCAAGACCCCGCCACTACCTTGCCCCCCACCAGCCCTAGGCACCTAACTGGCTTATAGGTTTTCCTATTGCCTTTTACTGAGCCACCCAACCACAACTTGTTCAAGGACGGGCAAGTTCCCAGGGTCTCTGGCTGAGGGACATGGACACAGGCTTCAGTGGCCTGTTCTAAGTGCTGACCTGCAGCCCGGACCTGAGCACCACAGAGGCTGAGGCCGGCACAGCAGTCAGGACCAAAGGGAGGCTGATGACAAAATAATAAGTAATGGATAGAGAAAACCATAATTCAAAAAGATACACGCACTCAGCGTTCACTGCAGCACTATGTACAATAGCCAACACATGGAAGCAACCTAAGTGTCCATCGACAGAGGAACGGATAAAGATGTGGCACATATATACAATGGAATATTACTCAGCCATTAAAAAATTAAATAATGCCATTTGCAGCAACATGGATGGACCTAGAAAATATCATACTAACTGACGTAAGTCAGAGAAAGACAAATATCATATGACAGCACTTATATGTGGAATCTAAAAAAAAAAATGATACAAATGAACATTTTTACAAAACAGAAATAAACCCACGGACATAGAAAACAAACTTATGGTTACCAAAGGGGAAATCAGGGGAGGGATAAATTAGGCATTTGGGATTAACATATACACACCACTATATATAAAATAGATAACTAACCTACTGTATAGCATGGGGAACTAGACTCAATAGTTTGCAATAACCTATAAGGGAAAAGAATCTGAAAAAGAATATATATATATATATATACACACACACACACACACACACATGAATCACTTTGCTGTACACCTGCAACTAACACAACATTGTAAATCAACTATACTTCAATAAAAAAGTATTTAAAAAACAAGTAATGGAAATATTAATAAGAATAGCACACATGAAGAGGTCACATTTCTCCAAAAACACTTTTTCTTTCATTCTATGGACATAGTAAAACTTGTCTCCAGAATTACTGAGCTAGGGGTCTTCTGTTATGGACTGAATAGTGTTCCCCCAACATCTACATGTTGCAGTCCTAAAACCTCCAGTACCTCAGAATGTGACCTCATTTGGAAATAGGATCATTGCAGGTGTCATTAGTTAAGATGAGGCCGTACAAGAGTAGGGTGGGCCCCTAATTAATAATTAGCGTCCCTTTTGGGACTTCCCTGGTGGTCCAGTGGTAAAGAATCCGCCTTACAATGAAGGGGACCTGGGTTCGATCCCTGGTCAGGGAACTAAGATCCCGCATGCCACACCGCAACTAGGCCCTTGTGCTGCAACTACTGAGCTTGTGTGCCTCAACTAGAGAGGCTGCGTGCTGCCAACTACAGAGCCCACGTGCTCTGGAACCCGCACACCACAACTAGAGAGAACCCCCACGCCGCAATGAAAAATCCCGCATGCCTCAACGAAGATCCCACGTGCCGCAACTAAGACCCGACACAGCCAAAACTAAATAAGATAAATAAATAATAAGTAAAACTTTAAAAAAATAAGTAGTGGCCTTTAAAAGGGGGAAACTTAAGCTCTACACATAGAGAGGGCGGACGAGGTGAAGATATAGGGAGAACGTCAGGTAAACATGCAGACATCCAACCACGAGCCAAGGAACGCCCCAGGCTGCCAGAAACTGGGAGGAAGGACTGAACCAAACTCTTCCTCACACCCTCAGGAGGAACCAACCCTGCTGCCACCTTGATCGTGGACTTCTGGCCTCCAGACTGTGAAATAATCCAATCCTCTTGTTCTAAGCTACCCTGTTTGTGACACTTTGTTGCAGCAGCCCCAGAAGACGAATACATCTTTAGACCCGTGGCAGTATGCAAAGTATTCTGGGGGAAACTTCCCAACAAATCACACATGAAAAAAATCTGTATCCGTGCTGTTCTAAATTATCTTACCAAACATAAAAACAAAATTATCCTGCAAAATCCCAATGGAAAGATATCTTTCACGATTTAATACTTTTGATTCTTAAATGGAGATTTTAAAAACTGGAGTCTTCCGATATGTCCTGAGGATTTTAAGGGTTATTTTCTTTGGACGTTAAGTTTCTCAGATCTGAGGAGTTCAGGTGTCACCTGTGGGTTTCCTTGAGGTGGTTTAGGGCTGGAGAAGCACCTTGGTAGTGGCCAAGAAGATGGGTTCTGGGGTGGGTGGCCTGGCTCAGCCCAGCTCCGTCCCTCAGTGCGTTCCTTAATCTTTCTATGCCTCATTTGCCCCATCTGTCAAGTGGGGCTATTAACAGTGGCCTGTCATGGGACTTCCCTGGGAGTCCGGTGGTTAAGACTCCACGCTTCCGATGCAGGGGGTGCGGGTTCGATCCCTGGCCGGGCAACTAAGATCCCACATGCTGTGTGGAAAAAAAAACAAAACAAACCAAGCAGTAGCCTGTCTCCTAGTGTGCTTGTGAGGATCGAATTTATTAATATACGTGTGATTGGCTGAATAACAGCCTCCATATACACCCACATCCTAATCCTGGGCGCCTGTGAATGTGACCTCACACGGAAAACAGCCTATTCGCAGATGTGATTAAGTTGAGAATCCTGAGATGGGGAGATTTCCCTGGATTATCCAGGTGGGACCTGAATGCAGCCACATATGTCCTTATAAGGAGGAGGCAGGGGGAGTTTCGGTGCACACAGAGGAGAAGGTGATGCAGAGACAGAGCAGGGAGTGATCTGAAGATGCTGGCCTTGAAGACCAGCCTGACGATGGGGCCACAAGCCCAGGAAATCTGCAGCTACCAGGAACCGAGAGGCAAGGAACAGATTCTGCCTTCCAGCCTGCAGCCCTGCTGACACTGGGGTTCCAGACCTCAGGCCTCCAGAACCGTGAGAGGATCAATTTCTGTTGTGTTAAGGGCCCCCTAGCACCCCACCCCCACCGGTTTGTGATGTTTGTTACGGCAGCTGCAGGAACCTTATACAATACGTAAAGCTTTCAGTGCAGGGCTGCTTCTCAATCTTGACCACCTTGACATTTGGGGTAGATACTCATGTGGGTGCTGTCTTGTGCCTTGTGGGATTTCAGCACCCAGAGCTGGGACAGCGCCTGGCCCCTGATTGCCTGGGACACCCCTGGGCTTTATTTTCATCCTAACTTCTCGTGCTGGCAGAGCTGAGGCGGCCCTTTCCCAGTTCTTCCCCCAAGACTCCCTGGGTGAGAGGTGGCAAGGGTCCCCGCTGGTGAGGACACGGCAGGTGGGGAGGGCGGAGGAGAGACCGAAGGGCTCTGAATGCAAACACTTCATTTTTTCCGTGGGAAGACTTTTGTTCTCCCAAAGGAAAATGCATTCGAATCTGGCGTTCTACACAATGTTACAACTGTATTTGCACTCACGTGAAAAGAATTTCTTTAAATCCTTGAACAAAATTCCCACCCAGACACTGAAGGGCTGCAGTCTGGGGGACGCTGGGGGGGTCCCGGCTTCGAGGTCCGGAGCCGGCGCCTTGGTCACTAAGCTCAGCCCCCCTTGGGTACGATGGGGACGAGGGACCGCTGGGTGGGTGGAAGCAGGTAACTCCAGAAGAGTGTCAGGGAGGCAGGAGGTCCAACAGCGAAGGTCAGCCGTCGTCAGCACGGAGGAAAAGGCACCATTTTCACCGGAACACGAAGTCACGTGGCTAAATGTGTGGGGAGGTAGGAGCCCCTCCCCGAGAAATCAGCCCAGTTGGCGGGGCTGCCGGGCTGAGCGGGGGTGAGCTCGGGGCAGAAGCGGAGGAAGGGGTTTGTGTGTCTGTGCGGTTGGCTGACGTATCCCCACTCCTAACCCAGGCCCCACGTGGGTCTGAAGAGGAGGCAAAGGATAGCGCTGTTCAGATGAGCTGGAGGTGGGTCCAGAGCCGGCTGTGAAGTGAGGCGGGGCCGGACTGAGGGAAGTGAGAGGAAGAGGTGGGCGCAGACACGGAGAGCACCCCAGGGCCCCTCCCCAGGAGCCTCTGAGATTGCTCCTGAGTGAGCAGGGGTCTGGAGGCCCGGAGCTGCCTCCCTCAGGGTAGGGGTTTGCTTTGATCCGGGTCCCTAAGCCCCTGAAAGCTAGGGACGGGTTAAGGGATGTCCCCGTGCATCCCAGCAGCTGCTGGGACGAGGCCAGTCTGGCCCATGGTCCCCAGCACAGGGACGCCCCAGGGCTATGCTCACTTCGGGTTTCATCCAGATTTCCAGGGGAATAAAATGACTTCCCCTGACTGGATATTTGGGTGAAGGCAGTGGTCCTGAGTTGGAGCCTCCCTGGGTCAAATTTCAGTTCATGGACGGATGGGCGTGCCTGGATTGGCCAATCACTCCCCTCGTGAGGGGGAGGCACGGTGACTGTGGCTGTGGCCCCTGGTGACGGCCGCCGGGAGCGGGGTGTTGACATAAGATGTGCCCTTCTGGCTCACAGGGAAGGGGGGCAATGCTGGCTGTCTGGTCCAGGAGTGGAAGCCATTCCCTCACTCCGGCCCGACCTGACAACCTGTGGACCGTTCCACGTTCGGCCCCCTTGTCCGCCTCAGCTGGGCTCTGCGGGGGCGAAACTCAGCACGAGTGTGTCTCCAAACCCAGCTCACAGGTGCCTGACAGGCAGCCAGCTCTTGCAGGACACAGGTGGAAGTCGGCCCCCTCTGGCACCAGAAACCAGGAGACCCCACCTCACAGAAGCATGGAAACCGGGAGGGAGGAAGCAGGGTGCTGGCACCCAACTGACGTGAGGACGAGGGGGAGGAAACCGGCAGCAATTCTCATGTCAAAACCATCCCGAGCAGTCAGGCTTCCGTGAGATCGCTGTGCTTTGCATCCCCGGGTGCTGTGAATCGTGGACGTGATTACGTTTCTAAAGGCTGCAAGGAGAACTGGAGCGAACCTTCACCAGTTTCCCCATCGAAGTCCTCCCGCGTTGAACAAGTAGAATTCAGCGTCTCCACTGCCGGGCTCTGGAGTGATAGCATGAAAGCATTCAGTTTCCTTCATTCTTCCCCTTGAGCTTTAAAATGAATGGAAATTTCAACTTTTACTCCCAAATATGGGCATGTTTCTTTGGGTATAAGATAATGGCATTTTTTTAATCTTCAGAGTTTCAAGTTAGAAGAGGTACCAGCTTTGTCCTGGGGCTTTATACCACCCCAGCCCGGGGCCAAGTAACCCAAGGGTAAGAGGTCTTTGTCCTCAAAGCACAGGCTCACAGCCCAGGTGACCCTCCTCCCTGTAGCAGGGACCTGCCCTGAGATGGTGGGGCGGCTGGGGGGTGTGATCTGTGTTCCTAACTCCCCCTGGGGCCACGTTTCGAGTTCACGTCCATGGTGAGCTTCCAGGCCCCCACCCCCTTTACACCAGGAGCTCCCATTCTTGGAGAACCCGTCAGGTGCAGGAAGCGTGCAAGGGCTTCTCACTGAGCCCCCAGAACTCACTGGGGTTGTCCATCCTCGCTTGAGAGAGAACCCAGACCTCAGAAAGCTTAATGCATTTACATGAGGTCATGTGGCTGGTGGAGTTGAACCTGATCCAGACAATCTTGCCAGCCGTCAGACAGGGACCAGGGTAGAAATCTGTGTCCATCATGTAGGGAGAGAGAACAGCAGGCTCCGTCTACAGGGAGCACACGACAGAGGATGGTGGGTTTCCTCAGGCCCGCGGCGAGCTGGAGTGTGATTGATTAGTGATGTCTGCCAAGAGCAGGTGAGGAGGGGGTGGCAGCCCTTCCACCTTCAGTAGCGACGCTGATTTAAACAGACTCACAGCATCCAATCAACTCAGCCAAAGGAATCTCCAGGGAAGAGGTTGAATTACCGCCATCAACCTTGACGAGGGCCACCGTTTGCTTTACTCTGAAGGGCACGGTCAGCACCGTGTCTCAGCGTTTCGCAGACCCTGGAGCTGTGTGTGCCCTACGGGGCATTCCGTAATATCCTGTGTCATTTTCTGGTTTCTTTTCAGCAGTAATCTTTTAACAGTTTCTTTTTGTTTTTAACAAGTTGAAAGAAATCTGCTCTGTTGAATAGTTTATTTACAATCGAAAGGCATTTTGCATCCTCCAAAACTTGAGATTCTTATATCAGTAGATTTCAGCCTGGGGTCTTCAAACACATTGAAAGCTCCATGCAACTTCTTTGCCTCTGAAAGAAAATTGGCTCGAGTTTCAGAAATACTGATGGAACTGATCAAATTTCACCATAATGACTGAAAGAAAATGGACAGCTTTGCATTTGCAGATCCTCTACCAGCGTGTCCCAGAGGCACAAGGTGGAGAAACCAAGTTCCCCAGGAGGTCTGGGATGGGCTGGGGGAATTTGACACGGCGGTGGGGGCTCGGGGATGCAAAGTCACTATATTTTCGTGATTTCTTCAAAATGCATTCAAAGTTTGTATTCCACTAAACAATAAAACTGTTTTTCTTTAAATGGAAAATGTGGGGTTTTTTTTTTTTGTTTTTTTGCGGTACGCGGGCCTCTCACTGTTGTGGCCTCTCCCGTCACGGAGCACAGGCTCCGGACGCGCAGGCTCAGCGGCCATGGCTCACGGGCCCAGCTGCTCGGCGGCATGTGGGATCTTCCCGGACCGGGGCACGAACCCGTGTCCCCTGCATCGACAGGCAGACTCTCAACCACTGCGCCACCAGGGAAGCCCGAAAATGTGTTTTTTATAAGATTTCATATAAAATAAGTTCTCAGTAGAGATAAGGCAGCAGAGTATGTACAGGTTAAAAGCACTGGTCAGGGAGATTCATGTCAGGGTACCAAATCATAGCTCTGCCTTTCATTAGTTCTACGTTTAAAGCCTTAAGGAAAGACCCTTAACTTCATTGTGTCTCAGTCTAGCCACATTGGTAATATAGGAATGATAGTTGGCTCTATATCACAGGACCGCTGTTAGGATGGAAAGACATAATCCATGTAACATACGTGGAATTGTGCTGGACGGAGTGAGCATGGTGCGTAACTGTTAGGATCCCGGTGTTCTCGGAAGATGTACCTCATCCCATGGCTTCCCCAGCCCTTGGCACGTGGTCAGTGCTCCTTGCAGGACAACCCCCAGCTTGACAAGAATGTGTTTAGAAACAAACCAGTGGTCCCTTCTAGCAAGTATACATTTCTCATTCCTAGTTTGCCTCATTTAAAATTTTCTTTATTACCTACTTCTAATTTTTTGGTTGCTCTATTTTATACTTCTGTATGACCATTTAAAGCCAACTCTGAGACAATAATGGCTTAGCTTTCCCGACAGCACTGTGCTGGGCTGGTCCCTCCACTCCATCACATTCTCAAGACAGTGTTCTCAGGTAGAAATTACTGCCCACATTTTGCAGCACTGATCCACGTGCCCAAAGGATTTATGTAAACTACCCTCAGACGTATAACTGAGAAGTAGTAGAGGTGAAAATAAGAGCAGAGGGGAAAAATCCATTCATTCATTGATTCAAATAAAAAAACAACACAGGGAAGAGAGAGAGGGAGAGGAAAAGTGAAAGCACAAATATCCAACATCAGGAATGAAAAATAGAATGTTTTTGTTGTCGACATTAAGAAGATGAGAGAATGTTATAAAAAACTTTATGCCAAGAAGCTTGAAAATTTTGATAATGGACAAATTTTTTTAAATAGCCATACATTATTAAAACTGATGCAAGGGTCTTCCCTGGTGGCGCAGTGGTTGAGAGTCCGCCTGCCGATGCAGGGGACACGGGTTCGTGCCCCAGTCTGGGAAGATCCCACATGCCGTGGAGCGGCTGGGCCCGTGAGCCACGGCCGCTGAGCCTGCGCGTCCGGAGCCTGTGCTCCGCAACGGGAGAGGCCGCAACAGTGAGAGGCCCGCGTACCGGGAAAAAAAAAAAAAAATTTACCATTTTAACCATCATAAGGGTACAGCTCAGTGGCGTGACATGCATTCACAGTGCTGTGAGCCATCACCACCATCATCTGCAGAACTTTTTCATCTTCCCAAACTGAAACTCTGTCCCCACCAGACAATAATCCTTCATTTCCCCCTCCCTCTGGCCCCTGACAAGCACCCTTCTACTTTCTATGAATCTGACTCCTCTTGGGACCCCCTGTAAGTGGAATCATACAGGATTTGTCTTTTTGTGACTGGTTTAAGTCATGAAGCCTGATGTCCACAAGGTGGCACCTGTCGATATAAACAGATTTTTCACATCCAGGCTCTTAATGAAAAGGTGCCTGGGTCTGTCCTGCTGCTTTACGTGACCTCCAGCACATGGACACAGAGATAGGGACCCAGGCGGTGCAGGCTCAGAGCCCAGCATGTGGCCCAAGCCCCTGGGGACAAGTGGGGACCAACAGGACCTCCTGGGTGCTGGCCCCACGCCACCCCTCTTTCCTGTCCTGGTTCTGTGCTCCTTCCCTGGGCAGCCCCTTTCCTTCTGCTCCAAACCACAGTCCTGGCCCTGCCGCTCTAATTTATGAGCCACTGTCAGCCCAAGGAGCCCTTTCTGAAAGGAAAGGAGTGTGTGAATCAGCCCATAACCATGGGGATTTGATTAAAATACAAGCCCCATGTTCTGGAGGCTGCAGGTCCCTCGCGAGGGACATCACACCCTCCCCTACTCTATCCCACACCAACGGAAAGGTGAAGGTTTATTACTCTCATTTGACGGAGGCCATTATGGCCCCAAAAGGTTAATTAATTTTCACAAGGTCACATCGCCAGGTGGAAATGAATCATTCTGGCCATATCCAGGCTGGAAAGACACAGGCATCACCCAGGTTTGGGTGGTAAATCGTTTGTCCCCACTTGTCTCCTGGGATCCAGGGCTCCAGGCTATCCAGGGAGCAGGGAGGTGGGCTACATCCTGCATCCGGGGAAGATGGCTGTGACGGCATAGAGGGGATGGGGGGCTGGCGGGGAGACGGCCTGACAGATGGCCAACCGTACTGGTTTATCCAGAATTGGGGGGTTTCCTGGGGGAAGGTGGCTGAATAAGGGCTCCCCCGAATGTCCACATCCTAGTCCCTGGAATTTGTGGCTCTGTTACCTTATACGGCAAAAGGGACTTTGCAAACGTGATTGAGTTAATGATCTTGAGATGGGGAGACTGTCTCAGGTTATTCAGGTGGCCCAAAGGAATGACGGATGTTCCTGGGAGAGGGAGACAGGAGGGACCGAGTCAGAGAGAGAGAAAGAGAGCGTGGAAGATGCTCTGAAGATGGGAGAAGGGCCAAGAGATACGGCATGAAGGCAGTTCCGAAAGCTTGAAAGGCAAGAATGAATTCTCCCCTAAAGCCTCCGGAAGGAATGCAGCGCTGCTGAAACTATGATTTTAGCTCTGCGAGACTGAATTGAGGATCTGTGATCTCCAGAATGCTAAAGGAATACATTTGTGGTGTTGGAAGTCACTAAGTGTGCGATTAGTTACAGTCGTTGTAGGAAACAAACACAAAGGACATGGGACATTCCAAGCGAAAATCAGGAAAGCCCGAGGCACACTGGTCACCTTAGACCCGCAAGGACTTCCCATTAGTCGAGGCTGATTGAGAAAGGCAGCCATTGTCCTTCAGGGGCACCCCCGGGTCTCGGAGCTGTGCTCGTCCAAGTTTCTACACCTTCCTAGAATCACCAGAAGGGATGGCTGTCTGTGGGCTCTGGAGCGGGGCAGGACCCGTAACATGGTGGCCAATGCTTAACTACCGGCTTTCCAGAAAAGAAAAATAGGTGCACGTCTGTACGTACATAGGTTTATGTTTGTTATAAATTTTACTGACATAAAGGGTGTGTAGCAAACAGCCCACAAATGATAAGTTACAAGGTTCTATTGTAAATTCCATACAACTCTAACTTCAGTATAACTTGGATTTCTTGCAAAAACCATCATCAGCTTTCAAAATTCGATTGCCAACAAAAGAGGCAGGTTAGCAGGCGGTGAAGGAATGCTTGATTGAGATCTGATTCAGCAAAGAGCCTGGCTCGCATCACTGACAAACAGCTATAGTTCCGACCTGAAGGTTGGTTGATATTTTCATTTACGTTAACGAGTAATCCAAAAGTGAAATAACAAAGACAGCTGTCAAAACTTCACTCACTCAACAGGGATGGGAATAACTTCCTCACTGAATGAGATAATCGTTTTCAAATACTGATAGAATATTTCCTCCACATTTTTGTGCCATTCACAATACAACAGCTATAGACAAGACACAGATTTGAGGTTAATTTGCATTATTAACATTTGCCCATCACTTGCTTAAGTCTAGACAATCAACAAAACTATATAACAAGGGCTGATTTCTATAGTGTAAATACTCCCACCATAGATGATTTCAAGCTATAAACTAACATTGCTGAAACAGAGTTGGGCAGAGATGTGCACCTTCATACAGTGTTTCTACCGAACAGGTGCAACAGACACAAATAACCCACAAACACAGAGCATCATAAAATGTAGTCAAATAGTGAGTGATGGTTTTAAAGCAATTATTTGCTTTGTTTTTTATATAGTTTAATTATAAGTGTGACATTTTTAATTTTTAATATTGTTAGTCAGCAGCTTACGATATTCCTGAACATTTCTGAAGAGCCTTTCCTAAGCAGCTCTTGTAGGAAGCTAGAGAAAGCAGCCTAATGGGGTTTGACAATTGAGGTGTAATTGACAAATAAAATTGTAAGATGTTTAAAGGGTACGTGATGATGCTTTTGTATGTGTACACACTGTGAAAGGATTCCTCCTATCGAGTTAATTAACATCCATCACAGCATATGTTTATCTTTGTGTGTGTGTGTGTGAGAACATTTAAGTGCTACACTCTTAGGATATTTCAGTTATAACAGAGTTATCAACTACAGACACCATGTTGTACATTAGATCCTCAGACCTTAGTCATCTTACAGCTGAAAGTTCTTACACCTCTCTTTATTTCTCCCACTCCCCAGCCCCCGGCAACTACTTTCACAGTTTCTTCATGAAGTACCTTGTATTCCCTTAAAATATATTTAAGGTTTGTATTCGTTGATACAATTGTTTGTTTTAAGATAAAGATTGTTTTCCAAATCTTTAGTGAAATCAAATCTTAACAAAATTGAGTTGTAGAGTACCATGGTGAAGAATATTATTCTAATCTTCCAGCTATAAACATTAAAATTAGGGCTTCCCTGGGGGCGCAGTGGTTGAGAGTCCGCCTGCCGATGCAGGGGACGCGGGTTCGTGCCCCGGTCCGGGAAGACCCCACATGCCGCGGAGCGGCTGGGCCCGTGAGCCATGGCCGCTGAGCCTGCGCGTCCGGAGCCTGTGCTCCGCGACGGGAGAGGCCACAACAGTGAGAGGCCCGCATACCACACACAAAAAATAATAATAATTAAAATTAAATTAAACCCACGACAATGAGATATCACTTTTCACCCATCAGGGTGGCTCTTATCAAAAACAAACAGAAAATAAGTGTTGGTGAGGATGCGAAGAAGTTGGAATCTTTGTGCATTGCTGATGGGAATGCAGTCTCTGTGGAAACTAATATGGTAATTCCTTAATATAAACATAGAATTATCATACGATCCAGAAATTTCACTTCTGGGTGTATACCCAAAAGAAGTGAAAGCAAGGTTTCAAAGAGATATTTGTACATCCACGTTCATAGCAGCTTGATTCACAACAGCCAAAAGGGGGAAGCAACCCACCTGTCCATGGATGAATGAATGGATACACAAAGGTGGCATATACATGCACTGGAATATTATTCCACCTTTAAAAGGAAGGAAGTTCTGACACACGCTCCAATATGGATGAGCCTTGAGAACATTATGCTAAATTAAATAAACCAGTCACAAAAGGACAAATACTGTATGATTATACTTATATGAGGTACCTAGAGGAGTCAAGTTCATAGAGACAGAACGTAGACTGGTGGCTGCCAGGGGCTGGGGGAGGGGAAATGGGGAAGGTATTGTTTAATGGGGACAGAGTTTCAGTTTGTGAAGATGAAAAAGTTCTGGAAATAGATAGTGGTCATGGCTGCCCAACAATATGAATGTACTTAATGAAATAGAACTATCCACTTAAAAGCCTATAGTTCTAATGCCATATAGTTCTAATAGCATAGAAATATACATTTAAAATGGTTAAAATGGTAAATTTTATGTTGTGCCATTTTACAATTAAAAAAATTAAGTTAAACTCAAAGAAAGTAGATAGAAGGAAATAATAACAGTAAGAGTGGAAGTTAAGAAAAAAACTAAAGAAAAGAAAACCTAAAATCAATACAGAAAAGTGAATTAAACCAAAAGCTAGTTCTTTCAAAAGGTCCATAAAGTTGCTAAACCTTTAGTTAGACTGATCAAGAAAAAGAGACAAGACACAAATTACCAATACCAGGAATGAAAGAACAGAAAAAATACAGTATTGAACACTTCAAAATTTGTTAAGAGGGTAGACCTCATGTTAAATGTTCTTACACACACACACATACACACACAAATAAAACATTAAGGGACACAAGGAAACTTTGGGAGGTGTTGATATGTCTATACCTTGATTGTGGTGATAGTACCACGGTGTTTGCATATGCCCAGACTCATCAAATTGTACATATGAAATATATGTGCCATTTGTTGTATATCAATTATACTTCAATAAAGCTGTTAAGAAGAGAGAGAGAGTACCACAGATGTTATAGTCATTAAAAGGATAAAAGAGACGATGACAAACTTTATGTCAATAAGTTTGACAAATTAGATGAAATGAATGAATTCCTTGAAAGACAAAATGTATCAAAATGGACTTAAAAGGAAGTAGAAAAACAAAATAGCTCTATATCAATTAAGAAATTGAATTCAAAATTGAAAATCATTCCACAAAGATAACATGATGATGTGTGTTAGAAAATTCCAAGGAACCAAAAAAACCTCTATTTTTACAAAGCTCTATATTAATTGTAGTAACTAATGAATGACTTTACCATAGTTGCAAAGTTTTACCAAAAAGTCTGCTGAAATTTTTTATTGGGATTGCTTTGAATTAATATACAAACCCAATTGTATTTCTAAATACTAGTCAACAATTGGAAAAAGAAATTGACAAATATTTTCAATGGCTCAAAAACCACGAAATACTTAGTGATAAATTTAGAAACATGGATTCAGGATCAATACACTGAAAACTTCAAAACCTTGCTGAGAGAAATTTAAAAGGACCTCAAGACATAAAGAGCTATACCATGTTCATAGATTGGAAGACCTGATATTTATCTGTAGATTCACAGCAACCTCAATCAAAATCCCAGTAGGTTTTTCTGGTAAATTTAACAGGCTGATTCTAAAATGTATGTAGAAATACAAAATTAACAAACAGTGAGGTTTTGCATTAAGATAGACAAACAGATCAATGGAACAGAAGAGCAAGTTCAGAAATAGACCCTCACATACATGGTCAAGTGACTTTCCATAGGGTGCAAAGGGAATACCATGGGAAAGGACAGTTTTTTCAAACACTGGAGCTGGAAAAAACCCTGAATATCTGTACTAGAAAAACTATCTTTGATCCTTACCATACAATATACACAACAATTAGCTCAAACTTGACCAGAGACCTAACTATGAAATCTGCTATTACCATGCATCTAAAGAAACAGGAGACAATCTTTACCATCTTAGCATAGATCCTAGATCTGATATAAAAAACACTGGCCATAAATGAAAAATGGATACAAGAAAGACAAACACACAAATGTTCACGGCAGTTTCCTTCATAATAGCCCCAACTGGAAACAGCCCAGATGTCCCCCAACGGGTGAATAGAGAGTCGTAATCCATACAATAGAACGCGACAGTAATAACAAATACTGTAGAACCAGTTACAGAGACACTCAAAATAGGAATGGATCTCAGAACACCTTGAAAGAAGTTGGACACCAGAAGGTCCGTACAATTTCATTTATGTGAAAATCAAGAAAAAGTAAAATTATCTATAGTGACAAAAAGGGGCAAGAGGGGACATTTTGGAAGAGAGGGAATGTTTGCATGTAAGGACCGTTGTCATGGTTACACAGGTGTATACATTTGCTAAAACTCGTTGGACTGTATAATTTCAATGGATGATTTTCATTGTATATAAACTGATTTAAAATGTGGAGGTGGGAAGACTTTTGTGTCAGAACAGGCCTAATCGAAAAGATGTGTGGCTGGGAGCAGGGTGTGTACTTGGGAGGATAAACGGAAGGCAAAGTCAGAACAGCCCATAAGGCACTTACAGGAAAAGACAAAGAGACTTTCTGTGGGCAGGGAGGGGACCACTAAAGAGCCTGGCCCTAGGTCCATCCACCTCATTACAAACAGCTCAATTTCGTTTCTTTTTATGGCTGAGTAACAGGACCTAGAGTCTGTCATACAGAGTGAAGTAAGTCAGAAAGAGAGAGACAAATACCGTATGGTAACACATATATATGGAATTTAAGGGGAAAAAATGTCATGAAGAACCTAGGGGTAAGACAGGAATAAAGACACAGACCTACTAGAGAATGGACTTGAGCATATGGGGAGGGGGAAGGGTAAGCTGTGACAAAGCGAGAGAGAGGCATGGACATATACACACTAACAAACGTAAGGTAGACAGCTAGTGGGAAGCAGCCGCATAGCACAGGGAGATCAGCTCGGTGCTTTGTGACCGCCTGGAGGGGTGGGATAGGGAGGGTGGGAGGGAGGGAGACGCAAGAGGGAAGAGATATGGGAACATATGTATATGTATAACTGATTCACTTTGTTATAGAGCAGAAAAGAGTCTGGCTATTTCAAAGGGAAGATCGGGCTATGCCCTGAGCCTGGATGGCAATCCCCAAAGGCATGTCTCTGGCTGCCCCAAGGGCCATGTTCTCTCGGGCCATATCTAGATTCTGCAGGAGAGCATGTACCCCAGAAACTCAGCATTTAAGCCCGAGGTGTACTCAGGTAGGCTCATTGCCGACTCCTGCGGGCAGGTGGCTGTTCTCTGAACATATTCACAGGAGGTTTGATGCTATAGCAGGGACTTGGAAGGAACCAAGGTCAAGAAATGGTGCTCAAACTGGTCAATCCGAGGAGAGAGGGTAGGAGGTAGAAAAAGTATTATTACAGTAAGACATAATCAGGTTCTACACCTGAGCAAAGGTTTCCTTTTGCCTCCTGGACACTGGGAGGGGCCAAGTGTCCCTCTAGTGGCTGCTGGGAGGATTGCAGCCAGGGGGCCAGATTCCCTTGGCTGGGTGGGCCCTGGGGGCTGGGCTGAGCCTCTGCTCAAGACAAGGGGTGGGAGGCAGTGCCTTCACTATCCTGAATTCTTTTGCTTTGTCTATCACATTTCTAGGGAATTTCTATTAAAATTCATGGGAGGGCTTCCCTGGTGGCGCAGTGGTTAGGAATCGCCTGCCAGCGCAGGGGACACAGGTTTGAGCCCTGGTCTGGGAAGAGCCCACATGCCGCGGAGCAACGAAGCCCTGCGCAACAACTACTGAGCCGGTGTGCCACAACTACTGAGCCTGCGAGCCACAACTACTGAGCCTGTGTGCCACAACTACTGAGCCTGTGCACTACAACTACTGAGGCTGAGCTCTAGAGTCTGCGAGCCACAACTACTGAGCCCACGAGCCACAACTACTGAGCCTGCATACCACAACTACTGAGCATGCACTCTAGAGCCCACGAACCACAACTACTAAAGCCCGTGCACCTAGAGCCCACGCTCCGCAACAAGAGAAGCCACCGCAGTGAGAAGCCCGCTCAATAAAGAGTAGCCCCCGCTCACGGCAACTAGAGAAAGCCCGTGTGCAGCAACAAAGACCCAGTGCAGCCAAAAATAAATAAATAAATAAGTAAAATAAATTTATTAAAATAAAATTCATGGGAAATTTACCTTTTACTTTCTAATACAGTAAAACTTTTAAAAATATAAGATTAAAAAATATAAAATCTTTTATTTTCACACTGTCACATTACAAGATGCCCCAGGTTGTCACATAGACCCAGGCACATGGCCAGGGGTCCCTGAGGTCTTGGAGCCCAACTTGGGCCCACCCAGCCCGGCCTGGACCCACTCCCGGGTCAATTTCTCTAGTTCAACTCTCTCATCCACTCTGAACCTCTGCCCCATGGCTCTGATTGAGGGGCCAGTGTGAGCCTCCTTTGACGGGAGAAGGTATGAATATACATCTAACGATGGTGATCTGATTAGAATCAGCTCCCATTAACAGAGCCCCTATCACGGGCCAGGCAGGCGCTCTGTGAACGGCTCACACTGAAGGGGATTGTGTGTGACTCTGACTTGACTGAGGACACACAGGCCCCAAAGATGGTGGGTTTCCATGGGGTCCCACAGCTAGTGGAGGGATTCTGCTCACTTCCTGGGGCGGCCAGCACCACCACCACAGTGCCGGGGGCCGGCCTCATGCTAGCCCTTGTACCTAAGCACTCATGGGCACTTCCCGTGCGCACGCGTGCACACACACACACACACCCTGACACACACACCTGGGCTGCAGTGAAAGACACCACACAGCTGAATTCTCTGGGGGTGCTCCTTGGGGACACAGTTCCACCATGCGGGGGTCCAAAGGGAAGAGAATCAGTAAGAGGAGTATAGTAAGGGCGACACAGCCTCCGGCATGACACGGAACTCAGACAATAGCAGCGTTAGGAAAAAATCAGGAAAATGAGTAATTACAACTGTTTTGCTTTTTTCTTTGGGAGCCTGAGAAGCTTTGGAACTCATGAAACTGCCCTCTAGTGGCCACCAGGAAGCACGCAACTGACTTTTCCACCAAGGTCTGTGGTGACCCAGCCACACCTGCAGGGGGCCCCAGGGGCTGCACCAGGAGGGGACAGCAAGCACATGGGTATATTCCATGCACAAGACCCACTCCTGAGCCCACCGTGGGTCCCGACCCTTGTTCTTTCCTCCCTGTTTTTAGCTCCCCACCTGTTTTCAGTTCTGTCTTCCTGCTGGGCCTCCTACTAATCATAGCCAATGAGTCTTTACAGTTGGCACCCAACTGATTTACCCTCACCTCTGAAGTGGGGAATCGTATTATCTTTTGTAAAGAGAAACAGGCACAGAGAAGGCATATGACAACCCAAGGCCACTCAGTTACTGAGCAGAAAAGCAAACACTATGATGCAAGCAATCTGAGACAGGGCTGCGTTCTCAGCCCTCGGGCCCGTGTACCGCCAGCTCACACAACACTCAGCAGTAGAAGTCACCTTCAAACGCTTTGTAACAATGTTTGTGTCTGCATGCTTCACAAGGGCCTCGAATCCACAACAACCCCACTGTCCATGCAGAATGGATACATTTTGGTTTATTCATGCAATGGAATATTACACAGCAATGAAAAATAACGAATGGCTGCTACACGCAGTAATATGGACGCATGTCAGACATAATGTTAAGTGGAAGAAAAGAGAGACAAATGTGCAGACAAGATGATTCCGTGTTAAAAGAAATTAAAAAACCAGTTAATACAGTTTAGAATAGTGGGTGCCTTTGTGGGTGGGAGGAGTAGAGAGGAATAGGCGAGGGCGAGGGGAGCCTGCTGGGACCCCGGGCAGGTGTGTATGCTGATCTGGGCAGCGGTGCCTGTGTCAGCGTGGACACATTCACTGAGTTGTGCACGAAGATTTCTACACTGTGCTGTGTAGGCTCATGACCTGCAGGATGGCCCCGAGGATGGCCACAGCCTAATCTCTGAGACCTGTGAGTACGCTGGGTGACCTGGCAAAAGGGGCTTTTCAGATGTGATTGAGGTGACAGGTCTTGAAATGCGGGGGGGGGGGCGTGGGTTAACCTGAATTATCTGGGTGGATCCAATGTCATCCCAAGAGCCCTATGTATAAGCCAAGAACTTTCTCTGGCTGGAGTGAGAGACGTGGCAGGAGAGATTGAAGCATTTATTCATTTTCTCTGCTGCTGGAACAAATTAGCACAGTCTGAGGGACTTCACAAGGTATGACCTTACTTTCTCACTGTCTCCATAGGTAAGACGTCTGGGTGGGCTCAGGGTCCCCTGCTTGGTCTCACAAGGCCAAAATCAAGGTGTCGGCCAGGGGCTCCTTGCTGGAGGCTCTGGAGAGGGGTGAGGGGGGTCTCCACTCTCCCCAGTGCCCAGAATCCTCCCCTTCCCCCGGAGGGCTCTTTCCCCAAATAAACCCAAGGTGCCACGCCTCAGAGAAAGCTGGAAGGAAATACATCGTCTCAGCAGGGCTGGAACTAGGGTAAGCGAGGTAAGCGCCCCGGCACCGAGCTTGAGAAGGGATCCCTAAGAATGAGTGTCTTTTGTATGCACCTGGGGGCTTACCTCCCCTGTCACCGTGGTCCCCACCCTGCTGAGCAGAGCCCTGGGTATCACACCAAGAGCATCACCTTCCCTGCCTGTACGCCAATGCTCGTGGTGCTGAATCAAATCAATGAATATGTTTGCTCATTCATTCATTCACTCATTCACTCACTGCTGAGTTCTGACCCCAGGTGGGAAGTACCCACAGCTGGGTGCTGTTCCGGGGACGGGGACCCCTGCCCTTGCAGAGTTACCTGCTAGGCCTGGGGCCCCTCCTCTGAGTGGGGTCCTGTGTAGAGTTGCCCCATTTAGCAAATAAAAATACAGAACACCCAGCTCAATTTGAATTTCAGATAAACAACAAATAATATTTTTTTAGTAGAAGATTGCTTCATGTAACATTTGGGACATACTTATATTTTCTAAAATGCTGTTTCTTTGAAATTCAAATCTACCTGGGCATTCTGTATTTTATCTGACAACCCCAGTGGGACCTCTGCCCACTGTCACCATCTGGGCAAGTCACCCTTTCCTCTATCACCCTGGTCGCCATGGGGCCCTGGCCCCCCACAGGGCCCCGTCCAGGGCACAGCTGACCACACAAGACCTGCCCTGTGCTGGGTGGTGGTCGGCTACCTGCACCCCTCCTGCAGTCCAGGGTGGCTGCTGAGGCTGCCTGGGTTTCCCTGAAGCCCGGGTCTCCAGTGTGCCTGCACCGTGGTCACCTGCCAGCCAGTGCCGCCCCAGGGGTTTGGACTGAATTGGTCTGGCGGCAGCCCCGGCATCAAAAAATGTCAAAGCTTGCCAGGGGCTTCACTGTGCAGTCAGGTCTGAGGCCCTGTCCCCTCAGAGGCTGCCCTGACTCAGGACCCCTGTCTGAGGATGAACCTGGGAGTGGGAAGCATGGTACCTGTCTGTGCTCGCTGGGTCCCGGGATCAGCCGGGCCTGGGTTCCAATCCCGCCTCTGTTAGTTTCTAGCTGTACGGCCTCTGGGAAGTTGCCTTTGCCCCTGAACTTCCGTCCTCGGTCCCTCATAACCTGTTGTGAACGTCAATCAAGGCAGAGGTCTTCAAAATGTGGTCTCTGGACCAGCATCACCTGTGCATGTGTTAGAGCGGCAAGTTCTCCTCCGCCCCGATCTTCTAAAGCAGAACCTCGGGGATGGGGCCAGCAATCTGTGTTTTGATAAGCTCTCCTTGTGACTTAGATGCATGCCCAGCCACAGATGTAAGATGACAGGGGACAGGGGCAATAGGTAAAAAGGTGGATAAATGAAAGCTAGTTACTAAGCCTCCAGGACCGACTCCTGAGTCCTGGGCCCCCACCTCTCACTTCCAGGAGCCCGGACTTGAGCGTCCGCCCCGCCCCGCATGCCTGTCAGAGCCCAAGGCCGCTGCTCATCATGTAAGGACTTGCACGTGGCCGAGAGCTTCCAGGGTCTTCCCTCCCTGACCCAGGAGCGTTCATCTGCCACCTCGGAGAGATTAAAGCTCCGTCAGGCTCCTGCCTCTGTCCCTGTCTCCAGGCCCCTAATTCTGCAGCTGTATGCAGGGCAGGGTCCCCTCAGCCCCCAGGTCAAGAACTTTCTGTCCCAACACTGCTTCACAGACTCCAGGCTCCACTGAATTTTGCTCCAGAATCTGGAATTGGGGCACAATTCCGGGAGAAAGTTTTTAATTCCCCTCCCAATTCTTTTAACCCTGCAAACTGCCTACTGCTTGGAAAACAAAATGTAAAGGGATTGCTGATTACGGGCTAGAACAGAAATAATACACATTTTCTTCCTTCGGCTAAGTTAAAATAGCTTCCATCACGGCACGGGCTTTGGAATCACAGAAACCCAGGTGCTCAGCCCAGATTGGCTGGACTTCTCCGAGCCCCATTTTCTCCGCGCAAACAGCAGTAATAATTGCTCTTATGATCACGAGAACAGCAGAATTTGTGAGCGCTTTCACCCTCCCCACCTCTCTCGGAGGCAGGGCTGCAGGTCGCCAACTTGGACGCTTATTAGCATCGCCTCGGGAGATGTTTACACCCAGATCCCCAGGCCACAGCAGGACCAGGAGAACCGCGGGCGGCAGCGCCGTCTGCCTTGTTCCAACTCCCCCATGATTCCAAAGTGCCGCTGAGTTGGAGAGCCCCGCGGCCTGGGGATCTGGATGCAAACATCTCCCGAGGTGATGCTAACGACGCAGGCCCGGGAGCGCTGCCGCGGAGCCTGGGGCCCCTTCTTCGGGGAGCGGCACCTCCATTCTCCTTTCGGGACCCCCTGCTTCGGACACACACATCTCTCAGGCTGACGCAGGCACTTTGGGGGCTCGGCCCTCAAACTTGGGGTTCCAGAAACTAGTGCCAAGGGATCTAACCCAAGTCAACATATGGGGACTTTAAACACTACTAACTTCATTTTAAGGAAAAAGAGATGACTTTTCGGTTGAGTTTACTACAACAACAGAGCAAGGCTGTGCCGTTAATGGGGCGCAGACGGGCGGCCTCTCTGTGGACTGACCGAGCGCAAGTCCGGCCGTCTTCCCGCTGCATCCTCTGCGCGCTGGCCCAGCCTGTCGTGGGTGCAGAGGCACGGGCTCTGGGGCCTCCACCTGCCTCGATTCCCTCATCATCATGAACATCTGCCGCACTGAGCCTGCCTTGTGTCCCCCGGGCCTGGAAAGGCCATTAGTCACCGTTTCATCTGGAGATGTCACAAACACCTCCTGGCTTTGCCAGCTCCACCTGGTCCAAGGCCCCCTCCTGAGCCTGTGTCTCCCATGCAGAATGCCACACAGCGGCCCTGAGTGACGGCCCCTTGGCTCAGGCCAGGACCACGTGGTGGAACAGAGGCCACAGCCCTGGTGCTGGCTTTGGAGTTGCTTTTTGGGCTCGCAGCTCTCTCTGGGTCTCTGCAGGGGGCTCCCCTCCCTTCCCACGTGGCCTGGAAGGCCAGGGCGGGGAACCTGCGGGGTCTGTACCTGCCCTAGGGCATTTGCACCTGTTCTAGCCTCCTCTCGAGAGACGCCCCTCCCCCTGCAGATCCTCTCCCAGCTGCTGCTCTCATTTGGTCTCAGGCCTTCTTCGACGCCGCCCCCCCCCCCCCGCCCGCCATCTAGCCCTCCTCCTTCCTGGTGATTTTTAATATCACATTGACTTGTTTTATCTTTTTTTCCCCAAAGCATTGACACTCCGTGGATGTTTTCTTCTTTGTTGTTTTGGTGTAGTCTTGTGTCCTGCTGGCATGTGGGCAGGAACACCTCTGTCTTGGACACAGTTGTAGCACGAGCTCCTCGTATGGTCCCCGCACGCAGCAGGTACTCGAGGAATATTCTCGATGCCATCTGGCCGGGGTAGCCCCACCTCCCGAGCTTCCGTGTATTCAGCTGTGGGGAGGGGATGTGAGCGCCACCACCCCAGTCCCTGGATGCTTCCAGAGGACAGGGAGACGGCCAAGGAGAAGGGCTTGGGGCAGTGCCCGGCTCAGCGTGTGGGAGTGCGGACCTGTCTGCTCTTCCGTGCGGGTGAACCCCAGGCCCGGAGACTTGGGGAGGTGGGTGATTGTGAACGTTTGATGGGCTCCGGCAGCACAGATCCGGCCTCCTCGGGGGTTCCGGCCACTGCACACGCGCTGACACCCTGTTGTTTCTTTTAATGGGCATCCGGCCTGTGCTGGGAGATGAAGCAGACTCCGTGGCTATGAAATCGACTTGTGGGCCAGCGGTAACAACACAGGCTATTTCCACACGTGTGAGGCTTGCTTAGCCGGAAGCCAGGAAGGCTCCAGCAGGGCTCATGTGGAGCCCCCATTGATGGCGTTTCGGCGTCGTGCAAAGCCAGGTACATTTGGAGGCGGAGGGCAGGCTAGTGATGGGCTTTCCAGATAAGAGGCAGCTTAAACGGGAAGGGGGCTGAGTCCCAAGCTGCGGCCGCCAGAGGGGTGGAGGAAGAAGGTCCTTGACCAGGGGCTCTGCGCTCTGTTTCCCGGGAGCTGAGGCCAGGCTGACTCCACGATTTCCTTATAGTGTCAGAGCCAGAGCCACTCTTCTCCTCTACCCTGTACCCACCCCCGGGGAGGACAGTGCCATCCACAGAGACTCAGGCACCGTCCTGGAGGCCTCCCCTCCGCACATCCCATCAATGCTGTGTCCACTTCTCTCCCTCCCCACCCCACCTCCATCACCTCCACAAACAGCCTCAACTCCAGGCCCCAGGTCTCCCCGCCCCGGCCCAGCTCTGTGCGTTTGTCCGACCCTCGTTCCAAATGGCAGATTAAATCTGTGTTCCTGAGTTACCTTCAGAATAAGGCCCAAGAACACGAGCTCTGGACTCACCCACTGAGTTCAAATTTCAGCTCTGCCACTTCGCTGCTGTGTGACCCTGGGCCAGTCACTTCACCTCTCTGTGCCTTAGCTCAATCCTCCGCAAGACAGGGATGACAATGACAATCTGCCGTGGTATCTGTCAGGGTACGGGCAGGAGACAGACTGTGCCAGTAGAGGGACTTGGAGACAGGTGTGGGCTGGGTGGGTACAGGGATGGCATGATGCCCAGGGCCAGTGGGGGGGACACGGCCATCCCAGCCTGATGGGCAAAGGGAAGGTGTGCTTGCTGGAATCTGAAGACTTGAGGGCAGGGGAGGATGCCCTGATGCCTCCGTCATCTCCACAAACAGCCTCCCGTACCCTCAGGTCTTCAGATGTGATGGAGGCACTGGGGGAATAAAACCCAACCTCCTCCTCCTCCACCTGCATCTGGCTGGCCTCCTGCCGGGGCTGCGATCAGCTTAGACCCAAGGAGAAGGCAGAGGGCACTCTGATGGACGGAAGTACGAAGGGCATCCACCACCCACTGTGTCTACTTCCAAACGCTGTCCCATGGTTTCAGCCCAGGGGATCTGTTGGTTCCTGGGTTCCTAATGCATATATTTTTGTTAAAACTCCTATGTTGATGAGGGCTCTTCAGTCACAAGGGAATCTAGTCCACGCTGGCTTGAACAAAAGAAGGACTGGCTGACTCATTAACTGAGAAATTGAAAGGCTGGCTTCAGGCATGGCTGGATCCAGGTGGTCAAAATACGTCATAAGGAATCTGACATTCTCCATCTCTCAGTGCTGCATTCCTCTGTGTTTGCATCTATGGTCGCTAACTAGTGCTGTGTAACAAATTATCCCAGGATTTATCTGCCCCAAATAATACACATTTGTTATCTCACACAGGGGTCAGCAATTCAGAAGCTGTGTCATGCTTTGTGGTCTCTCACGAGGATGAAATCAAGACATCTGTTGGGGCTGCCGTCATCCGAAGGCTGGACCAAGGCTGGAGGAGCTGCTTCCAAGATGGGGCACTCCTGTGGCTGTGGGCAGGAGGCCACTGTTTCTTGCCACGTGGACCTGCTTGAGTGTCCTCACAACATGGCTGATGAGTGAGTGGTCCAAGGGGGGGCTGCAATGTCTTTAATGACCTAACCTTGATGCCACACTCCACTGTTTGTGCAATCTTCCACTGGAACCACAAGTCAGCATTACCAAGGCAGAAGGGGACTACCTCAGGGCAGGAGTCCCAGGAGGTGAGAATCACTGAGGACACTTGGAAGGCTGGCAGCCACAGCTTCTTTCCCAAGTCGTGTGGAAAAGCAATCCCAGGCCGTAATCCCAGCAGAAGAAAAACACAACTTTCTCAATAATCCCGGCAAAATTCCACGACCTGATCTCATTGGCTGGATTGGGTCACATGCCCACCACTGACCAAATTATTTCTGGCTCTGATTGGCCAGGCCGAGGCATGTGCTCACCCCTTGGGTCAGGCAGGGAGAAGGATAAACCCCATCCGAGCCCTATGGGCCAGGACTCCGAGCAGAGCTCCTCCCCTGGGGGAGGTGAGTTGCTGCTTTCGGAAGGGGGACAAGATGCTGACCAGACAAGAAAACACTGGGGTCTCTCCACCGATGAAAATGCCTCTGTCCTTTGGGGGAGTACTACTGGAGGAGTGGGTGGGAGGCCGAGATTCAAATGGTACAGAGGTATGAAGAGAGAAGGGCCTGGCTCCCCGCAGCCAGGGGAAGGCAGCAGGAATGCACTTGGATTTTCTAGGTCCAGTCCCCCAAGCTGATCACTTCCCTGGACCCCAGCCCCGGGCAGTCATGGGTCCAGCAGGTCCCCTCTCTCAGAGCAGAGACCAGTGAGAAGGTAGGACTTGCTTAGCACCCCTTCTCCATCCTGGAGGAAGAAGCATCCAGAACACGTTTTCTGGCTGAAGCAATTCTTAAACAGGCCAGATCGTGTGGTCACATCCATCCCGGTAACTCACAAAGAGGGATGGTTAAGAGCTCAGACTCTGGAGCTGCAGCCTCAGTCCTGGCTCCGCTACTCTCCCGCTGTGGGACCTTCTGGCAAAGGCTCTCAGCTCCTCTGATCCTCCATTTCCTCATCCGTGAAGCGGGGATAATAAATGAACCGAGCGCAGACAGTCCGGTGAGCGCTGGGTGATGCACCGGAAGTGCCATGGCACGTGCGGACCCTGCACAGCGCGTGTGCGGTTGTCACTTTTGGATGGACGCCACCTGCCCACAGAGAGGAGTATCACGCGGCAGCTAGATACAAGATACAGGACAATCAAGCCTCGGTTTGAAAACCACCTCTGCCACGTCAAGCGGAGGCACACATTTCTCTGTGTCTCAGTTTCTGTATCTGTAAAATGGGCAGGAAACCCCCTCCTCCTTGCAGTGATGATTAGGAAAGATAGTGTATTCAAAGCACCCTGCCTAGTCCTTTGACAGACACTTTGAGAAACAGTGGTTATCTTCATAAAGCACAGAGATTTGAGCTGGGACTCAGAGCCCGCTGCTTAAATTCAATCCTAGTTGCTGTGTGATGGTGACAAATTGCCCACCCTCTCTGAACCTCCGTTTTCCAAACTGTGAGATAGAGACGATGTTAATACCTCCCTCGGGCTGCAGTGAGCGGCCAGTGGGTTTTCAGACGGGGCCTGGATGGGGTGAGGATGGAGGTGCTAGCTGCGTGCTGAGTGATGATCGGTTTTGCCTCTCGCATGTTTATGGGTCCTGTTTGGGGCCCTAGAGACTGGACCGCCATCACCTTCATTCACAAAATTCAGGTCACCGCTTTCTCTACTCCACGTAGAGTCACAGGGAGCTTGAGAGCGAGGGGTCAGAGCAAAGTGGCTGGAGGGGCTCTGCCGGCGGGGGATAGGGGAGCAAGCCGGGCAGGGGCCGCCGAGCTCTCCTTCCCGCTGCGTCTCCGAGCCCCACGGAGTCTGGGAGAAAGGCCCAGAGCCAGACTCCAACTGAGGCCACGTCCCGCCACTCTGCTGCCCCTTCTAGAGACTGTCTAGGAGGCCACTGAAAACACTGCTGGCCCAGGGTGGTCGGGGGGGAGGACTTCAGTCTTTCCTGTTCTTCAGACATCGCCAGGGGAGTCTCTGACACATAAACAGACCCCAGGAGAGCCTGGATCTCTGGAATTTTCCAAAGCAAACAGCACACACGTTTCCACGGTTGGGGTGTGTGTTGGTGGGGGGTTGTCAGTGCCAGCTGGGGTTCAGGAGGCCCCTGGGACGGCAGAACAAGCCCGAATAAGGTTGTGTTCAGTCAGTGCCTGTCCCGGGGGCGGGGGGGTGGGGGTGGGGGAGGGGTGGGCGAGGGGACCAGGAGGGTGAGCGGCGGACGCCTTCAGGCAGACCCTTCTTCTGCCTCCACCGTCCCTCCGCATCATCCGAGTTCAGGGGCGAGAGCCCGAGGCACGGGTGAGAGGGATGGAGGCCATGACCACGAGGCCGCCTTTATCTCCCTGCAGGAACTCAGCACGCTCTCTTAATCTCGGGGTGCAGGTGCTCTGAAACCCGAAGTTCTAGAGGAAATACCACTCTCCGACGCGAGGGGGCGCTGTTGCCTCACAAATGAGCTGCCCAAAGCGGCTGCTGGAAGAAACCGCTCTCTGGGGTCCGAGGACTCCCAGAAGTCTCCATCTGCAGGCAGCTGGCACAGGGCCCGAGTTCTGACAGCCTGGGCCTTTCTCCTGCTGGCCGGGGAGGGCCCCCCTCCGGACCCTCACAGGCTAGGGGGAGGGGAGGAGAGTTATCAGAGCTTGGGAACGTAGCCCAACGCATCCCCGCACCACGAGGTATCACAGACTTTTACAATGTGTCACAACGTAGCAAAACCTGGCCCTGCGCTAAGCTTTCCAGACATTTCCTGGACTCCCACAGTCACCCCGGTGGTCCCCGCACTGCAGAACCTCAGAGTGGTCTGTCACGTGCCCAGGATCCAGGGCGTCCCGGCAGAGAGTGGCATTTGGACCTGGGTCTTTGCGGCTCCAGGACGATGCTCTTCCCTTCTGTTATCTGGGGGCCGTGTGGCTGCCGGGCCTCAGGCTTCAGAATGGCATGTCTGCTCCCCGACTGCTTTGCCCCTTTCTGCTCGGGGCAGCATCTGTCTGAACTCCCCACTTGAGGATGTGGCAGTGGCTGGGTCTGGAAGTGTGGGTCCTGGTTCGTCCTCCCTCTCCCGGCTGGCTGCAGTCTCTTCACGTCCCAGCTGCCCTGGAGGGGGTCTGGCACGCACAGAACCCCTGGAGAAGTTTCCATTAGACCATCAGCTCCAGCCAGATGTTCTTGGTTTTTAAGCCACATTTTTATGACCTAAGAGGGACCCTTTCCCTATTTTTCAGGGAGGGAAGAACAGAAGTGAGGAAGCTGGGCTCAGGCCGCCTGGTTTACCCTGGAGTGCTGGAAAGGAGGCCTAGGCCTGGGCCCCCAGCGTCCACTGAGCCAGCAAAAAGCAGCCCGTTCATCAGGCAGGGGAAGACAGGAGGCGAAAGATGTGTTTTCTTTGCGCATTTACGCGTTAAAAACAGAGAGAGCACACGGGATGGAAAATGGACAAGGCAGCTGTGAGCACGATTCCTCCCACGCCTGGGTTTATGGAAAACATACGTCAATTCAATGTCCACAAAAGCGGACTTTTTTTCCAACGTGGACTGTTCTGCCAGCACATCTAGTCCATTTCTTGGGGCCACTCTGAGTTTTTGTCAACAAAACCAATGAGGACCACTGGCAAACACTGAACGTTGTTAGGGAAAACTTGTTCATCCGAGGCCGACTGGAATTTACTGAGCACACAGAAATGCTGGGGGGCTTCAGGTGGCGCTTGCGATGGCTGGTGGGGGGGGGCACTGTTTCTAATTGACTTGACATCTTGCCAGGGGTGCTTGCTCGACCCCAAGCAGGGCTGGTCCTCAGGGAGCCTTGGCCCACACGCTGGAGCCCAGCAAGGTGGACGAGGTGGCAGCTGAGACGTTCTCAGCCCTGTGGCCTCCCGGGTTCCCAGAGGGTCACTGCAGGCTCTGCTCAGCACACTTGAAAGGGATACAGGAAACACAGCTGTTCTGGAAGCTTCTCCTCACTTCATCAGCTTTCTGGATGCTCCCTGCAGCTGCAGAGCCAACCAGCAGGGGGCCCCTGTCCCCGGGTGGCCTCCGTCTCTGCTCCCTGCTGGCGATTCCGCAGGTGGTCACCTCCTCTGCCCCTCAGACCCCACCAGGCCTGCCTGGGATTCTTCCCATGGAGCTGCTGACTTCAAGGGAGGGGGGGTCCTTCTGGGCCTGCTTGAGTTCCAAATCGGGAAAGGCCTTCTCCCTTCTTTGGGGAGCTGTATTATACGATATAGCATACATGCACCAGAATCCAGGGGTTCTCAACCCCGGGGGGAGCAAGTTTTCTCTCCAGGGGACATTTGACAACATCTGCAGACCTTCTGGTTGTCACAGCCAGGGAGAGGGGCTACTGGCATCCAGCGGGCAGAGGACAGGGATGCTGTTAAACACCCTACAACCCATCGGACACCCCATAGCAGAGAATCATCTGGTCCCAAGCGTCAATATTCCAGGGTTGAGAAACCCAGCTGTAAACTACTCAACCCGCTCCCTAGTGATGGACATTCACATTGTTCCAAATATTTTGCTGTTACAAACATTGCTGCAAAAAGTACTTTCATACCTAGGTTACTCTGCCATGGGTGAATATAACTGATATGTGTATGATGAGGTCCCACTTGGGCAAAAAGAAAGAAGTTAGAACACACGTCTGTACTGATAATAAGATACCTCTGGAAGACGATACAAGAAAATGGCTTCCTTGGGGCAGGGAAATCAGGGGGTCAGCCACCTCCCAACGTGCTGGACCCCTTTTGGTCCTTCCCGATCCAAGGAGGATGAGAAGGGTCCGAAAGGGAAGCAAGAAGGACCGGGGGGACTAGACGGCCTGCGTCCTGAGGCAGATGCGTCTCCTGCTGGGCTAACGTGCAGGGCTCACACTGGCGGCCCCGCGCTCCATCCTGCCCCTCCAGTCCCAAGACAGAGGCTGCAGTGGGTAACCTGGCCTGGTCTCGCATGGCGCGCCTCCCCTGCGCGGTCTCCTTCCACCTCCCCCTCCTGGTGCCCGGTGCCCTCCCCTCGGCCTCCTCGGACCTGAGCTGCCCCACCTGGGCTGGCAGGTGTCGCCCGGGCTGGTCCCTCCTCTCTCCTTACTCTCTTTGCCGGCTCTGCCTTCAGGGCTCAACTCCTGCATCACTGCCCCAGGCAGCCTGCCCAGACCTCCTGGGCCAGGGCACGCCCCCCCCCCCCCCCCCCCCCGCCCAGGGCTTTCTTGGCGCCCTGCCCCTCTCGTCACTTTGTATCTGCTTGTGTGGTTCTTCCGTCCTCCTCCCCCCCCCACCCTGCCTGACTGTAACCTCCCAAGGATGTGGGTGTTCTGCAGCGGTGACCCCTGTGCCTTGCACAGTGCCTGGCACAGAGGCAGTGCTCAAAACCGCCTCAGACTTCCCCGGTGGCGCAGTGGTTAAGAATCCGCCTGCCAAGGCAGGGGACATGGGTTCGAGCCCTGGTCCAGGAAGATCCCACATGCCGCGGAGCAACTAAGCCCATGCGCCGCAACTACTGAGCCTGCGCTCTGGAGCCCGTGAGCCACAATTACTGAGCCCGCGAGCCACAACTACTGAAGCCCGCGCACCTAGAGCCCGTGCTCCGCAAAAAGAAGCCACTGCAATGAGAAGCCTGCGCACCACGACGAAGAGTAGCCCCCGCTCGCCGCAACTAGAGAAAGCCCAGCGCAGCAACGAAGACCCAATGCAGCCAAAAATAATAATAATAATAATAATGACAATAATAAAAAAGACTGCCTTGATATCCCTTGGTGTTAGCCCAGCCCCAGGGTGCTGGCCTTGACCATCCCCTCCTGGCCCAGCCTCCTTAAGGCAACATGGCTACATCCTCTTCCCAGCAGTTTAATAGAGTCTGAATTTTTTCTTGCTCCTTTTCAGGCCATGAGTGTCCCACGGACAGAACCTTTCTCTCTCGTTCACGGCTCATGCCCAGTGCGTGCGTGGTACCTGGTCCGTAACAGGGTTAGTTAGGTTCTAACCCTAACCCTAACACTAACCCCAACCCTAACGGATGTTAGGACAGATGAATGAATGAATGAATGAGTGAGTGAACGAGTGAACAGATAAGGGAGAGAGAGGTGGGGACAGACAGGCAGGCTGGACGTGGTGCCGAGGTTTTGCTCCTCCATCCTCCCGTGTGATCCTGATAGCATCTGTGAGCAATGTTAACCCATTTTATAAATGAGGAAACTGAGACCTAAAGGTGGCTTAGCTTGGCCTCTGAGCAGTAAAACCAGTAAACAGCCTTTTCCCAGCTGAGCCTTCCGGCTGCACATTCAGCTGCCTTTTCTAAGTTTTCTGACCACCAGGGGGTGAACCTCCACATCCGTGAGGGAGCCCAGCGCTAACTGCCTGTGTGCAAATGCTTCCCATCTCGTATGAGGCAAAGCCATAAATTCATCCCTTCCCTCCCCAGCTGAATGTTTATTCCAACTCTGTCTGAGCACAACTGTGTCCTCGGGATAGAAAGGGGATCCAAATGTCTCCATGCGAGTAGTAATCATCATCTCCTATGAAATCTGAAAAATGCTCAACTTCTAAGTGTCACTCCATCATCTGGCATCTTCAGTTTTGGTGTAGCCCATCCTCTTGGGTGGGTGTGTCCCGGGGCTGTCCCGGGGCTGGACCGTGATGGGATGCCCCAGGGTCCCACAATCGGTGACAGACGGCTGCCCTTGGTAACTCATAGCAGCTTTGCTGTTCTTGTTACATTGGGGGTAACTGATTTGTTTTGTATTTCAGATTTTGTTGTCACTTGAAATCTTAGCTATGTCAGAGGAGAAATGGCAAGTATGCACTGGGCTTTGGTTGTTCAAAAAGAGGGAGCGGTGGGGCGGGGTGGGGGAGAGAGGGAGAATGGGAAACAGTATCCCATATTAAGTCGAGCAGGTGCTGGAGCGATGTTTGGGGAGCGCAAAAAACCTGCATCTGACAGTGAGCTAACAGTCCCCCTGGTACCCTGGTGGAAGGAACCTTTACTTAGAGCTTAGTTTTAAGAACCTTGATAATCAAACACTTGTGCCTGACAACTCTGTTACCCACAGCCAACTTTTTAATTTCCCTTTGCCAGGCTACTCATTCTGAAAGTGTGTGTTCTTCCGCCTCAGGGGAATATTTTCTATTTTCCAAACTTCCGGAAAGCTGTTTGAGTAGAGAAACAGGGATCTCTGAACCACGCCGTTGATAGTTTTAAAAATTCAAGTAGAAGCAGCAGCGGCAGCCAGAGGAACGGGGATCAGGGCTGCTTCCCAAGGCTACCTGTGGATTCGTTCGAGGTTTTCTGACTACCACGGGGTTACTGAAGATGTTCACACAATCTCTTTCCATGTGAGTTCCTTATTCTCAGTGATGCATATCAATGAGGAGTTTATGCATCTCTCCGTACGCTCCTCCGTCAATCAGTTCGTTCGGTGTGAATTGAATAGAGCAGTGTTCATTACACGTAGCCATGCTACCCAGGGCGAGGAAATGATTTTCCTAGGACCATCCAGGCTGGTCCTGCAAGGGATACCACTTCATCTTGCACCTCGTCCCAGGGAATTCACACCCGGGCCTCTTGAATGCAGAAAGTCCAGCCCAGAGGAGGGAAGGAAGGGGCTACAGACCCTGTCCCGTTCCTCAGCCTCCTTCCACAGCATAAGCCTCGTGGTCCTTTGTCCACACTTTCTGCCTTTTCCTTAAACTTCCCAGCCCAGCACAGATGATGCTGATGACGGGGAGAAGCCCCTTCCCCAAACTGCCCTTCTGTGCTCTCATGAGAGGACGCACGTGCTCAAGTCGGGAGACGGGGGCAGCCCATCCAGTGGTCTCTTGCCGAAACCTCTAACGCCTGCTCAGGGCCTCCGGCCTCATCTCTCCCTTCCCGGTCCAACCTTCACGCCACCTGGAGTGAGCGCTCAACGGTGAGACTCGCTCACATCCTGCCCCACTTTAGAGCCTCCAGGACCGCTCACGGACACAGCGCGAGATCCCAGGTGCTCAGCACGCTTTTCCGGGTTCCAACTCCCCCTTCTCTCCCACGTCTGGGCTCGGAGGAGTCAGCCCCTCGCCCCGGGCTTGCGATGCCTTTGGGCTCTGTGCTCTGCCAGACGGGCTGAGCCTTCTCTATCTGATCCAAACTCCTCCTCCAGCTCCGAGTTTCCGCACCCTCCCGCCTTGCACCCAGGAAGCCCATCACCCCGCCTTTGGGGCCCTGGCCCTGTTTATTCCTCTCCTGACAAATGCACGTTGCTTTGTCATCACTCTCCGTATGCTCAGTTGTGAGCTCCGTGAAGACCCAGGGCATCCCTGTCACTGTCCCCTCGTTTAGCAAGGATGTCACGCCCAGGAGGAGCCCAACAGATGTTGACTTCTGAATGAATGGACAAGAGTTTGCTCCTGGTTTCTTCACGGTGTGGCCCTGCAGAGATAGTTGTGTACGACGCCGTCCATCTATCTCGTTTGTTCCAATTTGTGTGGGAATGACACATTGTCTCTAAGTAACTTTTTAAAGTTTTTTGACATGGACCATTTTTAAAGTCTTTATTGAGTTGGTTACAATATTGCTTCTGTTTTATGTTTTGGTTTTTTGGCCCTGAGGCACGTGGGACCTTTGACTAGGAATCGAACCCACATCCCGTGCATTGGAAGGCGAAGTCTTAACCACTGGATCGCCAGGGAAGTCCTGACATGTTGTTTTTAAAATTACATCATTGACACAATTTTTCATGGCCTTGTTGTCCTTCAGGATTCATTTCAGGAAGCTCCATAAAGGTCCCATGACTTTGTGGACATAAGTTGTGTCCCTCTCAGAGAGAAAAGGACAATCTGTTTTTCACTTTCCTTTTCAACAGAGCATCGTTAATAGCATTAACAAGAAGCACTGTTATAAGCACCTCACTTAATACTCACTACAATCCTATGAGATTGATATTACTATTGTCTTCATTTTATAAATAAGGAATCTGAGGCACAGAGAGGTTAAGTAACTTGTTAAAGGTCACACAGCTGGTACAGGGAAGAGCTGGGACTCTATGTTCGCAATCTGCTTTATACTCTACTCTTTATTTTCACATCTCCCACATCTTTTGAATTCCTCAACGACCTGGAAAGCAGGTAGAGCAGGGGTGGTCGTCCCCATGTTACAGCTGAAGAAATGGAGGTTCAGAGAGGTGCAACGACTTTGGCCAAGGTCACACAGCATTGATGGCAGAGTCGGGTTCAAAGCCGGGTCTGTCTGCTTCTTTGCCAAGCTCGCTCAGCGCCGGGGTCACACTGCGGGGCACAGGTGTGCAGTGTGTGTGTGGGTTCATGTGTGTGATCCAAACCAGCCTCCTAAAGGTGACAGCCTCACCTAAAGGGAAACCTCAGCCTGTCCGTATGATGCTTCAGCGATTTCATTTGGAAAATGTTGCTGGCCTTGGGCTATTTTAAGCCATCTTTAAGAGTCTCTAGTACAGGATTCAACACACACCTTACTCCCATTCAATAAAACGTTATTGCTCAACTGGCTGGAAGAGATTAAAGGAAAAACACAGTAAATCACAAACAGAAGATCCTCAAGAGTTAACGAAGGGGGCTTCCCTGGTGGTGCAGTGGTTAAGAATCCGCCTGCCAAGGCAGGGGACACGGGTTCGAGCCCTGGTCCAGGAGGATCCCACATGCTGCGGAGCAACTAAGCCCATGCGCCACAACTACTGAGCCTGCACTCTAGAGCCTGCGAGCCACAACTACTGAGCCCACGTGCCACAACTACTGAAGCCCGTGTGCCTAGAGCCCATGCACCGCAACAAGAGACGCCACTGCAGTGAGAAGCCGGTGCACTGCAACGAAGAGTAGCCTCCGCTCACTGCAACTAGAGAAAGCCCGCGCACAGCAACAAAGACTTAATGCAGCCAAAAATAAATAAATTAAAAAAAAAAAAAAGAGTTAACGAAGGCCTGAGTTTTGGACACAGCACACCAAGACGCAGGGCGTTCAAGCAAAAGCACGCTCTAACCCCGAGTTTCCTTTTGCAACTCCCTTAAAGGCAGGCTCTTAATTGGACTTTTAAAATACGATGCTTATGCACTGTTTGACTCCCGTTTATAGCTCTGAATATAGACTTTAATTGCATCTATTACTTTTATTACAAGTATTACTGTTTTCATTACCACGTGGTCTAAAAATAATAGTGCTGTGTTGTGATCTGTGCATTGGAGCTGACTTCATTTCCTTTGGGGTCGGAGTTCAGGGTTCAGATGATAGGTCTTCGGGGAGTGTTTCAGCCCCAGCAGAACGACATTTTTATGAAGCGCCGGCACGACGAGTGAGGGCGATTGGGGTTTTTTTAAATCTATGTTAACAGCATAAATTCTCAAGTCTATAGTGTATTCAATTAAAGGACCCAAGGAGAAGACGATGAAGACCAAATAGGGCATTTTTTTTTGGAATTTGTCCTCATTCAACTCGTTTTCTCTGTAAGTGCAGACTTGGATGGTCTTTCAAGCAGAAAGTAAGCTGGGGATCCGGTGAGCGGGGGCCGTTCTCCTCTCTAGCCGCCAGAAGACCTTTGCTCTCATATCACAGACAGTATTTTTCCAGCACCAGTGCCTACACGTTGTTGTTAATGTGTGCTCAAACCTGGCCGGGGAACCCATAAGCCCCACTTCCCATTTTCTTCCATTTTCACTCTCATCTTTCTTGGAAGTCAAGAGAGAAAGGACTTTTGGTAAAGCCCTTTGTTATCGCTCTGCTTCTGTGATCTTTGTGGATGGATTCTGAGACTCAGGATTCTGTCATTTTCAACATTTGGCAGAGACATAAAAAGCAAAGAAATCAATATTGCCATGGAGACTATCATTTCTGAGCCAGACTTAATTATGAATTATTAAGAATGGTTCAGTTGAATTAAAAGAATTAGGAGGCGCCTCTGTTTAATGCAAGCTCCAGTGATGCGTGTTCAGTAGCAACTAAGTTCATTACCAAAAGTAACATTCATTAGGTTATATAATTTGCAAGTTTCTATTCTTAATTTCTTCTAGCCAATTCCAATTATTTTCTTGAAATAGCAAAATTAGTGGCAGGAGAAAAAACCACATTAACATGACATGAAAATAACACATTTTTCTTTCCATTTGGTTACAAAAATCTTTTGAATGTATTTTTGGCTCATATAGAATAGCATTTTTATGCACACAGACTTATGCCAAAGAGGTGTCTCTTCATATGCACCACCCAGCCACTCACCTCAGTACTTTTTATCAGCAACAGGTATCCTGGGTAAACAATTTCGTGTTAGCTTTTGGAAAAATCTGAGATTTGCATTTGCCTTTTGGTACCTAATTAAAATTCCCCCAGAAGTCCTTGGTGCTTTTTCCCTCCATCCTCTTTTCCTTTCATGAGAAAGTAATTGAGGCTCCAAGTGAGACTCATGGACCTGACCTTTGAAATATTCCCATTTTGCATGTAGCGCTGGGAATTTTAAGGAGGGAGTGGCAGCTGGGTGTGAAGAGAAAGAAGAAAGAACCTTTCGGAAATGATTTTCAATTAGTTCCTGAGAGACAATTTCCTAACTCTTTGTCTCCTAAATGCTTCTGTGGCTTTCTGTATTTCTGTATTTCTCATTATCTTGCATGACTAAGCGTTCGGCTCAGGTGATACACTGCCTATTACAAAGCAGAGAGAAAAACTGACAATTAGCCAGTTGATTTCAGCTCTGTAAACGACTGAACTGGAATGTTCCAGGGAAGAAATAAAGGAGGGAAAAAGTGATGGATGGAAGGAAGGAGGGATGGAGGGAGAAAGGAAGGGGGAACGGGTGAGAAGGAAGGAAGGAAGGAAGGGAGAGAGGGAGGGAGGGAGAGAGGGAGGAAAGGAAGGAAAAGAAGAAAAACCCACCCTGTGGATCTAGCAGTCAGTTTGTCTGGAGTCAGAAGGACAGATGTAGTCTTAGCTCCATTAGACTTTCTGTCCATTTGCATCAGACATATTCAAAATGGCATCCGTAGTCTTGGTAACCACTGCCCATTCCAGACACTACGGGCTCTACATCATGGTGGTCAAGCGGGGATGCCTGGGTTGTATCTGTTTACCTGGGAACGTTTTCACATCTCAACAGCTTTGGCTCAGCGTCCAAGAATGGCTTTGCCATGAGCCATCTTCCCTGGGTTGGAGGTGCCCCAGTGAACACACCCCTGGGGTTCCGAGCCTGGATTCCACCACTGCAGCTTCACCCCGATGCGTGGGGTTCTTCATCCACAGGAGGGGATGGGAAAACTGTTAGGTCCGGTCCAAAGAATCAAGAATGAATAATAAGAAGCACCGAGGTGATCTTTCCCTCAAACTCGAAGAGAAGCGTGAGCGCCCATTTCCTGTAAACCGTATCATTCTAATAGTATGCCTCGATTAATTTCAGAATCCCGTAAAAACGTTCTAACTCCAAGGGAAGAAAAGGATCTGGTTGGGAAAACGGTAACGTCCAAAGCCTACCTTCCAGTGTTGTCGTTTAGAAATTCGGATGGCATCTCCTCTATTTCAAACCAGGCTCTGGGTCGGCTCCCCACGGCTCTGTGACCCGCTGGACACGCTGCTCGGCGAGTTACCCCGTTGTCACATAGCCCCCTCCCGCCCCACGCCTGGCTGAGTGGAAAAGCTCATAATCGATCATGTCCTCCGAATTAGAGAAGCCTGGAAAATATTTCATTTACAAAAAGAGGCGAACGCTCATTATGCCATGTTCTGACAAGACAGCTGAGCTAAAGAGAATTGTGGCTGAATCCAATCGTTTGGCCCATTAGATGGGTTTCTGGAAGTGTTTTTAATGGCCTTTTCCTTCTTGCAAAAGGAGTCTATGGGTCAGCAGGATGGAAGTGGGGGACGCCTGCAGTGAGTGTGGGAGTTTTGCTGGTCTCCCGGCTTCATCGAGGTACGACTGATAGGTAAACATGCACCTACGTAAGGGTCCAGTGTGATGCTTTGATCCACCCCTACACGGTGAAACGATCCCCCAATCGAGCTAACTGACCCACCCAGCACCTCGCGTAGTTACCTTGTGTGTGTGTGTGTGTGTGTGTGTGTTGAGAACATTTAAGACCCACTCCCTGAGCAAGTCCCTAGTGTACAATAAACTACTATTATCCACGGTCACCGCACTGAAGCTCTTCCTGAAGCAGGGAAATGCCTGTCACGACCACGACGCCCATTCCCTGGAGGCCAGGTAGGAGCCTGGGGGAAACAGATTTACCGTGATTCCCAAGTGATGGGGATTTGCCTGCAACTTCCTGTCTTCCCTGATTTCTGTGCTCACTTTCCCCCTTTGCCAAAGAGTGTGGTGAATCTTACAGGTTACATCCTAACTAAACCCATGCAAACATATGTGAGCTGAGAAGCAAGGCAGAAACGGGTCCAAAGATGGAAGAAATTTAACCTGGGGAAGAGGACAGTCAAGGTTATTTTACCTTCTAAGTCCTATAGGCTCCAGCATTTGGGAGAGAAAGTTTTCCGCGTGGGAATCCTTCTTAACCCTTATCTCCAGAAATTTTTTTTACATCCATTGACATCTTATCAGCAGGAGGATAAGAGTCTGAGAATTCTGAGCTCCGGGGTCACCAACTGACCTGCACACTTACATTCTTAGCCTTTCCGCCTTCCGGAAAAGGCCAGGAATGCTCTCCAGAGTCTGGGGTTCTCCCAGCTGCCCAACTCCTGGGTGAGGGCTGCGTTTCCAGGAAGAAAACTGGGTCGGCCCCCTACTCCCTACAAAACCCTGCCAAGCAGGAGACACAACAGGCCCAATTCCCAGGTGGGGTCTTCCCCCCGACAGCTTTGCAGAGAGCTCTGCTCCGAGGTTAAGACCAGAATCTGAAATGTCAACACTGGTGAGAAAGTTCCAGAAAATAAACTGCTCTCCTGAAGAAAAACCATCTTTTTAGGCCTCTGCCTTTGAGCCCCATGGCAACTATAGGCCAGGACATCATTGCCATTAACAGTGACAACAAGAGCCAGCATTGATTAAGCGCTCACGCCGCACACTTAATAATTCTCCCAACCATGCTTAAGATTGGCATTATTATTCCCCTTTTACAAATGCGGAATCTGAGGCTTAGAGGTTGAGTGCATCACCCAAAGTCCCACGGCTGAAAACTGGCAGAGCTGGGATTTTGAATTCAGGTCCATCTGAGCTCCCAGCTCACGCTGTACCTCCTGGGCGGTTTCCACACCACCCCCGAGGTACCTGTGCTACAGACTTGAGAAATTAGGGTTGGCCCAGCCGTACTCCCAGCCTTTTACAAACAATAGGCACACACTGTAAATTCTTATTCTCCTTATCATCGTCATATTTAATTTGGCTGCTACAAGGAGACATCTGAGGCCTTGAGGATGGAAAAGCTGAGGCCAGAGGCTTCTCTCAGATGGTGAGACACAGCCACACGTCCGCTTGGACCATGAAAGACAAGAGTAGCTCTTTCAAGACGTCTGCTTTCCTTCTAGTCTGGCAGGAAAAGAGTTCCTTCCAGTCTCTGAGACTGCCTTGTCTTGTCAGAAGGGAATAGCTGAGCTAATTAGGAAAGTGTTGTCTGTGTAGGGCTAGAGCTGTAGGTTGGAAAGTCAGTGGAGGAGTTTGCATCCGGCCACACGCATACTTTTTTATGGGCTTTTGTCTTTCGGGGGCACGTAGATAGCGGGCTTGCCAAGCACGTTGGTGAACCAGGCAATGGGGTGTCTCTTTCTCACTTCCAGACAGCACAGTGTCCTGCCACTAATGCAGCTCCATTGGGGAGGGATGGCTTCAGAAGATGCGAGGACGCGCTTTGTTAACGAGGCAACGTTCCGCTCTGATGGTGGGGTCTGGAGCCAGACGTCCAGGGCCCCCCGGTGGACGGCGGCTGCTTCCCCATGCCCACCCCCCCCCCGCCCCGGGCTGCATGCATTTCTCAGCTCCAGCTCACGAAAGGCCTCCCTGCTAATCTGTGTCCAGAACAAACTTTGGGAACTGCCCTTCCCCTTCTGTGACTGCAAACATTCTCCAGGACTGAACTTGGCACCGTGGCAAAGCACACAGCAGAGACGACTATCACCCGCCACGGAGTTACCAAGATTAGGTGAAATAAAGCCCTACAGAGCAACACTGCAACACTGCAGATTAAAAAAAAAAAAAAAAAAAAAAGTCCTGCTGTCTCTCACTCAGATGATTCAAATCCTCGGGTCTCTTCAGCCCTGGGAGCCTCAGCCCTTCACTTAGGACCCCTACCCCCAACCCGTGTTTGGGAAGCATGCGTTCCCTCCGCACACTGACCCCAGCCTGTAGTCGCCCTAGATCTCCTGGGTTTGGCTTTTTCCAAATTTCATCTAATGGTCTTCGTCGTAGATTTGATTTCCACTTTAAAAGTTCTGAAGAAAACATGTTTCTGCATATCATCTCTGGGATGACATTTTTGTGGTTTACGAAATCTGGATTCAATATATTGGATAAACTGTGGCTCCAGAGACTTTTTTTTGGTTACAGCTTGAAACTTTCATTCGAAGGTGGCAGCGTCTACAGGATTGTCATAATACTGCCCTGAGCTCTGAACTGACTTTTCTAGCGTTTATTCGCCAGAAAACTTTAAAAGTGCAGTTTGATGTGGAAAAGATTTGGTACCAATTTCTCTGCATGTGTGTCTTTCAAATGTTTCTTTTTTCTATCATGTAACTTTCAGTCAAATCCTTGAAAAGAGAGGGATTTCTTTTTTTTTCTTTTTTTCATCCCCACAGGTCTCCCTTGAAACCAAGGCACCCCAACCCAAGCTAGGCCAGTTCACAGGGAGACGGACAGTAAAAAGATGGTTGTTATTCTTGTGTTGTTTTGTTTTGTTTTGGCTGCACTGCACGGTTTGTGGGATCTTAGTTCCCCGACCAGGGATCGAACCTGAGCCCTCAGCAGTGAAAGCGCGGAGTCCTAACCGCTGGACCGCCAGAGAATTTCTTTCTTTCTTTTTTTTTTTTTTAATCAATTTCCCTGAGAAGTTTCCAGAGATGGTTCCGATGGAGGGGGTGACATCTCAGTCGAGCCAAATGAAAGGAGGTCTGAGGGATAAAATACGCAACCGCTTTCACCTCGGCATCAAAAAGGCCATTAAGAGCCCATCACCGAACAGAAAGATAGCGGCTTTCCCTGGACAGCTTTTAACACGATGGAGAGGAAGGTATTTCGTTAGGGCTGTGTGTGCATCTGTAGGAGAAAAAAGGCAGAGGACGGAAGTCTTTTTTAGAAAGTATGTAAATGAGTTGGTGCATACAGCGTTCAAGTAGGGGCAAGAGGAGATGGAAGGAAGAATAATTCAGGAGCATTTCTCTGGTAACCTTTTCTGTGTGGGAGCTAAGAACCTCTCTCTTCCTTTCATGTGCACTTGCGTCCCGCTTGTATTTAGTGAGGTAATTAATTCATTTCTAACATTCCTTGACTTGTAAATCTGGCTTGAAGGTTAGGCAAGGGAAAGAGTCCCCGGGGTTTTCACAAAACTGTTATTAAAGTCGGAGGAGAGATAGATCGGCTGTGTTTGCATTCGAGAGGCAGAAGGTCTCTTGAAAGGCAGAGAAGATCACTCCCCCCATTTCCCTGTGATACACAGGGTTCCCCGGAACCAAAATGTCCGTGCATCCCCGCCCACGCACCCACCCACGCATGCACGCAGAAGTACGTGAACAGGGGCGAGTGATTCCCACTCGCGTGTGCGCGAACTTCTGGATCAATTGCAAAAAACAATATTTGGAGATGCCTTGTTTCAAAATAAAATGGGATGTAAATTGTAAATTTTCCATAGTGCAGCCACTATGGAAAACAGTATAGAGGGTCCTCAAAAAACTAAAAATAGAGCTATCATATGATCCAGCAATCCCACTCCTGGGCATATACCTGGACAGACTATAATTCGAAAAGATATATGCACCCCTATGTCCATAGCAGCACTATTTACAATAGCCAAGACATGGAAAGAACTTAAATGTCCATCGACAGATGAATGGATAAAGAAGATGTGGTGTGTGTGTATATATATGCATACACACACAATGGAATATTACTCAGCCATAAAAAAAGAATGAAATAGTGCCATTTGCAGCAACAAAGATGGACCCAGAGATGATCATACTGAGTGAAGTAAGTCAGAGAGACAAATACCATATGATATCACTTATATGTGGAATCTAAAATACGACACAAATGAACATATCTACAAAAGAGAAACAGACTCACAGACATAGAGAACAGACTTGTGGGTGCCAAGGGGGAGGAGGGTGGGGGAGGGATGGAGTGGGAGTTTGGGGTCAGCAGATGCAAACTACTATATATAGGATGGATAAACAACAAGGTCCTACTATATAGCACAGGGAACTATTTTCAATATCCTGTGATAAACCATAATAAAAAAGAATATGAAAAAGAATATATATGTATAACTGTCACCTTGCTGTACAGCAGGAATGAACACAACCTTGTAAATCAACTATGCTTTAATAAAGTTAAAAAACAAAAAAACCCAAAATAAAATGGGTATTTAAAAAAATTAAAAGAGGGCTTCCCTGGTGGAGCAGTGGTTGGGGGTCCACCTGCCGATGCGGGGGACGCGGGTTCGTGCCCCGGTCCGGGAAGATCCCACATGCCGCGGATTGGCTGCGCCCGTGAGCCACGGCCGCTGAGCCTGCGCGTCCGGAGCCTGTGCTCCGCAATGGGAGAGGCCACAGCAGTGAGAGGCCCGCGTACCGCAAAAAAAAAAAAAAAAAAAAAATTTAAAACAAAGGTCATCAGTATCCTCCTGGGTCTACGAATTTACCATTCGCTCCAATCTGTCTGTTATTCTGCACCAAACAGAAATCTAGGGCGCCTGAGCCTTTTCCACTGTTAATCCCAGGTGATTAGCACGGGGCCTGGGGGACACTGGTGTGGAAAGAAGGAAGGAGAGAAGGGGCACCGATGTCTTTCAAAAGCCAATCTATTTACATATTTTAAGTGAACTGCCTTGAAGAACAATGTTCAGTAAGTGATGCTGGCCTGTCCTCTGTACCAGGAGCGTTTGAGGCTGATGTTGCGTGCCTCTCCCGGCCCTCACCTCCACGCACCCAGGGCTGCTACCCAAGTAATGGCACCAACCTCCACACAGAGACCACCAAAGGACCAGAGTTAACGTGCCCAGAAGCAGCCCTCAACCCCATCAGTTAAGTGTCTTGGTTTGGGTTCCCCCGGGAGCAAAGCCTGAGATGAGGATTCGAGGGCAAGCAGTTTAGTTGGGAGGGAGTCCCAGGAAACACCCGGGGAAGAGTGGGAAGGGAGACGGGGAAGGGAAGCAGCCACGAGCGGGTCCACTGATGAACAGGTGGCCTCTGTGGGCAGCAGAGGCTCCGCCCTGCTGGCTTGCTCCGAGATGGGGCAGGACAGTGCCCTTCACACTTTCTGCTGTGCAGAATTCACTTGTCTTGCCAAACTAAGGAGGACTTACGTTTTTGTAAAACATAATAAAATGGAGAACAAAGACATACAAAATCCAAGCCCTACTTTTCTTATTATTCGCGTCAACGGTCATGAAATTAAAGTATCAGATTGCTGTTGAAGTTTCTAGCTGGTCACGCTCAATTTTAGCATTTGGCCCATCACAGATCAGTAACAAAACAGCTCAGGAAACCAGCCAGCACTGGTGCCGGGACCACACTTGGAGTCGGAGGATTGGTGCAGACCACAGCTCAGAATGACCCCATCCAAGGGCTAGGGAACCTAGTGTATTTATCCACCACTGTCCTGCCTGCAATTGATTAAGGGCTGCTTCCAAGGGCATTAACTCTCCAGCAGTTTACGCACCCTCTGCAGGCCCAGTGCATCCCTGCAGCGGAGAGTGGCAGGGGACGCTGTGACAGCCTTCAGGTGTAGAGGTGAGTGTGAAGGGGATGTGGACGGGATGCCAATGTCAGCTGCTACCTGGAAGGCTTTTTGCTTCATCTCCGCTTCATTGCCACGGTCCTCAGAGTGTGGTACCCAGGTGGGCAGCATCAGTATCCCCTGGGAACTTGCTTAGAAATGCAATTTATCTGGCCTCATCCCAGACCTCTTGAATTAGAAACTCTGGGGGTGAGGCCCAGCCGTGTGGATTTTGACAAACCTTCCAGAGGGTTCTGCCTCCTGCTCAAGCTTAAGACCCTCCACACTACTGCATCTTAGGGCAATTAGTCCCATCAAGGTTTAAGGAGACATATCCTTGCTCTCACATACAACTAATCCAAACTTAACTAGGTTCGGTGCCTTTCTTTCAAAGGGCACAAATGAACTCATTTTTCCAAGAATTGCATTATTGAAATAAATACAAAGCTTAAGTCGCATATTGCCTTTCTCTAAACCAGGCCAATAAGCCCAACGCATAAAAATCCCTTTCAAATCCAGCTCTGAAGATCTGCATTCGGCAATGTTTCTCCAGTCCCTCCTCTGTTACATGTCAGCAGTGGCACGTGATAAACCGTCTTCTGCAATGCGACACCTTCCTTATACCAACAGGCCATTAAGCTATCTGAAACAGAGTGCGCGCTGATTAAACAGGGTTTACCAAGATGGGACCCAGACACAGAAGAAGAAAAACCCTTTGATTTGCTCCAAGTGTTCTATTCCTCAAGGTGCTTCTGTGTAAATAACCCCAGAGAGTCTGGTCATAGTCACGTGGGGAAAACAAAAAGGCAGAGTGATGTCCCCACCTGGGGGGCAAGGGGATTGAAGTTGGGATGGTGGGGGGACTTGCCGGGTGAATGGCGTTTGCTGAGTGTGAGGTCCCATCTCCCTGCCCCGTGCTCTTTTCTCGCTTGGACCAGAACCAGAACTTGGATGGATCTGCTCATGTAGACACGTTTTCCATCGAGCCGTCTTCTCCTGCGGGCATCAAATAGCTGCTAGCGAGTGGAGTGTGGGCTCAGCCTCCCGGCCTGGCTGAGGGTCCCCGGCCTCACATCTCACGCCCAGGTTGTCACGGTTTCGTCAAAACTTTGGTGTCACCTGTGAGTCTGATGAAGCCAGAAAGGTTTCATTAAATAGATCATTGGTCCTGAGACTAGAAACACAAAGGCAAAGCCCAATGAATGTGCTTTGCTGTCTGTGGACATGTGTCAACCCTAAGTGAGCAGCCCAAATTAATTTGAAGGTTTAATTCCTTGGCATTTTAGCTGTGCCTATTAAGTGCTTCTTGACTGGGGTGATCGTGCCCTCAGCCTCAGCCTGGGGCACATCTGACAATGTCTGCAGATATTTTTCATTGTCACAACCGGGGCGGGGGGGTGATGGGAAGGATGCTATTGGGATCTAACGTGTGGAGGCCAGAGGTGTTGCTTAATGCTCGGGACCCCCTCCATGGTGACAGATCTGACCCAAGCTTGAGAAATGTTGCTTCATGGCTTTCTGTGGACACCATTTTCCCACTCAGCCATACCTAGCAAATCATAATAAATAAAACAACACACTAGAAACATAGTGAGGAGGGGAGGGCAGGTCCCCGGCACTGAGAGTACAGTTTTGCTGAACAGTGAAGCTGGGTGTCTTAGCTTCGTTCCCTCTTTGCAGGAGGGAGGATTCTTCCTACCAAGGGTTCATTAGTGAGTGTCTCTGGGCTCTATATTAGGCCACCAAACAAGCAATTTATGTTTTTTTGTTTTTTGGGTTTTTTTTGCAGTACGCGGGCCTCTCACTGTCGTGGCCTCTCCCGTTGAGGAGCACAGGCTCCGGACGCACAGGCTCAGTGGCCATGGCTCATGGGCCCAGCCGCTCCGCGGCATGTGGGATCTTCCCGGACCGGGGCACGAACCCATGTCCCCTGCATCGGCAGGCGGACTCTCAACCACTGCGCCACCAGGGAAGCCCGCAATTTTGCTGTAACAATTCTTGCTGTAACAATTCAGCTCCATGGGATGGACTTTTATTGAGCGTCTACACTGCTGGCCACCACAGGGTCACTGTGGAGCGCAAGGAGAGGATGGGGAGAGAACAGGTGCAGGCGAAGTACAAAGGAGGGTGTCAGATGGAGGCCGGTGAGCAGCTAAGAGCGATGGGGCTCAGAGAGACCAGGTGATGAGAGTCGGGGAGGGAGAGGCGTGGGGTCAGGAGACTCTCTGCAGAACCAGAAAACCCCAAGGATGCCAGGTTCCCCGCCATGTACAACAACTGCAAAGCCCCGGAGAAAATTCTCTGCAGTCACGTGGGGTAGAAAGGTCAATGAGACTCAGAAGTGTGCCTGTCTATTCAATTTCCTTCCTTCAAGTCCTTCTTTTTCCCACCTGCTTCCCGGCCCCCAAACGAAGTCAAACATCTACAGTGCATGAGGTCCCAAGAGCCCCGCACCAGGTTTTCCAGTTTCTTAACTGGAGAAATAAAAGCAGTCATGCCTGCCTTCCGCTTTCTGTGTAAATGAATACATTTCGGTAAACTCTCTGAAGACGCACCGGGAGCTGCAATTATTCCCGGCTGAAACGGACCATCACAGACTCACCTCATGAAACACAACTCATTTGTTCCTTCTTGTAATCCGATTTCTACTCACTAACTTTATTAGTGTCAAAATGGAGCCCAAGTGCCTGGCGAGGGATGTACGATCATGTGACTAGGGTTTGCTGTGTCCGGCGTGCCCTCCTTGGATCTGGGGGTCAGGAAGAAGGTTGGGTGGTTATAAAATCATCCTCACGACGGAAGCAGGGATTCCATGGGGAGCACGTGTCCTGAGGCAGACAGAAACTCTCCCCAGAGCCCACGGAGGAATTACCCTCCTTTCTAAAACTGGGCAGAACCAGTTAGTTTCTATTTCTAAGCCCCTGGGGCTGGGACGACCCCATTTTCCAAGGAGCTGTTGTAACCGTTTTTGATCCTTAGAGCAGGTGACTTGGGTCCAGTTGTTTTCTTAGTGTTTTTGTGGAACTAATAAATGCCTTTCCAGTGCTTTGTTGTAGCCCACAACACAGGAGGTGAGGCTCAGCCTGGGGGGAGTCTGCCCGATGGGTTGAGTCCAGGCTCCACGGCAGCGAGGTTGCCATCCTGGAGAGCACCTCATGCAAAGGCAGCTCAGCAGGAAATTGGAATTTCTCCCCCTCAATTTATTCATTATCGGCAGCAACATCTTAATAAAACAGACAGGGGGTCAGCGATTTGAGCTTGGTAATTAAACTGAAAAAGAACAGCCTAGCTCAACGGTCGAGCATGGTAATATATTCTGACATGTAATGACACACGAGTGAAGGGAAGGGGCACGTGGGGGGTGGCACAGAGATCAGACACGAGACAGCTGCGTGAGTCGCTGCAGAACAGCCCTGCGTTCAGGTGGGGTGGCTTTTGTTGGCTGGGGTCACTGCTGGGGCCTTTGACAGGCAGGCCACTTAACCAGATTGCGGGACAAACGAAAATGAAATGTCTGTGGATTTCCATTTCTTTTAAGAATGGTAAATGCCAAGCGTCCCTGGAAGCTTGCCTGGAAAAAGAAAGTAGTCCCACCTTTCAGAAAAGAGGGAGTTGGGGACGCGCCCGTAAAACTCCTCATGTGGGCTTCATGCTGACGGCAGAGGAAGACGGAACTCCACGGGGAAATGCAGAGGAGAAGAAGCCCCCAAAATACCCACCTTGGGCTGTCACTTCCGATGTGCTTATCTCCTGGTTGATTATAAAATCACGAGGGCTTCACCCCAGGCAGTGGAGGGCTCAGTGGAAGAACCAGGACAGTAGGGAGGCTTGGTTTATCTAAATAATACGCCTTATCAAACACACCTGGAGTGTGCGAGCTGTCATTCTGAGAACTGGTTTTCCAGCGATCGTAACTGTCTGGTTCGTTCCCACAGCCCGACTCTGCAATCCAACAGCCGACCTGGGGAAGAGCAGCTCCCCTGAAGCCCCATCCCAGGCATCTCACGTGCCTGTAGCCACAGCCCCATTTGAAGGGCCTTCCGGTTGTCAAGCTTTGCTCTCACATTTCCCTTCAGAGAGGATCGCAGAAACAATTTCATGTGTCTTTCATGCAGGGAGAGAAATACTGGATTTAATAGCCCCGAACAGGCAGGTGTTCATTGTCTGAGAAAAGAGATTTCTCTGCCTCTTGACATCGTATCTTCCACAACGTCCTGGGAACCCCTTTGCTCAGGGACACCCTCTCGCCCACCAACCCCACTACCCGCACCTTCCAGTCAGTGGTCACCTCTCCCCATGCCTCTGTCCTCATCCCACCTGGCTGGCCAGTTCCCTTTTCCTTCTGGGGTAGGAAAATACCTTTGTCTCCAATTTTTCAAGCCCTGACTACATCCACCCCTTGTTTCAAACTTGCTGGTTAGATTTTAGCCCACCAGCCTAGAGGGCTGCCCAGGGTCAGGAGGCAGACGTCCAGAGACGGACGTCGGTGGGGAGAATCCAGCACAGCATGGCACAGAGAGAGCACGAAGTGCTCATTTTATCCACCAGCCTAGGCACCTGCTTCTCGACAGGCTACTTATTTGTCAGTTTTCCCTGCGCGTGGCAGTGGTCAGTGACGCCATAGAAAACCCTTCAGTTATTCCGTTTTATCAACATTCGAGTCGTCAACGATCAGAAACCACAGAGGCCTCATCACGGTTTCCTCCTGATCAGAGAAGGGAGGTGAGTCCCTGATCACAGGTGGAGTCCTGGCCAAACGCTGGTTTATCGCGGGCCCACTGGACCCATAGACTGACCCCGCCCACCGGGGTCAGCGCCCTGATCCCGGCAGCATATTTAGGACTGCCGTGCTGGGCAGCCGGTCCTTGTTCTGTGAGGTAAGAGCCATCTCGGTGGAGAAGGTCAAGGGGAAGGTTACACTTCATCCCCTCCAGCCCAGGAGCGGGTGGTGGTCAGCATCATTCTTAAAAGAGCTAAAAGATCCAGGGATAGGTCCCCATCATATCACTGTGGGATTCACCTATCTGGTCCTCGAAGGAACAGGAGGAGTCCTGGGGGGTGACTGTGGGTGACCGTTAGTAAGGACCCCTGATCCGTTTCTGCACTGGGTGTGTTACCCTCACAAACTAACTTGCCCGAGGTCCGCAGCTACGGATCAGATATTTGAGCTCTATTCCATCCCAATCAGAAAAGAGGTCCAGAGATGGTCTGCAGGACTCCAGAAGTGGATCTGGAGCGGACAAGATAGGTTTGCAGGTCTGTCCCAGGCCGAGTGGCCTCCCTCGCCGTCTCTCATAATGAAATGTGGACCATCTGGATATCCGTGGAGCATTGCTTTGGTCCATGACAGTGATGATATTATGTTGATCAGCCCAAAAGTGCGAGAAGTGGCCAGCACGCCAGAGGCCTTGAGAAGACACACGTGCTTCAGGGGGCTTAGACAGGCCCTGCGAAGAGGCGGGGGCCTGTTACACCTTAAGGGCCCCCGTGGTCAGAGGCACACCAAGACACTCTCCCTAAAGCAGAAGACAGTGTTGAATCTTGACCTCTCTGCCGCAACCGTGAAAGAAGCACAACCCCTGGTGGGTCACAGCTGGGTACTTTGCATCCGTATGCGGGGTGACGTGCAGCGGCTAGCTGCAAGTGCGCTCGGAGCAGGTCCACACAACCGAGCAGGTGCCGTGGAGCTGGAGGCGTCAGTGGTGGGGAAAGAATTCACTGGAGGATCCTATACCTGGTGGAAACCAGCTCCTGCGGTGCCCGGGTACACCTAAAATGTCATAAAATTAATGCACGTCTGTCTTCACTAACTAGCTAGCCTCAGTTCTGAACACCGTAGAAAGCACAGTTCTCAGGTCATTATATCAGAAGAATAAGAATGATTCTTGAAGGCACATAATCTGTATTTTGATCGAGGATTGTACAGTAGAGTTTTTAATGCTTTCTTTAGACTATGTGTGAATGTAATATACATTAATTAATGAAACGGAATGGTTTATAGTGTGTTAAAAAAAATTCCATTCCTGGCAGAGAAGGAATGGCTAACCGTGGGACATCACGTGACCACGAGGTCATGACTACCCATCAGGATCTGTGTCCCCACCAAGCCATGGGGTAGAGCTGGCCCCAGAGCAGCCGCCATAACACGGAAATGGCACGGGCGGGACCAGAGGGCTCGAGCAAGTCCACGCACCCACCATTAGCTGTGCCCCTTCCGCTTACTGATGGAAGCCGCCAGGGCCCCCTTCAGGGAAGCACTTGCTCACAGCCCCAGGGCAGGTGGGCAGCCTGGAGCTTCTCGTTCCTTCAGGGGCAGCCTCGGCTGCTTCAGCAGCGTCACTCCTTTCCCGGGACAGCCGACATCCAGCGGTGGCAAGGGGAGGACACAGAGGCCTGGCGACTTCAGCCTGATGGGCACAGCCTCTTCTCACGTTCCTGCTGGACTAGCCGGGGCTTGGGGGGCCTCCATCTGGGTCCTGATTCCACTTCCCCTTTGCTCAGCCCTGGCTCCTCCTTTCACAAGTATTGGTCCCTGATGGACACCTCGCACTTCAATTCCATTTCAGCGTCCTTCTGGAGGGAGGGCTCAACCTGTGACGGAGACCCAGCAAGACAGAGTGACGTCAGTCCGCCAGAACTCGCTCCTCCCTCGATAACGGGCCTGTCTGCGCAGGTGAATCATTTGTGGGATGGATTTATTCCCAGGCTGGCTCTGCCTGCGCCGCCCACAACACTTGGGTTCCAGCGTCAGCCTGGTCGTTTCCCTTCTGGCCCACGGGGGCAGAGGTGAACGCTAGGAGGAGGCACACCTGCTTCTGAGATGCTATGACCCCAAGGTGACACATATCACCGTGTGTGCCATGGCCACACCCAGCTGCACAGCAGGCTGAGCAGCCCTGGCTGGTTGCCCCGTGGACCCAGGCCAGATCTCATGCCGCGTCTCGCTCATGTCGGTGTCTGCCGGAAGCAGACCTTGACATGGGGAATCGAATGCAAGTAGTTGATTTGGAAGGTGATTCCAGGAAACACTGAAAGAGGATGGAGAAGGAGACCGGGAAGGGAGGAAGCCCATAGCTGCGCATGCGCAGGCGAGGTACCACTGATGCAAGTGCTGTTTATCCCCGCCCCCCCGCCCCCCCCATAAGCATCGACCCTCCAACTCTCCCTTCCTGCTCTTCTCTGGGTATTTTCTGGGACTCCCTCCCCCCAAAACTACGTGCCCTCGAATCCTTGTCTCTGAGACTGCTCCTGGCGGAACCCAAACCAAGACCCTTAACTGATGCGATTTCTTGAAATTCTTTAAAGTGAAAGTCACTCTTTCTCTTTAAATGTTAAAATACGTTGATGGGAAGTTTCTACATAAATATTCAGGTCTCTGGCTTCCCTCTGAAAATAAGAACAAGTAACAGCATGGGACCCACTGTTAAGCATGGCAGCAAGGAGCTGTAACGGGGCCCCCTTGGGATGGAAAGTGCTGGGTTTTTCCACATCCTCCACCATGCCCTGTGGTTTCCCCGAGGCTATTTTCCTTGCCAATTATCATTTCGTTGCAGGGTATTTTCCTCAAAGTAGAGAAATATTTCCCTTGAACATAGACTCCATCACAAATGGGTACAGATGAATCAAGGGCACTCCATGTTTCAAGCAAGAAATGAAAGAAAACACATTTCTATGAAGGAAGGAAGAGGGTTTCTTGTGCATTTCACAAACAGCAGCAAAGACTCTTCACCCCCAGCTCTGGCCTCCGAGGGAGTTTGAGCCTGTGATCTTGGGGCCTAGAATGAGATTTCATCTTCCGCCTCCAAGGACAATCAGATCATACAGGCAGCAGGTAGCTTGAGGGATTCCATCGGGACCCAGTGCATCAATTTTGGGCGAAATTGGAAAGCCGGTGGGGCATGTGGATGGAAGAGCTTCCTCATCTCAGAGGACAGAACCGACTGCCATGTCCTCAAGTCCATTCCTCTTGGATGAGGCCTCAGACCAGGAGACAGGGCTCCTTTTCTGAAGCCTCATCCTCTTGCCTTGAAGCCTGGCAAGGTCACCACTGATGGCCTCTTCTCAGACCCAGTTTCCCTCTTGTCTATAGCGATACCCTCACTGGCTTGGATTGAGCGAAGTGAGTCCTTTTACATGAACGTTTTTCTGTAAACGTTCCAAATGTTGGTTATTATTGTTGGCAATGTAGAAAACCTCTACTTCCGAACAGCCATGACCCCCTTCTCCTCATTTAGCTAAAGAGATTATTACACAATCTAGAGACAGAGCATTGCTTGAAAGGCTGTCGCTTCTCCTTCAGAATCCTGCTACAGAGGCACCTGCTTTACTTGGCCTCTCTTCTTTGTTCTCCACATTTCTATTTGTCAGAATTGTGCAGTTTCAAGCCCAAACAAGGGGAGAAGTCCTTCCCTCTGAAACGCACGATCCTGACACAGTAGGCATTTTCCTTTTTCCCACTGCAGAGGGTACCTACAACTTTTGATTCCTGGGTTTTCCCCCATATGATCTCATCAATGTTTCCGTATGTCTGGGCAGCCTTTATGATGTCTGGGGGGGCCGGGGGGTTCCGATCACAGGAGCTCTGATAGCACCGGCCAGAGGCACTTAGGTTGTTTTCAGTTTGCTTGCTTGTTTGTTTATTCAGCTATTATCCTCCTGTGCTTGAACGTCTGTACACATGCAGCATTTTTTCCCTCTAATGTATTTTCTCCTTCAGATAAATAACCAGGAGAAAGAGGACCCCCGGGATGAAAGGACGTGAGCTTTTGAAAGCACACAAGGAAATCAGCCTCAGGACCCTGGGAACTGGCTTCGCTGTGCAAAATTTTATCTCAGAGCATTATCTTCCCAGCTTATCACTAACCGATCTTGGCTCCAGTGACTTATTTCAGGAAATCCAGCCCTCCCTCAAAGAACGTAAATATGACATTACGAAGATTTTCAAACTTGTGCCAAGTTCTCTGTTCCCCAAAGGGAAGGCTGCATCCAAAGAAGGAGGCTCAGACTCCCTGGGACCTGGATTTGGGGGCCCATTTTTTAGGGAACCCCCCGGGGGGAACCTTCTTCTTGCCCATACATGCTCACTTCTACACACCTGTGTCCCACCTGCAAATCCACGGCCACCTTACCTAGAGCAAGGTGGGTTCTGACATTAAAATATCTTAAATTACATATTTTATGTTTCTCTCATTTTTATGTTTCCCATTCCCACTAACACCAGTGGTCACCCCCAAATCAACATTAAAACAGCAGAAGACTCCAGAAACTCATCTCTTTCTGAAGCAAAAGACTGGAAATGACATTTTACACAATTAAGAAGATAACATTTTAAATATAATCCTATCCATTCAGCTAAATGCTCTCAAACTATAAGATCTTCTCTCTGAAACAAAGGAATACGTCTTTCTAATCAGTATAATTACATTTTTAAATGAAATTTTTAGAGTACCCTTTCCATGAGGCATCTCAATTGTTTCTAAATGCTCCATTAGGTTATTAATCTCCTTTCCCTCCTTAGCAATGCACTTCGAGAGGCTACTTTATGTCAAGTTCACATTAATGAAACAATTAAGACCATTTAAGATAATACATCATTTCAAAAATATACGATTCCGGATCCCTGAAAGCATCTTCTAAAAGACCCAAGAATTTCATTGCAGAAATGGCCCATCAAAACAGAATAATGTCTTACACTATTTGAAGGACTCAGATATTCTTTCGACTTGGGGTGTTTTTGCCACAGCCAGAATTATTTAAAATAGTTCTATCTTTTATTTCTCCCCATAAGATTTTCAGGATTCCCAAGGATCCGAATAATCTCCAAGAGAATTTGGGAAATGAAATAAGAAAATCTTTCCGAGATAAAATCCTGCTACAAACGTAGCTATAATGCTAGAGATCAGGATGGCGATAGCTGGGTGGTACCTGATCGGAAGGCAACGTCAGAGAACCTTACAAGGATTCATCCATATACAAGAAATCATTACGATTTTTGAGCTTTGTTGTTTGAATGTTATACCTTAATTTAAAAGTCCAGGTAAACAGTAATCAAGAGAAAAAGGAAATGCCACCACAAACTCACCTCCCTGAGAAATAGGGGTGGACTATATTGTATACGGTGGAGAGAAGAATATTTAAAAGGAGGCCTGGAGGTATGGCAGGTATGGCAGCCAAATTCCATGACCAGGCTCAGCTCCACAGTCTGTGGGGCTCAGAGCAGTGAGATTGCGGACTCTCCTTCAACAGCTGTTAAGAACGGCAAGATGGTGGCAACCCAGCATTAAACGCGGTTTGCCGGAGCCTGGGGCCCCGGTCTTGCTGGAGAAGGTGGCCCTGTCTGTAATCTGTCCCCACGGCCGAGAAGGGACTGCTGGACTTCTTAGGTGTCCCTTTTTTCTCCTTCCCTTCCTAATTTCAGCCTAATAGAATCTCTCGTTGCCATGGTTAGTCGTGGCTATCATTGGTGCCCCTATTCAAGGCAAATTCACCCTTTCAAGGGCCCGCAGAGGTCTGTCTCTGCTGAGGCCTGTAGCTGGGGAGGGTGGGACAGGAGAGGCTGGCGTCTGGGACTGAGTTTCTGACTCGTGCTGGGGCCTGGCTCAGCCCAGGTGCTTCCGCATGACGCACGGAAGCCACTGGCTTTGAGAATCAGATGCCCTGCGCACAGCTTGCCCATAAGTGTCTCCAGACTCCTCCTGGGACCTGCAAAGAGTTGCTTTCCCGGAGCGGCAGGTCTGCAGGGCCCCTGCCTCGGGCAGGACACAGCGAGGGTGCCTGGGAGCCTGCCTTCTCCACGGGGTCTCCTCGACCCCCTCTTTGGTCCTCACAGCAGCATTCCCCCGGAGTCCCCAGACACAACTAATGACACGCTTTCAGCTCCTCCAGGGCTTGGAACTCTCTGGAACTTAAGGGAGGGTTTGGCCCACACTTGCCTGTTGGAGCAGGAGAGGCGGCCTGGAGCCACAGCCAGGCGCACACATGCCACGGCCTCCCGCCCCTGCTCTCACCTCACTGCTTCTCTCAGGTTCTCAAACGCACCTCCAGCCTCCTGGCTGCCACCTATGCTGTCCCCCCGACCTGGATCATTTCCCTTCCTTCCCTCCAACCTCGTTCCTCTTGCCTGGTGGTCTCCTTCTGCCGGGAGATCTGGTGCCGCGACGCTAGCACACAGCCAGGACACGTCGCCCCCGTGCCCACCTCGCTCAGCACTGGCAGCTTCCCTGTGGGCTGTGGGTGCCATGACAGCAGGGACCTATCTTGTTCCACATCACCCAGCACCTATAAGTCTGAGGGACGTGTGTAGTTGCTTTCTAAAAATCTGAGTGAGTCTTGGGATTAGCAGATGCGAGCTCTTATAAATAAGATGCATAAACACCAAGGTCCTCCTGTAGAGCACAGGGAACTATACTCAATATCCTGTGATAAACCACAATGGAAAAGAATATGGAAGACAATGTATATATATGTATAACTGAGTCACTTTGCTGTACAACAGTAATTAACACAACATTGTAAATCAACTATACTTTTATAAAAAAATTTTTAATCTGAGTGAGTGAGTGAATGAATGAATGAGTCACTCCAGCTAAGGGTCTCTGGTCAGGCCTTGCTACTTTCTCACCAGGGAAAGGGCTCCAGATGCAAGGATTACGTGTTTAATGATAATCAGGGGCTTGCAAGAGGTGTAGGCTGTAGAGAGAGAATAATTTTAAGGTTCTTCAGCATTCCTTCATGGTTTGGTCCCTCTTGGTTCCAAAGGATTCCTGAAAAAACAGGGAAGAGTTGAAGTTCTCAACTCCAAAGATGACGGCTGCTCTCCCTGGGGGATACTCAACGTTGCCTGACTCAGGAGGATGGAAATGTGTGGAAGGAGCAGGACCCAGACAGAACTGTGGACATTTGGGGCCAGAAGCACTTATTAAGCACCTACTGTTTGAATGCTCAGTGAAGGGCAGCGCACGGGTCTGAAGAAATGGCAAAGCTGAGTGTGATCCTGGGTGTTGAACCATCAGAGGTTCAAACATCCCCTCCAGGTCCTGCAGACACAGTGGGTGGGGCAGCAGCCGGGCTCCGCTCGGGGGGCCACAACTGAGTGACCTCCCCCCCGTTTGGAGGATGACAAGACATCGCTCCAGGGAAACGCTCAGGCCCCGTCAGCAATACACGGGGAGGGTTTCCCGACCAAACGCTCTGAGCCCAGAGCCCTGGCCCAGGGGGCAGGTGCCACCCTGAGCCCCAGCACAGCACACGTCGCCACCCAGGAGATTTTTTGGCTGCAAAACGTTTTGGAAAGAAGTTGATAATCTGGCTTTTACGATGATTTGGAATTTGACTCACAAAAAGTCACAGATGACCTTAATTTGTCTTTACAATTTTCTTGTGATGTTTTATTTTGTATTTTGAGACACACGGGTCTTGTTCATCCTGATCTGGTAACTTCAACTGTATTACGAGTGAAGCAACCTGCAGGCCCCTGGCTGAAACGCTATGGAGTCAAACATTTACGTAGTCCACTGTTACTGCTTTGTCTTGACCTTTTAGAGGACTTTGCGGAAAGCAGGTGGGCCTAAGGGGAGCACCTGCGGGGCCTGAGTGTTCACAGGCAGATCCAATGATAAGACCCAGACAAGGGCCGGTCAGAAACCGTGCCCAGCACCTACCGTAGAGCTCGGGAAACTATACTCTGTATGTTGTAATGACCTATATGGGAAAAGAATCTGAAAAAAAATATATGTCTATAACTGAGTCACTTGGCTGTACACCTAAAACTAACCCAACATTGTAAAACAACTCTACTTCAATTAAAGAGAATAAATTTTTTTTAAAAAATTGAAAAAGAATGTTAAAAAAAAAAAAAGAAAAGAAAAGGCACCTAGACTTGGCTCTGGGAGTGCCTCTCCCCAGTGGTCAGGGCCAATGCTGGAGACCCTTGACCTGTTGCCAGCTGTCAGGGGTCCCAGCTGTGTCCTTCCAGGCCCCTACAACCACGAAGGCCAAGCCTGGGCCCCTGGATGTGCCAGTTTGGTCCTCACTCTGCCATTCCTCGGGCTGGAGCGAAGGGTATGGAGAGAAATTAAAACGTCAGCGTGAAAAAGAAACACACAAAAAATCCTTCTGCCTTTTTTCATCTGACCCTCTAGCCGAAGTAGCTAATAGGAATTATAAAACAATATAACGATTTAATAATTAGATCCAAGACACATGCGGTCTTCATTATTACAATGATTACTTTTCAGTAATATAAGGAAAAACATGAATCTTAAAGTAATTCTCAATAATTAGATTACGGTCAACCTTCCCCTACAGAGCTATAGCTTTGTTCGGGAGGAATTTATGAGAAACCCCGATAATGCAGTAACAGGCCTTCAGAACAGCTCTGGGAGCCCGTGCACTTCTCAATAGGAACCGGGTGGCACATTTCAGGGGTTTTTTTGTTTTGTTTTGAGAAAGGGAAATATGAAAGAGTTCCCCAATGTGTTTATTCTATTAAAACCCAGCTGAGGCTGAGCACGTCTGAACCCATAAGCGTTTTCCATGATCTCCTCTGTGCGAGGGCTTTCTGGTTCTTTCATATTTCGCTGCGTTGGGGTCATTGGACTGACCGTTAATGCTTAGGTTCCATAAGCCAAATTAGTTTAATTTAGCTGGAACTTAAATTAGAAAATGGTCCCCAATCCCCCCAGTACAGGGCAGCGGAGGTGGAGAAAAGACTCATTCCCTGTCGCCCTGTCCCTCAGCTCCTTTTCCATCCCGAAGCGGCGATGCTGTTTCTAAGCCGGAACTCAGACTTCCCAAATGGTACCCAGCATGCTTCAGTTCGACCCCTACTGCCCACCCCCCCTTCTTCCTCACCCCTCTCTCTCCCTCCAGACCTGCGGTCAGTGTTCAGACTGCCCCGCTCCCTCCTGCCACTGGGCCTTTGCACCAGCTGTTCCCTCCGCCAGCCAGAAACATCTCTCTTCTGATGGCCACCTGTCACCCTCTGGTCGGCCAGGTCTCAACTCCAAAGCTATGTCCTCCTCGGGTGGCCTGCTGAGAGCACCTGCTCATCACTCCCACCCAAGGACACCCGGTGTCCTTGCAGTCCAGGCCTGGATCACTGCCTGTATTTTCTTTGCAGTGCTTCCACTGCCTTCCCCACTGACACGCAACCTCCGTAAGGCGCTTGTCTCCTTGGTCAAGGCCATTTTCCCTGAGTGAGAACGGCGCTGGGGCCGAGGAGGTGCTCCCTGTATGAGTGAACGGAGTTACTGCAGGGTGTGGCGGCCCCGCTTTGTGTCTTCAAGGTCGGTGCCAGGGTGAGGGGTGACGGGGTGCACAGTGACCAGAGCCCGAGAGAAGCCGAAGAGGCAGGGGCTTTAGGAGGAGAAAGGCAGGACCTTGGCCTGCGGTCGGCAGGGGAAGGCTGGCGACAGTCCCCCCCCCCTTCACAGCTCTGGTCCTGGTGTCCCCAGTCGTTGCCAGGTCCCTGCACCGAGGACACTGTGATCATCCCTGTTTCCCGTACGAGGAGCCGGAGCCTTGGAGAAGGTAGGTAGAAACTTCAGAAGTTTGCAGAGCTAGCGAGAGGCAGAGATGGGAACCGAGCCTGGGTTTATGCCCACGTTCATTCTCCTAAAGGCTTCTCGGGGGGATCAAACGAGATCGGCCAGGGAGACGGTGTGGGGAGCTGGGGTCTGGGAGGTCGCAGACAGGTTGGAACCAGGGGTGGACATTTCAGGCTGGGGGAAGGGCGGGTCCAGCCGGGCACAGACCCCTTTTGCAGCCCAGCCAGACAGCCGTGAGGCCCTGGCACTGTGGGGCCACAGAGTCTTGGGAGAGGCTACAGGCCACACCCTCCACGGGAAGGGGCCCTTTCCGCCCCGACTCCAAGCCTGTTACTCAGCCTCTCCGACCCTCCTTTGCTTTCTCTCCAGGCCTTGCAGCAGCTGGCCGCCCACCCAGCCACCTGCCGCATCTGCAGTGATCACGTGCCACGTCCAAGGTCATCTGACTTTCGGGAAATCTAAGGACAAAGGCTGGGCCCCCCAGCCCTCCCCCGGCCCCCCGACCCCACGGCCCAGCAGGCAGAGGCCCCCAGAGGCGCCTGATCTCCTTGAGGTGACCGAGTTCACTGCTGCACGGCCCAGCCAAGAACAGAGGTCTTCCCGGCCAGGCGCGCCCTGCCAAGTCACAAAGACTTTACTGTATATATTCCAGACGGAGGAGGAAGAATTTCAGGTTTTTCCACCCCGACAAAGTCGTGTGGATTATTTGCAAGAAGTCTGGGAAATTCCAGAAGTCTGTTTTCAAAAGACGCCCACTTCTGCACCCCTCCTTCAGGTGCGGAAGAGGACGTATTCCGCTGAAATTTCCAGACCCCACGATCAACCCCTTGGGCGAAGACGGCCAGAGGTGGAACAGTCAGAGACCCGAAATCATGCCCCCACCCACGGCCCCTCACGTTGTTCACAGCCTGCCCCAGGGGCGGGAGCCAGGCTTCCCGGGCCACCTGCCCGAAGCCAGCACCTGGCTTTCGCTTGGCATCCGTCAGCCTGTGTCCATTTCCCATTACTTTAATTCCAATTCTCAACTTGGTCAGCCCCCCTCTCTCTCCCCCCTATAATGTGCCTTGGCCTCTACATGTAAACTCTGAGATCAGATCGAAATTGCAATTCACGGACGTAAATTGTCCGTGTGATTTGAGTAACTGGGACAAGCCTGGTTATTTTTCCTGGATTCCTAGACGGGGTATTTACATGTTGGAAGGCACTGGTTACATAATTGAGCTGTTCCTCTTGGATGGGTCTATACGTTGCTTCTGTGTTGAGGGAAAATAAAACAGGACCAGGAGGGGAAAGTTGGTGCCTGGACTAAGTGGATTTGTCGGTTGTACCTAGAAACTATTTATAAAGATATAGAAGGGAATTTGTAAAATATACAAGCGAAAGAAAAGCTGAAACTGAAGTCCTTTCTTCCCAAATAGTTTAGACTAAAACCTGAGGACCGTACGTTGAGTATTTAAGCAGAGAGCTATGGTAGATCATTTTAAACATATAATTACAATGTCACTCTAGGATTTTTATTATGTAGATGGAATTACTCCATTCCTAAAACTTGTTTTGTTCTTTTATGAAATAATTTTTATTTTAAACATTTCAAAGGCAGAAAAGTTCAAAGACTAATAAAACAAACACCTGTGAACCCTCCACTGAAATCTGACAGTTGCGAACATTTCTTCATATTGCCCCAGATATTTCTTTTAACTAAAGAAATGGAAATTTAGGATGGAGAAAATTTTGTGTATTTATTCTCTGTCTTTGGACTCCCACTTAGAGGCAACCTCTACCATGAACTTAAATATCTTTTCAACCAAATGTCTCTATCTTGCCTATATGTCTATAGGAAATGTTTGAGATACGTGCCTTTATATTTATATATGTCCCCAAATACTGTAGAGCTAACTTTTCCTGGAAATGGTCTGCTAATACACATTTCGGCGTGGTGGACCATATGGCCTGCGTCGCAGCTACTCAGCCTCGCTGCTACGGCGCGAAAGCAGCCCCAGGCGATAGGTGAACAAACGAGCATGCGCGGGTTTGGTTTTTTATTTACAAAAACAGGTGGTGGGTGGCGCTTCCCCAAGTCCTGTTATACACTTGCTATGTTGTGTGTCTGTTTAACGATATGTCCACCGAGCTGTAGTTCCTTCGTTTTAACTGCTCTTTCGAGTTCGGACATGTGCACTGTCTCATTTTATTTAGCCAGTCTTCTGCTGATAGGCACTGAGATTTCCATGAACGTTTTGTGGTTTTTTTTGAAAGACCAAACCCATATGATCCAACAGGTTAGCTGGAGCTGACACAGTCTAGTTGGAGCTGAGCCATTCATGAGCTCTTGAATTGTGAATTCAAACCTCGGAGGGTATGGTGGCAACCTGATTGGCTTGTGCCCCCACGGAGCCATCTTTGCCTAGTGCCCCCCAAATTTGTGCAAGAACTAAAATGTTCCCCTCTAATTACCCAGATGCTTCTCTCAATCTCCTTTGTTTGTTTCCCTTGAAGGTGTGGGAGAATGCTTGCCCCAAAGAGGTGGGTCCTGGCAGAGCACAGAGGTCACATCCAGGCACCAAGAGAGGGCAGACCAGAGGCTAGATCCTAAACGAGGGAAATGCGCTGAGGGTGCCAGCCCCGTCTGAGGGTCAGCACCGCGGGGGAGCACGGCTCTTGCTGCCGGACCTTTTGACTCTTCAAGAGAAGCTGTGTATCTGGACTGCAACAGGAATGTGCCCGATTTTCAAATGCAAGTAATTGATGGAAGGACGGGAGGAAGGAAGGAGGGGAAGGAGGGAGGGACCCCTCGGACGCGTCCTGGAACACATCTGGCCAGAGTTTCCAACCTCTAGGGGAGAACAGGGACAAGCAATCGTGGCACAGAAAAGCCTAGAAGGCTTTTCTTCTAGGGAACTCGGAATCCGCTGGCTCTGCCCTTGCTTCTCCCTCTGTCCACCTGGGTGAGTCTTTCAGCCTCATGGGCTGAGCCTGGAGTTTCCCATCTACAAAGTGGGGCCTGAGGATCCGCATGCTGCTGATCTATTTACAAAGACGGGGCGCTTTGGGAAAAGCAGAAAGGAAGGTGTTATTATCATTACCCTACAAAACCTCTGAAACGGAGTATAAGCAGCGGCTCTCTCCTCCCGCAAAGCCCCATCTGCTCCATTGTAGGGCGTGTGCTCGTTCCTTGTTAGCTCCTGCCACACCAGATGCTCGTAGAACCCGGATTCCTTTCCGAATTCCACTGGGCCATATCCCTGGAGCTTGTTGAGTGCGCGATCTTTTGCGGGTCCAAGAAAGACACTCCTTCCTTTGCTTTCTTGCAAGAGGTTTATGAGGGCACGTCCTGCCCTTTCCCCAACATCCAATAACTTACATTTTCTCTTCTCCCCATCCCTCCTCCTCAGTTTGGAGAGAATGTTTTTGCAATCATCTCCCATTGTTTCTCCTTGTTTCTTTTTCACTTATTTCAGGGTCCTGGCCAGCTGTGCAGCCCAGGCAACTTCCCAGCCCTTTGTGAGCATCATTTGCCATATTTCCCCCTAAGATTCAAAAAACAAACAAACAAACAAAATTTTTTAAATCCTCTTATAGAATGCCAGGCCTCCCAACAGACTAGAGGGGGCGTTTCCTGTGGGCTTTCTAGCTGCTCTGAAGGCATTTGGAAGAAGTGGGGCTGTTCGGAGGTCACCAGGTGCACAGAAAGCCTGGCATCTATCTCCCTTTCCTTGGAGCTGACCCAACCAGCTTCTTCCAAGGATGCTGGACACACGGTCCAAGCCACAGGGGCAGTCGATCTTCAGAAAGACCCAGGTGGCGTCACTACAAGGAAAACCACAACCTGATGTTAGAACAGTGGGAAACGGACACCTCACAGCCTCGATGGACGGACTGTCAAAGCTCCTTTCCCGTTACTGCAAGCAGCCCCTCCTAGAAGCCTAGGCCTGCCTCCCCTCGTCCTGCCCCCTCTGCAGCTGGTCCACGTGGATAGATCAGACAGGCCAGGATGAAAAGCCCATGCACGGCAGATATAAACTTGATTTTCATTCCAGACTCCGGTTTTCTCACCCAGGAGATAGAATGTACCCAGATACAGGCTTGGACTTGGCCCAAGAGCAGAGAGAGGAATGGGGTAGGGCAGAAAGAGAGGTGATAGAGATAAGCCTGCCTCTCTTTTCCTGGGTTCTGCCGCTTGCATCTTCTGCTGTTTCATCTCTAGGCTTGATAGGAAATCTGGTGACGTGTGAGGCCGGATATTTTCATTCCATCTGCAGGGCCGTCCTGCGTTCTTTCAAAGGGCAGAGGACAGTCACGGAGCTCAGAAGAGAGGTTTCCCTCAACACATGAGAACACCCCGGTCGAGCGGGTACAGGGCTCCTGATGGGCTGATCCTGGGCTTGACTCCTGGGCTGTGACGCTGGCTGGCTGGCCTTGGGCAAATCACCTACTGCCGCTCATGAATCTTCAACTTCCCCAACGACAGCACGAGAATCTGAGCCATATCCATCTCGGACGCTGTTGTGAGCAGCCGGCTGGCCCGGGAATGAAAGAATAAAAGAAACAGCGAGCCTGAACATGGCTCCTGGTGGTGCCTGCCGTGGTAGGAGTGGATGCTGTCACGGTCAGAATCCAGGGACAGTGAGACTAGGAGCTCTGCCCCACGGACAGCACCCGGAGGGATGGTAGGAAACACAGCCGTGCGTGGTGAAAGGAGAAAAGCGTCCCCAAGCTTCCTTCTAAAACCCCAGATTCCCACACACACTTCCTTGCCCATCGGCTTTGCGCGGCTCCCACCTGCCCAGAGCAGGGCCTGCTCTCTCCTCCGCACAGAGCTTGGGAGCTCTATAGATACGGATGGAAGGGTTGAGTAAGTGGCATTTTCCCGTTGGCTTTCAAGACGCCCCTATCATCCACCTAAACTTGAAGCCCCCAGACCACCCTCCACTGCCTTACTGGAAACATCTCCCCTCCTTAGGACTCTCCCCACGCTCTCCAGCACTGGACCAAACCAGTGCCAACCCTGTCTCTCTCCCCTGAATTCCACAAGCGGTGTTGTCCAGCTCCTCTCCTGGGGATGGATTACTCTGTGTGTGCACGATCCCCGGTCCCCAAACACGTGGACAGATCCCCCAGGGTGGAGACCCACCTTGCACTTATGACTGATTTCACCCTGGCCACCACCTTGGACTTTTTCTCCTGGACCCATTTCTTACTTTTCCTTCTTTGGGCATCTTCATCCCGGGTTTCTGCAAATGGGATTCTTTATACTGTCATTTTTTTCACCTCATTTTCTCACTTTCTTCCTTATGTCTGTCCTCAAGAGTTCCCCTTCTTTTTCTATTCGTTCCCTAATTCCCTGCTGGTCTGGCAATACCTTGACCTTGATGGAAGCTGCAGGTCAAGGTCAAACCACCTTTAGGAACTCAGCTGGCTCACAGGCCCTAGAATGGGATAAACACCTTCCCAAACACAAACCCGGCAGCAGCAAACGCCACAAGGAAGAGCCGAGGAAACAATGAGATGAGTTCTTGCTGCAGATGACTTCACGGTTGACCTTAGACTTAGCTCTGCCATTTCTCAGCCTCTGAAACCATCTGTAGAGCATTTGATGGGAAAAGGACAGACAGTCTTTGAAACCTTCGTCCGAGAAGCGTCATCTAAATCCTTTGTGACTTTTACTCTTCAATGTCTAATTGTACCCCCTTCATTGGATAGCATGACCAATTTCTCAAATACAACCTTAGCAATACATTTCCTGGAAGAATTTACTGCCAGATTATTAGCTTTGTAGTGCAGCTATTATTGTTTTGGTAAGAAAAAAAAACATTTGAAAGACTGCACACAATATATGTGTATTTCAGGGTGAGTTCATAAAGGCAGGCGGCCAACTGGACATGTCAGCAGGGAAACCAGCAATCAGGGCTCAGGATGGCTGCGGCACATGGGTCTTACGGGGGAGGAAGGACAAGGACCCTCGGATGAGCACTCACTATCTACCCCCCACCCCCAGGAGCAACTTCCAAACGTGGAGGTCTCGAGAGCTGTTTGACATAAGACTCTCTAGACATAAGGAAATGGAGACATTTCTTCTGAGCATCAGCTCTAGCCCATTGAAGGTGGGGAGCCATGGTCCCCTGGGAAATTCAACCTGCCTTTGGGGCCACCCACTAGACCAGGACGTCAGCATGTGACACGTCATGATGCTGCCCCCTCTAGAACTGGTCATGGGTTCGAGCCTTTGGTTGGCAAACACTTTGCTCATTCGATGACCTGTCTCACGCCTCCTGGCTACCACTAACCTCTTTTTATCTTAGACTTAAAAGTCTGATTCCAGGATTGTTGGATAAATGAGAAAAAGTGTGAATGTTTGCAACTTGCCATCCATAAGCCTGTAGTCCTAGACCTTCGGGACCAGCGACACACACACCCCCGCCCCCATCCAGGAGGACTATGTGTATATTAGTGCTAGGAGCTTAAAAAACTATATTAAGTATCTTAAAAATTCCACCACGATTTCCTCCGCTGTGAATATATATATATATATATATATATTTTTTTTTTTTTTTTTTTTTTTTTTTTTCCTGCGGTACACGGGCCTCTCACCATCGTGGCCTCTCCCGTTGCAGAGCACAGGCTCCGGACGCGCAGGCACAGCGGCCATGGCTCACGGGCGCAGCCGCTCCGCGGCATGTGGGATCTTCCCGGACCGGGGCACGAACCCGCGTCCCCTGCATCGGCGGGTGGACTCTCAACCACTGCGCCTCCAGGGAAGCCCCGTGAATGTATTTAATTACTGGCACTTGCATGCCATTCCCCTGCTCCTCTGCCCCCCGCCCCCCTTGTTCACAATGCATGTGGATCTCTGTCTGTAAAATAACCGCTTCCCACTCTAATTAAGTTCTGGTTCTTTCTAAGCTGGGTTTGAACGCTCAGCCTAAGAATTTGCCTGCAGTTTTCTAGGGATCCAAACGTTAGGGTTTCTTCATAACTGTATTAACATTTTATGCATAGCCTTTAATAAAGAGGGATTTTCTCTAAAAGTCGTTAACCCTAAGAAAAAGCGGGGATAGAAGCTGGAATAGTACTGGGGGTGGGCATTGAGGAGAAGGGGCACATGGGAGCCTTCTGGGTCATGGGGGTGGTTTCCATCTGGATCTGAGTATAGGTGGGAGGGTGAATAGCGACCCCCAAAGAGGATACCTCCTCATTCCCAGAATCTGTGAGTATGATATCTTTCACGGCAAAGGGGACTTTGCAGGTGGAATGAAGTTAAGGATCGTGAAGTGGGGAGATTATCCTGGTGGCCCAGTGTCATCAGAAGGGTCCTTTTAAGAGGCACGCAGGATGGTCAGAGACAGAAAGAGAGATTGGAAGATGCTATGTTGCTGGCTTTAGAGGGGGCAGCCATGAGCCAAGGGATGCAGGCAGCTTCTGGAAACTGGAAAGGACAAGGAATTCTCTCCTAAAGCCGCCAGAAGGGACGCAGTCCTGCTGACACCTTGATTTTAGGACCTCTGACCTCTAGAACTGTAAAATAATAAATGTGTGTTGTTTTAAACTACCAAGTTTGTGGTAATTCGTTACAGCAGCGTTAAGAAACTAATACAGTTATGTCTATATCGGAAAATTCACGGATGTGTCTTAAGACCGATACCCTTAAGATGTGTACACTTAAGATTTACACACTTGGCTATACATCAGGCCAGACCTCAACCTCAGCACTGCTGACACTTGACGCCGGCTTACTCGCTGTAGCGGGGACTGCCCTGTGCACTGCAGCCTCCTGAGACTCTATCCACGAGATGCCAACAGCATCCCCCCGTCCCCAGACACCCAAAATGACTCCAGACATTGCCAAGCGTTCCCTAGAAGGCAAAGCCACCCTCGGTTGAGAATCACTGCCATCTGAGTATCATACTTCAATATTAAACCCGTTTAATAAATCCCACACAAAATGAAGTCAAAGAAAACAAAGCAAAACAAACAACGCCTCCATCCAAGTCTGACCATAGCAGCTGTAGAAACACTCGCTTTCTTCCGGGCGCAGATGAGGCTGTTCCCCTCGAGGACAGCTTTGAGGGGCTCAGTAGGTACCATCTCGGAGGACATTTCTAAGCCCCCTGGTTGTGCCGTGCGTGCAGGGGCGAGGGTGAGACTGTGCCGGCCTCTAAGGGACCAGGGTGCCTGGGCTGAGACCCCACAGGCCCGGACGCGGATGCAGAGCAGGCAGGGGAGGCCCCCGCGGCCCTGGGGCCCTTCTGTCCTTCTGTCCGTGTTAAATGGAACCACCTGAGTTAGACAGAAACCAGCCTCGGGGTTGGAAACCTGAGCCCCCTGGAGAGGCTGGGCCTGCACAGTGTGAGGGACCCGTGGGACTTTGATGGTTCCCAGTCGGCGCTCTGGAGGGAGAGTGCTGGGTGGCTGATTAGTTGGAAGGAAAACAGGGGTGAGAAGAGACAGCTTTCTAAACAAGAAGTCTCTGCCTGACGAGTTCTCTCTGACTACCAGCCTTGGACTGACTGTCAGCACATCTACCTTCGCAATCACCTAATTGCTGCTGAGTGACACCTGAAGGCTCCAGGAGGCCAGGCCTGGAGCCAGGCCTCGACGTGGGCTCCCTCTTTGCTGGACGGGGTCAGCCCCTGGGTCCCCAGCCAGGGTCGGGGAGGCACCAAATGTGGCTGGCTCGGCTCACACGCCACCTTTGAAGGCCTGGGATCGTTCCCTTTGACGTGGGGTCAGTGGGTCACCTGGGAATTCCAGGAGGAGCAGAAGGCAAGAGGCTGGAAACCAGGAGACAGAGAACAGTTGGATGCTTGGGCCACAGCTCTTGTAAACGGGGCAGAAGTTTCTGGGTGGTTTGGCTGCTTTCCAGCCGGGCAGCTCAAGGTGGCCCTGGAACACTTTCTCAGGCTGCCAGGGATCAGAGCTATAGGACAGATGCCACTCTCGCCTGGGTTTTGAGGGCAGGAGAACTGTTTTTCGAGGTTTAGGGTGTGAGCAAAGTGCCGAAAAGGGGGGGATTGTGGCCCCAGATCTTTCCTGAATTAGGGGGACCCCATTTTCTCCTTCTTCTATGGGGTCTGTCCTCACACGCGTCAGAAAGTCAGCAAAATGGGGCAAGGAAACAGTAATCCCCTCATTCTTGTTCCCAGACCCTTTAATCCTGAACTCTAACGATGAAATAAAATCGCTATCTCCCTCAAAGAAGGATAATTCCCAGGCTTTGGGAGCGGGGACTCCAGGAAGAGGGATGTGGGTCCAGACACCGCAGGATGTGTCAGCGGCAGCCGGTGTTTACCAGCAAGACCATTTCTCTCTCCTCCTTCCAAGCCAAGATTAGATGTGCTGAAGAGCCCAGCTGTTGGGGGGCTTTACTTTCTGCGAGGCTTTTAACAGACTGTGGTCGCTGTCCGGCTTAGTGGAGTCAAGGAAAAATAAAACGGACCCTTGCACTTATAAAACCCACAGTCCCCTCGGTAACCCAGCGTGACATCTACCATCAGGGCTTCACACCTGTGGACCAGCTCGATGCCCAGCTGGGCTCCTGGCTGGCGTCCGCACCCCTGGCGGGAGGTCCCCAGAAAGATCCCACCGTCGGCCCAGGCCCTGTCTGACGGGGGAAGAGGGAGGGAAGAGCTTTGCGCTACCCAAATGTTTATTATTCAGACTTCTTGGATTATTAATGCTAAGATATATGAAAATGCAGAGGTTGCTCTTTTTATGATCCAAGAATGTGAGGTTTAGGCAAAAAGCCTTCACTGAGCTTTGGCACGAAATCCCTTGACGTTAACTCTGCAGGGTGGGGTTTTCTCTGACCGCTGCTTTTGATGGTTTTCCAAGTCTCTGGATTCAAGGAGCCGAGAGGTCTCCACTCCACCTGCCGGACCGCCAGCCTCTTCAGAGAGGGCTCCTGATTCCAGGGTGGTCTCTGGCCTGAGGGCAGAAACAGGGTTCGTGACGGTAGAGAGGTGCAGGCACTCCAGGCAGGATGAATGGTGGCCTTTCCTCGTGGGAACTGAGAAGCGGCCTGGTCCGGGGTTTCCTGCACCGACACACAGCCCGTCTCTGAGCTGTGTGCCCTTGGACAAGTCACTTCCCCTCTCTGTGTGTTTTTCTCACCTGGAAAATGGAGCTGATGATACAGCCCTGCCTCAGGGATACTCCCTGCGGTCACCTGGGGCCATGCTGAGTGAGGGGGGCTGTCCTGGGCCCTTCGAGGGTTTGGCAGCCTCCCTGGCCTCTACCCGCTAGAGGTCAGTCAGCCCCTCACCCAGTTGTGACAACCGGAAATATCTCTGGACATTGCCAGACACCCCCGCCCTACCTCAAAGGCCACCGCGAGGGTTCAGCAAGTTACTGTGCACCAAGCCTTCACAGTAGTGCCTCGGAGGGGAAGCGCTGGCTTAAAAGAAGCCCTCGGAATTGGGAGCGGACTAGACTCCACGCGAAACCCTGCCTGGGTGCTCCCCTGGCTCCTTCAGGGGGTATCGCACTTTCCCAGGGGGCTGGGAGCTCCCTTACCTCCACTGCCCCCGGGGCTGTGTTTTGTGCCGTGCCCATTATGCCAGCCGCTGACAGCGCCACCACCCAGCCACTTCCTCATTGCCCCGGGTCCCCTCCTTGGTAGACACTAGGTGTGGAGTATGGGATGGGGGCTTTGAGCTGGGGCTGTCTTCTCTCCCTTTGCTCATTCACATCCGGTGATGCTGTTCCCTGGGCTTCTCCCGGGGCCTGGAAGACGGAACTGCAGAAACACCGAGTGTCCTTAACCAGGGGGCGACCAGGCAGCCTCCACCCAAGGGCACTCAGTGGCTGTTTGCAGAGTCTTCATCACCACAAGAGCAACAGCCCCTCCCTTTGTAATAACCCGCTCAGAAACAAAATCCTCCCACATTGGAAACATCAGACCATTTTCTACAGGCCTCTGGAAGAGGCAAAGTTGGTGATGATGGGTCCGGAAAGTCCCTTGACTGGAAGCGTCCAAAAGGGCAGCTGGAGACGGGCCCGGGAGGCCAGATGCGCCCTGGGCCTTGAGGAGGTGAGGGAGGGGAGGGAGGAGAAGCCTTCTTGGCTGGGCCAGTGAGGTGTCATCCATGTGTTTGGTAAATACCGTCGGTGGGCAGAGAGTTCTGTGGGCCGCGCCAGGAGACGGTGGTAGCAGTTAGTGCCCATCTGGTGACGCCATGTAGCCTCTGAACTCTGAGGCCCCAGATGCAGCCACAGTTGGTGATATACACCTTCTCTCGAAAAGTCCAAGGATCCAGCAGCCCTGGCCGTGTTCCCAGGTGATGGAAGGTGGAGGTGGAGGGGAGCTGACAGCAGCTGGTGCGGCTCCGGCCCCAGGGCCGGGACCCAAACAGGGGCCCTCGTTCCGGGCAACGGTGGATGTGCACCTGATTTCTCCACAAACAAGGAGAAGTCAGTTGTGACAAGGCACACACTTTGAGGCGTCAATTCCCCATCATAATTTCAAAGCGAATAAATGAAGCGGGGGTAATAAAGTGACAGCCAGGGAAGATGGTGGCCTAATGAGTGCGTCCCGCGTGCTCATCTCAGCTGGCCTGCTGCGGTCACTGGAGCCCAAACATTCGGGTGGATGTAAATAAACGTTCGTCAGCTTCTTCAGGGGTAGTTTATTTGCTGAGCCAACATGAATTCTCCTGGCAATATTTTCTACATGACTCTTGATGGACGCTCTCATGGTCTCTTAAACAACTTCCTGCTAAGTCTGCTTTTCAGAGTCTTTCTCTGCTCTCTCATTTTTTCTGCAATAACCTCATTAAAAGGGCTTGAAAATAGATGCCAACTTGCTGTTTTTTTTTTAATAACGACTGTATTTGAATAGTGAGAGACTATTTTTTATGAAAAAAAAGGAGACAACCTTTCATAAAGATGCCCTTTGGGGGTTATAACCCCCAAAGTCCTTCCTTTCTGGATTCATTTTGTAATTATCCCGTCAGGTCTTTTCTTTCCTAATTCATCACGTGGTTGATCTTCTCGTTTCTCACAATGAGAAAAGCTAATGCGCCCATTTCTCATTTCCTCCCAAGCCTGTTGGATCCTCTCAATGACATGAATCATCTTAAAAGGTTCTGCCCGGTGCTCACAGGATTTCTATGCTAACGAGGACCCAGACTCTGTGTACCTGGACGTTGACATGCTTTGGGCCATTCCTGCTTGCCACCTGAGTGACGATAAGTGGCATAAAATTCAACCACAAAATATATGGTTGCTCATGTGTGAATGAACTTCCTGCATAACCATCTTCAAAGGTCCATCATTTTGGGAGCATGTCACGAGCATGACAAACATTCCAGTTCAAGCGACCGACGTGTGTCAAGGGAACCCAATCAAGAGATGTAGATGGCGGGGCGCTGGGTGGGCTCCACAGGCGAACGGGGTTCCACTTTTCCACTCCTGAATGGGGGGTCCTCTTCCCCCTTCTGTCTTGACTCTTCTTCCTCTGCTCCCCCCTTGCAAGGGAGGTGCAATGAAATGATGCCTGAAGATCACAGAGACATTGAAACTGCGGAGGCTTCATCTCTGGAAGAGTGGGGATCAGCTGGCCCACCGGGGGCCAGGAAGCAACACGGGGAGATGAGAGTCCTGCTCTAGCTTCTCTTTTTCCAGCTGCAGCCCTAATACATTCACTCATTGTTTCTTGTTGACAATGAAAAATCATGATCTTTTTGGCTGTGTTCTCATTGACAGCAAAGAGATGGATCTGCGTAAACAGGAAATCAGACTTGCCAAGAATATTTTATGCCACTTGGGAAAGGTAAAGCTAACAGACCTTTTGCAATCAACAGAAGCTTTAGCCAGGTCCTGTCACTCTATATCATTCATTCATGAAGTGAACGGTCTGGGTGCCGTCACGTCCCTGAATCTAAATTGTGTTCTCACCCTAGCTCTCTCCCAAGATTCCTGAAAAAAACCCCTATTTTCTAGGTAGTTTTCTGAGCCTCCATGTTTAATATTATAAATGTGGCCAATGGAAATTTCAGTCTTATTCTGGGGGGCACAATGGGCACATGCCTAAATTCGAAGACAAGAATTTTTTCCATCAAGACTCCCATATGCCAGAAAGCAAATGAATGTTGTGTATGGAGAGAGAGGTTCAGTGCACTGCAGAATCAGTCACTTCTAAATTAAAGAACGTCTGAGATCAACTCAACACAACGCGTTTCATGAATAAAAACATACTTGCCCACTGGGGCCAAAGAGAGACAGAGAGAGCAGAGTCAGGAAGGAAAAAGTGAGATGCACAGACAGAGCCAGGTAAAAGAAGGGAAGAAAGAGGAAAAGAGAAGGAAAGGCAAAAACAGGGGCGCAAAGGAGAACTTGTTTCCCATTCTTTCCATAACCTGAGTATGGTTGTCACACGGGAACCCAGGGCCTCCCTGAGAACGTAGGCCAGTCGTCGCTACTCCTTGTAACCTTGGGATGTAGCACAGCACCTAGTACACAGTAAGCGCTCAATAATTGCTTGAACGTTGGACAAGAGGCCGAAAGAATCTGACTTTCATGGAAAGTCCTCCCTCATTTTGTGGCTTAAATGGATTGAACTCAACTTGATTCAAGTCAACTCAGTTCTCTTCTCCTTTCCTTTCTTTTTCTTTCAGTTCTTTATTTTCCTTATACCCTTATTTCTCATCATGGAGAGAAGATACTAAAGTTTTTTCAGTTGTTTTTGGATTGTGGCGACCAGGGGGAGCCATTCCTCCAGGGAAATCTTACATCCACGTACGAGGCTCTGAAGGGCCAATGCAAGACGAGCGTTTTGTTGCAGGTTCCCGACTGTATTTCCTCATTTCAGAAAAAATCAGCTGGGGAGGTTCGCCACTGCTCTAGGAAACCCTTTCTCCAGCTCCCTCGGAGGACACATGGCTTTGGACTAGAAAGAAGGCTTGTTCTCCTCACACAACTGTAAGGAAGAAGGTTCCTCTGGGTTTACGTGGAGGCTCAGACAAGATAACTCTGTGGGCCTAGAACTTGGTTGAGGTCACATGGTCAGTGAAAGGAAGAGCGAAGACTCCAATTTAAGGCCTTGGCTTCCTAAGCAGCTCTTTTTTTTTCTACTTTTGTGAGGGGGGCGTCTCGCTTGTGGGGACAGACCCCTGCACTGCACTGGATGGCCTTCCAGAACCCCAAGTGTGGACTTCTCAAGGACACTCAGAAACCCTGGAAGACCCTCGTGATCCAGAGCACGTCTTGCCTCCAAGGCCGTCTTCAGGCCTTAGTAACCCCAAGCCCACCTCTCCTTCACTGGTCACAGTGACATTGGGATGAAAAAGGGATCTCATGTTGGGGGCGTTCACATGGATTCATGGTGGAGAGCTGAAGTCAGTGCTCCTATTCTAACTAAAGTGTGAAGGGTTAACATAATTTCATTTCCAGTAAGTGAACGTTGCAGATAAGGGTCCACAATGAGGGGACGTACACCGTGGGAGGATTCTTAACAAGGAGGTGGGTGTTTTCCAAAATTCTACTTTGGTTTCCCTTTCACTGAATGCTATCAAGTCTCCTCTGGGGAGTTTCAGCCAAGTCTAACCTGGGTTCAAAGCATGTCTCCTTTGCAAATTATTATGGAACTGGAACATCTAAAAATAAACATTGTAGGATTTATGGCAAATTGAAAAATCTCCTCCTTGAAAGAGATTCTAAGTGAAATTGAGAGAAAACGATTGTTCTGGGCCATCCAGGAAATGTTGGGGTTGGCGGCTTCTCCATAACCATCGTTCTTTCTTGTGAACTCTGAAACGCGGTAATTGGGGAATGATATATTTGTATCAATGACTATTACAGAACACATTTTAGACTATTGTTTTCAATATCATGAGCCGGGCTGTTTAAACATTTTATTTCAAAGTTGGAGCCAGCAGTCCATACTGTGGGTCTAGCCCCTCTCCCTCAGACGCATTGTAAGGCAATTGAAGAACTTGAGGTCAACATGTAAGAATGTTGAGAAAACAACAGCAATGCCCACAAGGAAATGGTTTCTCGGGGTTCAACCCAGCCCTCAGAGGAGCAGCAAGAGAGGTTCTGAAGGAAAGCCCAAAGCAAGAGGTCTTGGAGAGCCAACGCCACTAAGGGAAAGACAATAGGAGGGGGACACTCACTTGGAAAACTGTTGGCCCTCTGGTCAACCATCCACAGCTAGATCAAATTATGCATTCATTTATTCAACAAATATATATGGACAACTACATGGCACGTGCTATCCTAGGCAGTGGGGATACAGCTGTGAACAGAGCAGACATCTCAGTAGCTACTCAGGAAAGTTGCTGTGGGTAAGACCTTACAAGGGATGGGAGGAAGGAAAAAGTGAGTTACTAGCTCTTTCCTCAAGGAAGCTCCTTAATCAGGTAGATAGCAAGACAGAAGCCTGGGAGAAAGTCAACAGCATTAGCTATATATGTTTTTCAAAGCGTTGGTAGATAAGATGGCAGACAGTTAGGGCTGAAGAGGTAAGGACCCTCCCTACAGTAGGAAGTGGGATTCCTTCCCAACTGCACAGCCTTTCTTTGTACTTCAGCCTAAATATCTGAGAAATGGAATAATGTTGCTGCATTACAAATTCTATTGCCTTTACCTCACAAATTGTAACACAGTTCTCCACCTCCAGCATCTCCAACTATTGTTTCCTACCTGGACCTCAGCAAATGCGACTTACGTCCTGGGTCCACAACTGCTCCCCAGCCCTCACCCTTCCACACAGTCCCAGAGGGACCTTATGACCAGTAATCAGATTCTGTCATTCCCTGCTTGAAATCTACTGGCTTCTCCCAAACTTAGACTAAAATCCCAGTCCCTCACCTTGTCTTCACATCTAGCACAGGTGGGTCCTGCCTGCTTCCCCGATCTCACCTCCACATCCTCACCCCAGGGCCTTTGCACGTTCTATTCTCACTACTGAGAACACTGTTACTGCTATTCTGCACATGGCTGGCACCTTCTCATTATTCCGAGAAGCCTTCCCTGACCCCCATGTTTAAAGAAGCCGCTCCTCATTGCTCTCTATCCTATCTTGCTTCATTTGCAGGCATTATCATCTGCAATCATCTTGTTTACTTGTTAATTTACTCATTTGTTGTCTTCTCCCCCACTAGAATGTAAGCTCCTTGAGAAAACGGGGACTTGCCTTGTTTATGCCACATCCCCAGTAGCTGGCACAGTTCCTGAAAGATAGCAGGACCTCAATAAACAACTGTCAAAGAAATGGCGTTCTCTTTAATCTTCTAAAGCAGGCAGATTTTGGAGGAGAAATGGGATAAGACATGGGGAAGGGCTATTGAGCTGCACAAACACGCATGGTCAGAGCGCAGATAAAGATGATACTATGAGCCTAACCAGCTGTGCGGATGGAGCCGGGGGGTGGGGGGTGGGGGGTGGGGGGGAGGAAGATGGCGGCTCTGCCTCACCTCCCAAACGTGATTGAGAATCCCCGGTGGACCTAACCCACTGTGGGTCCATTAGTGACCCAATGAGGAGCTCACTGGGGTGACATATTTTATAGTCGGTCTACAGGGCGGAGCTAATCCTTGTTGATAGGAGACAAGGGTATCATTAGGAGAGATTACCCTTGGCCTAGAACTTCTTCCCTGGGACACGTGAGCACACCTCTTTACGTTCCCACCGCCGCAGGAGCCCAGACTCCCCAGGAACACCCCGACTTGACTAGCACAGAGGCATCCATTGGGGTGGCTGGTGGCCCTGGGACCCCACGTTCCCCCACAGTCTGGGAGCTGTGTTTGCGGATAATCACAAGGGCACCTCCACGGGAGGAACCACCGTGTCCTGGGAGCCCACCCGCTGCCCACCACGGTCTCCAGGCTTCACCCACCCTGTGGTCCCGCCAGCAACCCCACCAGGGCTGTGTGTTTCCAGATGGGGAAACAGGCTCAGAAGGGCCGTATGACTTGCCAAGTTCCCCTAGTCAGCAAGTGAAAGGGCAGAGAGTTGAACTTGTCTATGATCTCATCCTGTCTGTGTTCCCTCTAGTGAAACGGCATGGATCGGCCACCTGGAATCTTTTATTTATTTATTTTGGGGGGGAGTGTGGGTTTTTTCAGGCACAAATGCATTACATCACGAGTAGAGAGCACCACCTGAAATACGTAAATTCAAGGAGAGGAGATTGGAGATAAGCCCCTCTTCTTAGGTCCCGAGTCAGGGCCTCTAGGACAGGGAAAGACTGGTGGAAGCTTCTAGAAGGAAATGAGCCTCTAAGAAAACATTGCGCAGAGAGGCTCACGGCGGCCGCCTGCAGTTCCGCCTGCGGCCGCGTGGGCACACTGTTGTGTAGCGAGTGAGCGCAGCGCGTTGGGGGTGGCGGCGGCGCGGGGACTTCTCGGGTTTGCGGAGCCGCGCGGTTGGGTGCGGGGGGGAGGGGGGAGACAGGCAGTCCCTTCCCTTTCCTCGGGCCCACGTCCCCCACCCGAGTCACGGGGCGAGGTCCTGGTTGTGGCATCGCCCCCCGCGAGTGCCAGGCCTCCCCTTGACGGAGCCCAGATGAGATGGGGTCCGGGAGGCAGACCCCGGAGAGAGGGGCTGGAGATGGGACGCCTCGGGGTGACTGGGCCGGGACCGGCTTGCTCGGGGCCAAGAGCCCGCCCTCCCGGCCTGGGGGCGTCCTAATTGCGGCGGTGTCCTCAGGACGCCCAGCACGGGCTGGTACAGTGAAGTGCTGGGGAGGTGGGCATGGCGGGGGGCGTGTGCAGGAAGGTACCCAGCTGGGACACCGAGTACCCTGCCTGCTCTGGAGGGGGACGGCGCAGCCTGGCCCAGGTGCTGCAGATGGGAAGGGGACCCCAGGAGAGGCCTTGGGAGCGAGGGATGGGGGCGCTGGGCGAAAGGGCCGAGGTCACCGTCTGGTGGTCCAGGGTGTTGGATGAACCACAGAGCCTTTGGGCCTGGACAGTGACACAAGCACACTTTTCAGCCTAGGGAAAGGGTGTGTGTGTGTGTGTGTGAGAGAGAGAGAGACAGACAGACAGACAGAAGGAAAGACGGGGCCTAAGTAGAGAGAGACACAGTCACACTCTACATCCATAAGGAGGATAGGTGCCCTTGGTTCTGACGGAGGCTGAGGTAGAGCCAGGCTCTCGGCCGCAGAGAGGACGGGGTGATGGGGTTTGCAGCCCTCGTGGTGGTTAAAGGAGGGAGACATTTCCAGGGTGGTCCAGAGCAACAAACAATGATTTTTCCAGCAGAGAGAGAGAGAGAGAGAGAGAGAGAGAGAGGGAGGGAGGGAGGGAGGGAGGGAGATTGATTTTCTTCTTCCCAGAGAAAACACGCGCGCACGCACACGTGTTTCCGTGAGCAGGAGAGACAGAGCGACAGACAGGGCCCCTGGAGGGTCCCGTCTGGAGGGGGACGAGTGTTTCCTAGCGCCCTGTGTTTCTTGGCTGCCACAAAGGAGACGTTTCCAAGAGGGGATGAGAGAGGGAAAGGGAGGAGGGCAAAGGAGAGGAGGGCGCCTGCTGCCCACACGCACACACGGAATTTTCTGCAAGCTGCGAAGTAGTGTTTGCTTCTCAGGTGGGGAAGCCTGAGTGATGGGGGGGGAGACAGATGTGCCCAGGAGCGGGGCCAGCAAAGGGATCTTTGTGCTTCTGTGTGTGTGTGTGTGTGTGTTAGAAAGACAGACAGACAGACAGACAGAGAGGACCTTCTAATATACGTTTGGAAAAACAGCACATATATTTCTCTGCTTGCAGGGAATCAACAAAAATCAGGAAATCCACAGAGAGACACTCTGGGGCCACACACATGTGAACACACACAGGCACACACACAGAGTTTTCTTCTTTCCCAGTGTGCACTCTTCCTAGCTCATCTGTGACTTCTTGGGGAGAGGGGAGTGACTTGGGCCCGGTGGTGAAAAGCTTTAGAGGGGAGAGGGAAAAAAGAACATTTTCTGCCCGGAGACACACGTTTCGGTGAGCTGAGAATTACAAAGTGCTGGAAATTCAGGTGATGCATACTTAGTGAGGAAGCGAAGACCTTCTGCCCAAATGTGTGTGTGTGTGTGCACGCGCGTGAGCCTGACATCCACGTTTTGCTGCATGGAAAAACGTGTGTTTTCTTGGCCCACAGGAAGAGACAGTCTAATAAATTAAAGGTTTTTTCCCCCTACATACACACAGGCACACACACACACAGAGTTTTCTGAGTCTAAGCACGTGTGTTTTTATCTGTGGTGGTCTTTATGGGGAAGGGTGCATTTCTGTCCAGTGATTTTTAAAAAGTGACTTTCGAAGTGAAAATAGAGACTTTTTTTTTTTGCCTGGAGACAAGCACAGATATAATTTTCTATGAGCTGAGAAACAGAATGTTTGTTTGTCTGTTCATTTTCCAGATAGTACAAACACAGCGGAGAGCCACATTTCTCTGTGTGTGTGTGTGTGTGTGTGTGTTGGGAGTATTATTTTTTCTTTCTGGAAAAAGAACATTTTTTTTTCTGCTTTCACGGAGTTGGCTCAGCCCCAGAGAGACTTTTTCTGCTTATATCCACACTCATGGACACACACGGATCTCTTCTTGCTGTGTTTGTGTGTGTGTGTGAGAGAGAGAGAAACAGACACAGATCCAGAGACACAGAGACAGAGACACAGAGACAGAGAGTTTTACTGTCTGGAAAAAGATACGTACTTGGGGGCTCGCAAGAAGACAGACCCAAAGCAGTGATTCTGCACACACGCGTGTACACACACAATTTCCAGATACGGAAAGGGGGTGAGAGTGGGCGTGAGTTTCCTGTCAAGGGCCCTCCTTTTGACGGGGGGTCATTTGTCTCCAGTGATAACATGCTTTGGAGAAAGGCTTCTCAGAGGAAGAAAGCCTTTTTCATCAGCAGACAGGTTTTTGTGAGCTGAGCCTGAGAAGGGAGGAGCCTTGATTGTCACACAGTGCACACTTGGTGGGAGGGGCATGTTTCTGCTCGAGTGTGAGTATGTGTGTGCACATGGGTGTGTAGAGAGGGTAACAGGGGTGTGTGGAAACACACACCATGTTCTTCCTGCTGTGAGTTTCCATGTGCCTGACTGTGTGTGTGTGTGTGTGTATGTGTGCGTGTGTGTGTGTGGAGGAGGGTCCTGCCTGGTGACAGAGAGCTCTCAGCCCTTCTCAGTGAACAAGAGTGTTCATGATTTCTTGAGAACTAAGAATTCCAGAGAAAGATGTTGGTTTTTCAGGTGACGAAAACTTAGGGAGAGGAAGGGACACATATGTGTGTGTGTGTGTGTGTGTTTTGAGGGAGATGGATTGTGTGTGTGTAGGCACACACACACACACAATCACACAATGAGTAAGCTTTTCTCCAGTGCGAGAGTAGGGCAGCTGCAGGACATGCATTTTGAGCATGAGAGATCATTTTCTGCTCGTAAACAGACACACAAAATTTTCCATGAGCTAAAAAATAGTGTTCAGCGGCTGAATGCTTAGTGAGAGGAGAGAGGTGTGTGTGTGAGAGATAGGTCTGCTTGCAGGAAGGGAACTAGATAAACAACAGAAAGACATTTTCTGCTTGTGCCCCCAGCACCCATGCAGATGCATCCCTTCTTGCTGTGTGTGTGTGTGTGTGTGTGTGTGTGTGTGTGTTGCAAAGACAATTGCTGTTTTTTTCTGTTTTCTTTTGTTTTCATATCTGGAAAAAAACACGTCTTTCTGAGCCTGCAGGGAGCCTGCCCAGTACCTGCCGTGTGCTGTGTGTGGTACAAGCACACACATGACCTTTCTGGTGTGGAAGGGCTCGCTTTTCTGGGGGCACACAGTGAGGCCTTGCTGCCAAACGGGTGAGTGTGTGTCTGGTGCGTGTGTGAGTGTCTGAGACGGCTTTTTCTGCCCAGAGGATGGCACGTCCGTTCCCCTGCCCCCATCCCCAAGTCCGTAGGGAGACTCAGGCTGACAGAAAGAAGTTTCTATTCGTTTTGTTTTGTCCGTTTGTTCCTGCACGGCACGTGTGCGCGTGCGCACACACATACACGAACACACACAATTTTCTTCTTGCCCAGACAGAGAATTTACATGTTTTTTCTCTCTGGTACATATTTTCTCAAGGGAGCCCGCACCTCTGCTCAGTGAGAACCAGCTACAGGACGAGACTCAGAGAGAATAATTTGTGCCTAAAACACACACACACACACACACACACACACACGCATGTATGCACTTTCCCACAAGCTGGGAGACAGAGTGTTTAGTTCTCAGGTGATGAATCCCTAAGAAGACAAGTAATTTCTGTCTAGTTTTAACAATGAATAGAGAGAATTTTTTGCCTGAGAGAGAGAGAGAGAGAGAGTGTGTGTGTGTGTGTGTTCCAGATTTTTCTGCCTGGAGAGAAGACATGCATAGATGTTCCTGCCTGTGGGGAGAGACCAGCAGTCCGTGGACAGAGGCTCGTTGCCAGCACACACGTTCACACACACGCCCACACCCACACACACATGCACTTTTCTTCCTGCTGTCAGAGTGAGACTAAGCATTTCTCTTCCGTGTGCACTTTCTTAGTGTCAGTGTGTGTGTGCGTGTGTACCTTTAGAGAGAGACTTTTCTGAAACAGAAAGAGACCAACAGACAGAGAGAGAAACAGAGAAAGACAATTATTTTAAAAAAGAAAAAAATAGAAAAAAAAAAGGAAAGAGAAAAAAGAAAAAATGATTTAAAAAAATGAGAGAGAGAGGGTCCTTTCTAGCTCCCCCTCTTCAGACACACACACGTTACCCCACATCCTGGGAGGAGAGAGTCTGTCTTGCCAATAAGAGACACTCAGTGAGGGAAGGGAAGGCACTTGTGTGTGTGTGAGACAGAAGGGGTACGTTTTTCTTCAAAAAAAAAGGGCATATTTCCCCCTCATTGCACGGAGAGATAAATCAACCCAGAAAGACGTGTATCTGATACACACACATGTACATGCGTGTGCACACACACACACACACACACACACAGAGTTTTCTTTGGGGACAGAGAATTTATGTGTATGTTTTTCTCTCTGGTACGTGTTTTCTCAAGGCAGCCAGCATCTCTGCCCAGGGAGAATGAGCTTCAGAAGGAGACTCTGAGAGAGAATAATTTTTACCTAATACACACACACACTTTTCTGTATGCAGAGAACGAGAGTGTTTTTCTCAAATGATTCTTCCCTAAATAAGGGGAGTAATTTCTGTCCAGTTTTAAATCCAATAGAGAGAACTTTCTGCCTGAGTGTGTGAGTGTGTTGTGTGTGTGTGTTTGAGAGAGACAGACACAGACACAGAGACAGAGAGACAGAAGGAGACAGAAAGTCATTGAGTGGGAGAGAGACAGATTTTTTTTTCTTCCTGAAAAGAAAGCACAGATATATTTTTCAGCTTCCATGGAGAAACAGATCACAGGCAGAAGTACTTCTCTGAGTATTTCTCTCTCAGTTGCACTTTCTTAGGGAGAAGGATGTACAGTGGTTGCCCCATGTTCGCAGGGGATACGATACGTCCCAATCCCCCTCCCCAACCAGTGGATGCTGAAAGCACGGACAGTACCGAGCCCTCTGTGTTCCGTGCTTTTCCTGTACCAGCGGGTAGGTAGCACAAGCATCAGCGGGCCGATTCCTGGGGGAGCAGGATGGGGCAGCTCCAGGACGGCACAAAATTTCACCCCACTCCTCAGAACAGCATGCAGTGAACTTATTTACAAAACAGAAATAGACTCATGGGCATAGAAAACAAACCTACGGTTACCAAAGGGGAAAAGGTGGGAGAGGTATAAATAAGGAGTTTGGATTAACACATACACACTACTATATATAAAATAAACAACAAGGACCTACTGTATAGCACAGGGAACTATACTCGACATTTTATAATAACCTCTAAGGGAAAAGAATCTGACAAAGAATAGACATAACGGAATCACTGTGCTGTACACCTGAAACTAACACAACATTGTAAATCAACTATACTTCAAGAAAAAGGTTAATTAAATCCAAAACAAACCAAAACCAAACAAACAAAAGAACACCTTATGAATTATTTCTGGAATCTTCCATTTCATATTTTCTAGCCAGCGTTGACCGTGGGTAACTGAAACCTCGGATGGGGGAGTTGGTGGGGGGCTCGTGGATTGTTGCTTAGAGATAGGCGCTTCAGAGAGAGGCTTTTGTGGGGGCGGGGCGGGGAGCATTTCACCAGGGACCTGCGCGCTTCCCTATGTGCTGAAAAACGGATGGCGTTGATTTTGCATTTCAGCTGGTAGATAACTCAGCAAGAGAAATGGAGACCATTCTGTCCTGGGAGGGTCCTTCCTACCCACGTGTGAGATCCTCACCTATGCAAGCACGCATGTACACCCACACCCTCCCCCTGGGGCCGGCGGGATCAGGGTATGTGGCATTTCCTTAAATGCTGCCTTAAAAATTGCTATCTTCTCATGTTTATATATAAAATAAGCGATAAGGATATATTGTCCAACACGGGGAATATAGCCAAAATTTTATAATAACTATAAATGGAGTATAACCTTTAAAAACTGAATCACTATATTGTACACTTGTAACTTAGATAATATATATCAACTATACTTCAATTTAAAAATTAAAACAAAAATAAACCAAAAAATGTGTCCATATGCAAATCAATAACAACAATAACAAAACTGGTGTGTCCTACCCAGAGAGAGGGGAGGAAGGAGAGACCCTCGCTGTCCAGAGAGACACTTGTGTACATGTGCGTGCGTGCACACACCCACACAGAATTTTCTACTGTATAATTGAGAAATGCAGAGTGTGCTCATGTGTGTCTGAGAGACAGAGACAGAGAAATAGACAGACTTCAGATCCAGAGGAGAGCTGCCGGCAGGTGAGGGACAGGACCAGATGACCAGACCTGGGCAGCTCAAGGCCGTGTCCCCCTCCTGACACCCAAGCTTCCCTTTCATGGGTCAGAAACAGGTCCAAGTGCCAGTTTGTTGCTACCCCCAGGGGAATATGTAACTGAGGGGGCAGAGGCCCTGCCCACGATCCCTCCTCCAGCTGCTCTGGGGGAATAGGGGAGGGCGGGTCTATCCTTGACCAGACCTGAGCCAGGATGCGTGGAATTTGAGGTGGGGCCGCTGCTAGGGTCTGTGGTTTTCATTACAGCCTTGCTGACTGATGGAACTCAGTCTGCGAACCCAGGGATAACCTCTGGGGTGGCCCCAAGTGCTCTCCTGCTTCCCCCATAAGATGGGGCAAGCACTGCGGCTTGTCGGGTTGTGATGAGGTTGGAGAGGGGCTGCTGGGAGGATTCAACTCAGTGACTGGGCTCAAGAAACAGAGGCTCTTTTCACCTGCATTACTATTACGAGTTGCAGAAATACTGACCACCCACCCAACAGTCATTTTCCCTTTGTTTTTGTGAATAGAACCCTGATTTTGTGCGACAATATGCCCAACTCCACAGAAAGACGGCTGATTTGTCTAAGCCACTGAAATCTTATTCTCTTTTGTCTTGATTGACGTAGAGATGGGCATATAACCTACTCTTAGACAATGAAATGCAAGAGAAAACCTAATCTCTGGAAGAGATTATCCCCCCAGAATAAAGAGAGAGTCCTAAGGAGAAGGTTCTTTGGCTTGTATCCCCTTCTTTCTTGTTTGGGATGTCATTGTACAAGGATGTGATGCTTGGAGCTATGGCAACCATACTGTCACCATGAAGATGGCAAAGCAGAAAGATGGGAGGAGTGAGTCTTAGCTGATATTGCTGAGTTACTGTCCATCTCTAGGCTGCTAGTTATACAAGATTAGTCAACCCTGCTATTTGAGTCACTTGGAGTTAGTTAATTCATCACCTGCAGCCATGAGAATTTTGACCAACACATTTTTATAGTAGATTAACGTTGCCATTCTGAAAAATTGCAGATGCATGCATCGTTTGAAACAAATAACAAGCTGGCATTGGAGAGCCCATCCTTGTAAAATTTCTTATGCACTTTTTAGGGGAGCAAGCAACCTTGTTCTGACCTCTCTTTCCTCAGAAGATAAGGGCTAGAAAAAAGCCGCAAACCAATCCAACTTTCCTCAAATGAACCCCATGTTAGAGGAATTCCAAGGGTGCTTGAAGGGCCTAGGATGGATCCTCTTGTGGCATAAATAACCTTGCTCGTGGCTACTGGTTCTATAATAATAGCTGGCGTTTGGGGAGCATTTTCTACAGCTCTTTGTGGTCCAATCACTAAACCCATTTCTCGGTGGATGGACGCAAAGGCTCCCACAGGCACCCTGCTAAGAGTACTCGAAGAGTTAATCCTCAAGTTCACGTTCAAGTCTGTCTCATCCCAAAACCCGAGTCTCAACATGGCCTCTTAGGAATTGCCCTTTAAAAAAAACTACCAGTTTTTTTATTCCACTGCCAATGAGGGTGGAATTTAGGAGTGGTCGGGGTCATGTGTAGACGCAGAGATCTCTGCAATAGACGAGGTAGGGAGGGGGCAGGTCACAAAGAGAGCTACTGAGAAGAGGGGGCTTGGGGACCAGGAGGACAGACCAGTGAGCACGGGGAATGACCTCTGCCCTGAGAGTCGCCCTAACGGCCACTCCTCTGCTCCGACCTCGGCCGCCGTTCCTCTGGACACATCTATCCCCCTTTAATCATGTTATTCCAGTTGATCCTTTGAACACTCCTACAAGGATGAGAGTTTGCAAACTGACAGCCCTTGGGCTGCGTTTGGCTCACAGATGTGTTTTCTGTGACTTGCAGAGCACTTTTTAACCTGGATATTGAGGGTGTCTCGCCGAAGTCTATGCCCTGCCGTCTACAGAGTCCAAGTCCCTGGTTGCATCTCCAGTTTCACAGATGAGAAAGGTGAGTCTCACATCCTAGTTTTTCTTAACCCCGAGTACCTGGCACTAGGAAGGTGCCCTATGAGTGTTTCTACTTGAATGAATGAATGAATGAATGACACAGGCTTCTTGCTTCCCAGGCTTTTTAAGCATCAGGACAAGAGAAGACGTGTCAAGAGATTCCTTTCCTAGGCACCATCTAGAAGAGGAAGCAAGGCCAGTATCTATAAAATGAGAGAAGTAGCAGGCGCTATGTGGTGGGGTCCCACCTCTAGGAGCAGGTGGAGTTCAGGATTTGAAAGAGTGAGACACTGACAGATGCTGAAGTGGGCAAAGGCAGCCAGGTGGAAGAGACGAGGAAACCCAGAAAAATGGGCAGGTTTGTCTAGGGGAAAAGGAGGACCTGCCTTGCACACAGTAGGTGCTCAATAAATAGGAGTTGGTTTGATCCAAAAGACCATGTGCACCTATGTCCAGGAAAATAATTACTGGTATTCTGTTGTCAGTAAATATTTTGGGGATAGATGGATGATTGATTGGATGGCTGGATAGATGGATGAAGAGATGGATGGATGGAGGGATGGAGGATGGAGGATTGGTTGGTGGATGGATGGATGGATGGATGGTTGGCTGGACGGAGGGATGGAAGGAGGGATGGAGGGATGGAGGAGTGGGTCGGTGGATGGATGGAGGGATGGAGGATTGGTGGATGGGTGGATGGATGGAGGGATGGAGGATGGAGGATTGGTGGATGGATGGATGGCTGGATGGAGGGACGGAAGGAGGGATGGAGGAGTGGGTCGGTGGATGGATGGATGGAGGGATGGAGGATTGGTGGATGGGTGGATGGATGGAGGGAGGGAGGGATGTTGGGAATGGAGGACTGGGTGGGTGGATGGATAGATGGATGGATGGATGGAGGGAGGGAGGGAGGGATGTTGGGAATGGAGGACTGGGTGGGTGGATGGATAGATGGATGGATGGATGGATGGATGGATGATGGATGGATGGATGGATGGAGGGAGGGATGTTGGGAATGGAGGACTGGGTGGGTGGATGGATAGATGGATGGATGGATGGATAATGGATGGATGGATGGATGGATGGATGGATGGATGGATGGATGATGGATGGATGGATGGATGGATGGATGGATGGATGGATGGATGAATGGATGGATGGGTGGATGAATAAATATTGGCATGGGAGGAAACGGGGATATTTCAAGTGGGTCCCAGCAAGTCATGGGATAAGGCAAGGGCAGTGAGATTAGAGGCAGAAAGAACCTGTCACTTTTGGGTGCTCCAAAAGCGAGGGGTATGTCATTCCTCTCCCAGCTCTGTGTCCGGATGGAGAGGTCCAGTGATTTATAATTCCCTCCCTGGTATAACCAAATCAGAAGATGCTGACTGTCAGCTCTCTGAGGGTCTGGAGCAACCTCCAGCCTGGAGTTAGTTCTCCAGGGGACCCAGATCCACAGACTCTCTGAATCTGTTCCTTGTAAACTCTGTGGGGGGGCAGGACAGCTGGCTGCTGGCAGGGGTTCAAGGAGCCCCAGCAAGGCAGCAAAGCATTAATGGACTTTATCACTTTGTCAAGACCTTACAATTGCAGTCATTTCCGTGACTTCATTGTAATTTGCTGCAATAAATAATTTTTGCTTAATTAGGATGTATAAACTTATACATCATTTATTAAAAAAAATAATTTGCAGTAAAAATTGATGTGTTTTGGGCTTCCCTGGTGGCACAGTGGTTGAGAGTCCGCCTGCCAATGCAGGGGACGCGGGTTCATGCCCCGGTCCGGGAGGATCCCACATGCCGCGGGGCGGCTGGGCCCGTGAGCCATGGCCGCTGAGCCTGCGCGTCCGGAGCCTGTGCTCCACAACGGGAGAGGCCACAGCAGTGAGAGGCCCGCATACCAGAAAAAAAAAAAAAAAAAAAATTGATGTGTTTTGCCATTGGGCACATTCTGTAGCCTTTGGAAATTCTGAAGCATAAACAGTCGCACAAACACCAGAAACAGATATTCATAGATAGAACCGAGCAGTCTTTTCAGGCCTCCTGTGTGCCTGGCTCTGTGCTGGTGTCGGGGAGCCACAAACAGAGGAGATCAGAGAACCAACAACAGCACAGACAATTTTGGGGGTCATTACAAGGAACCTTGCAGCTGGGCTGGAGTCTTCTTACAATTTATCAACTTATCCAAGAAACCTCTCTATGCCTCACTTCCTCCTCTGCAAAATGCGTCATAATAGAACCTTCCTCCTGAAGGTGGTGTTAGGATTTGCATGAAAAGGACCACAGAGGACAAATATTCCTTTAGATGACTCAGCATCTGTTTCCCTTTCTTATTTTTTTCTTTTTATTTTTGGCCTCACCGAGACATGTGGGATCTTAGTTCCCTGACCAGGGATCGAACCTGACCCCCCTGCAGTGAAAGCTCGGAGTCCTAACCACTGGACCGCCAGGGAAGTCTCCTCCCTTTCTTCTAGTAACTATATCCTGAGGTTCCTGAAGGGATGCATTCCCTTTTCTCAGTCCACATGGTTTGAGTGGGGCTGACTACTAAAGATCTTTGGGAAAGGGGTCATGCAACTCAGCCCTAAATCAGCCAACATCATTGTAACCATAGTGACCTGGATTGTCCAATCAGAGCGAATTCTGAGATTTTTGCGGGAGTGACTGGAAGATGTCCTTTCCCACCAGGAGCTACAGGAACAGAGTCTTGGCACCAGCACATGGACAAGCAGAGCCAGGAGAGGTCTCAGAGTCCTGTGATGCCCCCTGGCGCTGCAGGATCCAGCCATGCCTGAAGCTGGAATAACCCTTGGCCCATTCAGATACATCAGCCAATGACATCTGGATTGGGCTTGAGCCGGTTTGAATTTTTCTTTTCATGGGCGACTGAAAGACTCTTAATAAAAACAATTAGAACAATGCCAGGCTCATGGGGGAATTCAATACTTGGTAATTAACAATATAGAAGGCTAAAGAAGCAAAATGCAACTCTTAAACCTGGCCTTAACCTGACAATCCCATGAGGAATGGCATGTGGTCCCACAGTTTGGGGTGTTTGCATCAGTTTGGAGCAGGAGACGGACAGAAAAGAGATGACAATTCAAGGCCCAATAAAATCAAATGCTAAGCCTCGATAAATCTATATGTTGAGTAAGTTGTGTCTCCCAAGAGGTTACTATTAATAATAATAAACTGATCCAGAGAAAGGAGATATTAGAATTGGCTGACGTGACTGAGGGAAGTTTCCTGAAAATGGGTGGCTACTCATTCCCTCGGTCAACAAATATTAATGAAGCTCAGTGCTTCCCCCCCCGGGAGGAACAGAGACGGGCTTGCCCTACTCAGCTCAAGGATCAGGCAATGCCACTTCCCTGGAGACCAGTGGGGGAGATGCTGCTGTGCCCGCCCGTATCCCCCAAGCACTTGTTCCAGAGCATTCCAGAAGTGTCCTTCGGTGAACACTGAACCTTTTCTCCCGACCGGAAGTGCTAAGGAGCTCTCACGCCCAGAGCAGTTCTCAGCCAAAGATGGTGGGAGGTGGGGGATAAAATCCCCCGTTTCCTTCTCCCTCTGTGACGACAGCTCCGAGGGCCTGGTCCACACCACAAGCAGAGGCTCATCTCCCGAGAAACAGCCTCGGTTGCTCGTGGCCATGACCTTCACGCTCTGCTCCCCTCTGTCATCTGCCTGGCTTCCTCTCCTAGGGTTGCCTCCTGGGGTCGCCTCCCAATCCAGCTGCTTGTCTCCAGCTCTGCTTCTGGGTGGTCCCAGCCTTAAACAACCAGAGACCATTATGCCCTCTGTGGGGGGGCTGAATGGTGTCCCCAAAGGATACATCCACATCTGAAACCCCAGAATCTGTGAACGTAACCTTATTTGGGAAAAGGGTCTTTGAAGGTGTGATAAAGCCAAGTGTCTTGAAATGAGATCACCCTGGATCAGCCTTGTGGACACTAAACACAATGACAAGCGTAGCATGGACATATACACTACCAAACGTAAAATCGATCACTAGTGGGAAGCAGCCGCATAGCACAGGGAGATCAGCTCGGGGCTTTGTGACCACCTAGAAGGGTGGGATAGGGAGGGTGGGAGGGGCTATGGGGACATATGTATACGTACAGCTGATTCACTTTGTTGTACAGCAGAAACTAACACAACATTGTAAAGCAATTATACTCCAATAAGGATGTAAAAAAAAAAGGAGGGAGGCAGAGGGAGATTTGACACACACAGGAGAGTAGAAAGTCACGTGAAGGTGGAAGAAGAGATCGGGGCGACGCTTGGAGCGGAGCAGCAGCTGGGGCCCCTGGGAGCTGGGCGGGGCGAGGAAGGAACCTCCCCAACAGCTTCCAGAGGGAGCACGGCCCTACTGATGTGTCCAGAGCCAGGAGCGAATAAATATCTGTTCTTTCAATCCATCCAGTTTGTGCTCGTTTGTTAACACAACCCCGGGAAACGAATCCACCTGTCTTGCGGGAGACGCTGCCACCCTGACTTCTGGGATAAGGGTCCGGTACTGGGCTTACATCTCATTCAGCAGACTGGACTTCATACCTCGGAGGAGCCCATGAGCCACCAACCGAGAGACTTCCAGCAAAGGAGCAACAGGGCCAACCTTCATCTTTAAAGGGCTCCTGGGTGTTATGCAGGATGCAGACCGGGGCTGGGCTGGGAGTGGACTGTCCAGCGATGAACCTGGAAAGGCCTCGGGTGCCCCCGCTGCTCCCGACATCTTTGAGTCAGTCCTAAAGGCACAACCACACCCCAGGGAGGCAGGCTTTGACGTTCCCATCCCGCAGCTGGTTCTGTAGGGTTGGGCGCCTGCTCTGGGCCAGCCAGAGCTGGGTACCTGGGCAAAGGCTGTAGGCTCCTGGTGGCCCTGTGCAGCCCCTGGCGACGATGCCCACCGTGGAGGTGGCCTTCCCCTGCGTCTGCCTTGTGTTTGTGGGACAGCAGCTCTCCAGAAATCCTGGAACCAAGTGTAATTTACTTCCCTCCTTGCTGAGGTCGCTTTCATCCTGCCAATCACATTCCAGAAGTAACGATCCTGGCAGCGCCCCTGCTTTTGACCCACTTCACCAAACCCGGGCGATGGATCTCCCCCGGCCTCGCGCAATGTCCCCAGGGGAGAAAGACAAGTCACTCTTCTCGACGCTGGCCGACGTCCTTTCTGGGTAACCCACGGTCTTCCTGTGACCACCAAGACGGTACGCCCAGCTGAATTTGTTCTTTGTGTAATATTTCAGCTGAGGACTGGTTTCTTCATGTTCCCCACTCCCTTTGATGAAGTTCTTAAAGGATTCGCTGTATCTTTCCACCTCCGAGTCTCCCGCAAGAGAAAGAAAAAGAGGGGAGTCCTATGACCTAACCTCCATGGCATTAATAACTTCGGGGCAATTCATCTTTTCCCACTAACCTCTCCCTCCTCACCTTCCCATCCCCACAGCCAAGACCCATTAAGGCAACCGAGGGGCTGGGGGAAAACTGAGAAGCATTCCTGGAGAGACAGGAGGGAGACGGATGTATTTCTTCCTGAGGAAAGAAGGAAACTTCCTTCCCCCTCATCTGCACCAGCTGGGTTCACCTGCCCTTGTTTTTGGCCCCTCTTGTGCCAATACAGGGAACTCTTGCCTGGAGATTCAGCACTTCCCTGGGGTGTGTCCCTCGCCGCGTCCCAAGATGCTAAGCTCTCCTTGAAGAAGCACAAAGTCACGCAGGACCTTCCCCGCAGTGTCCGGGGTGGGGGTGGGGGGCCGGGCGAGGGGTGAGTCATGGACTCCTGATCCAGCAGCTTCTTTGCTAGCCCCTCTGCGGTGATGGACAGCCAGGTGGTGCTCTGTCTTCCCCTCCCACGCTGGCACTCAAACACTCACCAAATGTGAAGACAGTCAGGAGAGAGAGAAAAAAGAAAACTGTCCACGCAGCCAAGAAGCCCCGGGAGGTGTTTGATCAGGAGGAAGGAAACTTACATCCCTGCTGGCAGCCACGCCCTCCATCTCCCGATTCAGCTGCAGTTTAAACATCCCCTTTGGTTTTCCAGGAGGAATTGGTGGAATTTGCATGTGCCTTTTCCACCTACCTCAGTCTGGGGCCAGGATTGCTGTCAGTTTCTTTGAAAGCCACGTGGAAAGAGTCAACGTAGGCAAAGGAAGAGACCAGGGGGGCGCCCGCGGCCAGCGTGGAGCGGAGGATGAGCTCCTTCTCTGATGCCTGATCTACCGAGGCCGTGAACTCCCCCTCTGACCTGGGGTCTCTGTTCTCTCCACGTGATGCCTCAGTTTCCCCCTCTGGGGTTTGAAGGGCTGCCCTCGGTCCGCGTTTGATGAAGTGTGGTGTCGCAAGGACAGATTGCGTAAGGAAAATTTTATTTCCCGTCCAAGTCTTTGACATTTTCTCATTACATCAAGAAGAATCTCAATCTAACGTATCTGCCGCCCCCAAACCCTCAAAGAACTTTCCTGTCAAACAAAGCAGGGCTCCGGCTCAGAATCTTTGGGCAAGGTCTCCTGGCAGATCTCATAATGTTTCATTTCCGTTGCCTTTCTTGTCATGGTTCCCATCTATTTATTACGGCAAGGAAGAACGATTTTCCACTTTCAACCCTTTGTAAAGAAATCTATTACATTTTTTTTTAAGGTGAACTGATTTAGAAACTAATATCGGAAAGTGACGTCAGTGGGAGTCAAAGGGGGCGGGTTTATGAAACTGGTGCCCTTTGCACCTGGTGAGGTCGGCGCGGCGAGCGTGTCCTCAAATGCAGGACCTGGGCCACCTGCCTTCCTCCCGAGTCTCAGGTCTATGTGGCTTGGAAAACAGTTCAAGGTCTGGGACAAGCATGTGAAGCTAAAGGATGGGCGAACAGGGCGAGATTTTTAAAGTAGCTGCCACACGTGCCCAAAGGTAAGGGTGGGTCTGCTGGTGGGGTTCAGGAAGAAGGGACACAGGGTGGCTGAAACAAGAGAGGAACCGCACAGCCAGGCGCTGGGCAGGTGAGGTCAGCGCCGGTCACACGGGAAGGGCAATGACTGCTGGCCTTGGAGGAAAAACTGCCCATCTCTTTGGGTTTTGTCTGTAGCTGCCCTGGGAACGGGCCCCTGGCCCTCCTTCCTGTGTCAACACAGGCCCTTCCAGAGAGGGAGGCAGCCCTTGGTTCCAGAACAGCCCAGAGCCACAGACACACAGAGCCCAGGAGCTCCAGGCAGGCGGCCTTCAGGGCAGCGAGCCTGGCCGCCTGAGACGACCTTGCCAGACTCCTCCCTGTGGCCCAAGGAGGAGCCCCCTCCTCCATCTCCAGTTGGGGAAACAGAGGCTCAGGTGTTCAGGATCGCCCAGGGACACCGGAGAGAGCAGAGCAGGTGTGAACTGTGTGTTTGCTGCTGCCCACGCCAGCTACACGTTCCGTTGCGGCAGGGCTGGAGCAACGCTGGAGGGTGCAGCCCTGCCCGCCTCGGGCACCTGGCAGGGAAGCTGCCCAGCTTCTCGGTGTGCGAAGCGGCACCGGGCCTGAGCTGGTATTTGAGACGTTCAGTGGAGCAGAGCGTGCGGCGTGCTCACGCTCGACCAGGTCCTCCTGCCGCATCAGCAACACCTTGCTCACACAGATCAAGGGGGCAAAGCCCTTCTTCTGGGCACTGAGGACACTCCCCCCCTCGCAGCTCTTAGTCCCCGTGGCCCATGGACGGAGGATGCCTAAGGAGCCGGGATTTCACCCTCCCGCCCCTCCCCCCTCCTCCCCCCTCACAGCCTCCCCTGGAGGAGGCGGGCCTGGAGCTGGGTCCTGTGCATTTAGGATGAAGTGACATCCTAAACGGTGGGAGCAGCCCGAGGAAGAGGCCTGGACACTGGATGGCGTGTGTGTGGCCTCGAGGGTGGGCTGAGCAGGGACACAAGGATGACCGTCGTGGTCTTCACATTGGAGACAAGATCCGGCATTCAGACGGCGCCCCCCCCCAGCCTCAGAGGACCCACATGCACCTCTCGGTCTGTCCGCACACGTCGGGGGCACAAGAGGCTGGACAGACCCCTGCAGTGGTCGGGTCAGATTCTCAAACCCGCCTCAGTCTCAAGCCAAGCTCCGCCCGGAGGGCAGACGGACAGTGGATGTGCAGACGGACAAACACACACAGACTCACACCCCAGCACAGCCGACCCGAGGGACCCCAGAGCAGGGAGATGAGGAAAGCAGCAAGGCCAGCCCAGACCCCCTGCTCCCTCCAGAAACCACTGCCTTCTGCAGCCTGGGCTCCTGGCCTACTGGTCAGTCCCCGGAGTGTGGACTCTGCCTCCGGAAAGGACCGTCAGAGCCCTGACCACCCTGTGCTCGGGACTTCAGCGCTGAAGGCCAGTCACTCGATAGAACATTTAGCAATTAATTTGGTTCCCAATAAGTCACAGAGAGCGTGGTTTCCCAGAACAGTCTGTTTCTTGCCCACGCGGACCAAGAATGTAGCCCCAGATTTCAAAGCCAAAGCAAAGGTGCAGGAAATTGAGTGTCTGTGCTTTGCCACCATCCCAGACCTCTGCTTAAGCTACATTTTAACCACCCTTTATTTATATATATATATATTTTTTTTTTTTTTTTCTTGCAAGAACAAATTATGTACCATGGAAAGGTACAAGCCCAATGCTGTGATCGCGGGCTCGCGGGGGCCTGCTGTGAAAAGTGGTTCTATCACTCAGCTGGATAATCGCCTCTTTATTGAGCTCGGCTATTAGCTGGCTGTCTTCCCAGAAAGGGTGGCATCCTGAGCTGACAGGACTTAGGGTGGAGCAGAGACGAGGCGGCGATGACCCTGGTCCACCGAGCGTCCCTCTGACCTGCCGTACAGAGGACAGAGCGGGTACCAGGGAGCAGAGGTTGGCAGGGGGAGCGTGTGCCCTGAGTGTCTGGCATCCTTGTTCTTGGATGTCCATCCCACTCACGGCTCTGTGCCCAGGTTGTCACCCTGTTGTGAGCCCTTCCTCAGAGGCCCTTCGCCTGTCCCAGGAATGTCTTTCTAGCAATGGACCCAGGCCAAAACCAAAGGACCGGCTAGAAACCCAGCCATGTCCAGTTTCCAGGTCCTCGGCCAAGTAAGAGAGGGGCCCGCGGGCCAGGAGGGGCTGACTGTGATTGGCGAGGAAAGGGTACTCCCTGACCAGGTGGACATACGGGTGCTCAGGTCGCAGAGTGACCCCGAAGCTGCCAGGGAGCAGGCGGGGCAGATGTGACCTCCCGTCTCACAGAGCTCAAGCCTGGAGCTCAGGACTGGGGCAGGCCTGGCCAGAGACCCCTTGGTTAGGGGGGAGCGAGTCTGAGATCTCAGCCCAGGCCTGACCCCAGAGCTCGGGCTCCCTACCGTGTCCCACCTGCCTGCTGCCGTTCGTGCTTCCTGGGCGTGTCCCCATGGGGTCCCTTGTCTCGGCCACGGTTGGAGTGCCCGGGGAGCGGAGAGGGGTGACAGAGGGCCGGAGGGGCCGAGGCACAGAGAAGGGGCTGGCCATGTCTCAACTGAGCACTGGTGCCAACACCCTGAGAAGGAAGAAAGCCCAGGGACTGAGGGACTCAGGGACACAGGGACCCCCAGCTCCGGCTCTGAATCAGCCAGAAAGCTACAGCCTCTTAGCAGCCATGTACTCCGCCCCCGCTGAGATGCACTTGCCTCTGCGGCCTTAGCCCTTGCCTCAGCCCACCCACACTGCCATGTATAGGATTTTTTCTTTAAATCAAACTGACGTTTTAAAACGTAACCTACTCCTGGGACTTCCCTGGTGGCGCAGTGGATAAGACTCCGCGCTCCCAGAGCATGGGGCCCAGGTTCGATCCCTGGTCAGGGAACTAGATCCCACATGCCGCGGAGCAACTAAGCCCGTGCGCCACAACTACTGAGCCTGTGCTCTAGAGCCCACAAGCCACAACTACTGAGGCTGTGCACCACAACAACTGAAGCCCACGTGCCTAGATCCCGTGCTCCGCAACAGGAGAAGCCACCGCAATGAGAAGCCCGCACACCGCAAGGAAGAGTAGCCCCGGCTCAACGCAACTAGAGAAAGCCCGCGCGCAGCAACGAAGACCCAACGCAGGCAAAGATAAATAAATAAATTTATTAAAAAAAAAAAAAAGGAGTAGACAAGGAAGGAGTTTGGGTGCTCGGAATGATTTCGGCCTCCCCTTAACCAAAAGCTCACTTATCCGGAACACTGTGCCCCACCCCCTCTCCTCCCAAAAACGCCAGGCCAGGGGTGATGTTGCCAAACTTCTAGGTGGTTTTGCTGAGTTCGGGCATTCTTTCCCCATGCTCACTTGAACTATCGATTAACATCAGCAGCTTCCCTCGCAGCTCATTTTTTCAATAATGCTAATTTTAGGAATTGATTACGTGAGCCTAAGAGTGTGTCTGCTTCTAACGTGTAACGAGCTAAGTCATGAAATCGGGTGATGTACAAACTCCAGGGAAAAACAGGTAATTGGCTGAACGTTGCTGATCGGCGTGGCACCTGGCTCTGAAAACGTGAAACGCACCACACGCTGAGACCTGAAATGACCCTCGTGCTGCCCCAAACGGCCATCTCCGAGGCCGAGCGAAACTTCTCCCACGAGGCCAAATGAGTCATCTTGTTTCTGAAGTTCTCGGTATTACAGAGATATTCTGCCCCAGACCATCATCATTCATTGCAGAGTTTAATATCCTGCAGCATCAGGAAGTTTTCCCCAGTATCTAAATTAAATTCTTTCTCCTGAGGCTCAGATCCATTTCCTTCTGAGTAGATAGCAAACTACCAGCCACAGCCATCTGTGCAATAACCAGAGATTCATAGACTTTTGAGGATTATCTGATCCAAACCCTTCTTCCTGGAGGAAACCGCATTCGTAGGTGGGCACACATATTTTGCAAGACCACACGGAGAACTGGATGCAGTGTTCGTCTTAGAGTCCAAGACCCAGGCACCCCTCGCCCGCCCCTGACCCAAGACCACCCCTCATCGTCCCATGCAAGGGGTCTGACGGGCAGGGTAGGATAATGCCAAGGGTGTGCCCTGAAAGTCCTGAACAGAGAAGCCACAGGGAAGGAAACTGCCGTTGGCTTTGAAAGTACGTGAAAAACTGCCCCGCCCCACTCATAACAAGAACAAGGCCAATGTGGCATCCATCAGATCGGCGAAATCACAAAATTTGGCAACATCCGCAGTTCCTTGGCCTGGGCACACCTGACACCCTTGAACACAACCGTTGGCAATAACCATTCAGATGAAAGATGGACACACCCTTTGACTCAGCAGCTCCCTTCTAGGAATTTGCCCGAAAGACATTCTCGCACACCGGAAACTACAGATGTACCGCGATGATGTACCGCGATGCTGCACGGCTCTACGCACACACACACACACGGGCGCACAGGATGGCTCTGTAAACTACGGCTCATCCACACCACTGTATAAGCCACCCCAAGAATGAGTCAAGTCCATCTGTACTGACGCAGAACTGTCCCCCAAATAGCCTGTTAACTGAGAAAAGCGAGGCACAGAAAAGCGCACGTTAGCTGCAGCTGTTTGCGTAAAAAGTAAAAAGAAGGTCATGATGCAGAAATATGCATGGAATACGCACAGAAGGATGTCCAAGAAATTGTTATCTGTGGCTGCTTCGAGGAGGGGGGACTGGAGAGCGGGGAGGGGAAGCGGGAGGGGATGGAGACTGATCTTCCTTCGCACTTTCTGTTCTCCTTTGGAGTTTTTCAGGTGCGAGCATCTCTCACCTAGCATGTTTATGCACGAACTGATGTTACGTCACAGAGCAAAGTTGATCATGGCCTTTAGAGCCAGACAGACCCGGCTGAATGGCCAGCTGCACCGCTATACTTCCTGGTGTCTAGGACTTGGTTTCCTCATCTGTAGAATGGGGAGGATCCTGGCCCCTAAGGCCACCAAGATGGGGGTGTGGCTCGTGTCTTACTGGGAGGTGGTGGCTTTGCCAGATGCCCCTTGGAACCCACACGAGGGGACTTTCTCTTCTGCACTGAGTGTTGGACGTGAGGTTGTTTTTAAAGGTCAGAGCAGAACAAGTAGATCTGGGCCACGGGGCGCAGGATCTCAGCAGCTCCACAGAAGCCTCCCCTCCCCTTGCAGCCTGCGAGCTCCCCCAGGACCTCCTGTCCACACTCCATGCTCGCTTGTATGACACCAGCACGTCCTCACCTCCTCCTCCAACTCGGATCACCTCCCATCCCCCTTCTCATCGACTCATGACTCACAGCTTCCCTCAAACCCACTCAGTGTTCAGAATCTTCTAGATCTTTGTCTCGGCATCCCCAAGACTCGAACACATAGGATTGGGGGTTTTGCTGTCTGCAGAGGATCCTAAGGACTGTCACATGAAGGGGGACAAGGGGCGTGTTCCAGACCTCCCAGCGAGCTGGCGCTCTTCCCACTGCGGGGCCATGGCCTTTGCTGTCCCCTGGCCAGGGGCACCTTCTCTCAGCTTTTCTTGAGCCTGGCTCTTCCTCAACAGCCCCGTCCCAGCTCAAATGCCATTTTCTCAAACGCGTCTCCCTCGACCACAGCCGCCAAGCAGCCTCGCCCCACCGTCTTCTCCGTCTCATCTGTGTAATGATGCATCACCTACACCCCCCAGAACATGAGCTCCAGGAGGCCAGGGAACCGGGGTTGCCCATCATGACGGTATCCCCAGAGTCCTGTGCCCGCTAGAGCTCACCCAACATCTGCTGAAGGAACTAATGATGAAAGCACATGAGAAATGTCTTCCTTTTCTCCTTAAACCATTCTGCGGGTTTGTGCTCCAGAACCTCTAAGAGCGCTCCCCCTGCCGGTCCACTGTGGTCCAGGCCCCTGTGCCTAGCACTCAGCACCTCCTAGCCAGGCCAGACTCCCCCGATGTCACGCTCTCCCCCAGCTCACTTCCCCAGCGTTACAGCCTGCAGCCCCGTCAGACACATGCACCCTGTTCTACCTCTAGATCTCCCCACGTGCTCGTGCTCACACCCCAGACACCTCTCCCCTTCCCTACGCAACTCCAACCCGCCTTCAGGGCTGACTCCCTCCCCGTCCCAGTGGCCTTCCTGGCCTATCCAGTGAGAACATACCCCCTCCCTCACCTGTTCCACCCCCAGCGATGCTTAATTAAAACGCTGTGTTTCTCTGACCCCTGCAAGCACAAGCACGTGGGGCTTGGGCAAAGCTGGGACCCGCTGCTTCCCTGCAAGGCAGGATGGGAAAGGTTCTGCAAGGTTCAAATCCTAAACCTCCTGGGCTGTCGGGTAAGTTCCTCAACCATAGCTCAGCTCTCCCTCCCAGGACACGGATCTTCCCGCCTGGTGGTTGTGAAAATTAACAGGGAGTGAGTTGAGCACTGTAGCAAGCAATCCAGAAGAGGCTGTCATCATCACCACCCTCCTCAACATCACCATCATTTTTAACTGTATGGATACAGTGTCACATGTCCTTTGTGCAAGTCCGGTTTGCCGAGCTCCGCAGCCGTGCCAAGGGGCTGCCCTGAGCAAGGCGAGACCAGCAGGCTGACCTTTCCCTGTGCCTCAGGGTTTGCACAGGCCCCAGGTTGGCTGGGGCTGTCAGGATGGAGCTGGCATTTGTGGGGGGGCGAATCGATGCTGCTGGACCGGCATCAATCACGGTAACCTTTCCCGGCACCTGCGGCATCCTTCAGGGCCAAGGGCCACCGTCGTGGTCCATGGCAGCCTGTTTCCGTTAATATGTCCACCCAGTGAGTACACGAGTGATGACTCCAGCCTCCAGATCCTCAGGAGCTGGGCTGGGGATCTGGCCCTGGACCCTGTGGGCAGGGCCACCTGACACACAGGCCACTGAAGAGCAGGAAGTGCCGTTCAGGTACAGAGGACCTGTCCCCACAGGTCCTCATCCTCCGCGCAATCCTGAATCTGAGGGCTTTGGAAGAATGCCTGCCCCCGGGGGGGTTGCTCCAGGTGGCATCTGGCCATGCCACTCCTCTCTGCCACCTGAGGGCCCTTCCCGTCCTAGAGGGACTTCTCCTGTGTTTACTGAGAAAATCATGCTCACAACTCTCCAGTCATTCCAACTCAGAGACACCATCAATTTTTTTTTTTTTTTTGCGGTACGCGGGCCTCTCACTGTTGTGGCCTCTCCCGTGGCGGAGCACAGGCTCTGGACGCGCAGGCTCAGCGGCCATGGCTCACGGGCCCAGCCGCTCCGCGGCACATGGGATCTTCCCGGACCGGGGCACGAACCCGTGTCCCCTACATCGGCAGGCGGACCCTCAACCACTGCGCCACCAGGGAAGCCCCAATTTTTTTTTAACTTTTCCCAGGGAGTACACCAGGTGGAAGCAACCAAGCCTAATTACAAACTCACCTTTTTTCTCTGCAAATTAAAGCTCAACGAGATACCAGTCCACGTGCGTGAGAACAACAAACATTTAAAAGCCCATCAAAACCGAGGCAAGGATATAGAGCAACAGGAATTCTCAGAAACCACCGATGGTGGTGGGAAAGGCACGACTACTATGGGACTTTTGGAAAGTTCCTGATAGAGTTTAACAAGGAGGTATCGCATGACACAGCAACTCCACTCCTAGGAATTGACCCAAAAGAAATGAAAGCACATGTACAAGAGTGTTTAAAGCAGCTTTATGGATGACAGCCCCCAAATTGGAAACAACCCAACTATCTCTCAATAGTAGATAACAGTAAACAGATTGAGGTATATCCACACAATGAAATATATTCATACAAGAATAAAAATAACAGATTGCCAACGTAGACAACACCATAGCCGATTCTCAAAAGCATTATGCTGAGTGAAAGAGGCCAGATGTGACTGCGTATGTCTGTATCAGCCCAATTATATGAAGTTCAAGAACAGGCGGAATTAGTCTGTGGTACCAGCAGTCAGAACATTGGGTGCCTTTGGGTCGCCAAGGTTGAGGGGTGTGGGGTAGTCACCTAGAAGGAGAGAGCAGGACTTTCTGGTTGAAGGAAATGCCTTACGTCTTGGTCAGGATGCTGGCCGCATGGGTGTACACGTGGTAGAGTTTACAACGCTGTAAACTTAAGATGGAAGCATTTTACTGAACGTAAATATACCTCAAAGCGAAAACGTGGGGGGAAAAGAGCCACATTTCCCAAGGCCGGATTTCTAGCCCCGATCCTTCATCGGTGTTTCGGACTTTGATCTGTACTAACTCCGCATGCCAAGACCCTAGCGGCGGGGGTCCTCCTGGGCTCCAAAGGCACGCACTTGAAAAGAGCATCCCTGAAGCAGCTGGGGGCACAAGGGAAGCCGAGAAGAGTTGAGAGCTATTTTGACACTGTGGTGAACACGTACGGAATCGTTCTGTGTAGATGAGCGCTTCTGGGCATCTTCTTGCCTAATAAGGAGAAAGCTCTGTGCGCCATTTCTTGGCCTTGGAATTCCTGCCAGAGCGACCTGTTGAGGCCCAGGAGGGTCTGTGTAATAAGTGATAGAATTTTGTTTATGGGGAGCCAGGTACCCTGGACCCGCCTGGTGGGCTGATGGGTGGGATCAGCTCTCAGGTGATGGCTGAAATTACTGGCTCACTGGCTCACAAAACTGAGGTGCTAGCTGCACCCCGCTGGGCTGGGCCTCTAGATACTAACAGCCCCGGGGAGTAGTTACATTTGGTCTTGACATGACCCCACATCTCTATTTCTAACGGTTACTTATTCTGCCCCCGAACTCTTGCGTGTCCGCCTTGCCGACAATTCCAAAGAAGCTCCCTTATGTGGGGAAGAAGATGGGAGGCTTCCGAGTGGTCCCACACGGTGGAGAGCGGCAGAGCCAGGTCCCCAGCCTGTCACTACCATACACCGCATCGCCCCCGGCCCACACTCTCTGACTCCGCAAAGCCTCCATCCCTCCAGGGGTCTCTGCTCACGGGGCTACCCAGATTCTCATTCGCTGCCTCCCTGCATTCCAAACTGGCTTAACATCCTGGATGGTTTACCGCTGAAAGTGGGCGCCTCTCACAGCACCTGGGAGAGCCTCACCTCTTTGGACAGCTGGTCCTCGTCTGAGGTCTTCACAGCATGGGATTCAGGGCTGAACTGATGTCAGGGAGGCAGAGGGGGCGGAAGCATGCTCGGTACTACCGATTGATCCATTGACTGGCCCGCATCCCATTGGCGATCTGTTTTAGGAGTCTCCTGGGGCATGCACGCTTCCGGATTCGATTTTTACTCCATCAATTAAGGATGCTGTGTGAGCCCGCTGTGTCAGCTAAAGATCAAACTCTAAATAACGCTTAGTGTCTGTTCCGGAAGCACGTTTGCTAAGCCTCGATCCCACGCTGGAGAGGTGAGGCTGTGAAATGTCAAACACCCCACGCAAGGCAAACACGCCGGGGAGAGCCAGCGTAAATCAATTAGAAGTATGATCATTAGCATTCAGGTGAAGGCAGCTACTGAAGGGGGTTGAGATACGGAGGGTTTTTTTTTTTTTTTTTTGCGGTACGCGGGCCTCTCCCTGCTGTGGCCTCTCCTGTTGCAGAGCACAGGCTCCGGACACACAGGCTCAGCGGCCATGGCTCACGGGCCCAGCCGCTCCGCGGCATGTGGGATCCTCCCGGACCGGGGCACGAACCCGTGTCCCTTGCATCGGCAGGCGGACCCCCAACCACTGCGCCACCAGGGAAGCCCCGGAGGTTTTTTTTTCTCAACCACAAGGTCATTTCGCCTTCATCGACCTACCGACTGTTTTCAACCCCGGATTTAAACAATAAAATGTGTTACCCAAGTAAAAATGCTGCAGTGAAACATCTTTATCACTCTAGTGTGGCTTCCTGGATGTCAGCTAGGAACGTGCAGGGAGAGGGCAGAGGCAGGTGGCGGCGAATTTCTCCCCTTGTCCTGACCCCTGGGAAGAAAGCTTCCAGCAGGAGCTTAGGGCTGTGAAGTTCTGGGGCAGAGGGCTGCTGAAGGACATATGGGTCTTTATGCTGACCTTGGACAACAGGTGTGTCCCAGAAAGGTGTGCCCGTCTGCATGGGTAGGGGTGAACCCACCCTGGGCACCCCCAGACACCGAGAAGCGTTACCTACCCCGTCTCTGCTCTGGCCCATTGATTCTCATTTGCTGTTATGTCCACTTCTTTGCCTTTGTTTCAGTGCCCTCTTCCCATTGCCTCAGCCCTGCGGGGGGTTTGATTACACTTTTTCTTTCTTAGCCTTTTAAAATATTCGTATGCTTCGGGGACCCTGGTGGAGCCGCCCTTCGAACGGGAAATAAACCTGCTATGTGGACACCAAGCCCTGCTCCATCCGTGGCCCCAGTCCCAACTTCCATCTAAACCACAGCCCAGGTGAGCCGCAGCCCAGCCAGCCCAGCCCAGCCCAGCCCCGTCCAGTTCAGCCTTGGCTGGTCCAACTGGAAACCATCTGGCCGCTCTCTTGCCATCACCCGGGGCTGCAGCGGCCAGAACCACGGGGGGCCAACAGGAACGTGCCCATCAAGCAGCCGACGTCAATAACAGATCGAACGAGGACATTGGATTCCTGATATTCTAAATTCAAACTGATGCTAACTTTTCTTTCAAAACTTTTCTTTCTTTCTTCCACCCTAAATACAAACCTACATTAAAATGCACGGAAGGAAAGAGCCAGGGAAGGCTGTGAGCAAAGTGGGACCCGGTGAAACTGGGGGCATGAGACAGCCGTTCTCCCGCCCCCCCATCCTCCCACCCCCGCCTGCTGGAAGGACTTTCAGATTCCAGAAAGTCTTCAACATGCTAATTGATGACACCCCAATGAAGAGCTAATGTAAACACTAAATGAGAAACTGACTATAATAACGTCAGCTTCTGGGGCCCCTCTGGGTTTGAATAGAAGACACCTGCTGGGTGGCGGAACACCTAATTGGGAATTTAATGAGGCTCCGGTCCCACGCTAACAAGTGCTCCCCAGGGTGGCGATGCGGCTGCCCCCCCAAATGTACCCAAGGGGCCGGAGCAGATGGGCCGGGCCTTCTGCAGCTCCAGGCGGCTGCTTCTTGCTCAGAAATTAGCCCGAGAGGCTCCTTGGAAGCCAAAATGACTTCTTCAATAACTGCAATTTGAATTTCTTCCCCATTCGCCAGGGTCTTAAATCTATATGGAACGCGCACGTGTCGGCAGCCGCGCTCGCCTCTGCCTCTCGAGGTCGGAGACGTCCCATCCAGGCAGATGCCGGGTTTCTGCGGAGTCCCCCATCCCTATCCTGACTGGCCTGGCTGTAGAGGGGGCGGATTTATCAGTGGCCAGTCGGGATGGGGGAGCTTTGGGCAGAGAAGTGGAAGGCCAGCCCAGGAGGGAGCGAGCCCTGCAGGGGAGGGCGCCTGATTCGGAGCAGGGGGTCCAGGAGAAGCAGCGCAGCTCTGGCCTCACAGGACAAGCTCTCGGTGCCTCCTGGTGACCTCTCCGCTCTCCTCAGAGGAGCAGCGGGGGCCTGCATCTTCAAACCTCTCGTATAACTGTACAGGGAGGGGCACAGCTCCCTAGAGGCACACACCAGGCGGTGACACCTAGCCACCGGGATCTCAGAGGGCCCACGTCGCTGCCCTGCAGTCACCACCCACTTTGGAAGGGCAGCCATGACCCTGACTCCCACCAGCATCACCTTACTTCCCCTGCTCCACAGACTGTTAAGTGGAGCCATTCAGAGAAGACTCTTTTAACATCTGTCTTCTCTCACCCCCGTGTCTGTGGGATCCTTCCAGGTCACAGAGGTTGCCGATGGCGACTTACGCAGGATTCCGTCACGTGGATGGACCACCACGCATCCGTCCCATGTCTGGTGACCGGCCCTTGGGCGGCTCCGGGCCTGAGCTCTTGGGGAAAATGCTGCTGTGAATATTTAGTGAGTGAGTTTGGGTGGACCTAGGAATTTGTATCTGGCATGGATTTGGGCCACAGGCCGGGTACGTGTGCCGCGGAGAATGCCAGGCAAGTGTTCATACGGAGCCTACAGATGATTCTTTTTATTCTTTACTGGATTAATCATTTTGATTTTGGAAATCGCTACGGCAGCTTTCTCTCTGGATCACAAAACGTTCTCCCTTGCCGTGACAGTGATCGCTACGGCCATTACTTTTCTCATTGCTGTCGGAGTGGTACTTTTTGATGCAGTCGGCCAAGGTCCAGAGGAGCGCGCCACTCCCCAGGTGAGGCGGAAGGATCGTGGCGGTGCAGAATTGAACAGGTGGAAATTTAGGCTTAAGCGACAGAGATAGTAACAGTCAGCACCTGCCTCTCATCTTACCTGAAACCTGGCTATCTTTAGACCTTTGGACCTTTTAAAAGTCTCTTGAGCATTTTAAAAGGAATAAATGTTGACTTTTTAAAAGCTTAAAAAAAAGAAAGACGGGCTCACTCTCACCACTCAGCGTCCATCCAAATGCCACATGCCTGGAGAGGCCTCAGCAGACCTCACTAACCGGACACCCTCCCTCAGGAGGCCCCACCCCTTCCTCTGCGGAGCATTTGTCATAATTTTTAGTTGGACATTTATTTTTTTGTATATCTGGTTAAGGCCTGTCTCCCTGCTGTGCTATAAAGCCCATGAGGGCAGGGAGCTGATTCTGCCTTCTGCTCTGCACTCATCCACTCCGTCAACATTTATTAAGCTCCAACTGCATGCACGGCACCCGAGACTCAGCTGTGCACAAGACCAAGTCCCTGTCTTCAGGCGTCTCGGAGCCTGACGGTGGAGAGAGATTTTAAGCAACAATGTAGAAGGAGTCCTAGGTACTCAGAGGGAATGGGGGGATGGGTAGAAAGAGTAGGGGGCCCCCTGCACAGAAGGAGCCACAGCAGCAGCAGCGAGGGGCTCGGGTGGGAGGGAAGGAGGTCAGAGATGGGATGGGGGTAGGGATGGCAGTGCAGGCACATCAGGGGCTCAGAGGGCAAGGGGAGCCCCCGAGCCCAGCCCAGTGCTCCATGTGAACGAATGAATGAACGAATGTCCTCCTAACGGTTCACACAACCAACAGAACACTCTTCCTGTCCACCGCTCGGAGTCCTTGTCCCTTCTGGAAGCTGCAGCCTTAGAGGGTCCACTGAGCACGTTTGCATGCAGAGAGTCTCTGACTTCCCCTCCCTCCCCGACCCTGCCGGTCAAGACTACCCACCCCACCCCCACCAACACCTGGGGCAGCCGCGTTGCGTAGCATTTCCCAGAAAACTAAGCTGAGGACCTGGGGGCAAGTAGCAACTTACCAGCCTCTGCCCCTCGAGGCTGCTGTCCCCCGGGCAGGGCTATTCCGTTTCTACTGAGGAAACTGAACTGCCAAGAGGCCACTCAGGGTCCCTCAACCCTTGATGTCTGTCCTTTCATCACCACCTATTTTTGATTTCCAAAAATGCAGCTGAAATGGCAGCAGAACAGATGCTCCCTTTGGGACTACAAGGGGACTTGGGGACGTTGGTGGTGATGGTGGGGGTCGGGGGACGGGGGAAGCCCTGTGGGCTCCAGGCCTGTAGAAATGGCCATGGTTGCAGCAGCCGTTTCCATGGGAAAGAACCCCAAAGACTAAACAAAGATGGCTTGTTTTGGCCGAGCAAACTTGGGAGTTGAAAGGCTCCGGATAACGTATGTCAAGTTTCACAGCTCTGAGAACAAGTTCATGTCCAGCCAGCTGAGGAAATCCAGGCAGAGGTCAGAATTCACTGTTGAGCTGTCTGCACACCGGAGGGTAGAGGCCTGGGCCCGGGACGGGAGCCAGGGGAGCCTGCTTTCTCTGTGGTTTGGCCTGTCAACATCGGGACTGGAAACGAGCATGGGAAAGGTCAGCGAGGGGGGACCGGGGTTGCAGTGTGTGAGGGAAGGTGGGGTCTCTCTTCTCCTCCACCCATCCATCTCTCTCTTCCTCTTTCTTTCAAGAAACAAGCCAGTGGAAAGCATTCTGTTCATCAATGCTTAGATTTTGAATCAGCCATTTAATCCTCCAACTCTCTATCCTAATAACCAACATTTTGTTTATCTATATATTCAAGTACCCAGACATTCAAACATCTCTCTGACCATCCATCCAACCACTTGTTTGTCTGTTTGTCCTTCCTTCCGTCCATCGAATCACCAACCATCTATTCAAACACCACTGGAGAACCATCTACCTGTCCACCCACCCACCTATCCATCCACCCACCCATCCATCCATCCAACAAATATATCTTGTACTCACTCGGGATCAGACACGGTTCTATGAGATACAGTGATGAACAGTACAGACCCAGTTTTTCTGGAGCTCATTTCCTAGTGATAAAATCCAACAAATATTCAGTGACTGCCTATTCTGTCCCCGGCCCTTAAACAGGAAAGACTGATACAAAACGGGCAGTTGCCCCAGACCTCTAAATGCTGGGGTCGGGGAAGCACAGAACCTAGGGGGGCATCAAAGAGGCTCCTGCCTCTGGCCGGCACGTTCAGGAAAAGCCTTCCTGGGAGCAATGCTCTGTGGGTTCTGGGCGGTGAGTAGCAACGAACAAGTAGAAAACAAAGTCCAAGCGCAGGCCCTGCCCTTCCTCCCCAGCGTCTAGAACAAGAGGTAACAGGCAGTAGGAGCGCCATAAACCCTTGTTGGATGAATGTTGGGTAAAAGTGAGAGAGAGCAAGACGGTGCTTTAGGGAACTTGACGATCGTGCTTGGTACGGGGCCCGAGGCATAGTTTTAATGCAATGAAAGGTTAGAGGGCATAACCGTTTGCCCACCTGTACAGTGAGGACGATAACAGTGCCTGCCTTGCAAGGTTGTGATGAGGATTAGAGCTCCCAAAACACTCGTGGCACACACTGGTACTCTGTGTTACTATTAGTAATTAAGGTCAATAGCAATTGATCATTAATAACGCAATTAAACAACACGATACAGCAACGATAATCACACTGAACGCTACATTATTGGCACCTAGCTATTATTATTGCCATATAGTACCGTCATTCATTACAGGTGATGCTTTTCTGTACCGCTTTGCAGGAGGTATCTGCTGGGGAGTCCAGAGGGTACCACGGCCTCATCTCTTTTCTCTCCCTACTGAGCCCTGGCTGAGAGCAGTGGAGTAGCCCTTGGACTGCTGGACTCAGAGGCTTCTAGGAGGGCCTGCCATGTGCCCGGCCTCTGGCTGCTGTGGTGGCGAGGGGATGGCTGCAGAAACGTACAGGTGAGCAGGTCCCCACCTGACCGGAGGTAGGTCTCGCCCACGGCTCCAGAAGTGGTGCGTCCTACTCTCTAAATAATGCCATTATGGCTGTCACCCATGAATTTCGCTAAAACCTTTTGGAAATTGTTTATATTTTCAGCCGAATGACCTCTCGGGGTAATGAGTTTCCATAACGACTAATGGGTGGCCGGCGTGCTTCCGCCAGGCTGGGCACTGCCTGCTGGTTGAGCGCTGATGGAAGTTCCTGTTTGCATCCTCCTGCAGGCAGGGGAGGGGCGGGTGAAGGGCTGGGTCTCTGGCTTTGCCCCCAAATACCCTCTGACATGAGCCTCTCCCCACTTGGGGCTGAGGGGACAAGCTTGTGGCTGGCTGGAAGCTTGGAGAAAGCACTCCTAGGCCCAAAAAGGGGACACCCTGGCTCCGTGGCCAGCTCTGCAGCTAAACAGAGGGAAAGCTTGGAACGCGAGAAAGCGAGGGCATAAATCCAAGTGTCAACGTCCACGTCTGGCCTTTTTCTCGGTCCGCTGTTCCTGCCGGTCGGGGAAGAGAAGGGGAGATTTACGGAGACCACAACAGACCACCTCCGGTGGAACTAGGTGTTACGGTAGAATGGGCTGCCTCCGACTTGCAGGAAACACTCTGCCAGCCAGCAGACTCCCCAGACCCCGCTCCGGGCCTGGAGGAGGGAAGGCTGGGCTCAGTTTCCAGCCTGGAGCCCTCCCGGCACGGCTCCCACCAGAGGGGATAAGCGATCCTACACTATTTTCAGTGCGCAGAGGTGAGCTGATGGGCAGCTCTTTATGAAGGATTAAGAGCCGGGGAAGCACCTGGCGGATGTCAGTGGCCTCAAAACGACTCTGTCTCTTTCTATCTTGGGAGCCGCGTGCCTCTCGCCGGAACTGAGCTCTTGGTACCAGTTTCAACTCCTCACTGGAAGTGAGGGGCCTCGGTCACTGACAAGGCCAGGTGGTCCCACTGACCCCAAGGGCCTTTTTGCCAGGCTCAGAGGCCACGTGGCACCATCTACCTTCTTTCCAAACCCAAAACCGCCCGGAGGGTACCCCCAGGGTGGAGAGGGGACTACCTGAGGACCCCACTAATAGCTGCGGGGGGAACCCTCCCAGGACGATCAACCTACTGGGAACCTCTGCTCCCTCGTGTGTAAAATGAGCTCAAGAAAGATGAGCCCAGACTCATGAAATGTCACAGCTGAAAAAGGCCTGTAATGAGCCTTTGGCTGTGTCCCAGGGCCTCCGAAACTCGTCTGATCACAGAATGCATTCATTCACTCATGCACTCCGCTGACGTCTCTGAACACCTACTATGTGCCAGACAAGGGGCCAGGCGTGCCGATGCAAGGATGAAAGGGCACATTCTCGTGAGGCAGGAGACACACGAGCAGATAAACAGAATTCCGGGCCACGATACGGGGCGATGCTATAGGAAGGTAGACGGTGTGGCCTGGGGAAGTGACCACTGAGCTGAGGATTGAAGAACATGATGGGTGGGTCATGGGCAGATCAGAGCATTCCGGGCAAAGGAAACGGCATGTGCAAAGGCCCTGCGGTGAGAACCACTTTGGAGAGAACCACCGACTGAATGAAGCCCAGAATGGCTTAACAGAATAAAGAGGGAAAGAGTGGCACAGGTGCAGGCAGAGACAACAGGGGGAGGACCCTGGGGCCACAGTCCCAACTCCTGTGGGTTTCACTCTCAGTGAGTTGGGAGCTGCTGGTGAGTTCTGAGCCAGAGTTTATACTTTAAAGTTCACTGGGTAAAGAACAGACGTGGGGGCCAGAGAGGCACTGACCGCTGGAAATGCTGAGTCAGGGCCCCCGGGCAGAGCCAGGCTGTCAGTGTTTCTGTAGAGTTTGGTGCTCAGGCAGAGGTGGACCCCACTACAGGCTCTGGCCCCTCGGTGGTGGACACAGGCGAACTGAGACCCTGAAGGGTCAGCGACTCTCCCAAGACAGGCCAGGGGCTGCTGGCTTCTCGGCCTTTCCTCTGCACAAAAGTGAAGCTCTGTCAACAAAGGGGAGAAATCAGAAGCAAGAAACTTTCTGAGCCTCTGTTAACTGTGTCCTGAGCAGAAAGAAAGAAAAGAGCTCAGAAATGATGGAGGGGGGGACGATGAGCCGCATAAAATTGGGCTTATGAAAGAAAAATCAATCTGTACTCCTTCTCAGGAAGAGGGCCCCACGGGGCCCAAATTACCCCTGTGGGTTATTTGGTTTTGCCTTCAAATCAGAAAATTGTAGTTATTACAGCCCCAAGACTGATTGGCACGGAGGCGGCCTCGGGCCGCACCTCTGGCTTTGTCTGCGCAAGATCGGGATGGAGGGTGGGTCTCATTTCCTCCCTGGTGGGTGAGGTCCGGGAGGGCACAGCGTGGGCGTCTTCATGGGGCCAGTGAACCAGCAAACCGCTTCCCTCACGCGCTGGAGCCCTGGTTCCTCTAGTCTGACACGTGCGGACGCATCGCATACTTTTGATGTTCAAAGGGGTGCAGTCAGAGCTGCCCCCCAGCTCTGGCAGCCCCTGCCCCCAAGGCTGCAGCCTGCTGCCCCCTCCCTCCAGCACAGCACAGCAGTAATGGCCCATTGATCATCCACAGGTTTTAACCTTAATCCCCTTTAAGCCTCAGTCAATAGCCCTTAATTCACAATCACCTGAAACGCCATTGATTTTTTTTTTTAATTTAACCTGCCGTAAGTTTCCACTCACTCGCACTGCCTCCCAGAGGGAAGGAGATGATTTCAAACCCCCTCCCCAGAGCCATTAAAACACCCCCCACCCCCCTCCAAAATAAAAGCCTATCTCTCAAGCACAAAATAAGCTTTTTTTTGGGGGGGTGTCATTATTTATTGTAGCTCCATGACCTTTTAAATTCCTAACAGCTCCAAGAACAAAGGCAAGTCGCTAGGGCACGTTAGTTTTGCAATTTGTTATTAATTTGTGTTCCTTGGATGTGAGCAGATACCTTCCCTCTGGTGTGTGTGTTGGGGCCTCGCCTGCCCCCCTCTCGTGGGAGGTGGGTTTCCATTTGCCAGTTGGTCTCCCCTAACCCTGGTCGTCCCTGGTCACTTTTGTCCACACCACCAGACTGGAGACACCTTGTCAAACCACCACACTTTTTTTTTTTTAAATCTCTCCTCATCGCGTATCATCTTTAGAGGAGATAAACTGGTAAGAAGACATTTTTACCACCAGCCGTGTCGGTTATTCAAGGGCTAAATTCATCCGCAAGTCAAGTTTCCACATATTAATCATGTTCCCACAGGGTGGGGTACTGGAAAGTCTAGAGGGGCAGGTGGGGTGTGCAGGCATCTGACCCTGACGTTGCCTGGCTTGGCCACTTACAAGCCTTGTCATCTTGGGCCAGTCCCTTCAGCCTCTCTACAGTTTGGTTTCCTCATCTACGAAAAGGGGATCAGAGTGACAAAACTGAATAGAACTATACACACACACACACACACACACACACACACACACACAAATGGTGCATGCAACACCAGTGATCTCTGAGTAAGGGCTGCAGACGGAACCAGTGTCAATGCTCCTGCTTTTGATACTGGGCTATGGTCACATAAGATGTCATCAAGCTGGGTGAAGGGTACATGAGACCTCTCTGTTCTTTGTTTGCAATTTCCTGTCTATTTCAAAATTAAAAAGTTGTTTTTCATAAACAACAAGGTCCTAATGTATAGCACAGGGAGTTATAGTCAATATCCTGTAATAAACCATACTGCAAAAGAATATGAAATATACGTATAACTGAATCACTTTGCTGCACAGTAGAAATTAACATTGGAAATCGACTATACTTCAATAAAATCAATTTTTTTACAAAAAATTTTTTTTCTTAAGGGCATAACAGTGTCGATTTTACCAGATTTTAGAGGGGATTCAGAGAGCTAAGTCAACAGGGAGTGCTGAGTGCCAAGCCTGGCATCCGTTACTGTGTTTACTAATGGGATTTATTTTTGACCCATCGGTCTATTTATTTAAACCACCGGCAGCTCTTTTTCTCATTAGGAGTGTCCAGAAAATCAGAATGGTGTTTGTTGAAAGGGTGTCTGCTGTGCTTGGCAAAAGAGAAACTTTTTCTTTTGTGGTGGTTCATTTATTCTCAAGGTTAACTGTTGCTAATTGTACCATTGGATTGTCAAAAAGAAGTGTCAACACAAGCCCAATTAGATGTTCTGGTTGTTGATTGGCTCCCGCGAGGTGGCCAGGAAGCAGAGCCTTGGGGAGAGTTTGGGGTCCACAGAACAAGATAAAGTCCAAATAAGGGAGGGAGGACCCTGGCCACTGGTCCGTGTGGTGCTTGTTATCCGTTCTACCCTGTAGGAATTCAAGTCTCCTCCAGGCCTTTGCAAAGCAAAGTGCATCTCAGATATAAATGAAGCTCTGTCTTCATTTCGGCTCTTAGGCATCAGACGTAGCCTTTTGCAGAGACCTACAGTTCTGCTCCTGGATTCTGTAGTTGCACGACAAGCCCCTGCTCCTTCTTTTTAAGCCCTTCGGTTGTTCACACTTACAGGCAGCTGGGGGTGTCACAGGCAAAGCTGAACCCAGATTCATGCTCATATCCCACCATTGCTGTGTGACCTATTGCGGGTTCCTTAACCTCTCTGGGCCTCTGCTTTCTCTTAGAGATTGCTAATTAAAAACACTTTTTGCTGTCAACACAAGGGAAAGCTGGCTGAAGGGGCTACAGGAATACTATTTTTGCAACTCTTCTGTAAGTCTCCATTCATCCAAAAAGTAAAAGTAAAAACATTTGACCCAAGCACTAACTTCCTAGGTTGTCTGAGGACTGGAGATGACAAATGTGAAGTGCTTGGCATGTACCCGGCATTCACTAGCTTTTATGTAGAAGAAAGAAACAGCCCAAACACTGCTTCATCTTCTTTTCTTTTCCTTTCCTCCCCTGCTGTACTCTGTTTCAGATTAGGAAAACAGATTGATCCAGCTCTGAAGGGGTGATATAAATTAAAGAAGCTTATGGTCTATGAAAGAATACTCTTGATTCTATGGAGGGAAGCGTGTTTCTCCCCTTGGGATTGCAATCACAACCTTAGAAGCGAGTTCCTGGGGCCGCCAGCTGAACGCACTGCTGCTTCTCCCACACCAAGGGTGAGAGCCCACCTTCTCCCTAGGGCCATGCAAGGCAGGAGATGGTGGGGCTGGTACAGGACCCGTCCTTAAGCTGCTGAGAATAAAAGGAGGCTCAGCTTCCTCCTGTGGCTGATCCCCCAGGCGCTCCTGGCAAGCTTAACCATTCTGGAGCCCAGGGACAGATGAAGAATGCCCTGTATCCATTTCTGCTATTAAAGCAGGAGGGGTCCCTGATTGTATTTACAGGGAGAGTTGGCAGCGGAAAGGCAATTCAATTAAACAAAAGGCAGGACACCCGGGAAGTTTGAAAGGAGGGTCGATGGCTGAAATGCTTCATCCAAACACAATTCCATCCCCACCTGGAGGCTGCAGAGAAGCTGTGTCCTGCGCAAGATTTACGGCCCCGAGCATCGCCTCCATTGGGTAATAAACTGTGTCCTCTAATCAATACCGGTGCTGGCTGCCCGTCTGCAGCCTGGCCACCCATTTAGCAAGATCACTGAGTAATGGAAAACGCAATCAAGTTGTATAATGAGTCTGGGTAATTGGATGGACCAGGCAGAATGGCCCAGCTAAATATATGCAGGCTGCCCGTGTATTAATTAAAAGCTTGACACTCCAAGCCCCGTCCAAAGTGCCCCATTAATTATTCTTTGAATCCAAAGGTCAGACGTAGTGGGTGAGTTACAAGATGGCGATCACATTGCTCAACACCAAGACCTTTGTGGTCGGCACCGCGTCGGGGCCGGGATTGACCTGTAGCTCCCATGGAGCATCAGCTCTCCTGTCACCTGGGCACCCTTGGTGCTGGATCTGCAGGAAGGGCCAGCAGCTGCGGGAAGCACTGACCCAGCTCAGCCCCAACCCGGGGCCCGGGCCACAGCCACCCAGCAGCAGAGTCTCCCTTGCATCGGCCCAAGGAGGAGCTCACCCCATTAGGCCCCTCACCTGTGACCTCTGCAGGCACACACAGGTAAAGGGGCTTACCCAGAGTCAGCAGGTGAGGATTCAAACCCAGAGCCATAACATGGTCCTTATTTTATATAGGAAGAAACAAAGATATTTTGGGCTTCAAGCAAAAAGCAGAAGTGGTGGAGCTCCCCCTGGGAACCTGACAAGCTGTGTGACCTTGGGCAAGTCGCTTTGCCTCTCTGGGCCGCTGTTTGCCTATAATTGATCAGATCACCTCATCTCTGGGACTCGAAACCACCTCAAAGAGGAGTGGACCATCGGGAGGGGTGGCCTCACTTAGCAGCTGCCCATGGGGCCTCAAACAATCCTTGAAGTTAGTACAGAGGCACGGTAGGCGGTAGCAGCGGCTCCAGAGGCCTCCATCTCCACCGCGCTGTGTCTCTGGGCCTGAAAGTGCCAGGCGGAAAGAACGTACAAGACTTCCGGAAAAACCCAGAACCGTGCCAAGAGTCAAGGACCAGCTATCTCCTTGGAAGGGTCAGCAATATGACAATATCCCTCAGAGTTAACCACTTGGCCCCTTTGATTTGGGGACTCTGCTTCCAGGAATTTACCCTCCTGATTCATTGGTTCGTGCGTCTAAGAAGCAAGGGGCTTCCAGAGCAGGATTTCTTACAGCCCTCACCTCCGGCTCCTAGGTCCCTGAGACCCATGAGGGGGTGTCGCACCATGAGAACCCCACAGCCGGCCAACAGGGAGGCTCACCTGTATTCCTCCACTCGATGCAAATATTTCCGGGGGGCTACTTCAAGCCAGGTGCCGGGCCAGTGACCAAGATAGGGCCTCCGCCTCCCTGGGCTCATATGGGAAGAGATCCCAGTTAATCCAGAGGAGAAAAGCTAGTGGCAACCAGCACACAAGAGGCTCCACTGTAGTTGTTAAAATGTAAGATAGACACATACACGGGTGAATATATATGGAAAAGTTCCAGAAAAACGTAACATCAGGGTGAAGGAGGGGGGAACATTTTTTCTTTTAAATTGTATTTCCTCCCATCATGATTAATTTGCTTTTGCACTATCATGAACACATATTTTATAATTGTTTTAAAAAGAGTTTGAATTTGAAAACTTCCATGACCAGCTCTGAAGTCTGCCGATGAGACGGAATTCCTCCTCCCTCCAGGGATGGCCCCCCACCTCCTGGCCTCTGAGGGAACCGCACACACATCAAAGTTCAGAAGCCAGCAAAGCCCGGGAGAGAGCAGCCAGGCGGTGTTCTAAGCCCGGCTGGTCCTTGAAACCATGTGACTGTTTATTTAACTGATGGCTGCTGTCCTAATTCAAACGATGTTCTCCCTGTAAGAAATGAACGCCCCTGAATCTGTCACCGTGACAAAGTGCATCTGCGCGTGTCCTTCAGGGGCCAAGCTGGCAGCTTAAGGTTTTGTACATTAATTTTTAACACCTTTTTGTAAATGGGTCTTTAGAGAGGGAATCAATAGGAGATCACATACGGTCTCCCCCCCTCCTCCTTCTCCCGGGGTTCGTCTGGAGGCAGAATGAAGACACCCTCGTGGGCCCTGCCGTGGAAGGAAGGTCACGCTCCCCCAAAGCTGTGGCTGATGGGTAGAAAGAGGCAGGTGACTTTCTAACCGCGAGAGGACACCCCGGCTTGTGTCCAGACGCGTGCGCCCCCAGTAGGAACATCCTGCTGTCCTTTGAAAATGCCCAAACCTTGTCAAGGCTTCTGGGCTGCCTTCTCCCCTCGCTCAGCCTGCTCTGTCCACATGGGCACCGTTTCTGTTCCTTGTCTTGTTCCCACAACAAATGTTCTCCAGGTGAACTGATTTATTCTGTTTCCGCGAGGCTCTGACGTGGATTTGGCTTCGACAAGCTCATGTCCCATAAGGAAGGACAGAAAGGTTCTGCTGTGTGAGCTTGTTCGTTCGTTCATTCATTCATTCACTCATTCATTCTCAGCCCATCTGAAGCTCCTGATGAGGGCTGAGTACCACGCTGGGTCTGGGGACCTGGCGGTGAACCATCACACGGGAAAGCCCGTCCACACAGAAGGGGCAGGCTTCCCAGGCGTGGTGGGCACTCGGGGATGGACCCCCCTCCTCCATGGTGCTGGAAACCAAATGGAGCCTGGGACGTGTGAACAGGCAGGGTTTGAAGGCAAGGGGAGACGGCCAAGGAGCCCGCAGACTGTTACCAGCTTCTTGAGGCTGGAGCTGCGTGACCTCAGTGCTGGGTTTCCATCTCTGTCTCCCACGCGCCTTTGCTCACACTGAGCGGAACTCATCCTCGGAAGCCTTCCCCACCCACTGCCCAGCACAGGCCGCCTTCACCCCTCAAACTCTCTGTGCCTCTGTTTCCTTATTCCCCCAGCGGGGATGGGACAGCTCCTGCGTGGCCGGTGCCAGGCTGCCTCCTAAACCCTGTCTGTGCTGCATCCCTGCTCGTCATCCCAGCAACCAATGCAGCAAGTTCTAGCTCTGCCCCCGCGACCCCAGGAGGAAACTAAGACTCAAAGAGCCCAGGAATGGCCAAGGCCACGCTGCCGCTGAGCGGTGCAGCCGGGATTTGAATGTGGCCACGTCTGACCTGAGGGGCGATGGCCTTGACCACCCCCCTTCCTCCACGGATGGGGGTGGGAGGCACTGGGCTGCAGTGTGTAGAATCCAGGGCTGGGCACAGCCAGGCTCAGTTACAGCTTCCTTCCTTCCCGCTGAGGTCCGGCCCGCATCCGGTCAGCATGAAATACACCACGGATGACCTCAGCTCCAGCCATATCCGGGCCGTGGCCTTGGGGGAGCACCCAGAGGGGGTCCAAGGCTGGGCCACACTGAAACCCCAGACAGTGGGTGCCCTGCATCTCCCCAGACCAGCTGAGAGCCCACACGGGACCCCACCAGGTAGAGGCAGGGGTCACCTCCACCTGCTGGAGAAAACTCCTGGTATTTCATCGCACCCTTTTGTTTCTTAGAGGGTGGGCCCTGGTCCCGGTGAGCAGGTGGGGACACAGAGAGAGACAGACACAGAGAGAGAGGGTGGCAGCGGTCCTAAAGACAATGGAAAGCACAGCAGAGGAAGCCTGGCCCCAACTTCGATGGAGCTGAGTGGGGAGGGGGAGACGCACAGAGGTCAAAAAGGCCAAGGCAGCATTTCCCTTCTGCTTTCTTGGACCCCAGGAGCCCCTTGGCAAATGTCCCTGTGGTTCCCTTGGGGCCATCCCCGAGGCCCTGCGGCCCGGCGATAAACCCGTGACAATGGGGGCTCCCCTGAGGCCTGCTTCCTCCTTCCCCACGTGCACTATTAATTATAACAACCCCGAGGATATTCAGAATAGCTGCTTCCTGAGCCCTTGCCATGCCCGGCGTGGCTGTGATCCCACCGGACACTCATATCAGCCCCATGGGAGAGGCGCTGTGGTCACGCCCATTTTTCAGATGAGCAAACTGAGGCTTCAGGAGTCCAGCGGCCCACTGCCCAAGGTCATTCAGCTGGAGCAGCAGGACTGAGCCCATGACCTCGCTGTTCCCTTTACTTCATTCATTTGACTCAGTGACTAGACATGAAGTGGACGAGTCTATCCTCTTAGAAAGGGTCCCCCGGACAGGCCTGCCTCCCCAGCTACAGTGGACACACCTGAAACAAAGGCCTGTGATGGCCCACAGGGCCTGGTGCTGGGCAGTTATAGAGGTCCAAATCCAGACTGTTTATATCCAATCTCAGCCTTATCAGGTAATACCATACCTTTGTGTAATTATACTTAATTGAGGGGGAAATGGCTTTTATCACAAAAGCCATAACTCTGATTTTGCTTTTTCATTTTAAAAATTCCATTTATTTAAAAAGCAAAACAAAAGGCCTAAGAGGGCAGGGATGGGGGTATTTATGCTGAGATAAGAAGAGCCGGCCAGGTGAGTGGGTGGGGGAGGGCACTGCAGGCAGAGAGAAGAACACGTGTGACTCTCAGACGGGCCCGGCCAGGCACTGGCTAAGGACACAGGGATGACCAGCTTCTGCTCTGTGCACACAAAATGGAACAAATGGTCATAGCAGTGGCCAACTGGAAGCTGGTGAGATTCAGGCCTGGCTTGACCTGGGGTCCGAATCCTAGTGGGTGACCTGGGGGCACCTCTGAGACCAGCGTCCTCATCTGTCTCGGGGACGGGGTTCAGATTGAAACGCGAAATTGCTACTGCCCCAGTTGGTGAATCAGGCAATGGCCCCCTGCCCAGAAGGATGCCGGTCCAGAGCCTGCAGGCCACACAGAGCAGGGAAAGTGACCTCCTGCCGGGGGCTCCAGGCTCCCGTGGAGCCAGTGAGGATCTCAGGCCACAACTCAGAGGGGCCATGTTTCTTAGTCTCCCCATCACTGGAATTCACTGCCGTGGGTCTCTCCTGTCAGCTGGAGGGCACCATGGGGCTCCCTAGGGCGTGCTGAGGTCTGAACAGCCTCCAGAGTGAGGAGAGATGCCTCTGGCTGGTCCACCATCCGCAAAGGTGCCCACACTGCCCCAGCCAACGAGATCACGTTGGGAAACCCGTGTGAGCTCAGACCTCCTTCCTCCGGCCTGTCCTGGGCCCCGAGTGAGGATGAGTGCCCTTCCACAAGCTCTAGCTTTCCTCTGTCTCTGCCAAATCGCCCCCCGCCCGCACTCTCCGCAGTTCCTGCAGGACCCCCAGCCTTAGTTCTGCAAACAGCCATGATCCGGTGGGGAGGGTGGGATCGTCTCAATCTGACCCAGACGTGCACCCGACGTGTGCACATCTTCTGCTCCATGTCAGTGACCCGCGAGGCCTGGGATGCAGTGGGTCCAGCATGGATGGAAACCAGGGAGGTGAGGGCCCCCTTCCCTCACTCAGCTTCAAGCAGGCAGGAAAAACAAGCCCCCCTGAAGGCAGCGACGGCCCCCAGCTCCAGCCCACTGTTGCCAAGTGTGGATGCCCAGATCACCCGGTTCCTCAAGAGAACCCAGGTGCCTGGCTTTTGTGTGGAACCTGCGGATCTCCCATGGCCAGTTCACAGGGGACCTGCTTTCATGGGAGGAGGGAAGCTCCAGCAGGTGACTCCCACCTGGGCCCGTGGAGCACACACCTGGCAGGAGGCCAGGGGGTGCAGCCGGGCCGGCGAGCTGCCAGAAAAGGGGGAAGGAAAAATAGGAAATCCGACCTGAATGACTGTTTAAAGAAATGACCAGTTAACACTATCTGGGGAGGCCAGTCCTTGTGAGGAGCAGAGAACAGGGTCACCCGAGGAGACCCCCAGAACCATGACTGAAAAAACAGAACCATCCCGAATCCAGTGGGCCAGAGTGAGGGGCAGCGGGAGGCGTGTTCTAGGAGAAGGGAAGGAGAAATCTCGGCACCACGGGAGATCCTATCGGCCCTGCCATCTCCTGGGAACAAATTATTAATTACCCAGATCATGCCAGTGGTACCAGCTCTGAATTCCTTGAACGATTCAGTACTGACGTCAAGGTTCAGGTGGATAAGTAACTTCCGCCTTGGAGAGGAAGGAGTATAGCATCTGCCTGTCCTCAGATGAAAGATCTCCAGATAAGTGCTGCACTGTTGCTGCCACACTCCATTAGGGAAAGCAAGTTTAACCTATTCCAAGCCCTCAGGTTATGAAACGCGGCCACAGTTTCCGAGGGAGAGAAAGTCATTTTTCTTTTGTTGTTTTTCCACTCTTCAAATTTAGTTTCACTTGCTAAGGCATGCACCAGAGCTTCCTGCTGGCAGGTTGGGTCCCAACTCAGCAAGCTGGCACACAAGCCCACCCCAATGTGCTTCTCCCACCCACCTCCCTCTGCCCCTGTCACCCACCCTACCTGCAGGAAAACGGGCCCTCCCTCCCCTGGGTCCCCATTGCCTCTGTTACCACTCTTCATCTGACTGGGCCAAAACGTAGGTATTTATTTGATTCTCTTTCCCCACCATGATGAGCAAAGGACTTCCAGAAAGATCACTGTGTACTCCTAAGGACTTCATACAGAGCCTCACATCGCAGAGGCACTAAGTGATAATTGGATGGATAGATGGAAGGAAGGAAGGAAGGAAGCAAGGAAGAAAGGAAGACCTGCCAATAATTAAAGCAACGCTCATCAAATTGTAGCGTGCAGAGTCCTCATCTCTAAAATGGAAACAGTAACCCTACCTCTGAGTTGGGGGTATTATTGCCTCCATTTCACAGATGAGAAGGCTGAGGCTCAGAGAACCCAAGTTCCACAGAGGCTGCCTCCTGGTCACCTGCCCCAGAGCCCACATCCTCAGCCTCCCTGCTGATGAGACACACACAGCTCCCGTCCCCTGGTGCTGAAGTCTAGGTGGGGAAGGTGGGAAGCTCGTGGCTAACTTGTCCTCTGGCTGCCACTGGGTAAGAGTACAGGGGAAGCAAAGCAGGAGGCATCGGAAGGGTCAGAGAGGGACTCCACATGGCGGGGGGTTGGGGGCGGCGGGGGGGGGGGGATGAAGACGGTTCTGGATTCAACTTTCATAGTGATTGTTTGCTCTGATTGGCTCAGGGTTACTTGGATAGCTATAAAACGGCGACCTGGCCCAGTGCATTTGCCAACACTATCAACCCTTGGATGGGCAGGCGGTGGTGAGGAATTCCTGTAAAAGAACTGAAGGCAACTCTGAACTTGCCCCTAGGTCTCCCCGTCTTAGCTGACATTTTATTTTTTATTTTTTGCGGTACGCGGGCCTCTCGCTGCTGTGGCCTCTCCCGTTGCGGAGCACAGGCTCCGGATGTGCAGGCTCAGCGGCCATGGCTCACGGGCCCAGCCGCTCTGCGGTATGTGGGATCTTCCCAGACCGGGGCACGAACACCGCATCCCCTGCATCGGCAGGCGGACTCTCAACCACTGCGCCACCAGGGAAGTCCTAGCTGACATCTTTCAGAGCTGGGTTGCCTCCTGGGTGGCCCACTGAAGCACAGATCATAGCTTTTCTGGTGCATTAAATGATTCCCCCATTAAAGGGGGCCTGTTTGGCCAAAGATCTCTGGGGGAGGAGAGGAGAGGTACGTGATGACCCCATAGTGAGGCCGTGATATCCACATAGACAGTGACGAACAGCCCAGGGCCTCCGCCAGGCTACACTAAATGTTCATGTCATCGTGGCTGGTTTTTGTTCCTTACGTATTTGTTTAGATTACACCATAATCCCTGGAAAAGGTAAAAGGCCCTTCCAGAGTATATGTTTAAGACCCATTAGGAAAACCCTGCTGTGTTCGAATAGAAAAATAGGATCTGGGTTAATGAACTGCTTCTTTGTGTTTGTTTTATCTTGGTGTCCTAGGGGGTTAGTGCTGGAAGCAGCACGGATGGCCCCTTCTTCTCAGCCCTGTGTTTTACAGAAGGGGAAGCTGAGGTTCTCTGGACTGCAGGTTTCTCGCTGTTTAAGTGACATAAGCAAAGAGGTGAGGTGAAAATGACCCATGAAGTAGGGGTTACACTGGAAATACCAGTATGAACTCACTGCTGACCTTAATATAGACACAGGTAGTCGCCTATGAAAATATGTGCTGATACGTGTAGTGCCTGGCTTAGTGTACACACACCCATCTCCTCACTGCCGGCTGAGCACACCTGGAAGCAACAACATCCCAGAAGCAGTGAACACACCCAGCACCCAGATCTTGGTTTCTAATACCATTCTCCAATAAAAGCAACCAGAGCTCCTTAGAGAAGTAGCTTATTCCGGACAGGAATATGCAAGATGAACTTGGGGCATCTTACAGTGCCAGAAAGTCAGGAAATGCTTAATAATAATAATAGTGACCACCCACAATGATTGGGGGTAAGTCGAAGAGACACGGGAGCCAACGGAAGAACCCCGAGTGGTCAAAGCCGGACAATTTATGCAAGAAAAATAAAAATGTAATACTGGATTAAAACTCAAAGCTAAAGCAAATATCCATGAGACCATACTGACTAAATAAATGATTGAATAAATAAATAAACTGGGGAGAAGAGAGAAGTCTCCCATGAAGAATAATCCCAAATAGTTGATGTATCCTCCAGCCTCAAGGAGGTGGAGCGTGACCCCTGCTCTTTACGTGTGGGCGGGGCATTGTGACTCCTTCCAAAGGAGATGGGATGCAAAGGGAGGGGGGAAAAAAAGAGTAACTTTACAGTAGAAAAAGCTGATAAACACGACCTCAGCCAGGTGGTCAAAGTCAACGTCAACAGCGATAAGTCAGGTTGAGTGCGTGGACTCCTGATACGATGTGATGAGAAGGGTGCCCTTTGACTCTTCCTCCCCAAAGCCTTTAACCCTAGTCTAACCAGCAGAAAAGCATCAGACAAACCCAAATTCTACAAACTACCTGACAAGGAAAGTCTGGAAAACCTCCACAGCGAAGAGGAGCCTAGGGAAACGTGACTATCAGATGTCATGTCGGGTCCTGGGTGGGATCCTGGGACAGAAAAAGGACATTAGAGACCTAAATGGGAAGGAAATCCAAAAAACAGGGGATATGTGTACACGTGTAGCTGACCCACTTTGCTGTACAGCAGAAAATAACACAACATTGTAAAGCAACTACACTCCAGTTTAAAAAAAGAAAAAGGACATTAGGGGGAATTCCCTGGCGGTCCAGTGGTTAGGACTCTGCGCTTTCATTGCCGTGGGCACAGGTTCAATCCCCGGTCAGGGGATTAAGATCCCATAAGCCATAAGCCTCACAGCGAGGCAGAGGAAAAAAAGGAAAAAAGGACATTAGGGAAAGGACTAAGAAAACCCACACAAAGTACGGACTCTATTGCTCCCTTAGTTGTGACAACATACCACACTGATCTGAAACGTTAGTAGGGGAACTAGGTGTGGGGTACAGGGGAACACTCTACACATTGTTCACAGTAAGTGTGTAAATCTGAAACTGCTCTAAAATACACAGTTCATTTGTTAAAAAGGCCTTCACCTCCACTGAATCTATAATCAGGAAACGGCAGTATACTAAAACATGGCCCCCCAAAGAGATGGGGTCCTAATCCCTGGAAGCTCTAAACGTGCCTTTGTTCGGAAAACGCATCTTTGCAGATGTGACTAAGGGTCCGGAGATTACCCTGGATTATCTGGGGGGACCCATAATCCATGACAGGTGTCCTCATAAGAGCGAGACAGAGGAGAGGAACAGAAGGGGGGAGGCCACCTGATGATGCAAGTAGAGACGGGAGGGATGCGGCCACCGGCCACGGAACCCCTGGGGCCACCAGAAGCTGGAAGTGGCAGGAAGGATCCTCCCCTCCAGCCTCTGCAGGGAGTGTGGTCCTGAAGCCACCTACATTTTGGACTTCCACCTCCAGAGCTGTAACAGGATACATCTCTGCGGTTTTAGGCCCCCCCCCCCCCCCGGTCGCAGTCATTTGTTACAGAAGCCACGGGAACGCAGTCAGTCAACCATCTTTTCACAGAGTCCTGCCAGGAGCCTGGTGCCTCCCAGGTGCCCACGATTCAGCCCTGAGAATGACAGCAGGGTCCCCGCACTGAGCAGGACAGTAAGCACAGCAGGCGATGAGGATATAATCACAAATGTTCGAGGGATCACGATGGGCTGCATCGTGAGAAGTTCACGGCCACAGCAGCACGGAACCGGGAATCTCACCTAACCTTGGCGCAGAGGAGGCCCCGCTGACACTTTAGCCGAGACATGAGCGGGAGAGGGACCAGCTGAGTTTGTGTGGGTGGTGGGGATGAGGGGAAGAGCATCCGGGCACAGGGAACAGAGTGAGCTAAGACTCTGCAGCAAAAGGAAGCACAGTTTGCTGAAGGAGCAGCAACAGGACCAGGGGCGGGATTTAAACCATGAAGCACCGGTAGCATGGTGGGAGCCATCATGAGAGAAGACCCGGGTGGTCGCAGGGGTCTGGCCCCCTCCTGACGGCCCAGCTGTCACCCCTTTGTTGATGGATTGGGAGAGGTCCCGAAGGTTCCTGGGGAGGGGCGCTCAGGGCAGCCGCGGTTTAACAACCGGCAGGGAGGGATTTCACAATTCCAACCAGGCGTCAGAAAACATTTTCTGTAAAAGGTCACATAGTAAATATTGTAGATTTGGGGAGGGACGACTCAGCAGAGGAAGTGGAGGCAGCAAGCCTGGAGCAATCCGTAAAAGAATGGGCGTGGCTGCGTTCCAATAGAACTTCCTTTGTGGACGCTGAAGTGTGAATTGCAGGTAATTTTTCAGGTCATGAAATATCGGTTTGATTTTTTAAAATTTAATCAACCATTTGAAAGTGCAAAAAGCGTTCCTAGCTTGCAGGCCTTACAAAAACAGGGGGTGGGTTGGATTTGGCCACAATTTGCTGGCCCGACTGTCCCATCGATCAGATCGTAGCTGCACCCGGCACTGAAAGTATCAGCCCCGAGAAGGTTTGCAGGGCCCCGGTGTGCAGAGAGCAAGGCGGAAGGGGCCACATGCCCCTGGGGGCGAGCTAGGCGAGGCGGGAATACAGGCCTCGGTGCTAACCTGGCCTTCCTGGTGCCCAGACACTGGAAAGCCTTCCCCTCAAATCTACCCTTTGGGCTTTCTTTCCAAAAGACCACGGAACAGCAGGAGGACGGGGCTGAGTCTACGGGTCCCACTGCCTTGGACTCTGTCTGCTCAGAGGCGACAGCAGCAAGGCGCCTTTCTCCGTGGGGCTGTGGTTTTGCCATTGAACTCAGACTCCGTTAGGCAAGGCTGGGCTCTAAAACCACATCTGAACCTGTCACCCTATGGTCCTGCCCTACCCCCCACACATCTGATCTCCGCCAGTCTTGAAGGCATGGGGGAGGGGAGGCAAGTCCCCTGCAGGAGGGCTTTACTTGGAAGTTGATTTTTAAAGATACAGCTTTCTTGACCAGCAAGGCACGCCCCTTAGAAGAAGCTGGGCAAGGGATGGGGGCCCAGGGAGGCTGGGGCGGGAGGCCAGAGGCCCCTATTTTCAGGTCCTCCAGGCCTGCGCCGAATGTCAGCAGCTACAAAATACGTTATTTATAAAGCGCCTTTGCAGAGACAGCACCAAGGTGTGGAAGCAGCCTGCAGCCCACTGCCCGAGCCCTTGCCAAGGTCACCTCTGTCTCTCACCTGCTTCCCTTCCACCCCTCGGGCTCCTCCAGCAGCCCCTTCACTGTCAAGTCACCCTCTGCTCAGTGCCCTCCAATAACCCCTCACCTTGGCCTCCGAGGCCTGTGTGGTCCAGCCCTTGTTGATCTGCCTGGCTGCATCTCCCTCAATTCTTCTTTTTCACATGCCCCTGCTCCCCTAACCACAGGGCCTTTGCACCTGCTGTTGCCACTGCTGACGCTCCCTGCCCTGTTGACTTAGTTACCTCCTTCTCACCCATCAGGGTGCAGGTTCTAGCTTCGTCTCTCCCCTCTTCCCTGTCTCTCTCTCTCTCTCTCTCTCTCTGTCTCTCTGTCTCTCTCTCTCTCTCTGTCTCTCTCTCTCTCTCTCTGTGTCTCTCTCTCTCTCTCTCTCTCTCTCTCTATATATATATATATAGAGAGAGAGAGAGAGAGAGAGAGAGAGAGAGAGGGAGAGAGATTCCCTGGAAACAATACGTCTCCAATGGACACAGTTATGTAAAGCACTTGGCACATAGGAGGTGTTCACTGAACGGCTGCTGTATTTTTTCTATTGGCTCAGTCACTATTCATCAGGACCCTAACACATAACAGGTACCAGGCTAAGTGTTGGGGAAGAGGGAGGTTTGGGGTTGAAAGGCCTGTCCTCTGGTTCTCACAGTCAAGTGTCATTATCATCTTCCTTTTACAATGAGGACAATGAGACTCTGAAAACTTAAGTGACAACTGCCCAGAGGCAGGACAAAACCCGACCTGAAGTCCATGCTCATGACCCCGAGGCCACGCTTTTGTACAGGCCTTTTCATCTTTCCAGGACACCGTTCTCTTTCGTCTTTGCCTCGTGGGTAAGCAGAGTTACTATGCCACGTTATGGATGGGAAAGCTGGGATTCAGGGAAGTCCTGAGGGTGACACCGGGTCTGGGCCAGGACTCGCCTGCCCACATTCTTCCCAGCCGCCGTTTGCTTAGCAGAGCCCCAATTCCCAGTGGCCAGGCAGACTGGGAAGAGCATTCACACCCGTCCCCTTGAGCCGCGCCTTCCAGAACTGTGTGGTCCTCCCAGCCGTGGGTTCCACCAAATGAGTTTTGCTGTTACTTCAGTTAGCACTGCTTTTGGAATCATTGTCTCTGTTGTGTTTCTCTCGTCTCAGTGCAGCCCAATATGTTCATTTCCATGAGCCAGGAGCCCCCACGAGGTGCTAAGAAACAGAGCCTGAGCTACAAACACATCTGATGTTCTCTCGCTGCTCAGCCTGGGAGCTGAGGGCCACTGCAGAGACTCCGGGCCACATGCAGTAAAGACATGAGGCTCCTTCTTTCTCTGGGAAGTTTTTTTGGTTATTGAAATAAACCTCTTATTGACTCTGGTTCTGTTATTACGGGGACTGGCTCCATTGGAGTCAGGGTCTACCCTCTGGTCCTAACACCCACTAGTCATGTGACTTTGGCCAAATCAATCTTCTCCCTGAGCCTTGGTCTATTTACTGTACATGAGTTAGCATTTGCTGCATAACAAACAAGTCCCAGACTAAAAGGCTTGAAACAATAAACCTTTACTATTGTTCATGGGTCTATGGATCAGCCAGTGGTTCTTCTGGGCTCAGCTGAACTCACTCGTTATTCCGTGGTCCTCTGCAGTTTAGGTGGGCAGCTCTGCTGGTCTTGGCTGGGCTCTGTCATGTGTTTGGGGGCTGGCTGGTTGTTGGCTGGTCTAGGATGGCCTTGGCTGGGACAACTGGGCTCTCCTGCTTGTGGCTTCTCATCCCCCACAGGCTTATTCTCATGGCAGCTGGGCAGGGTCCCTAGAGAGCAGAATCACTGAAGACCTCCTGTTGCCTGGGGCTCTGGGCTGGCACACTGGCCGTTCTGACTCATTAAGGTGAACAAAGCCAGCCACAGCCCAGCCCAAATTCAAAGGATGGGGAAACCGACATCTTTTGGGGAGAAGACAGGGAGTCACATCACTAATCCTGTGGACACAGAGAGGGTTAGGAACCGCAGTCATTTCTGCCATGTCTGTCACCATCTGTGTAGCAGCCACTGGTTTATCTTCTCTGGATTTTTGACCTCCAGCATCCACTTCTTCTTTCTCACGTCATCCTTTTGGGGAACTTCCCCGCCCTTGAATGTCATCAGGCAAGACTGTTAATAACGAGTGTCGCTGTCCCCAGGCTAAGAAGCGGGCCCACCAGCATGCTGGCCGATCGACCCTCCCTCCGGGGACAGTGATGATCCAGCAGAGGGTAACCGAGCCTGGAAACGGCTGCATTCGCTCACTCCAGGAGTGATTCTGATCAGACCTTTCCTGCAGCCCCTCCGTCCTGGGCCTCGAGAGCGTCTTTGGTTCCAGCCCAGCCCCAGGCCTGGTTCTCCTGCCTCATCGATTCTGTGAGCCCCCAATATCCTTCACTGACCTCCTTGCCCTCCCCCATCTCCAAGCCCATCTCCCCCCGGCCCAAGTGGTCCTCCCAAAGCATAAATCCCAAGACGTCACTCTCCTGTTCCCAGCCCTGCAGGGGCCCCTCAGCTCAGAGTCCAGACTGCTTCCCTGTGGCCTCCAGGCCCCCAAGTGCGGCCGGCCATCGGTGACCCCGGCTCAGAGCCGCATGGCTTCAGTGTCTGCTTCCCTCTCCACGTGGCCTCTTCCCTGTGTGTCTGCATCCTCTCCGCTTCTTCAAGGAGCACCATGTCCCTAGATATTAATGTGCATCTTGCATCTAAAGGTGGCCAGTGCCGAGCAGTCTTGGGGTTCGCCTTTGCCCCACCTGCTGTCAGCGGGCACTGAGTTGCTCTCAACTTCTCGCTATTCACGGCGCCTGGGATGAACAGCCTTCTGCAGACACACCTGCTGCGCTCCTGCGGGATTCTTTCCAGAGGTGACCCACTGGAGCCAGGAACACATGAACTTCACCTCTTGGCCTCAGCCTCCCATGACCCTCCAGAAAGGAGGCCGCCACTCTGGCCTCTGCCGGCGGAGTATCAGGGTGCCCACCTCCTCACACAGTTGCCTACAGCATGCAGATGGCTTTCAAGACCCTTGGGAGTTTGCCCCATGCTGGACACCGCAGACAGTTTAACCTGAATGTGACCAGGTCCTTGAAAAAGTGGCACAGGAAGTGGCTGAAGCCTTGTGTAAATGTCCCAAGGCTAACACAGGCTCTGAGGCATCGCCAGTGAAGTAAAAAACAGGTGAGAAAGGTACGTGGAAGTTTCAGTCTCTGGGAGACCTTTGCCTGCAGCCTGACCAAGGCACATCATAGCCCATCAGGCGACAAGGTCTGAGCTCATTTTCAGCAGGTCAGCCCAACAGGCAGCGTTGATGCTGGGGATGGGTTGGAGGAAAGGAGGCAGCTGGAGATATTTTGAGGTCATCTTAGCCTCTCCCTAAAGCATGAGTTCTAAGCCGGGACCGATTCCTCAGGGCACATCTGGCAGGTCTGGAAACACTCTGGTTGTCACAAGTGGAGGGGGGCGGGTCTACTGGCATCTCGTGGGTAGAGGCCAGGGATGTCGCTAAACACCCTACGATGATGCACAAGGACAGCCCCCGCGATGGAGAAGGATCCAGCACAAACGATCAGCGGCACCGGAGCTGAGAACCCTTCTGCAGAACTGGCGAGAGGTTCGGATTGTGGCTCAAGGTCAGCCTCTACCCCGAATCCTTCTCCTTCCCTAGTTTCCTCATCTATGGGCTGTAGATCAAAATGGTCCCCACACAGTGTTATGAGAATCGGGTGAGACAGAGCAGATGACGAGACTTCCATCCCCAAGAGCGTGTCTCCGAGCAGACGCCCAAGTGGCTTTTCCAGACGAACGTGGGCTCCTGCAGCAAAGTGAGGACCAGGCAGGTGCAAAGCAGAGGCTGCCGCCCTGTGACATCTCCAGAGCGTCGTCTTCATCTCGTTTCTCCAGTGCATCCATCTGCCGGGTGTGACCAGCCCAGATGAGAGGGCACCAGCCGGCAGGGCAGCAGGCCATCTGCACGGACGCCCAGACACCTCCCTAAATCACAATCGCTCCTGTCGACAGACGGCGGCCACTGTCACCACGCTGCCCGGTGGCACTCTCTTTGGCAAAGGAACTCGGGGCTCTGGAGTTTTCTGGGAAAGAATGTGTGTTCCACGTGCACCCAAGTTCAGCAGCAGTCAAGCTCCCCCGACGAGGGATGGGCGGGGAGGGAGACACGTCACATCTTGGCCATAAATCTCTCTTGAGCAGACTTTTCCTGAGAGCGGGTCAGCAGCCCCTCCGGCCTCTGTCAGCTCGTGCCTGGCTGGGCTGTTGTTCCAGTGCCCCAGGGTCTCTGGGGCCCTGTCTGACCCCTAACCCTGTGGGGAGCCCAAGCGCCCCTTCTAATGTGAACCTAAATGTCCCCGCCCCACTCCATGGCTCCTCAAGGAGCCTCAGTCTTTGATGCCTTACTAAAGGCTGCCTTCTCCAGGAAGCCCTTCTGATGCCTTCCCAGAATCCCAGGGCAGAACAATAACAGGGAGCTTGTGCCAGTTTTCCAAACACTTAGATGTATTACCCCATTTAACCCTCACAAAAACCACAGATGAGGGCACCAGCACAGAGAGGTTGAGCAATTTGCCCTAAGTCACAGAGCCAGTAAGTGGGGAGCCAGGATTGGCACCGTGGCCGTCGGGCGGTCTTCAGAACACTTAGTGCCCTGGGATCCCCCAGTATGTCTCTTAGACCTTTGATCGCCCTCCAGATGGCTGCCTGGATGGCTCTACCCAGAGGACCAGATTCCAGGAGGCAAGGACCAGCCTCAGAGCCCCAGGGCTGAGCCCAGAGCCTGGCGCCGGGTCAGTTCTGAATTGTTTCCACCAGGCCCTTTGGCTCATGTGTGATTCCAAGCTGTCTGAAGGACGGGCTGAAAGACTTTCTTTTCATCACCATCCATCTCCCCAGCTGCTCTCTGGCAGGCACCCCCAGCCTCACCATGCTGGGCGCAGATGTCGTCTGGCTGGAGCAGAGCAGCGCCCCTTATGGATGAACCCCTGCACCCTGCGACTTAGCGCCCCGTCTCCTTGCTGTTCTTCCAACACGTGCTTCTTTGCAAAGACGAGCAGTCGGGGAGTCCTAGTCTGACAGGGTGCACATTCCAATAACCCAGATCATGTCCTGGCCGAGGCTTAGAGCGGCCCGAGGGGGCTCCTCGTGTCACACGCGGGGGGCCGCTGGACGGTGAAGGGTTTCATGGCAGATACATGGAGGGACTGCAGACACAGGCCCCTCCTCTCGGCCCCTCTTCCTCATGATTTTCATTGATGACACATGCCCCGTGCATACCCTGCTAAGTGTTTATGAGCACCAGCTCCTGTAGCCCTCACGACCACCCCGTGAGAAAGCGTCCTCACTATCCCACTTTACAGATGGGGAAATCAAGGCGGAGGGAGGTCAAAGAGCTTGCCACAGACGGACACATGCCCCGTGCATACCCTGCTAAATGTTTATGAGCACCAGCTCCTGTAGCCGTCACGACCACCCCGTGAGAAAGTGTCCTCACTATCCCATTTTACAGATGGGGAAATCAAGGCGGAGGGAGGTCAAAGAGCTTGCCACAGACGGCCAGAGGTATGGGGTCAGGCTTCAGGCCCCGAGCACTCAGGCCTCCCCGGATGCTGCTGATAAGGGGCTGCACCCCAGACCCCAGCTTTCGAGCGCAGTGCATCACCGCTGCCTCACGCTTTCACCCTCACCTGCGCGGGTAGAATTTCTTGGCGTCCCCGGCGGCCTCTCAACTTGTGCAGATACAGGGCCACGTACGTCCTCCAGCAGGACACCGGCCCTCCTTTTCTCCCAACTTCCAGGAGAAAACCCATCTTCGGAGGAAGACCTCACTGACGAGGTGCTGCCACCCAGAGCCATATCGTGGCTCTCACTGGTCCCAGGCACTTTCGCCCTCCTGGTCCCCTTCCTCCCTAAAAAGTACTGAAAAGCATAGTTTACAATTACATCGGTACGAGGATGAATGTAATCCAGGCTGAATCTGTTATTAGATATTCATTGTAACGATGCGCATTTTTCTTCCGACTTTAAAAGACATGTCAACGTTGTCAAAGCGTCCTGGAAGCCTTATGGGCCGTAGCGCTGTGTTTACTGAGTCTAATGGGGAAGGGGGCTCTGAACTGCTGGGCTGGCGGCAGAAGGCGGGCGGGTCCCGATCTCTGCGCCCCTGGTCTGGGGGCCCACAGCTGCGCTGATTCCACTTCTCATGAGACAGCGGCTCAAGTCCACATGGCAACGGGAAGGTAGGCAAGGGGGATGCCACGGAACCGCCCCCCGTTTCTTGTCTCTGTCCTTTAGGAAACCACCTTGCCCCAAACTCTTTCATGCACGTCAACATTGCGGGTAACCCACAACCCATCAGTTCCCCAGACATCAGGCTATGGATTCCAGCCTCGGCTTGGCCAGGCCACCGTTCACCGCCCTTCCGCCCACCAACATCCCAGGATCCAGCAAACACATGCGTCTGCCTTTGTAACAGGGGGCCCTGCCGCCTGTTGGAATTGGAACCACACCAGCATCCTCCCAGCGCACGGCTGCCAGCCTGACCCTAAGCCTGCCTGGAGCCCTTACACCACCCCAGATGCTGTCAGGAGCGCCTCAGTTTAGGCAAAGCTGGTGTTCCTGACGGGTTATGTGTGAAAGGAATTTTGCATGCGTTTTGTATGTTTCCTAAGACACCGATCCAACCCTCTGACTTCAAGTTTCTCTGAACCTCGGGCCCTGGGTCAAGGAATCAGAGTTGATGGTCTGTGCGTGAGCCCTGATGAATGGTTGAGGGGCCAGCGCATCTGCAGAAGGAACCCCTCTGCACGTGGACAGTCACCTCCAAATGTCCGTTCCCGGGCCAATGACAGCCCAGCCAGAAGACTATGTTTTGGTGTTTATATTTTCTCACTCCACCGAAAACTTCTTTGACAGCTGTCATTGGATTTCTCGCTTCTTGCTAAAAAACTTAGGGGAAGGTTTCAGAATATTATTTAAGCAACAGGTTTTTGTTTTCTTTTTCTCCAGGTATTTTGCTATTTTAAGTAACATTGTGATGAATACCTTTGTGATCAAAGTTCAAGGTATGAACATTTGCAAGTTCTTCCATCATTTTGACAGACTGTTTACAGATGGACCATTGCAGCTTGCACTTCTGCCAGGAGGCGATGAGAATGGTACCTCCTCTGTACTGTTGTCAGGTTGGGTCATTGCCGAAGTCAGTTCTCCGCTCAGAAACTGCTGCCTTGTTTTGTTTTCCAATTAGGGAATAAAGGGCTGAACCGCGCCAGACACAGACATCTGTTGGAATGTGCAGAACGAAATCTCCTCGATCTCAGATTACCAGATGAAATATAGGACACGCAGTGCAATTTGAATTCCAGATAAACAACCAGTAATTTCTCAGCACAGTATGTCCCAACGATTGTATGGGATATACTTCTACTAAAAATTTATTGCTTATCTGAAATTCAAATTGAACTGCGTTTCCCACATCTTAGTTTGCTAAATCTGGCAACCCTACCCCAATCCCCCTTTGTAAGCCTGTGTGTTTTATCTGCTCTTTTCCGTCACACATCAGGGCAAAGCTTGTTACCTCTATCATTTATGAGCTCTTACTCTATGCTAAGATGGTCCTAAAGCACTTTCTCTGCATTGACTCATTTCATCTTCACAATGACCCTACAGGTCAGTACGATTGTAGCACTATTGTCGTAGTATTGTTTCGCTTACGGCAATTAAGCAATTTATTATCTTAAAAGTTTCTGTGAGTCAGGAATGCAGGAAGGGCTTGCGGGGTTGTTCCCGCTTGGGGCCTTTCCTGAGGCTGCAGTCAAGATGTAGACCCAGGATGCAGGCTTCTGAGGGGTGGCAGTGGGCAGGACGATCCACCCCCAAGGTGGTTTCTCTTGCCAACCGGGAACGTTGCTGCTGACTGTTGGCAGGAGGCCTTATCATCCCCCATTTTTACAGGTGGAAAAATTGAGGCTCAGAGAGATTAAGGAACCAACCAGGGCAGCACGTGGCAGCACTGAGGCTGGGGCCCAGGCCTCCTGACTCCAGAACTGAGCCCTGAATTCCTTCTCCGTTTTATCGTGGGTGAAGTATTCTAAGTGCATCAGAAAGGAAACTGTTGTTATGAGCTACCTTAAGTGCTACTGTGTGCGACTCTGAGCACAGCCAAAACCTAGAGAAGGTCGCCCACCAGAATTCTGATAGACCTGGAAAAGACTCATCGGTAATTACCCTATGAATTTATGACACAGTAACAGGTGTGCTGAAAGGGCATGGAGTTTGTTCCTATAGGCATGTCCCATGCCAACAGGATTATGCTCTTAATTTGCTATTTCATAGATAATTTGAAGATCCAATCCGTTCCCTGTCAGAACAATTATAAACTCGAAATTTATGGAGCCCACATTACCGAGCGTGGACCACGCAATTCTGCAGGTGCAGAAAATACGACATCAGAGGATGATTTCATTGAGGCCTGAGTGCAAAACAGTGCAAATTCTGCTGTTCCGGGCCTTTTTGCTAATTAACCCTGAGCCTCTCAGAGGCTTCCAGGCTGAATGCCCATCTCCCTAATCCTTTCACAACAGTCTCTTCCCAGCTTCCTCTGTATTCCCTGCAACTCTCAAGTGAGAGACGGCTGGGCCCCCCTGACGAGGTTGGGAGAAATGTGGTAACCAGAGCAGGTGGGTACCACTTGTGGTTGGCTCCAATTCCAGGCCCACAGCTGCTGCCCAGCTGCAGGGACCCAAATCCAAACATTTTCTGAGGATTTTCCCACCATCTGGGCTCAGACACGCCCATGCCCAGAAGCTTCCTTGTGAGCCAAAGGGGCCCAAGTGTTCCATTTCAAATGTTACCAGTGCCATCTCCAGCCTGTTCCTGTCCCTGAGAACATTTGAATCCCCTCCCCCCGATGCCCCCCACCTCCCGCAGCAATGAGGCCCCATCTGTCTTCCAGCAAGGACTGTCCATCAGAAGACGGGCTTCTGCCCAGACGCTCATCCACGCCTGGTTCAGAAAGAGCTTGGAGCCTCCCCAATAACATTATGTTACCCTTTGCTGTCCTCGTGGTTTTACTATCCTAACAGAGAAAAGAAGCAACTCAAAGTTCTGAGAAAAAGTCCTCTTCCCATGCTTCAAAAGTCTCAGGATATTCTCCCGTTAGCTACGTAACAGCCCAGACATCTGACACACGACAGGGGACCAGGGGTCCATATTGTTCCTCACAAGACCCCAAGAGCCTGGGCAAACCTCCTTGCCTTCTTTTCCTCGCATATGTTCTATTGCCCTGCTCTTGAAAAGCGGGTCTCGGGCTTCCCTGGTGGCGCAGTGGTTGAGAGTCCGCCTGCCAATGCAGGGGACACGGGTTCGAGCCCTGGTCTGGGAGGATCCCACATGCCGCGGAGCAACTAGGCCCGTGAGCCACAACTACTGAGCCTGAGCGTCTGGAGTCTGTGCTCCGCGACAAGAGAGGCCGCCATAGTGAGAGGCCCGCGCACCGCGATGAAGAGTGGCCCCTGCTCGCCGCAACTAGAGAAAGCCATCGCACAGAAACGAAGACGCAACACAGCAAAAATAAATATATTACTTAATAAGCTCCTACCCCCAACATCTTAAAAACAAACAAACAAAAAAGCGGGTCTCACATCATGAATTCATTCATTCAACAGACTTCCCTGGGCTCTAGACGGCCAGCAAGAACAGCAGGAACCGGCACGTTTATCGAAAACATTCAAGGTGTCCAGGAGCTCGTCAAGCCCCTGGCAGATATTAACAAAGTCCACACGACAGCCCTGTGAGGAAGCTGACATTGCCACCCCCGTCTTGAAAGCAACCGGGGCTCAGAAGATTAATTCACTGCTTCGAAGGCAGACAACTAGTTAACAGCAGAGTTACAAACCCCAGAACCCAAGGGAGGGAGGCCTCTGATGAGACATTGGGACCAACACACACACTTGGACACCACACAGCTTGACGCTGGGAAAGACCATCACAGCGAATGTGCATTTCGCGTCTCTGTCACTGGACTTAACATCAGGAAACACAGATTGCACTGTATAGGACAGACAGAATTCGGGTACAAGGAGGTTCTATTTCTTGCTAGGGCTAAACATCTCCTTGAACTATAAAACACAAATGAGAGATTTGCTGTCTATCTGTGATAAATACACCTCTGTAACTCTAATTTTCCACCTCTCTCATATATCCACGCCCTTGGCAATATGATTTTGTGATCCCTGCTATTGAGAAACGGAGTTCATTTCTGTGCCGCTCGAATCTGGGCTGCCTTGTGCCTTGCTTCCAGTAGCAAGATGTGGAGGAACTGAGGCCCCAGGGACCCTGCATCCTTTGCTCCCTCACATTCGTGCCTCCAGCAGGGAGACCAGCCTGTGGGAAGAAAGGGACCACACGGAGTAGAGCCAGGTCAGCCCAGCCAGTTCCGAGCCAAGCCACCAGCTGATGGTACATTATAGACCAACCCACAGACAGCAGCCAAGCCTGCCCAGTAGATACACTCAGACGACCCACAGACCCATGGGCAAAATAACAAATGGTTATCTTTTCAAAGTCACTAAATTTTGAGATGATCTGCTACCAAGCAATGGCTAACTGAACTGTTGACAGAAGCTAGCCAAACGTCAAGCATTTTGCTTCATTTCTCAAGACTGATCATTTGAATCTAAGCAGTACTTGGACCCATGATAACCAAGAACCCTACCGGCAAAAAAAGAAAAAGAAAAAAAGAACCCTAATGGCAGCCCGGAGCCATTTTATCCCGAGGCACATCCTTGTAGGAACAGGCTTCGGTTGAGAAAGCGCTCAAGGACCCGCATTTGAGGGCTGAAAAACTATGAAATCTATTGGCTCCGAAATACAAACAAACCTTGCAAAATAAAATTGAGAAATGCTTCACTAAAGGCCTTCAAAACATTAGCATTTCGTCAACTAGTCAACTGCAACTCTGCTGTATCCACATGTAGCTGTCTAAGTCCAAGTTAACACACCCAAGCCAAAGGAATCATTTCTTCTGAGTAAAATTTAAAAATGTTGAAAATCATAAGTTCGTATAGTTATATCTTTGCCACTTTAACTGACCCTAATTCCACATGTGTCCAAAGAAAACTAATAAACCTTTCAGAGAATTTTACAGTCCCCGCAAAACTGTCTAGCATGGATGTGCACGCACTTTCATGTAGTCAACGTATTGTGGCCCGAGACCGCTGACAATGATGGTGACCGTGGCCTGCAAAAGTCTGCAAACAGCTCTGGGAAAGCATCCTCATTTTTCAGATGGAAAAAGTGAGATCTTGAGAGGCTAACTGCTAAGGAGACATTAGCACTGATCTAAAGCAAGAAACACACCAGAGGCAGACGAATGTGGTGACTCTTGGTGAGACAGCGGAAGAGCCCCATGGCTGGCAGGTACCTGTTAGGTGTCCTGGAGAGGAGGCCTGCTTGGTCCTTGCTCCTGTATCAGTCACAGAATCCCAGGCTGATCACGCTCTGTCTGTTGGCTTGCTTTTCCACTGGACGGTGGGCCCTCCAGGCAGGAACTGGGCAGTACTCCCTGTGAGGGCTGACTGCTGGTCTGAGTGCTGCAGTCACGCAGAAAACACGATGGATGTCCTAGCATGGGAGACTAATGGAGGGGACGAGAAATAAACAAAATGACAAAATAAGTATGCGCAGGACGAACTACACGTGAATCAACGAGGAGGTCTGCAGCCTTGACCTTCACCTCCCCCTCTGGCTCCTCCACCTACCCTGTCTGAAGGGGAACCCCCTCTGTGAGATGGAACTGGGGAGAAGGGCTGAGGACAGGAGGCTCTTGCCTCGTGGGAGATGTGGAGAAAGTGTGAGCGGGTGCGCGTGTGCGGGAAGATGCTGACACGTGTTGCCGATCTGTAGGGTCTCCCTTCAACACCTCTGGGAAATTCAAGTAAAGGACTCGGGTCTTTTCCATCACTGAACTGTGCCTCTTAGCGGCTCTCTCCCAAGACAGGACCGTGTGGATGATGGCTTGGTGTGCACGGTGAAGGTCACCAGGAGGACAGGAACTCAGGAAGCTGCAAGGAGTCTCGTGTGGTGGGAGCATCAGTAGTAACTGGGCAAGATGAGGTTGTAATAGATAAACAACAAGAACCTACAGTAGAGCTCAGGGACCTATAGTCAGTATCTTGTAATAACCTATAACGGAAAAGAATCTGAAGCCGTGTACCTGAAGCTAACACAATATTGTCAATCAACTAGCATGAAATCTAAAAAATAATTTAAAAGGTGAGACTGTAGATGGGGAAGGACCAAATCAAATATGGGCTCACAGTCACAGGAGGGATTTACGCTCACTTTATCTTAAGAGTAACTGGTAAGCAGTACGTTCTTAGGAACTGGCCTTCCCCCTGCCCCGCACCCCATGCCAATACTGACTTTCAGTTTACATAAACCAAGAGAAAAAGCAAAACCTTCAGAACTCATCTCACCCCAGATCTAAGCTAGGGCCATATTTAAAGTCCCTGAGCCAGTTGGAAGTCCCTCTGTTGTCAAATAACTTTGAAGAAGATTCAATAGCAATTCTGATTCATACTGATGTTTTCTTATCTCTAACTTATACCTGTAATTAGGACTCCTTGATCCCAAGTAAATCAATTAGTCACTAGGAAAATGTTTCCCCTGGTCTTTGATCCAAGCAACTAAGTGCATGAGTACTTAAAATATAAAAGATATGACTTCTGAAACTCCAGACACTCTGACCCTGGGTAAGACTGGAGTATGGTTGTGGGTGATGGTTTCCTGGGCATCCCCGTAATGCTACACACACACACACACACACACACTCATTGGCCTCAGACTTATAGTTACATTGCAATTTGTGAGACAGTCTCCTCTAACACTTTTCTTAAAAAGAAGGCATATTTCCCCTTTGAATTTTCTCTTTCCCCCAATTAAAACCCTAGGCTCTTTCTTGGGTCACAGGGCATGGAGAGAAATAAAGATGGTACCGGGTCTTCTCTGGTGAGAAATGCTAGAAAGATATGTCTGGACAGAAGTCCCTGAATGCGCCTGTCAAGATGCATTTCACGTTGGCAGGCTGCAAACTGAGGAAAACCACGGTTTCTCTTGGAAGCACTTAGTTCACTTAATTCAAGGCAGACATGATGCCTTAACCAACGTCCTTGGGCTACAGGCACGTGCAATAGGGCCCCATGGGTTTAGCTGCCCATCTCCCATTTCCCCCATCTTCTGAGAAGAGCATCAAAGCTTCCTTCAGTCCAAGAGCTGAGTGAGCATCGGAGCCCAGGCCAATCCTCTGGCCCAGTGACCGGTTCAGGGATGGACAGATGACCCAGGTTGGCCCAATTGCAATGGATGCAGGACTTTATAGGAGCAACGGAGTCAAAGCTCTCTCTTTTCCCTTGGACTTGGGACCACAAGAGCTGGTAATTACTGGGTTCTGTCTGGTAGGTTAGAGGAGAGTGTCCACATTAGAATTTTTATGCCATTACATGAGCTTCAGGAACTGGAGGGATTTTGCTGAGAGAAGAATGTGTAATTGCATAAAATCCAAGTGTAAAGTACACCCAGTGCTTATAAGAAGTTAGGCCAGAGACAAAGCATCACTGAGAACCAGGCTTCATGCTGTCTTGTCTCTCTGCTAGGACTGTAGGTTCCTTGTTCCTCTCTCCATCTCTGAAGACGGGCTTTCTTCAATGCTCTGTCTAAGGCAGTACACACACACACACACACACACACACACACACACACACAATGGAATATTACTCAGCCATAACAAAGAATGAAATAATGCCATTTGCAGCAACATGGATGAACCTAGAGATTATTATACTAAGTGAAGTAAGACAGGGAAAGACAAATGCCATATGATATCACTTATATGTGGAATCTAAAAGAAAGATACAAATGAATTTATATACAAAACAGAAATAGACACACAGACATAGAAAACAAACTTATGGTTACCAAAGAGGAAAGGTGGGGGGAGGGATAAATAGAAGTTTGGAATTAACATACACACACTATATATATGATAGATAACCAGTAAGGATGGGCTGTAGAGCACAGGGAACTATACTCAATTTTTTTCTTTTTTTTTTTTTTTTTCCGGTACACGGGCCTCTCACTGTTGTGGCCTCTCCCGCTGCGGAGCACAGGCTCCCGACGCGCAGGCTCAGCGGCCATGGCTCACGGGCCCAGCCGCTCCGCGGCATGTGGGATCTTCCCGGACCAGGGCACGAACCCGCGTCCCCTGCATCGGCAGGTGGACTCTCAACCGCTGCGCCACCAGGGAAGCCCTATACTCAGTATTTTGTAATCGCCTATAAGGGAAAAGAATCTGAAAAAGAATAGATACATATGTATGTAAAACTGAACCACTTTGCTGAGCACCTTCAGCTAACACAACACAACACTGTAAATCAATATACTTCAATAAAAAATTAAATTAAGAAACTTTTTAAAAAGAAAAGGGAGCTCCTTCCTGAGCTGTGACACCCCCAATTGCAGCGCCCTCACCCCCAGTATCTATCCAGCTGTCAGACCATCCCACTTCTAAACTCCTAATGGACAGTTTGTTCAGGTGGCCAACCCTGGTCCAATCAGATATGGCCAGAGTGGCGGGGTCATGTGGTATAAACTCTGCCACAGAGATTTACCCTGTGGGTGGGCGGTTAAGTTTTTAAAGAATGGGCTTTATAGACACCCCCAGAATGTCTGGCATACACGGATATGGACCTTGTCTTTTGCATTCTCCATGAGGAAAATATGCTCGTGTTGGTGAAAAGATGCAAAAGCTATCATAATGGGATGGAGGCCTAGTGTTTCTGAAAATGGCAACCAAACGAAGGAGTCCAGTCTGAAAGAACTGCCTATGAGGGGGTTCACTCAACAGTAAGGAAGAAACAAATCTATCCTGTTTTTAATGGCTCCCACTGCCCTTCCTGATGTTATCAAAATTCCAGAAAGAATCAGTCACCCCCAGGATCACTATGGGACAGGAGAGGTTCTCAACAACCTTCAGTGGCTCCCACTTCCTTGTGTACCAGTCCTCACTCCACTCACTGTTTTCCCTAATGTTTCACGAGTATCACTCGTGAAACGTATCTCCCTTTACCTAGACAGTACTTTCCATCCCAGCCCATCAGGCCTCCCTAATTCTTGAATAAGTTGGTCCTTCTTACCTCCTTATTAGCCGTGGCACTTTGGGGACATTACTTCACCTTGTTAAGCCTCAGATAGATTACTTCTCTAGAGGTGGGGATAATAACAATACATTCCTCAACTATGACAGTATCTACCCAAAATACGGACATCTTTCCGCTTTAACACACCGATCTCACTTCTAGAAATGATGTGCACGTATATGAAATGACCACTGTGGGGTTATTCATCATAGTATTATTTGTCATATAATAAAAATATTGAAAGTGACCCAGTTGCCTATCAATAGGTATCAGTTGAAGAAACCATGGTAAATTCATCTCCTAGACATAAGAAGCAAAAAAAGCGAGGTACAAAAGAAGTGTGGGTTCATGGTATAATAGAAAATAAATATTTGGTCTCTGTGCCCAGTTTCTGTCACCAAGCTTCTAAAACATCTGGAATTTCCTATCTTTTCTATACTAATGAGGTGACTCATGGCGGGGGGCAGGGGCCTAGGTATCTTCAGGATGGGGGCTGATGCCAGAAGGACAAAGCCATGATTAAAGGGTTGGAACTTTCAGCCCCATCTCATGACCCCCAGGGAAGGGAGAGAGGCTAGAGGTTGAATTCAACCACCAGTGGCCAGAGATTTAATCAGTTATGTCTCGATAAAAACCCTTACTGGGGTTTGGGAGCTTCTGGATTGGCGAATACATTGATGTGCTGGGGAGGGGGTGGGCTTAGAGAGGGCATGGAAGCTCTGTGCCAGCCTGACACCCCCTCCCCCAACAACCTGTTCTACGCTCCTCTTCCATCTGGCTGTTCTTGAGTTACATTCTTTGTCAAAACAAAACAAAACAAAACAAAACAAAACACCTGTAGTTGCAAACAGAGTGCTTTCCTGAGTTCTGCAAATCATTCTAGTGAGTTATCAGACCTGATGGGGGAGGCAAGGTTGTGAGAAGAGCCCAACTGTAGTCAGCTGGGCAGAAGTGGGGATCACCTGGGGACCCCTCTTGTGCTGGTATCTGAAATGGGGTCGGTCTCCTGGGAACGAGCCCTTGATTTGTGGGATCCGATGCTACCTCCAGGTACCTTGAAATTGAATTGAATTGACACCCAGCTGGTGTCACAGAATTGGAGTATTGGTGCGGGAAAATGACACGTATTTGGTATCAGAAGAAAACCATGGATTTGGACTAAGAAGTGGTGTCCAGAAAGAAAATCACAGTGTCGCATGCTTTCACATAAGAAAGGAGAGAGAAGCAAGTGTATGCGTTTGGATTTGCCCATATTCTCACAATGGAACAGCAGAAGGGGAGACTAGAAAGTAACAAAAATGACCACCTAGAACAGGGTGGCCAGGTCAGAGATGGGGATAAGACTTCCTTATATGTCATTTTTTCATAGTTTTAATTTCTCAATCACGTAAGAGTATCACTTGTTAAATGCTTTAATTTACAAAATCTTCGTAAAATTATCACGAGCCTTAATTCCTTGCTGTCTTGCCATTAACTAAGTGAGCGCTATGCAGATAGGTGAGGACCAAGTACGAGCCACGTGACTGTGGGCTAATTACCTCTCTGGGTCTCTGTTTCCTTGAGAATCTGAGATGAGGACAATGAAAGCACCTATATCATGGAATTAAATATACCCAAGATTTTAAAAGGTGGCACATACTTTGAATAAATGGGAGAAATTAATGTGTGTTTTGGACTCCTCATAGTACCTTGCACAGGGAGAACCCCTACAAACATCTGTGGATTGACTGACCGGAATAAAGCTTTACAGGAAAACTTGCTCCCTGGAAAACCTAAAAGAGTCTTCTAATGATAGGCCTGGATTTTCAATACTAAACTCAGACTCAAAGAAAGAAAGAAAAAGAACATAAAATATGCAGGCAAGGGAACATGAAGAAAATAGGTACTTGAAATTCTAAAGATGTGATACACACACACACACACACACACACACACACACACACACACACACACAAAATGGAATATTACTCAGCCGTGAAAAAGAATGAAATAATGCCATTTGCAGCGACATGGACAGATCTAGAGATTATCACACTAAGTGAAGTAAGCCAGACAAAGAGAAATATCATATGATATCACTTATATGTGGAACCTAAAAAGAAAATGATACGAAGGAACTAATATACAAAACAGAAACAGACTCACAGACATAGGAAAAAGATGAAAGGTTACCAAAAGGGAAAGAGGAGGGAGGGATAAATTAGGAGCTTGGGATTAACATATGCACACTACTATATATAAAATAGATAACCAACAAGGACCTACTGTATAGCACAGGGAACTATACTCAATATTTTATAATAACTTCTAAGGGAAAAAATCTGAAAAAGAATATATATATATATTATATATATATAATGTATAACTGAATCACTGTGCTATACACCTAAAACTAACACAAAGTTATAAATCAACTATGCTTCAATAAAAAAATAGATTTTTTAAAAAGAAATTCTATTAATAGACACTCCAGAGAGACAGACCAGCAGAGCAGCAGTACTGGGGACAGAGCATAACGTCTTCCAGAAACTTTTAAAATAGGAGCTGGGGGTAGAGATCCTCAGACTGAAAAGTTATACGAAGTACTAATTGGTATACACTGGAGGAAAAAAAAAAAAAATCCCCACTTAGACACTTGCTACTGAAACTTCAGACCATCAGCGATAAGGAGAAAATTCCTAAAGTACCAGAGAGAAAAGACAAATTACCAAGGCAGGAAGGGCAGTCGGTCTTAGACAAGATTTTCCCCAGCAGTAACCGACATCAGGAGAGAATGACATAACATCTTTAAGCAACTGCGGGAATACAGCTGTCAACCTAAATTCTATCCCCAGCCAAACTGTTATCTATAAATTCCAACATAAAGACATTTCAGATGGACAAGGACACAGAAAATTCACTACTCACGGAGTTCTCTGTAGCAGGGATTGGCAAGTGGTAGCCCACTGGCCCACTGACTGTTTTGGCAAATAAAGTTTTATTGGAACACAGACAAGCCAGTTCATATATTCATATACACATTATCTAGGGTTGCTTTCCAGTTACAACAGCAGAGTAGCTGCCACAGACACTGTATAGTCCAGACAGCCAAGGATATTTACGCTCTGGTTCTTTACAGGAACATTTTGCTGATCCCTGCTCCACAGGACTCAGTATTTACACGTGTGTCTATTCATCCAACATATACTTGCTAAGCCAGACCTAAACACGGTGAGATGAATGATGGCAGGTCCTGGTCCAGGCAGACAGAAGCTTAGCAAGGGCAGTGCTGGATAGCCACCCCTCTTTTCTGGGAGGTGGAGCCCACAGGTGTGTCTGAAAACAGCAAAACAGCAATCTGTCTCGACAGAGACAACTCAGCCCCCTTTGAATCTCATGTTTCAGACAGGGAGCTGGTACCCTGAGATAGTTCAAGGGTCACAGAGTTGGCTTTGGTTCCTTGTGTCACGGACCTGGTCATGAATTCCTCATCCCTCTCACTTGCCATCTGTCCACATCTGCTCTCTCTGACTGTGCCCTGACGCACAGCTGATGCTGCAACACCCCGCATCCCACCCCCGCAGGTGGCGCTGTGCGGGGAGCCGATACTGGCCAGACTTGACCTTGGTGGTTCTTGCCAATCGTGTAGATAAATAGCAATGGATGTAGAGCAGCTCCATGATGGAGGTCTGTTCAAACAAAGACGGGAGAGGAGAAGGGAGGAAGGAAGCAGGGGAGGCAGCAAGCTCGTGTTCAACAGACACACCCCTCCTCCCCGCCCCGGTCCCATGGGATTCTTTCCCTCTGTCACGAATTCTTGATCCCTCTGCCTCTTCCGTTTCTCGCCCACCTCTTGTCATTTACTCAGCGCCTCATTCCGGAATGCTGGAAGGATTAATGTGACACGCGTGGCAGAAGGGTGCTCATGTTTATTCACTCCGGCCCCCCACTGTTATAATTCTTACAATTTCCCTGCACTAAATACCACTCAGATCTCAACAGTTCTGAGCTTTCCTGCCAGCTAAGAGACAAGAAATCACATATTCAGGTGACGGAAGGACCCAAGTGGATTTATAATGGTGTGAATAGCAGGTAGCTTGATTTACCAAAGCTTCGAGATACTTAAGAATTCATATAAAAGGATTTGGGGATTTTGAGAATACATGTCTTCCAGGGGTGGGGATGGGGGTAATTGACTATCCTGACAATTTCTATAAGTCAAATTCTATTACTCTGAGGAACATTCACAGATGTGCTTCCGTGAGAAACTTCTAAGTAAAAATAGGAACTCGGGACTAGTTCAGGGCAAACTTTGAAGACGGTATCTTTGCCTTGCGTGAGGTTAGGATTCAAAAAGTTGTCTATATACTTGTTTCTTTCCACTTGGCCTCCCAATAAGGCTGTGCGGTAGGCAGGGGCCAGTGATCACATCCATTTATAAACGAGGAAAGTGAGGCTCAGTTTAAGGTTGGTTCCCCTCGGGGATTTGGTGGCAAAGCCAGGTCTCCAGACCGAACAGCCCCTTCCACTGGGCTTCCCCGGCCTGCAAACTGGGCAGGTGATAGACCCCGCGCCTGGAAAGGCCCCCAGCTTGGTTCTACTGTTGCCGTCTTGAAATTCTCAATAATTTTGACCCAGCGTTACCGAACCAGGTTCATTTTGCCCAACGCACAAGCGAAAATGCTAAGACTCCAAGGTTTGCAGCAAAGAAAGGGTTTACTCACGTGGCAGCCAAGCGAGGAGATGGGACACCGAGTCCCGGACGCCCCTTCTTGAAGGCAAGGGGCTTGGGGTATTTGGGGATGAAGAAGCAGGGTGTTCTGAGGCGTGGGGGCCGTGAGCAGCGTGGAGAAGGTGGTTGGAAAAAGATGCAGTCATTGTCATTCTGCACAGATGTAACCAAGCTCCAGGCCTCTGCACGTTAAAACATGGAGGTGCTTAGCACAATCAGAGGGTGGAGACTTGAGCCCTCTGACGTCAAAGGTCACCGAGCAGACGCTCACACATGCCCAGTTGGAGGGCTGGTGGTCTTATCCAGTCTTAACTGGCTCCGCTTGAACTAGACACAGCTGACTCCAAGTTCTTGGAAAACAACTTGGACAAATATCTTATTCTTTAGGCTACGTGCCCCTTGGAGGACAAGCACGTTTTTTGTAGCAACAATTAAAACGACCTTGATGGTGAAAGCAGGGTACAGGTGTAATGGATTCAATTAATGATTACCCACGGTCTCACCAGGAGTCCTGCATTTGCATTTTGCACGGGGCCCTGTAACTCCTGTAGCCCATCCTACCCACAGTTCCACGGGCTCCCCTTCCATTCCTCCACCCGGATGCCAGAAACGCCCGCCACACTGGGGCTTGCTCTCCCGGCTCCTGGGACTCCTCGGCCCTCCTCCTTCTCTCTGGATCTGCAGCAGCTAAAAGGGCTGAGAGTCCAGGAGGAGTACCCTCCGTGCACACTGGCAGCTCCTCCTGTGCGGCTTCACATCCTACAGGATAAATCAGTACCCAACTCTATCAGTTCATCAAAATCAAAATTCTCTAAAATGTGTTTAATTAAAACAAGAGTCTCTTGGGCTTTCTCAGATTAGACGTGATCAAACCCACCCAGAATACTGGATTTCTCTTGGCGTTTAGGCTGGGTCTCTGTCCAATTCCCTGCCTCTGATGGTCTCCAATGCTTGACTCAAAAGGGAGAGAGAGAGGGAGGGAGAGAGAGAGGGAGCCCATCGGAAAGGCTGCAAAGGTCCACTGTTGGCTGTTGGCTATGACCGGCCTCTCCCTGGAATCCTGCCCAGCACGTGTCCGTGCCTCTGGGGACAGAAGACAAAGCTATGCATCGCTACGAAGGTGACCAGGATGGTGCCCGGGGAAGGAGCCAACGCTCTCCCCAGATTTATCTCTTCCCAACCACCCCGAATGTTCTTTCTTCCTTGGATGGTCTCCAGATCCCGCTCCTTCCTTAAAATTCAAGCAGCCCCCCTCATCCATCTTGCTCCATAATTGACTTTAGATGAATCTACTTCCCGAACGATAACTCTTTTCTCTCCTCTCCAGAGGTCCACGGAAAACTGACATGTAACCATGCATATCACACCAGCGAGAAAAACCCACATCAGAGCAAACTTTGAGATTTTTTTTTATTATGCATTTGACAGTATTTTCTGTGTTAGCACAATGAATGAATTTCTCTCTGAGATATCATCTTGCCACAGAGACAAACAGTGCACAGGTGTTTAAAAAATGTGATTCAAGCCCCAAGGACTATGAGTGGGACTCAGAACACAAGTGAACATCTCTCTATGTACAGAGGCTTTGCGTTGAACACATCCGCCACAAGGAGTTGACACAGAGAACAGTTTCACAATAAATAATTGCTTCTCTAAACTGTACCCCATCCTGCTGGCAAATCAGTCCCTTCCATTTCCTTGTGACACTCACTTTTATACCTGTAACGCTTAGGATATACTCATCGAAAATTTAGCATTTGGTCAAGGCTAGCACCCCGGCATCCACCATCACATCAGGACCTCGGCAGGCACTCAAAATGCCGGCTCTTATCTCTCTGCCGTCGGGGGAGGGGGCGGCCTCTCCCCATCCCCGTGGATGACTAAACACTGCATCAGCTTGAGAAGCTCAGCAATCTCATCGTGGCCGCTAGAGCACAGCTGAAAGAGATTGCGAACTGTCAGGTGTTACGATTCCCAGTTGTTGCCAATTACATAGATAAATAGAGATTTACGTAACTTACAAAGCCTTTGTGTCTGCAGCTTACTTTCAAGCCATTCCCCCAAAGATCCACATTTCTTCCGGAAAACAAATATCACCTTAATAGCCTTGAGCTGGGGGTGCCTTTACAGTGGCTTCCAGGCAACTGGGTCTACTGCTCATCATCTGCCTGTGAAGGGCACAGAGGTCTCTCTGCTACACGCCAGGGGGTTCAAAACACAGGTGTTAATTTCCTCCTCTTATCACAAACATCAAGGTTTCTTCTTTCTTTCTTTTCTTTCATTTATTTTTTTGGAGATACATTCTTTTAGCGGCACCAAGCACAGCTGAAAATGCCTGTCTAAATCCTCTAAGCCTGAAACTCATCAAACCTGTACAGCTGTGATCCGCGTCTCAAGTTGACGCCCGGCGGCCTCAGTGGCTCACACCCCATGCCTGCCCCATGTGAGGGCTCAGACGTCGGCATGCTCCTGCCAGGGCCTGCATCTGTTCCAACATGGACAAGGGTTTACATTTGCAAAGAGTTAGCTTGAAGTCCACTTATTCTCCAAGAGAAGCAGCTTTGCAACGTGCCATACCTCTCCGCAAACAATTTCCTGCATGAAACCGGAGCCCTGGGCGTCGGGCCCCAGGGCACAGCTGGGATCGTTTTACCCATTAGGGAAACTGGGGTCTTTGGATGGGGCATTCTTGGGGAAGGGCTGTATTGTTAAGTGAGGACCCTTTGAGTGGGTTTTCTCCCCCAGGCAAAACTCATTTCTTGTCCTCAAAGAGGTGGAAATGTGAACCCAGCAGAAGCCATAACTGAGGCCTTCCTGCTGCAGGACCCTCCCCCAGGGGCCTCCCGAAAGGGCAGGCAGAGCCCGGGAGGCGGGGAGGTCCACTCCCCGGGCAAGCGTTTGATGGTGGAGGTCTAAAGCCTACTCGCTTTGTCCGGCCTTAACTTTAACCTATCTCGGAAAAGGGAGGCAAAAGAGAAAAAAAAAAGAGGCCTGTTACAAAAGAAGAGCTCTCTGCTGGCTGAAAGAGGAGACGTCTCCCCAGCCTATCTCTAGCCCGTTCCCTGTTTTGAACGGAACCTCCTCGCCAGAGCTTCTAGGCAATTTCAGAGCCTGCCATCCACCTGGGAAGGTGTGAATACAATCATCGCTGCTGACGCGGCCACGGCGAGTTCTCTCTCCCACGGTCTGCTCCCATCTTTGATGATCACGTGCTCAGGGTGGCAGCAGCTTCCACTCTGAGAATGTCAGTCTGGAGATTACTAACTTGAGTCTTGCAAGAAAGTAGGGACCGGGCTTATAAGGAAAGACTTTTTCTTCCCAAGTAAAGCGTCTTACAGGAGCTTGACATGCATCGTAAAGACCTAGAAGAAGCACCTTTCCAGGCCCCAGTGAGACATCTGTGCCACCGTTCTCATCTCCTGAACATCCAACAGAATGATAACACCAACAGCAAAAGCAACCAGTGCTTTTTCTGTGCTGGCCTCTGCTGCCTTCCTAGAACACACCCAGCACAGCACATTCCTACCACAGGGCCTTTGCACTTACCCTTCCGCTGCCTGACATCCCCTTCCCTCTCTCATCCCTCTGGCTCACCCCTCCCCACTTCCTCCAGTTCTTTATGCCAATGTCACCTGGCCAGTGAGACCACCCCTGTCCACCCACGCTGCAACCACCCCCAACACTTCCTGCCCCCAGCCTGCTTCCTGCTCTCCTTCATATGCCTCACTCTGTGTTTAATGTATTGGTTTGCTCTCTTTTTCCCCCACTATTTAAGTGCCGGGAAGGCTGACCTTCTGCCTTATTCCCTGTGGTGTCCCCAGCATCTAGGATGGTGCCCTGCACATCACAGGTGCTCAACAAATCTTTGCTGAATTGAATAAATGCCACGATAGATGGTGGTTTTAATCACGTCCCTCCCTTGCTGAGAATGGTTTGGTTTTGGGGTGAGGAAGAGGAGAAAAAGGAAGAAGAGGCAAAGTGGGGACCAGCTGGGGCCTAATTCATGCTCTCCTGGGGTCTGTCTCTGCCTCTCCTCTGCATTTTCATTGTGGATGCTGACAGAACCCTCTCCAGACGGCTCAAAGCAATCTGCCACCAATTTGGAAAGCCTCCTGGATACTAAGCAGGGTTTAATCCTCCCTTGATCAGACCCTGTAGGACCCCAAGCCGCCCCTCCCAGGCCATTACTATGAACATCAATTACCATCCCGTTGCAGATGTGTAGGCAACTCAGTAATAACGATTTCTGATCGACTGAATGACAGATAAACCCAGTTGCGCTGCAGGAAACCCTCAGGATCACACAAGAAGACAAGTGGGTTTAAAAAAAAAAAAACTCCTAAAATGAACCGGAGGACTCGGAGGGCCTGGTGCCCAGCTGCTATAATTCACCTCTGTCCAGAATCAGCTGCTGAAAAGAAGAAATGATTCTTTTTGTAGAGACCACCAGTTGTTACGGGAGCAGAGGAGCAACATGGGCACCGATAGATAAGCCTGCAGGGGCTCTGGGAAGCAGTGATCGGTGAGATTTGTCCAGACCTGGTGAAACCCAGGGCTGGACATCACTGCTCAAAAGCTACAGGAGCTCAGGACTCGGCTCCTAAGACGCAGGGCAGGCTGTCCACAGCTTTAGGCTGTTCTGTCCCCGGGGTAATCTACCAAAAGCACCATTGCCCGTGGATGCCCACCGCACGCGGTGTCCCGCTGTCGGCCCGCACAGACCAGATGCGCCCCACACGTCCTCTGTGCCCCCCATATGGCAGCGACTCAGAAAGCAGCTTCACCTCCTCGGACACACGCCCCTGGCAGCACCGCCAGCCTGCTTTCCTGCTTCTTTGTCAGGTGTTTGTGCCGTCCTTGAATTCCTGTGGGGAGAGAGCTGGTCTGAATGAATCAACCCAGATTTCCACACGGCTGGTTCTTCAGCACCCAGTTAGGAATGATTTCCTCCTCCCGCTAACGTGAGCGCGGTCCCCCAGGTCCGCATCTCAGGCACAACTTCTGAAGGCTGAGTACACGGTGGGTGGATTCCTACCAGAGTCCAGCCTCCACCCACACTACTCAGTTATTCATCAGATGTTAAGGAGCCAGGAAGAAAAATGTGGTTGGCGCTTCTGGACAGCAGATCCTGGGCCCCTGGCTACCACAGCACCTGCTGCGTAGGAAGCCCCCCTGCTTGTGCGTCTCACTTGCTCAGGAAGCACCTGGAGGTCCCATCCCACCAGCGATGGCTCTTGGAAGAGGCAGCTCTGCCTGGCGGGGCTGATGCGTCTTGGCCCAAAGTAAAGAAAAGGAGGAGCAAGGGGCATGAGTAGTAAAACCCAGCTTAAGTGGCTACACGGGTCGCACCTAGGGTCTGCTTGTTTATTCAAGTCCACACTGACTCACAAGCTTCTCTCCAGCAGTTAGAGCAGACTACAGGGTCTCAAACTCAGGGGCCTGGGGGGCCACCAAGTAAGATGATGAGTGACACAGGTGAATGGACATTGCATGTCCCACTCGAACCTGAGTGGTCCTTATTTGGTTCCAGCCTATCCGGCCAAGAGGGGATGTGGGCTGGTGAGACCAGATGGTCCCATTTGCTACTTTTGGAGAAGCTTAAAATATGCATTTGTTGAGGAGGGGGTGATTCTGCAATTTTAAAGTGTTGGCAACTTATTCAAATTTTGGCAAATTGCTGTGCGATCCAGAAGAAATACGTCTGGAGGCCAGACATGGCCGTGGTGCGTTAAAGGCCTTGTTTTGAAAGGCATTGAAGGCACGGGGCTGCTGCACCCTCTGCGCGCAGCCCGCGCCCCCCCCCCGCACCGCCCCCACACTCACCCACCCCCGCCTGCAGGACCGCATCGGGTGGAACAGGCAGAGCCCTGCTGCACCCACGTGGCCCAGGGCAACCGATCTCTGGAAATGCAGAAAGCCAGCGAGGGGGCTCATACCCGCGGGCAGCCAGGGTCCGGGGAGGGGGTCGTACCCGCGGGCAGCCGGGGTCCAGGTGCAGAAATGCACGCAGGCGACGTCCTCGCTCTCCGCACAGGCGCAGCGCGGCGTCCCCTTCGACGGCTGTAAGCTCCGCGGAAAGGTCCCGGCCGACCTCCTGCCCCGGAAGCTGCCTCTGTAGTTGGACAGCCCATAGGGCACAGTCCGTCTGCAAAGGACAGAGAAAGGTCAGGGCCACGTCTGGACAAACCGCCCCAGCCTCTGTGCTCATGGAGCTGGTGAGGGCGTCCGAGATGGTGGGCCTGGGTATGAATGAGGCAGGTGGTGCAGTCCTGTCCCAGGAACTGGTGTCCACACCCTCCCCTGCACCTTGGGCCTTGGGAAACCTCTGGAGTGAATCCGTCATCCCCGCTACCCCGTACTCCCCAGGCAGTGGGCTGGGGCAGCCGGGATGGAAAGATGGGGAGGCCCTGGGGGAGATGGACGATGGCCTCTCTACATCCTCCCAGCAGCCAGCCCTCTTGCGGAGGGAGCACGCAGACGCCGGGTGGATGCGTTTTTAGTCTTTTCAAGACCCCACTGTGGCCAGCGCGCCTCCCAGCCCGGGTCCTTCCAGGGCAGTTCTGGTTTTCCTTCCAGCACTCAAACCCCTGACATTGACATTCCCGCTGCCCTGAACACTGGCCCCAGCTTTCATCCTTGAGCCAGTGGCACCTGAGCCTGGCCATCCAGACCAGTCAGACACCTTCCAGACCCGCAGCCCAAGGCCGGCCCTGGCTCCCGCCCTGCTGGCCACCGAATTTCTTCTGTGCGCACATCATGTTTACAGTCTGTACTAACTGGAATAGGACAAATCCAATTACGGCCATTAGAGACACATGCTGGCCCCCGAACACGGCTTCCTCAAAGCCACAAACGTCAGGGGAACCCTCTGTGCCCTGTGAGATTCAGCCGAGGACAGAACTGACCTTGGGAAAAGTCTTCTTATGAAACTGTTTACCCATCTCATTTACGGTTGGAGCTGGGATGAGAGTGATGGTGTCATTTGAGACAATAAATGTTTACATCTGTTTCTGATGCTCGTGTCCATCCAAACCATTGCTCTCTAGGGACGGGAGGCCACTGCCAGGCAATTCAGTGGGAAAAAGTTAAAAGCATATGCTTAATTCATTAGCACTACTGAACAGGGTTTGGGGGACAGATTACTAGTAACTAGAGGAAACACATGTGGCCAAAAGTTACTTTTCCAATAAGTCTTGGTTTTCCTGCTAGTTCCCAGGATCCACCACCTTGGCTTCCGTGAGCCCCATGGAGTCTCACCAATCATCCACCTCAAAGGGGGCTCTGACATTCTCTGTGCGTTTTCAAAATAGCATCAAATTGAATTTCCTTTAATTTGAAACACATGCCATGGAGCCTTTCTGGGGTGGTGAGGGCAAAGTGGGGGGGGGTGCCCCATTGTGACCTAATGCTTGGAACGGACCTGCTCCCTGCTGGGCAGGACACTGGAGCTAAGAACATAACCCCATAACCCCACCCTCTTTCTCTTTTCCCCTCTCCCCATTCCCTCCCACCCAAGTGAGTTGAGAAATGGCCTTGTACGGCTTCCCTGGATCCAAGCAGGCCCAGTACTCAGCAGTCTGTGCTCACAGGATGGAGAAAGCAAGCGGGGGCCAGTCCCCTTCTGAGCTGAATCTTGGCTAAAACCCCATCTTTTCTCAGGAATGGGAAACAGGGGTGGGGGTGAGGTTGCAAAACAATACAGACATTGTGGTGAGGCAGGATTTGGCTAAAGGTATAGATTTCCAGTAACAGGGCCACATGAAATCTCTAGGTGTTGACATTGAACCCACACCCCCATTTCTTGGTGAAAATTACACACAAGGAATAACAACCACGGCTCCCATTTTTCCATCAACAGCAAGACCTGCAATTTTGAAATTGCTGTCAGTGGATCAGGCATCTGTGTGCGCAGAGCCACTCAACTTTGCAAACGCACGAAGTGTTTCTAGTGAGGAAACAAGGCGACATGGTATTTGGTAATAGAGAACCGCTAAGCGCTTTCCCAGCAGCCTCGTGGGAGGAGCTAGTATGCAAATGAGCCCTTGTAACTTTCCAAGAATGCTTATGGAGGCACGAAACCCCTGCTCCCAGCCCCAGGTGCTCAAGGTGTGCACTCCGCTGGCTGATCTGGAAGCCGGTGGGGGATGACAAAATCTATGAACCAGAGGACTTAACAGATGCTCCAGACCACAGATGGCCCACCCCCCATCAAGAGTTCCGGGTCCAGTGAAGGCCCACCTCCCATAGGTCAAAAATTTAAAGGTTTTTAAATCAATCTGATAAGTGCTTAAATAAGACAGTTCAGCTTCAAAACACCTTGGAAGTTGGAGCTTGATTTTAGGATTCTGGGGCTCCTTGGAGTTCCATGTCAGAACATGGCAGCACAAGGTACATTACCTTCCATCCTGCTCCATCCCACATGCAGCCCGAGCTCCATCTACCCCGCCCCCATCCCACAAGCAGCTGTCCCTTGACCACCCTGTAGGCCTTGGGAGATGTGCTGGAGGCCTGTTCTGTCCGTGGGTATCAGACCCTGGAAGTGGGCTCAGGGACATCTGAGTAGAGGGAGTCCAGGATGGTGACTACCTGGTACATGGTCTAGAAGAAGGGGTATATGGCTTTCAGTCTCATAGACTCCTTGCAATGGGGTGGGAGATATGGCCAGAGGAGGGTCAGAGGCACCCTCTACGCCACAGGACCAGGGCAGGTGTCTTTCTTTTTTCTATATATAGGTATTTTTAAAATTAATTATTTATTTATTTTTGGCCACGTTGGGTCTTCATTGCTGCGTGCAGGCTTTCTCTAGGTGTGGCGAGCAGGGGCTACTCTTCGTTGAGGTGTGCGGGCTTCTCGTTGCGTTGGCTTCTCTTATTGCGGAGCACGGGCTCTAGGCGCGTGGGCCTCAGTAGTTGTGGCTCGCGAGCTCTAGAGCGCAGGCTCGGTAGTTGTGGCGCAACGGGCTTAGTTGCTCCGTGGCATGTGGGGTCTTCCTGGACCAGGGCTTGAACCCATGTCCCCTGCATTGGCAGGCGGATTCTTAACCACTGCGTGCCACCAGGGAAGCCCCTAGGTGTCTTTAGGTCTAAGAGTGGACACCAGCTCCTCAAGAGTACAAGAAAGGGCGACTTCTTTTGCACCTGCTGTGGACCCAGCACAAGGCTGAGCAAATGAAGGCTATTAATTAAGCAACTGGTTGTTGATTGTGAGATAAACTAGTCCAATAAGGCTGGATTCTCTCCAACCTAAAACATTCAACAACCACAAAATTCATTACAAAGAATTTCCAACACCTGCCAAGCATCCACTATATCTGGGCGTACCTCATTTTACTGCGCTTCACAGATATTATGGATTTTACGAATTGAAGCTCTGTGGCAATTGTCAGATGCATTGTCAGATGATGATTGGCATTTTTTAGCAATAAAGTATTTTTTAAGGGATATACATTTTTTTAGACATAATGCTATTGCATACCTAACAGACTGCAGTATAGCGTAAACGTAACTTTAATATGCGTTAGAAACCAAAAAATTCGTGTGACTTGCTTTTTCGCTTTGTTGAGGCTGTCTGGAACCAAATCCACAGTATTTTCAAGGTCTGCCTGTATCTCCCTGGTATTAGTCTAACTGTGACGAGGATGCAGAAAGGCCTTAAGGAGTTCACATGCTACTGGTGTATGAAAACAGTACAGGTAAAGGAAACCTGACAAGCCAATATGCCCAGGTATGTGCAAGGTACACAGAGCACAGAGAAAGGTTACCTGGTGATCCCATTATTATGTTGTAAAGCACTTACATGATGAGCACTCCACCCGCTCCACAGTTTCCTGATCTATGAAAGGGCTGTCAGACGGACTGAATGATACACTGCACTGCATGAAAAATGCTTAGCAAAGAGCTCCTAGTGGTGAATTAACGTGGCCGCTGTTGTTGCTTTTTTGGTCTGGGAATTCAAGTGAGTTGTACCAGGCAGAAAAACCCCATCTACCAGGACTGCGTTTGAGATGTGTGCCTAAGTAATAAAGACAGGTAAGAAGGACCCAGAGTGTCGCAGGGCACAGCAATGCCATTCTTTGCCAGGCTTCCTTTTGGCTGGTCTATCATTCTACACTGTCTACCCAATAAGCACTCGTGTTTTAGTTGGTTTGGTACCTTTATCATTTCTTGAATGTTTCTTGAACGGTGAATTGGAAGCACCTAATGATGGAACCAGGAAAATGAAGTTAAATCGGCTGAGAACTTTGACCAGCACACCATCTGACCTGTGGTTTAGCCCGTGTTTTACAGTGGGGCTTAGAGAACACAATTCTTTGTAAAAGTAGTCAGCTCTCCCACCTGTTAATGTTCCAGTTATAACACAGAGCTCCAAACAAAAGAGAAGCAGATGAGAAGGTGAGTCCAAGTGCTCTTAGACAAAACACCCCAACACATTCACATAGGCAACGTCTAGCATTGTGTGTATTTGTATAATAAATTGTCCTCAGTGTATGTGGTCAGAACATTCATTAGTTGATCAGTGATGGTGGTACCAGAGTCATATTTACCATTTAACATTTTCTCCCACGTGTCATACATAAATGTTAAATACTAAACTTCCAAATCTCCTGTATTCATGGCTCATCTGCATCGTCACACTGGAAGAACTTTCTTTCTTTCTACAAGAAGTTTTTAAATAAGGAAAGTTGAATGTTTCTTTTAAGAATCTGTTTTTAAGTTCAGTGTTGCCTTTTCCTACATGAACCAACCATCTCCATCCCTCTGATCGGAAAATTGGCTTCAGTCCCTGAAGTGAAAGGAGGGAAACAGATATTCACAAGGGTCAGCTAGAAGCAGCAAAAGGAGCTTCACTGGCCAAATTCTAAATTCTCAGGAAAGTTTATCGAATTGTCCTTGAAAACCCAGTTTTCATATCCTCCCCCCCAACGCTGAATAGCACTCAACAAATACCTGTGGAGTGGTTTTCAATGTACGGGCCCTGGACTAGACTCTGGGTGAACATCCGTGAACGAGACAGACCAGCGGCCCTGTACACACACAGTTTTAATCTAGTACAGGGGTTAGCAAATTGGCATTTTTGTGGGCTTCATCCAATCAAAAGAGGGTGGTTTTTCTTTAATCTGAAAATTTCATATAAACATCACAACTTCCAGCTTCTCTTGTATAACTGGAAGTTATACTCGCTCCAACCCCACGCTCTAACATGGCAGCAGGTGTCTGGAGCTGAGTGATACTGTCAGAGCCTGGCTCAAGCTCTCTGTTTGGCCCCAGTCCCTGTATCTGTCCTTCTTTGCTTGCTTCTCTCACCTGTCTAGCCCTCAGGGGCATGTCAGTTTACAAGCCCTGCTCTAGCGGCTTGTCCCATAAAGCAAAGCCAGACAGGTCACGTGCCAGGGTGACAAAATTAGCACCTGCTACTATTTTTACAAATAAAGGTGCTGTCATTATCAATTCAAAAAGCCTAGGTTCTAGGGAGTGTCTCCCCAACAAACAGAACATTTTCACTTCATGGTCAGAACATGAAGTTGATGCTCTGGTTCACATTTTTCCTGCTGAAAGGGAAAGCAAGGACAGGATCGCCTTTGGGACGTACTGTACAGAAGGCGTGACTCTGATGACCAGTCCTGCAGCCGAGAGGAAGGGGAACAACTGTTTCCCAGGGGGAGGCAGACAGGCAGGGGCAGCAGCCCCAGCTACCAGGCACCAGCAGTCATTAGATACTGCCCCCCACCACTCCCCAGAGAATCAACTTCGAGACTCCAACATGCTTTCTAACTAGGGCTTGATTTCAGATTTTATTAAATTCCTTCCTTAGAAGACACCACTCACTTGTTCTCTCAAGCTTCAAAATATCTTCTTGGGCAAGGAAGAAAGTGTGGATCAGCTTCACTGTCTTTGTAACCTTAGCCAGAAAAAACTGCTAGCTAAGAACTCTGTCTAAGAGTAAGACAGGATGAAGTAACTACAGGAAGTGGCTGAATATTCAAAGGTCTATAAAAGCGTCCATTCACTTCAACAAGCATCTAGTGGACCACCCCCCCGCCCACTGCCACTTTGCACAAAGACATAGAGGCAAGAGGGAAACACCAGCTCAGAGACAGGAGCACCCCTCTCGAAGGACTTAAAAGCCCACAATTTTCTAGAGCCTGGGATCAACGCTGGCTGTTTTTGTCTCCTGGAATCCAATCTCTTATCTTTCCCCTGGGGAATTATCCCTCCCTCCCTGTGTGAGGTCCTGCAGAGACTGTCGACTGACAGTCTCACCTTCCCCTGCCTCAGGACTCAACAGGTGACCCAAGCTGGCCCATCACACCCTCTCCCTCCCAAGACACCTGAGCAAAGCAATTCACGGTCAGAAAATACTCTGAAGGTGCTACTTGCCAGGTGGCTCCATCCTGCCTTGTCTGTTCGACTGTGCCCCCACTGGGACCCCCAGTCCCGTCTTGGCACCTCTCCTTTCTAAGCCTGGTACTGCTTCTCCCTCCCTCCCAGTTTGTGGGCCACGCTGTGTCCTCCCAGGAAACTCCTATGCTGTGTTAGCAACACTAGGTTTCTGTTGCTTGCGACCAGCGACCTCTAGCTGACCCCGGAACTCACTTTCTCCGGATGGATGCAACCATGATCTCTTGGGTTTCATAGAAAGACCCGGAGTCTCTGCAGCTGACAAGGACAAGTAGAGATTTTCTTCATGGAAACAAGCACAAAAGAATATGTTCCGCATCAGGACAAAACCCAGCCAACGGAGCTGGCTGGAATCCTTTCTTCCCAGGTATGCCCACTGTGAAATGTTCAGTTTGGATCACACTTTGGGCGGGTGGAAGCAAGCGGATGACCCCACGATGCTCAGGGCCCAGCCCCCAGACACTTGGCTGACCACCTCACAAGGCTCACCCTCCAGTGACTTGATTCCTTGTCCACTCACCAAACGCCTGTGAAAGTCTGCTTGGGACAGGCCTTGTGCCGGACAACCACTGGGGGCCCTTCCGACCTCCAGGAAGGAAAACAGCCAGAACACATCTCCTCGTTGGCCTCGTTATGCGAGCAGAAGCACACACACACGCTTTCTGGTTCTGAAGGATACGCCCCAAGCTTCATGCTCACGAACAACATAAAGTGAAGTGACCGTTTGTAGCTTCACTTCTGCAGAAAATCCCCGCATCTAAGGGGGAGGATCCCAAGGCGGATTGCTCCTCCACCACCCGGCACTGGGGAAGGTCCTCCTGCAGCCTCAGAAATAGCCAATGGCCCAGAGCATTAGAAACATCAAAAGAGCGAGCAACGTGCTGTGGGCTGGAGATTAATTTTTTTTAAGACATTCCCCCCACCCCACCCCCCAAAAAACCAACCCACGACTTTCGAATTTATCCAGGACTTGGTTGTTGGGGAATTTTACCAGAATTACATACATTTTCAAAGAGAACAGTGACTCTCCATCAATCGGACCGAAGGCGTGGGGGCGTTCCTCACCTGTGCTGCAGGTGTGGCTTCCTTCTTGTCCCCTGGGGTTGGTAACAGCTGGTCTCTGCCTGTTCACCTCGGCACCCAGGGCAGCCCAGGCAGTACCTGGCTCAGAGCGGGTACCCAATAATACCTCAGCATCTCAGTAACAAAGGTCTGCTACGTGAAGAAAGGAGGGAGGGAAGGAGGTCTCAATTGGCCGTTTCTTCTAGGCCGTGCCCAGCCTGCAACTGTACAGAATTCCTGGCTGAGTCACTGGACTTCACTATCGTTGTCCTCAATCGGCCCCTCTTTGCGGTTCTTCTAGAGAGAATATGGTCTCTAGATCACAAGAAATGGAAGAACCATGTCTTGATAGTAACTTCCACAGACACAAGAGGAAGAAACCAGGCTGCCCGGATGGATGAGGCCTCAGAGACAAAACCAGAGGCTGCCCTCGGCAGACAGACCCAGGTTTCTGGCCCAAATTGAAGACTAGCTCCCTGAGAGGCCCTAGGTGACTGGCTTCTCTCTGGGGTTGAGAAACGAAATGACTGCCTCTCCGGAAGGTCCGTCCAGCTCCAAATTCATCGAGAGATTCCCGAATGCCCTCACTGTTCCTTGAGCATCTCCGAACAGCACAAACCCTAGAGCAGGGCCCAGCCCTTCTCTCCAGCAATTAAACCACAATGAAATGTGGGGTCTCCACCCCACCCAAGCGGAGAGATCCCCAGGATCTCACCAACTGTATTTAGAAAGCTTTGGCCCAAAGAGTAGGACTCTCCCACGTTCCTACCGCCACATAACTGAGCTTAAAAATCACCCCAAAGCCACAGGCTGTCTCATCCCATCAGCTCCCTGGACACGGCATCCTCCTCCCCTAATGCAGACACAGGGGCTCTGAATGAAGGATATTTGACCAGTGGTCAAAGCAAGGGAGAACGGCAGAAAAATCCTTCTGTGTTCGGTGTGTGGGGTGGGATTTCCAAGAATGACAGCTTAAAAAAAAAAAAAAGTTAGGGCAACAAACGCCTGCAATATTTGGAGAATGAAGCCATCTATGGAATCCAACAGATTAGCTGGTTTCCCCTCCATCTGGTACAACCCAAATGCGTCCATACGAGTTAGGCTAGAGTTTCTCTCCCCAACCCCCAGTGACCCTAACGAATTCCAGGTCGAATGTAGGCATGAGCAATCCACGTCTGTCTGGCATGGCCTCATTATAACTTTATGCAAAGCTGCAGACAGATGTGGCTCAAAATAGTTCCCAGCAGTGGAAACAGAAGGGGTGAAATAAGGAGCAGGTATTTTTTTAAGAATGGGGGGTATCTGTACAGGGATTAAAACAAAATACAGACACCATCACACATCCCTTTAAATAACCCACAGAAAGCAAGAGAAGACACCGTTGCTAATTTTCAGGAGACTTCATCTTACGGATGGAAAAATCCTACTGAAGGAAGACATGCTCGCCATGGCAATCTAATCTAATTGTTTGCATCCTTGTGGCAGCTCTGATCACTGGATTGCTGACCTCAAACTAAGAAGACCTGAGTCCCTCTAGAGAGACAGGCTTTATCCCCAAACAAGAACCAAGCACAGGGGCAGATCCTGTCTTTATTAAAAATGTCGATATTTGGTCGATTACGACGAGTGATTTTTGCACTAATGTTGACTTTTTAAAAATATCGCGTTAAGTTTTATCTTGCTTTTTGACATCTCCAAGTTTGCACCTGAAAGAGTGGGTCATAAGTCTCACCCTATTCTCCACCCTGCAAGAAACCCACGGAAATCGGATTTAGCAAAACCCAGAAAAGCTACAGACACCTCTGCTCTCTTGCCAACTTGCTTCTGACTTTTGGCAAAGCTGCCGGCCGCCCCCCAAGCTGTGGGCTGTTCGTGCCATCACCGAGCAACAAAGGATCACAACACGTCGGCCACATCAGCCTTCGAGGCTTTCTCACGGATGCGTGAATCTGTTTCTGTTTTTTAAATTACCGGGCCGGGCACAGGGTTCGCTGGCTGCCCTGTTCTAGTGTTACTGTTTATTAAGGCCTCCTGCTAAGTCAGCCCTGAGAGGCTATAAAAGAAGAGAAGACCTGTGTCGCCACGGCTCTGAACATTGCCAAGTTCTCCCAAAGCTCTTGGCTCTCCTGAGATTCTGAGCTGGGACACGTGAGAAAGGCCAGGGGATGCCCTAGCCCGCTGTCCATCCCTAGGAGACTTAGCCGGGGAGCAGGGCTTTAGAAACCCCCTGAACTGTGTCTGGACAGGCAGCTCATCTACACTGTGGCCATTGCCCGGATTTATTTTCCTTCCAAATACAATTGGTTCCTATCCCAAATAGGGGGAAAGTGTGTGCGTGCGTGCGCACGCATGCGTGTCCCATTTTAAGGAGGTCTCTGTTTCCACCGAAACGTGACTTAGAATGAGATGGGGTCATTTCCCTCTTAAACAGTTCATCTATTTGTTATGTGCTCCAAAGCTGAGCGTCAGTGGCACGGGGTTACCTGGAGCTAGGAAAGGGGCCCCAGGCAGCCCCACTGGACGTGCTGAGATGCTGCCAATCCGGAGCGGGATGAAGAGCTGGCGCTACAAAGCCCTGTGAGTTCCGACCCAGCCGTGGGACCCCCTTAATGAAAGCAATGTTTGCTCCCCAGCTTCCTTTGTTTTAAATTCTTGCAGGAATATACCGCACCAGAGATGTCAGAGCCTTTCATCTGCCTTCACATTTAAGGCCAAGTTCCTAGCTGCAATGCCCCTTTCATCTAGCAGAAATCTAAATTCTCCCTCCAGGGTCATGCAGGGTCACGACCTCTTCCTACCGAGTTTTCTGGAGGCAAATCAAACTGCCTTCCAGCCTCAAGCCTCTTTCTCATCCCGTCAGGATCAGCTGCATTTCAACGAACCCATTTCTGTCCCTGGATATCTCACCTCCTCACAGCCACTCTGGGGTAGAAAAGGGGACTTTCAGTCCAAGTGAACCCAACCGGAAGGTCACCTTGTGTGAGCCGACCTTGCCAACAAACTCTGAAATTTAGCCCCGACGCCGTCAAATTTGAAAGACGCATCTTGCCGTGAAATGTTCTGAGCTACCGCTACCCAAACTCAAAACGGGGATGGAAACGTCTACTAGACTTCCAAGGGGGAGATGGTTACACGGGAGGGAAACAACTCAGAGCGTCAAACCACGATCAGTCAGAACCCTGAGTTCAAGATCACTTTTAGTCCGGCTGATACAGTCTTTTCTTATGTGTCCTTATTTATTTACCACTTTTGTAAACAGATTCCGTAGTTATTTCCTGGGATCCCTTCCTAGTGGCGCACACTCAGGTCCCCGGCGGTGCTGGGTGCCTGGGAAACGACTGCAAAGCGTTGTGTCTATGCTGCTGGACTCACCCTAAGATTTCATCGTTTAACGAAAAAGTTCTAAACAGATCATTCGAATTATCCTGAAATGCCACACCCCCTCCCTCTCCCCTGCTTCAACTGTACCCACCTCCCCATTTAGCAGAGGGAGCCCAGGGCAGTACCTTCCGAGAACACCATGCCCTGTTGCCTCAAATTCTAGTTACTTACCAAGGTGGGTAGGACTCACGCAAGAAAGGAGGAGCAGAAAGGGCAGAAAGAAATCTCATCAAGCCTGTAACAACCTTTGGCCACCAGAGCGCTTATCAAGCCACTTATCAGCAGTCCTCCAAACACACCTTTTCCCAGGGTCTGTAAACCTTATGCAACACACCGAGGGCCATAGAGGAGGGAAAAACTGAGGTACTCGGGGGCAGGCTCCTCAGCGTTACTGCAGGAAGCAGCGCGAGACCAGTCGGAGCGTCCAAGGAAGCTGACCTCAGCAGGACTCGAGCTACCTAGTCATCGGCTTCTCCGGTCACAGACTGGGATACGGCAGGTGGGGCAGCAGGAAGGGTCAAGCAGCCCCAGGGGCTGTACAGTTATCTGCGTGGTCACGTCTTTGAGGGATTGAGTGTCTGCTAGAGTCCAGACACTGTGCTGAGAACGCCCCTCACGCTTTCTCACGTCATCCTCACACATCTTTACTCAGAAGTCACGGTCAACATCAGTGTGGACCATTGTCACCATCATCACCATCGTCTACATGGTCATGACGTAGCTCAGAAAGACTATCCTTCTGCCTCAAAAGCTGCATCTCCAGCAACGATGCTCCCAGTCCTGACTCACGGGTCACATAACTGTCATTGGGGTCTCTGAAATCACATGGTGGGCGGGCAGCCTGCCCTGCATCAGTGGGAGGCTGCAAACCAGATCCATCCATTCCTCTGGGATGTTCTCAACCTTAAAATGTCCCTTCTGGGGCTTCCCTGGTGGCGCAGTGGTTGAGAGTCCGCCTGCCGATGCAGGGGACACGGGTTCGTGCCCCAGTCCGGGAAGATCCCACGTGCCGCGGAGTGGCTGGGCCCGTGAGCCATGGCCGCTGAGCCTGCGCGTCCGGAGCCTGTGCTCCGCAACGGGAGAGGCCACAACAGTGAGAGGCCCCCATACAGAAAAAAAAAAAAAAAAAGTCGCTTCTTAGAAACGTGCTGGCATATTTCTCTTGAACAACACAGGAGGCAAAGATGAGTCTGTGGAATTGTTGCCTTTTTGTGGTAGAATACATTGAAATACAATTTAAATGTTTTGCTATTATTATTTTCACTCTGGGGAGACACATGTCATTCCTGAGTCAGTGTGGCCAGGTTGATTATCTTGTTAGGTCACCATCCTAGAGCCACACTGATGTCTGCAACTTACCCAGGGGCACAGGGAGAGGGTGGTACCACCCCCAGGCCATGCAGCGAGTCACATCCAGGACACAGGGCAGAGCTCCTGGGTCTGGAGTCTTCCCACGAGATTACAGAGCCCAGATTTTCCACCACAGCCATAATTCCAAACATCCCGCACTGCTCTTTCCAGAAATACATTCCTACTTGTCAGCCCATGTGGCTCGGATTTTTGTTTGGAAACATGGTCACTGTCACAGCACCACAATGCCTCCCTCATTATGTCCTTGGAGGGATTTAACAGATGGAAATTTCCCTCAATTTTCAGGAGAAAAGTGGGGAGGAACAGAGCAGGGCTCCTTGCTGGGGGCCCTGCAGCTGACTCCACTGGCCATCTGAGAGTGAGGGGCTTCACTCCACAGCCAGGTGCACAGTGGCAGGTGCAGAGGGACTGCCCTGCTATGGGGTACCATTAGCACCGAGAGCTCTGTGATGGTTCATTTTTTATGTGCCAACTTGGCTGGACCATGGTACCCAGATATGTGACCAAATGCCAGTCTAGATGCTGCTAGGAAGGTATATTTTAGAGGCAATTCACATTTAAATCAGTAGACGGCGAGTAAAGCAGATCACCCTTCATAACGGGGGTGGGCCTCATCCAATCAGGTGAAGGAGAGGGCAGAGAGGAGGGAGGTGCCCTGAGCAGGGAGGGAATTCTGCCTCCAGGATGCCTCAGACTGAAGAGTGCAACATCAGCTCATGTGTGTGTGTGTGTGTGTGTGTGTGTGTGTGTGTGTGTGTGTGTGTGTGTGTGTGTGTGTGTGTGGTGTGTTTATATACACATAGATACCTACACACACACGTCCTATTAGTTCCATCTCTCTGGAGACCCTGACAGACACAATCCCCCACCATGTCACAGGACACTCCTGTTTTTGAAGTATTCTCACGGAAAACAACCCCGAGGGCACAGGGATGTAAGCACGTGGGCTACTTGTCCCTACTTATTATCTTATTCTCGGCAAATTTTCCATGGCCTTAAGACGGGATGTGTTTTTCTCTGGTGTGGAGTTTTGTTTTTGTTTTTGTTGGCAACAGTGGGGCTGCTGGGGGGAGGGTAGGGGCGGGGCTTCCTAACGTGGCCAAGGAGAGCCATGAGCATCCCTTGTCCCGTGGGTGAGCTGCTATCTCCGCCGCCTCCCCAGGGGCGAGAAGGGCAGTGCCCAGGATGCACTTGGTTCATTTCTCTTTGGGGTCCCAGATCTTCTGGAAGAAACAATGGAAGTTATGGGCAACAGCTCTGGGAAAATCCACATTCCCGCACACGTCTATAGGGATGTGAGACCTCTGGCAGCACCCACACACCCTGGGACAGCAACGCCTCATGTGTGGGAGAAAGACCCGCAGACAGAACCTCAGTGACAACAAAGACAAGGGCCTCACAGGAAGTCACCAGCGTTACTGGGATCTACTACGTGCTGGGTGCTATTCGAGCGCAGGTCTGGAAGAACCAAGTGTGCAGAAGGATGTGGGGAAACCAGAGAACTTGGATCTCACACCCAGAAAACACCTCTGGGAGCAGCTGGTCTCTCGAGCCTTCACTTTCCACGTGAGATACAGTAACTACAGCATCCCTCCTGAAGCTTTTGGGTCCTTAAACGCAGCCAAAACAACCATTCTCCAAGAATGCCTGCAACCTTGCAAGCATCCTTCCGAGATACAGCCGGATTTTTGCCTCTGCCTCCATGTGACCGGAGGGCAGAAGAAGGAAAGACACCAGAAGCTGAAAACCACCCAAAGTTCAAGACTCTCTGTTTAGGCCTGAGGCTCCAGACCCCTGCGGGTTCCCAGCATAGCCAGCGGTGGGGACGGGATGCAACTCACACCCTGGAGAAGTTTTGAGACAGCAAGAGGGTCTGCTAAAGAAGAGGGGGTGACAGCTAAGGGGTGGGGCTGGAAAAGCCCTTGGTGTGTGCTACCCTCGTCCGTTTAGCTCAATCCAGTCATTCTTCAGATGCTTCCATTTCTCCAAAGGTCCAAGTTCCCTAAAACCCATTTCCTCACTTCGCGATCTTATCCAACATGTTTTAAAGTTTGCCAGTGGACCTGTCCATATACCAACAGAGAATTTTTGGATGGAAGGGAAGAAAGAGGGAAGGAGGGAGGGAGGAGGAAAAGAAAGGAAGACAGAGAAAGACCATCCAGGAACATCTTCCGTATAAAAGTTATGTCGCTTGTCTGACTTCAAAACGCTCAAGCCTGGCTATTGTCATTTTTTTTTGTTTCCCCGGGTAGCTCACGAAACTCCCAAACACCATATTTAATCCTTTCCCCCTAGTGTTTAAAATGAATCAGGGTCAGGGAAGAGGGGAAGAGGTAAATCAAGCTGTGAGGGGAACGTTAGCAAGTTAGCTAGAAAAAGCCACAGACCCATGGCTTCATCTCGGGCCCTACACCACAGCTCAGAACTGGGAGACAGGATTCGCACCAGGTCGCAGGGCTTTGCGACAATCGCTTCCCGCAGCCAGTGCTCAGGGCTTGGCAACAGGCAGAGAACTAAGGTGGTCTCCAAATGTCCCCTCCTCTCCTCTGCAAAGGCCCCCCTGCCCCAAATTTGCTTAGCTTTCTTCTTTCTCCTTCTTGACCCACACTCTGGGATTCCTACCAAGGCTGCCCTCAGTCCTGGGTTCTGTGAAGCTAATTTGGTCAGAGGACAATGCCAGGAAGATAAGCATCAGAAATGACAAGTGTCAGGGTGATGGGGACGGTAGGAGAAGGTGACCCTGATCACTGTCTGAGAACAGAAGGCAATCAGTGACAGCCCGTCCAAGGGTCCCTCCCCAGCACACATCACTTTTATGACCTGGCCCCATCCTTCCTACTGTGGGCTGACGGTATGTGCAGGAGCTGATCAGACACAGCCCGGCAGGCAAATTCTGCAATCAGGGTCAGCTTCATTTTGGGGGACCTGGGATAAAATGCAAACGTGGAGCCCTTGCTTCAAAGAGTATTAAGCATTTCCACCGCTGTGCTGCACACCTGAAACTAACACGATATTGTAGGTCAACTATACTTCGATTTTTTTTTTAAAAGTATTAAGCATTTCAAGATGGCAACAATACGCTTTAAACCATGAGGGTCTTTCTGACCTGGAGCCCTGTGCACGTGTCCAGGCTCCCCGCTGGAGCCAGCCCTGCTTGCCATGCTGGACAACAGGGTGACTTTCCAGACCTCTCCCAGATGCACTGAGAGGGTTCACGACCTGGTTTGAAACACATTCGGCCCCCCAGGTTCACCCTCTTTTGCACTTCATCCTCGAGGTGTCAGTGAAACAAGGTGGGTATGTGAGGCCCATCGAGATATCACCCAGGGTGCTCAGAGGTTAGATGGCTCGGGATGAAGGAACCCCTGAAAGACCCGAATCAAGGGGCTCCAAACACAGTGGCAAAGTTGCCTTTGCGGGCCAAGGGCTCCAGGAAGGCTAAGAACCCCTAGTCAGGTGCAAGCAGGACGCCCAAGAGACCCCAAGAATACCTAGAGACATCTAGAGCCATCTGGTCCAAGTCCCAGACTGTAGAGACCAGGAAGGCAAAGTCCAAAGGCTGGTGACCAGAGCACGGTCAAGCCCTCTTCGCAGTTTGCAGGATGATGTTTCTGCAGAAGGGGTTCCTGAACTGAGTCGCTGCCCACGGCCTCGGGAGAGAGTGAGCTTTACAGCAAGGAGACCCCACAACTAAGTCAGGTGTCACTGTCTCGGTCCTGCAGTAAGAGAGTTCTTAGGGACCGGAAGGGCCAAGGGGGAGCTGTCCGGGGCAGGGGGTGACAGTGGGCAGGAGAAGCCAGCCTGGGGAGGACCCGTGGGCTTGCCCCCACAGGAGGTAAGGAGCCTGGAGCCCATGGAATTTCACCCCTACGGGGCAGGTTCCACGAGGTCCTGCCAAGCCCACCCCTGTGCTCCCTAGAGAGCGGGCTGATTTCAAGGAATCTGAAACTCCTTGGAGGCTGGCAGGGTCAGCAAGGGGGGCCAGGCCCACTTAGCCCCTGGGGCAGGAGATAACTTTCGGGGCTTCTTCCCTCCCAGAGGGACTTCTCAGGTGTCTAATCCCTCTGGCCGGCTCATTTCACTCAGAGGGAGGGCTCGCCCTTCCACCGGATCAGAAACTCTGGGGTTGGGTTTCTCCTGGGCCAGACCCTCAGAGGGGATGGGGGTCACACCCTTGACCTGCAGACCTGACCTGGGCTGGCAGGAGAGCCTAGCAAGGGCTGAAGGCTGTGCCAGGCGGGCTCTGGGCTGACCAGGCTGGGATGGGACCAGGTCATCCCGGAGTGTGAAGAGAGGGGCCTGGCCCAGGAGCCCCCGCCCCCAGGGCTGACTCACTCAGGAGTGTTGATCCAGATGATGTCCAGGTGGCAATAGTAGACACACTCTTTGTCCTTGTAGGTGAAACATGTACAGCGCCGGGCTCGGTGGTGCACGGGGCCCCCCTTGGCCGCCTGCTCCCCAAACCGACCAGGTCCCTCCTCCTGCCCAGGGCTTCTGGGGCTTGGACCGCGCACTGCTGTTGTGGCCACAGTCTCCTCTGCGTCCCCCTCCGATGTGGCGGCAGAGGGGGCCCGGGGCTCGCCGCTCCTGCCAGCGTCCCCAGGCTGGGGGCGAGGCACCAATCCTGCAGAAGGCAGATTGAGGGGCTCCTGAGTTGCCGAGGGTGCAGGCCCCGGACACCCACCATCCCCCAAAACCCAGGGGAGGGGGAGCCAAACCTTCTGCCAAGTTTGCAAGCTAATGGTACTTTCTGTTAAGTCTCCAAGCTACGCCCGAGGTTCGGAAAAGTGTGCAAAGCTAGGCGCGCCGCTTCCGAAAAGTTTGCAAGTTGCGTGCACGCTTGGTGAAAAGCTTGGGCGCTCTTCTCGCCGCGCAGCGCGCGAGCTATCTGTGCCCGCTGAAAACGTGCAAGCATTGTGCAGGCTTTCGGAAAACTGTGCAGTCATTTTGCACAGTTTCGGAATCGTTTGCAAACTTTTGGAAAAGTTCCCGACTTCACGAAATATCGACAAAGTCCGCCCCGGGCCCCGGGTCTCCAGTCTGCGTGTGGGCTGCAACCTCCCGAGCCCCCGGGGGTTCGTGCCCTCAGCTTCTGCCCCCCAGCCCGCCCCCCGAGCGCCTGCAGGGGTGGCGAGCCGGGGCCAGAGGCCTCTGCCAGCAGTGCCCCCTTCCCCGCGCCCCCCGCCCCGCCCGTCCCGGGGTCCTTTTGTGTGCGCTCGCGCCAGGAGCCGCGCGCCGCCCCGCCCGCTTACCTGCGGCAGAGGTCACTGCGAGCCCGAAAAGGAACCACAGCCGCAGCTCCATGAACCCCGATCGGCCGCGGGAGCACCGGGCCGGAGGACGAACGCCTGTGGCCGTGAAAGGGGGCTCGTGCCGGGCACGGCGGGCCTCGCCCTCCGGCTAGGCGGTCTTCGAGGCCGACCACTGGCTGGCTCCGTCCCGGGCTGCGGCCAGGAGTTGGCTGCGACGGTCTCGAACTTCAGAGCGCGCTACCCATCCCGGCGCAGGGCTGGCCGGCTGTGGGCTCCGGCTCTTCTGCTTCCCGCACCACCCCCCTCGCCTCCCCGCCCCCCGGAGGGGCTGGAGCTGCCGCGCAGGGCCTTTGAACCCGGGGCGCACGGGGGTCGCCTCGCAGGCGCGGGGGAGCCGGCCAGGCACAGGGCCGGGTGCGATGGGTGGGGGCCGGGACAGCTGCCGGAAGGCCACGCGCGCACACACTCGCATACACACGCACACGCGCGAACTCACGCTCACGCGCCCACCCCGCCGCGTCGCTGCCCGGACCCTGCAGCTCCCACCGCAGCTCAGTGGGAGAGAGAAAAGGCTGCGCCTGAATCCTATCTTTTATCTCTGGGGCTCTGGAAAGCAGCATTTCTCACCGTTCACCTAATGACACCTTACCCTTGCACAGACCTGCCTGCCAAGGCCCTGGGCGTACTTTACACTCGTGACTCACGGGCACAGGCAGCGTCTGCCCGCCTCTCCCGGGAGCTCAGAGCTCAGAGGGTTTGGGCAGCAATCAGGGACAAAGTCAACCAAGAAGTGGAGCTAGCGGTCCTGGGGTGTCCGTGACTTCCGCACAGTCCCCTGCACTGGGGAGGTGGCTTCGGTGAGAAGCAGGTTCCTCTCTCAGTCGTGGTCTTCCCACCCCACTTGTCGGAGGCGCTCCTAGCTCACTTGAGACTGGTCTCCTGCCCTGAGCACCACAGGAGAGAGGGTCGGTTAATTTCCTTGTTAAACACCCCCTTTGCTGAGAACTGTGCCTGGGCACAGGAAGTACTCAAGAAAGATTTGTCGATGAATGAAAGAATGAATGAATAAATGCTTCCCATGGACTCCGCCCTGGACTGCTGACCTCTGAGCACACCAAGAAGCCCTTAGAGCCCCTCCCTGGCCAGAGTTCCCCGACCAGAGGGAAGGATGCAAAGAGAGGCAGTGCTCCAGGTGGCATCGGGCACTTCCCTCTTGGCCACTGCCTACCCCATCAGCTTGGACTGGATTGGAGTTGGCGTTCCCTGAAAACCCCAGGCAGGGCAGGGAGTCACAGGCCACACAGAGGAAGATAAACAGGTCTGAGGCCCTGGAGTCACTCCTCATGTCGCAGGGTACTTGTGGTGACTTGAACATGTCCACCAGTCCTTTGACACTCCTCCCACAAAAGACACAGTCGAGTACCACCCCACTCCCCTTCAGCCTGAATGACCCACTTGGAAAAAATCGAAGGCAGCAGAAGTGACATGAGTGCCTTTGGAGGCAAAGTCATAAAAGGTGGCACAGCACCCACATGGCTCTCTCCCTTGGGATCCTGGTCCTCTGGACACAGCTACCATGCCGGGAGGAAGGCCAAGCAAGCCCACAGAGAGAAACTGAGGCCTCGCAGACAACAGCCCATGCCAACCACTGTGTGAATGAATGAGCCTTGAGGTGACTGGAGCCCCCAGCCTTGAAGACTTCCAACCGAGGACTAGCCATCCCCGCTCTGTGCCCTGTCTGAATTCTGACCCAAGAACCCATGGGCACAAGAAATGGTTGTTCTGCACCCCACTCTGCGTTGGGCAATTTGTTACAGAGCTGTAGTAACTAGAAAGGTACCCGAGTCCCCAGAACTGAGCTGAGACTTAAACTTCTCCATCACCTCCAGCCCCCTTCCATCCTACCCAGTCCCTGAGTCTAAGTCAAGGTGTGGAGAGGGAAAGATCACATCTTTTAAGATCATTTGTCACCAAACAGGACAAATACCCTACAGGGGCCTCTTCCTCATTTTCTGTGTTGCATGTTTTGGAAATTAGAAAAGTCCAAGACTAGAATCATCTTCTGCTCCTGCCGGGCTAGAACCTGGATCGCTTTGTTATCATCCCTCTCCTCGGACTTAAAATATTCATCGCCTACAAAATGAAAAAATCCTGGATTGGGGGATGGCTGGAGAAATAGAAAATACGGTATACTCATCGGCTAGAAAGAGAAAAGGAGTAGAGGGCAGTTTCCTGGTATATTCAGACACAGGAGAGGTCAGAGCTCTTGGACCACTCTGAGTCTGCTGCCTTCCACAGCTTGGACGAAAACCTGCCCCACCCGGATGAGCCTGCAAGGCACGCGTAGCTACGGAATACCAGCATGGCACTGGCCTGTCCTCAGAGTCTTCTAATCTAGTTGAGAGAAGGAGAGTACGGTCAGCTGGAGAGTCAGAAGAGTGAGAATTTCAACTGGTCCTTCCAGCAACCTGAGGACCGTGACGGAGGTGTCCCTGCCATGACACTCAGCGGCAGCCACGCACAGGTGAGAAAGGTCCCCCCTTTTCTACTCCTTCAGTCCTTCTGACTGCGCCCAGGAGGCTCCTCAGTTGGGTGTGTCTTTAACGTTCTAACAATCGAACATTTTTGTGCTTAGAGCCGTGAGCAGGCCACAGAACCTAGCTAGGATTTTTTCTCGTTTTTTTGTTGTTGTTGTGCTAACATACGTATCATGTAAAATCTACCATCTTAACCGTTTTTCAGTGTACAGTTCAGTGGCATTAAATTCACTCATAATGTTGGGCAACCATCACTAACACCCATTTCCATAACTCTTTTCATCTTGTTAAACTGAAGTGCTATACCCGTTAGACATTAACTCCTCATCCTTCCCTCCCCGGCCCCTGGCAACCACCATTCTACTTCAATCTGTCTCTGATTTTGACTACCTTAAGTACCTCATGTAAGTGGAATCATACGGTGTGTGTCCTTTTGTGACTGGCTTATTTCACGTAATATAATGTCTTCAACATTCATCCATGTGTCAGGATTTCCTTCCCTTTTAAGGCTGAATAATATTCCATCATATAGATAGACTACATTTTGCTTATCTCTGCATCTGTTAATAGAAACTTGGGTTGCTTCCATGTTTTAGCCAACGTGAATAAAGCTTCTTTGAACATGAGTGTACAAATACCTCTTTGAGACTCTGCTTTCAGTTCTTTTGGGTGTATACCCAGAGGTAGAATTGCTGGGTCATTAGGTAATTCCACTTTTAATTTTTTGAGTAACTACCATACCATTTTCCACAGTAGCTATACCATCTTAGATTCCCACTAACGATGCACAGGAGTTCCAATTTTTTCGTACTCTCCCCAACATTTGCTGTCTTCTGGGTTTTTTTTTTTTTTTTTTTTTTTATAGTAGCCATCCTAATGGGTATCTCATTGTAGTTTTGATTTGCATTTCTCTAATTCTTATTGATGTTGAGCATCTTTTTGTGTGCTTATTGGCTATTTGTATATGTCTTCTTTGGAGAAATGTTTATTCAAGTCCTATGCCCATCTTTTTTTTTTTTTTTTTTTTTTTGCCACAGCACGTGGCATGCAGGACCTTAGTTCCCCTACCAGGGGTCGAACCTGCGGCCCCTGCAGTGGAAGCGCAGATTCTTAACCACTGGACTTCCAGGGAAGTCCCCTATGCCCTTTTTTTTTTTTGCGGTATGCCGGCCTCTCACTGTTGTGGCCTCTCCCATTGCGGAGCACAGGCTCCGGACGCGCAGGCTCAGCGGCCATGGCTCACGGGCCCAGCCGCTCCGCGGCATGTGGGATCTTCCCGGACCGGGTCACGAACCCATGTCCCCTGCATCGGCGGGCGGACTCTCAACCATTGCGCCACCAGGGAAGCCCTGCCTATGCCCATTTTTTAATTGGATTGTTGGGGGGTTTTGTTGTTGCTGGTCCACTTAGGACTTTGTAACATCGTTTTCACTGCATTTAAATTTATATTTATCTTGCACTTATGGCATGTGTGGTAGTAATATAAATTCCTTTCTAAATTAATTTAAGTTTTAAAAATGGAGATGAGCTGGAGAAGCTGGGTTGTGTCCTGATTTGAGCCACTGGATCCAACTGGGCCTGAAATCCACACTCTCCCTGTACTTTTCATTTGTAAAAGCTCATAGTTTCTAGTTTTTTAAAGTTGATTCGGGATTCTGTCGCTTTCACCTGAAAAAAAATCCTGGCTGGAGCACTACCAGTCTTCCTGGGCTCCAGGCTATGCAGTATGCAAAGGAAACAAACATACAATTCACAAGCCGGTGGTGAGAGTTTTAATCATTGTTCTGACCTATGAGAGCACAATTTGTACTATCATTATCCTCATTTTACAGATGAAAAAATGAAGGCTCAGAAAGGTTAAGTGAACGTTCTACAATCACACAGCTGTTAGGTGACGAGTCGGTATTCAAATTCAGTTCTATCCAATATCAGGGACACAGTTCCTAACCGTTAGGCAGCGCTGCTTCTAGATCTCATACCCTGTGTTTATAATCACACCCATTTTCCTCCGAATGTCATCGATGAGTCATTGCTTCTCCATTTGTCTTGTTTCTTTATTCCCATAATCTCTGATGAAAGGTCATGGGAGGGAATGGAGACAGCACGCCTCCCCCGCAGAGGACACTAAGGAAGGGTCCTTCTCCCCCTCTCGAGTCTCCATCCCTCCTTAGTCACCCTTTGCTGTCTCTGCCATCAAATGCCCCCCTAAGAGAAGTGATATATCAGGACACTTCTGCGACTCCGCCAACTGCATGGCTAGGGTCCTTCTGTTTAGTTTTCATTAACATTTTCCAAGCTGGTAGATGTGTGGATGTATCTTTGAGACGGTATCTCTCGCTTAAATTTTGACTAGACATCCAGCTGTTAAGAATATTGTGATTTATCTAGCTAAGCATCCCCTCAAGATGCCTCTTCATGTGCTTTATGACTCTTTTGAAGATTGTTTTCCCTTAAAATGAGGGGATTTAAGTGAGAGTAACATAATACGTTATGTAGTTTTCCACTATCCTGGAGTTTCTTCCTCTCGCCTGGCCTCATCAGTGGAAACCCTGGACTTGCCCAGAAATCTGATAATTAAGTGCTTTTCCACGCTGCCCAAGTCTTAGCTGTGCACCTCCCCATCTTCCTGTGGTCACTGGGATCCACTGGAGGAGGTACCAGGCTCCAAATTCCTTGCTTTAAAAGCGACATAAATTGTTTTTCAAGTTCTCAGTGAAATAAAATTACCACAGTGCGTTCCAAACTTCAGCCCTGCCAATTCCGTGTGCTCAAGGGCTAAAAGAAATTAGTCGATCCCCAAAAGAAATCTGACAGCGAGTCTCAAAAAATTTGTTTAAAAGAGATTTTTCCTGTGTTTTCTGTTACGGATGCTTGCTGTTGCTGCCCCTTGGCCATCCCGTTCCTCCAGCTCTGGTTCGGACTACATCTTCCCCTGGAAAACAGCTTCTCCACACACTATATGGTGTGGGTGGGGCTGCAAGGCCAGGCTTGTGTCTCTGGATTATCCAATCAGAGCATCACAGCATATTTGAGATAGGCAGGCCTCCAGAATGGTAAGATACTAAACTTGCTTTGTTTTAAGCCACTATGTTTGTGGTCATTTGTTACAGCAGCAAGAGGAAATGAACACAATCTTGAATACAGTGAATTGAATACAGTGATTGGTTCGGATATAAGCCCGTGAGCTAAGCCCAGCCCTATCAGAGCCAATGGGATTCAGTTCTGGGACTTTGAGTGGGACACTCTTCTCTTTTTCCATGGAGGTGCTGAGAGGACCAGATGGAAGCTTAGAGGTGCTGGCAGCCATCTTGTCACCATGAGGGAAAAAAAGTCTGTCCAAGAATGGAGCCAATATGGAAAGAGCAGAAGTACAAAGTGGAAGTAGGGAGATGAGACTAAGTCTTGAGCCCCGGATCCAACATGGTACACTAGACTTTTCACCTACATCAGCCACTACATTCCCATCTTTGTTTAAGCCAGTTCAAATTAGGTTTCTGCCACTGGCAGTCAAATTCATACTGATATATTTTGTCTTAACTCATTGTGAAATGGGAGTCAGTTGTCAAGACAACTGATGCAGGGGTGAGACATCATTGGGTAGCAACTGGCAGTAGATGTGGCTACTGGTGGTTGCCTCAAGACAGAGTAGCAAGACGTCATGCTGGTTGACTTGGTTGGGAATGAGAAGGGCTACCAAAATAAATATTTTAAACTTTTTAGAACATCTGAGGTTCCATACTTCCAGCAGGCGAAAGACATGAGTACCTGTTCTAAAACCATTTCTTGTGGTAGCAGGAACTACACAGGAGGGGCTGGGAGAGCTAGCTGAACCGTAAAGCAGCATGTTATACAACCATCAGGTGCAGTGCCGGCCCAGAGCCTCGTGGCTGCCTGTCACAAGCATCAAACCACAGAGAGACCGTTGCCTGATGGAAGGGCACAGAGACTCCACCTTTTCCAGCCTCAACCCTTGGCAGAAGCAGATTTAGTTTGGGAATCTCTGGTCTCAGTGTCTGTTTTCCTTCAGCAATGCCTCCAACTCATGCCTTTCCCACCCCCTCCTAAGAGCCTCCACCCAGACCACGGTCTCACATACCCACTCTCAACGTACCTCCGTTGCTTTACCTAAAGGTGGGAATTTCAGGCATCCCAGCAGATTAATGGGCGAGATACTTTTGAACAAGTTAAGTCAACATGCCACAAACACACCTGCCCCTTTTACCTGCCTTGAAGTAGCCTTGACTTTTATCAGAGGAATTTCTCACAAACTGTAACCTTCTAAAGCTCACAGAGGGGTAAGTTCCCATGTCCACCAAAGGCAGCCAGTCACTGCATTTGGGAAGCTTGATTCCAGCAGCTGTCAGACGCCTTGATCTCTATGCGGAATAAAAATATTCACAAAACTTTCCTCCATTCCCTTCACCTCACGGCACGAATCCTGCCCAAAGCCGCTTTAAAGCCCAAACGCTGCCCCTTCTAGAAAGTTCTACCTGATTTGCGTGGTTAAAGGGAATACCTTCTGAATCTCTTAGAGCTGCTGAAACATTTAGACTTGCAGTCAAGGCAACTGGTAACACTTGCGGGTCCTGGAACTGAACGGCACCTAACTGAAATCCTGACACCCCCTAACCTTGCCTAGCTGTGTGGCCTTGGCCAGGTCACTCCACCTCTCTGAGTCTCAGCTTCCTCATCTTTGAAGTGGGGATAAAAGTAGTAGTCATCTAGTAGGGTTGCTCTATGGATTCAATGAGAGACTACAGGTAAAGCATTGAATATAGGGTCTGGCACAAAATAAATAAGCATTTCACACATGTTATCCAGCTGTGGTAGTAGTTAGAATAATTACCGTTGTGTGCAGACTTTACCGATCGATTGGAAGTCCTCTGAGGGTGGCGTTTTCATTACCTAGTGACACAATAGTATGTGTAGTAACTGTAACAATGGGTCCACGAAGCACTCATTGGCTAAGCAGCTCTGCAATCGTACTGATCTCACTCATCTATCCAGTGGTCATCTGACTGCTGGGGGGCCAGGTTGACCTTCACTGAGACAACAAAAATGACTCAGCTCTGCTGGCGTGATTCTCACCCTCCAGCAGCCCAGCCCAGCCATGTCCTTCCTATGGCGGTAGGAGGGGCTCCAGAGAGAGAAAACCCGATGCGCTGACCCTTCTCAAGCCTCTGTTGTTGCCACGTCTGTGAGCATCTCATTGGCCAAAGCCACTCCCTTGGCAAGCCCAAGACTGGGGAGGACACTACAAGGTTACAGGGTCAAGGGCATGGTAAGGGAGGCATGAAGAATTGGACCCCTTAGCAACCAACCACAGGCAGGAACTTAAATCCTCCAACACGCCTAAAATGGTAGGTAAAACTGACCCGAGAAATCTGCAAAAGTCAGCTGAGTCGGACACGACCTTGGGCTCCAAACCTAAGTTGCCAATGTTGCCAGACGTCAGAATTGGCGATTAAAAACAGAGGAATTTACAGACTACAGGTGATTCACTGCTACTGAAGTTTGGGTTTTTTTTTTTTCCTCCTCCAAACAGCTAGCTTTACTTCCTTAGATGGAAATCTTTAACTTTTGTTCCCAGGGTCAGAGAAAAAAAAAGATCTATTCCATTTGCCTAAGTTCCCTTGTGTGTCAAGCACTTTTCTCCTCATCTAAGTCTCCTGTACACCTGGGGAACCGTCCAAACTTCCAAGAGAAGTAAGGAAACGAAGGGTGAGAGGGACATGAAAACAAATGGGAGGAAGAGGAAGTTTTCGGGGGGGGGGCGGGACAGAATCCTAAGGGGCTGCCTGATTCTGGAACTTTCCAAAGTTAGAATAAAGAAGGGACTCCACAGAACTCAAGTTATGGCACGGATGCACCTTCTTCTGAAAGAAATTTCACAATCGCGTTTTGAACGAGCTCCACATTTTCTCCTATAAAAACGCTTTCCTTCTAAAAGACAAGAGAAGCCGCCGCAGCTGGACACCAGTTAAACAAAAGAGTAACGAACTGAGTCTGGAAGTCATAACTCAAGTTCAGAAATCCAGAGAGGCCAGGATTTAACCTGATACCTTCTCAGAGATGAAGAGCTCTGAGACGCAGCAAACTCTCCGGCTGGGACGTGGTGATGAATTGGGGGAGAAAATGGAAACAGTTTGCTTTTTTTAACCTTAGGATTAAACTCTTAGTTCCCAGAGATGTCCACGGGTGTCACAGTGAAAGTGAACTTAAAAGGGTCCTAAGTGTGTTCCTTTATTCATTCAACAACCGTTTGTGAAGCAACTGTCAGGAACCAGATACCATTCTAGATACTGACGTTAGGACTTGAATGAGACGGATGCTTCCGTGATGCCTGCAGGCTATCAGAGAAAGACGATAACCAATGAACATACAAATGATTAATTCACATGGATTTGGGTTGGGATAAGTTCTATGAAGAAAAATGCATGAGGTGAAGGAGTAGAAGTGACAGAGGGGTAGGGAGGGGGCCCCCGTTTCTTTTACTATTTTTATTTTTTAAATGTTATTGAAGTATAGTTGATTTACGATGCGTTAATTTCTGCCTTACAGCAAAGTGACGCGGTGATACATATGTATGTGTGTATATATATACATATATTATTTTTCATATTCTTTTCCATTATGGTTTATCAGAGGGGCCCCGTTTCGAACGGAGTGGAGAGGGAGGTTGCTCTGAGGACGTGCCATTTGAGCAGAGACCCAGAGCTGAAGGAGAAAGCCCCGCCATGCGAAGACACGGGAGAACGTACCAGACAGACAGAACAGCACGGCGGGAATGAACTTGGCATGTTCCAGGAAGGGCAGCAGGTCCAGACTGTTAGTTACTCTCCACAGTATCATCTGATCTGCCTTCCGAGCCCGGATCCAGGGCGGCTCACTCCCCTCCCCGTTTAAGCCGAGCGCGGTCTCCCATTCTTTTTGTTTGTTTGTTTTGTTTTTTTGTGGTACGCGGGCCTCTCACTGTCGTGGCCTCTCCCGTTGCGGAGCACAGGCTCCGGACGCGCAGGCTCGGCGGCCACGGCTTACGGGCCCAACCGCTCCGCGGCATGTGGGATCTTCCCGGACCGGGGCACGAACCCGTGTCCCCTGCATCGGCAGGCGGACTCTCAACCACTGCACCACCAGGGAAGCCCGGGTCTCCCGTTCTTGATGCTCCTGGGGAGACTCCCGATTTGTCCCTTACAGTGTTCTTCAGAGTTGTGACCAAATGCCCATTTCTGTGATGACCTGGTGAGTGTCTGGTGCCCCCGTGGCCTTGCTGGAAGGCAGGGACCACGTCTCCCTGTTCATCGCGGGGGCTTCAGTACGTACTCCAGGACCTGACACTTAGCAGCATCTCCCCAGATGCACTCGGCACCTTCTGTGCACTCTCTCCTTTAATCCTCGTGACAGCGCTGCCACGAGGATACCAGCATTTCATCTGTGAATGGTTATATCCTCATTTCACAGGGGAGAAAACTGAGACAGCGTGGGGAAGTGACCTGCCAAAAGTCTCACGGTTGCGGGAGAGAGGGGCGTCAGGATTTAATCCAGGCCTGTTTGCCTTTAAAACCCAACCAAGGCACCCCACCCTCTGGAGAGGCGATGTGTTCAGGGGTGGGCATGTGACCCAAGCAGAGCCAGTGATGAATCAGGCAATACTGCTGGGGCTTCTGGGGAAGAGAAGTCACCTCCATGGAAGATCGGATGGGGCCGCTGAGAGAAGCAGGTCCACGGTGACATCATCTGAGGCACTGGGTCAGCCTCACCTGAGTCAGCCCTGCACATGGACGGCCAAGACTTCCCGTTCTAGGGTGGTGGGTCTGTGTCTTTGCCTGGAACGTCAATATTTTCTAATTGATGGGGCATTCTGGCAACAGTCATCACCCTCCCTACTGGGGTTAGTGTTTTATGGAAGAAACTAAGATATAAATATGTACATATTTGACCAGAGCTGGTTACACATTGAGTTTTCTAGAAAGGTTTCATCCCCTCCCATGTTCTCAAATTTCCTACGGTAAACCAGCTGTCCCCATTCCCTGCTGTGGCTATCATAGCTCCGGAAGGAATGAGATGCCTGGAAAGTCTGGTGGTAAGAAAATTCTGAGCCCTGTCTGCCTTTTCCTCGATACCATGAATAAATGATTAGTTCGTGTCAAATGCTGAATTCAGGTAACAGTCATGTGATCACTGTTAAACCCAGGAGAGATGAATCCATCAATCACCGGCAACTCAGGAGCATCGTGCTTGGGGCCCAGGGGCAGGCAGAAGTGTGACACAGTCTTTGCACTTTAAAAGCCTGTGATCTGCCAGGGAGATGAAGGAAAAGACAGGGGATTGTTCGAGCGCAATGCAATCAGGGCTAAGTCGTGTCCCGCGGTCTGTGTGGGTGATGGGCGTTCAGAAGATGCAAGGCTGGTTCTCAGATGTGATCCCTGCAGCAGGGCTGTCACACACACTCCACCACCACGATTCTTGCCCTAGCTGGGGACTCCCCAACCATGAGTCACTCCATCTCTTCCTTTTTCCCTGTAACTTTTTTTCCTCAAAGTTTTTGCTTTAGAGAGATGGCATCAGCTACACAGACACCAGTCTCATGGGCCATAAAGAGAAAGGAACGATAAAATGAAACCTAATGAAAGCACAAAACAGCATCATGCAACATCTAACCAGACCTGATCGTGTGCCAGAGACTCTCAGCTCCTGGCTGGCCCTCTTTCTGCAGAAAAGGGAAGTGAGCAAGTGTTAGGGAGGTGCCCAGGCTATGCTATTGGCAAAGAGATACTGACTGTCTTGGAGGCAATCAGGATTGAAATAGAATTCGGGAGTGGCCTTATCAGGAGGTGATTAGTGTCAATGTCATGTTCCCTGCACCGTCTAAGACTCTCTCACTCGCCCCACTTGGGCACACCTGCAGGGTAGCTGTGGGCGAGGGCGTCAGCATCCCAGCACTAGTTCAGATGCCACTCAAAGTGTTGGCTCTGAGCACCAGACCTGTATCGTCCTTGGAGAAACGGAGGCAAGAATGATCCCTAACCGGCTCGCAGCAAGATCGGGAGGATTTTAAGTGAGATGACCCTGTGTGCAATGACAACTCATCATAACTCGACAACTCTAAACTGCTTTATTTTTTCTGCAATTATGACGGTGACGGTGTTAACGACCAAGACCCACAGCCTGCCTGCTGGGGCGAGTGGCTCAAGGTTTATTTATCTGGCACTCACTATGAATGCACCCTTGTCTCAGACACTGTCCCGTCCCTCCCGGAGTTTAGACTTCAGTGGGGCAGGAAGTATCATTCCAACAAAAGCAAGGTGACAACTTTGACGACAGCTGCAAGGGATGAGCCCAAGTTGCTAGAACAGGGCAAGCCAGACTGGTCTGAGGAATCAGAGAAGACCTCCTGGGAAAGCGCCCAGTGTTGGTGAGGGGAGAACAGGTGAGAGGGAACACCCCTGCCATGCAAATGAGCAGGTCTGGGCAGCCAATGGGAGAGCAGCTCCAAGCACCTGGCGGAGATAGATGGGCCCTGGGAATTTCCACCCCGTATCCTTCTGGGCAAAGGCCAGGCCGGCCTCACAGGGAGCCGATTGATCCTGGGTGAGGGTGTGGCCAGGGAGGCCCACGCCGTGTTCATTCCAAAGGGCTGCCTGGGTGTTGCCGGGGTGAAGTGCTGCCACCACCCTCCGTTCCCATCACCCAGGAAGCCTCGATTTCCCCGTGAGAGCGCCTTGCTGACCACATAGCAGTGGAACCCGAGCCAGGCACGCCCAGACATTGGTGCGAAAGCAACCCTGGAATCACTCCTTTTGCAAAGTGTAGGAATTATTTATAAAGTTGAAAACTTCGATGTATCGTGTCTGTTTCCGGGAGACCTAGGGGCACCACAGGACACAGTCTGGAGACAACTCCAGAAGCTCCGTCTCAAACCCCCAAATTCTTCTTTGCTCCCAAAATGCATCTCTGGAGCAGCTTCCCACTGCAGTGATACTGAGTACGATGCAAGCACAGGAGGGGATACGGTTCACCCTCTGCACGGCCAGATGTGAAACCCAGGAGGTGGGTTTCTGCCGAGTTGAGTACAAATCATAACTTATTAGTAAGATTAAAAGCTACCATTTACTGATTCTCCGCTATGTACCAGTCACCAGGCTAAGCTCTTCCCTTACCTCATCTCATTTAATCTTCATGTCAGCCATGGGGTAGATAGCCATATGATCCCTTTTTTGCTATCTGGGAAACTGAGGCACAGAAAGATCAAGTAACTGGCCTTAGGTCAGAAAGCTGAAAAAAAGAAACCAGAAAACGGAGGCACCGGAGCCAGAATTCAGGTCTGTCTGACACCAAACCCAGGCTTTTCATCAGATTCTCACACTCCCTCCTCTGCAGTAGCGGTCTTGCCCTGGCATGTCCCCGCTAATGGAAGGCGAGCTCCTTGGTGTGAGGACCGTGCCATTGTCACCTTCATGGCCTCAGCATCACACAGTACCTGGCAGGTGATAGTGCCCAACTGAAGCTCATCAGGTGAGTTTGCAGAACTGAGCTGACATTGAAAATATGTGAACAAGGAGTGGTTGGTGTCAAGACGTGCTCTGGTATCTGGGGTTTATGTTAAAGATAAGCAAACCCAGCCCCTCCTCTGGAGGAGAAGGCGGGAATCCCCTGGGCTTGGGGACCTGTGTGCCTGTCTCCAGCCAGAACTGACTTGCCAAGGGCACTGTCTTGGGAGCAGAGGCTGGGAACATGCAAGGTGGCATCAATAGGACCCCATGGCAATGCCACCAGACCTTATGAGCGTTGCTCCAGGCACCAGCTGCCCCTCAACTTCCCAGGTCCAGTTGCTCACAAGCAAAGCAGTTGTGCAAAGACCAGCAAGGGTGGACTCAAGCCTCTTAAAAGGACACTTGTCATTGGACTCAGGGCCCGCCCTAATCCAGAATGATCTCATCTCTTAATTATATCTGCAAAAACCCTTCTTCCGAATTAGGTCACCCTCACAGTTTCCCTGGGGACATGTCTTTTGGGGAGCATTACCAGTCAACCCACTACTGGCCTCTGGCTCCATCTGCCGTGCAAAACATATTCACCCCAACCCCAATTCCCCACAAATCTCAACCCATTACAGCATCAACTCTAGTCCCAAATCTCATCTAAATATCAACAACTCAAAAGTCCAGCATCTCATCATCTAAATCAGCATGGATGAGACATTGGTTATGATCTATCCCAGGGTAAAATTATTTTCCACCTGCTTACCTGTGCCCTAGGAAACAAGTTATCTGCTTCCACAATACAATGGTGGGACAGGTATAGGAACAGACACTGCCATTCCGAAAAGGAGAAACTGTGCGAAATAAAGGGGTCACTTGTCCCAAGCAAGTTAGAAATCCAGCAGGGCAACTTCCATTAGGTTTCCAGGCCTGAGAATAATTCTCTGTGGCTCTTGGCCCTCTAGCAGCAGGTAAGGAACAGATTTTTGATTTCAAGGACTGAAGCGCGGAGCCCAGTTAAGAGGCTTGGACAGACCAAACAGGAGATGATGATGGCTGAACCTGAGATCAGGGTGGTGGAGTAAAGAATCATGGTCAGATCAGGTTCAGAAAGTATTCTGGGGGCAGAGCCAACTGGATTTTGTGATATTGAATTTGGGAAGCAAGAGAACAGTGAGGGAAAGGACTCAAAATGCCCTCGAGGATTTTGGCCTGAAACTTAGGAAGAGGGAGTGGAGGCAGACGTGTTTTGGAATGCGTGGAATTCTGAGTGAAGCGAATTTTTCATGCCATTTCAGAAACTGAAACTAAGGGGTGGGCAGCCCCTCTACCCCAAGATTAGAGGGTCACACCCCAAAGTCCTTTCCCTTAGCACTCAACGAGTTTCTTTCTTTTATTCCATCCCTCATCTCTACTTCAAACTCAAAGCACATTTCCTATAGAAAAGCTTTTGTGGGTGAAAAAGAGAAAAGAGTTATCTTGGAGGCCAACTCTGTAACCCAGAGTCCTGGGAGGGCCTCCCTCCAGCCCTGGGACCTCCTACCCACCCCTCTATCACTTAAGAACAGCCAGGAGATGCTAGGGTCTACAATATTTTAATTCTTGCTTTCATTTTCCCCTCAAGTGTTCCTTATTAGAATTGATCTTGGGGGCTTCCTATAGCTGAAACTTAATAAAGAAACTAAAAATAATGCTTGCCACTTGCTGGGCACCTGCCAGGTGCTGCATATTGACACACAAAATGGATAATACACAGCAGCAAGGAAGGTCATTTTATCCCTGTTTTACAGATGGGGAAACTGAGAAGCAGAGAGGCTCAGAGACTCAACTACAGTCTGAAGATTTGGATTGGGAGCTGTCAGCAGATGGATTGCGTGTAACGCTTTCAGGATCGGCTCATCTTGGAAATAAATGTGGACCGAGAGGACATCTGGAGATTGAGACCTGGGGAGATCCAAAGTTTAGAGCTGGAAGATCCAGAAAAGAGGACAGAGAAGAGAATCTAGCTGTGATTCAACCCAACTGGGCCACTTCTCCCCACTGATAAGGGCGGGAGGGTACAGATCCAGACATCCGTGGTCACTCCCATATTCCCAACACCATTTACCCACCAGCTCATCTGTTTACTCAACAAAACTTCTTGAGACGTGAGCAATGGGCAGGGTATTACCGAGGTGCTCACTGGCTGGAGGAGAAGGTTTGTGGTACCAAATCATTCGAATTCTGCATGAGTTACCTATGAAATGCCTGCGGGTGGGGGTCAAGTTTCAAGTCGGGATCAATGTACACCCACCCACCAGGTCACTTAGGTCAATATGCGCACCTGACTACATTGATCCGGATAATCTCCCAAATAAAAAAGAAAGCTACCAGGCAACTCAAAGAAACAAAATACTGAGAAAATCTGTTTAACTGTTGTTAAGCATTTTATAATCTAGTGGAACTACTATATAGGAAACCAGGATCACACAGATGCTGTTAGAACACGGCAAGTTCAAATAATGCATAAATACAGTAAAAGTTATGAATGCAAGTGCAGAAGAAAACCCTTGCATATATATGCAAATGATTTTCAACCAGGGTGGCAAGGTCCTTCAATGAGGAAGAGACAGTCTTTTCAACATACGGTACCAGGAAAATTGGAAATCCACATATAAAAAAATAAAGTTGAACCCTTACCTAACACCATATACAAAACTTAACTCAAAACTGTTCAAGGACCTAAACCTAAGAGCTAAAACTACAAAACGCTTAGGAGAAAGCTAGGAGAAAAAATTCATTACTTGGGATTTCGCAATGATTTCTTGGATATGACGCCAAAGGCACAAGGAACAACAAGAAGAAACATACTGTTCTCCACAGTGGCTGCACCAATTTTCATTCCCACCAGCAGTGCACCAGGGCTCCCTTTTCTCCACATCCTCACCAACGCTTGTTGTTTCCTGCTGTTTTTGATAATTGCCATTCTGATAGGTGTGAGATGCTTTCTCACTGTGGTTTTGACTTGCATTTCAACGCCAAAAATTAGAACTACCATATGATCCAGCAATTCTACTTCTGGGTATTTATTCAAAGAAAATAAAAACACTAATTTAAAAAGGTACATGCACCCCTGTGTTCATTGCAGCATTATTTACAATAGCCAAGATATGGAAGCAACCTAAGTGTCCATCCATAGATGAACGGATAAAAAGATGTGGTATATATATACACAATGTAATATTATTCAGACATAAAAAATGAAACCTGACCATTGGTGACAACATGGATGGGTCTGGATGGTATTATGCTAAATGGAATAAGTCAGAGAAAAAACAAATACAGTATGATTTCACTTACATGTGAAATCAAAAAAACAAAACAAAGGAACACACAAAACAAAACAGAAGAAGACTCATAATACAGAGAAAGAACTGGTGGTTGCCAGAGGGGAGGGGGAGGCGGAGGGGGGACTGACAAAAAAGGTGAAGGGGATTAAGAGGTACAAACTCCCAGCGAAAAAATAAATGAGCCATGGGGATGTAATGGACACATAGGGAATATAGTCAATAATATTGTAACAACTTGGTATGGTGATAGATGGTCTCACTGCAGTGACCATTTCATAATGTATAAAAATATCGAATCACTATGTTGTGTACCTGAAACTAATATAATATCGTATGTCAACTATAACTCAATAAAAAAAACCAAACAAGTTGGATTTCATCAAAATTAAAAACATTCGTGCATCAAAGGACACTATCAACAGAGTAAAAAGGCAACACGCAGGATGAGAGAAAATATTTGCAAAGCACATATGTGATAAGGAACTAATACATAAAATATGTAGAGAATACTAAAACTCAACCACAAAGAAACAGATTCAAAAGTGGCAAAGGACTTGAATAGACATTTCTCCAAAGAAAAAAAAAAGTACAAATGATTAATAAGCACATGAAAAGAGGCTTAGCATCACTAATCATTAGAGAAATGGAAATCAGAACCACAATGAGATATCAATTCACACCCAATAAGATGGCTACTGCTGAAAACAGAAACTAAGTATTGAGAGCAGGGACACAAACAGATATTTGTACACCCATGTTTATAGCAGTGCTATTCACAGTAGCCAAAAAGTGGAAGCAACCCAAATGCCCACTGATGGTGGAATGGATACATAAAACGTGGTACATACTGCATACAGAGGCACATTATTCAGCCTGAAAAAGGAGGGAAACTCTGACACGTGCTGCAACAGGGATGAACCTTGAAAACATTTTGCTAAGTGAAATAAACCAGTAACAAAAGGAAAATAGTGCCAGATTCTATGTATATGAAGAGCTGAGAGGAGTCTAATTCCTAGAGACAGAAAGTAGAGCGGTGGGTGCCTGCGGCTGCGGTGCTCAAACGAGTGGGGAGGAAAGGGGAGTTAGTATTTAATGGGCACAGAGTTTCAGTTTCGCAAGATGAAAAACGTTCCAGTGGGGTACGACCCAGCAATCCCACTCCAGGGCATGTATCCCGAGAAAACTCTAATTGGAAAAGTTACCTGCACCCCTATGTCTGTAGCAGCGCTATTTACAGTAGCCAAGACGTGGAAGTAACCTAAACGTTCATTGACAGAGGAATGGTTAAAGGAGGTGTGGTATAGGCACACAATGAAATATTAGCCATAAAAAAGAATGAAATAATGCCTTTTGCAGCAACATGGATTATCATAGAGATGATCATACTAAGTGAAGTAAGTCAGACAAAGATTACATGCTATCACTTATATGTGAAATCTAAAAAATGATACAAATGAACTTATTTACAGACTCACAGACATAGAAAACAAACATGTTTACCGAAGGCGAAAGTCGGGGAGGGATACATTAGGAGCTTGGGATTAACTGATACACACCAGTATATATAAAATAAATAAATAACAAGGGCCTACTGTACAGCACAGGGACCTATCTTCACTATCTTGTAATATAACCTGTAATGGAAAAGAATCTGAAAAAGAATCTGGGAAGAATCTAAAACGGAATCACTTTGCTATACACTAGAAACTAACACAACATTGTAAACCAATTATACTTCGATTAAAAAAAAATGGTCCAGTGGTGGCGCTGATGGCTGAACGACAATGTGAATTTTGCTTAATGCCACAGAACTGTACACTAAAATATAATTAAAATGGTAAATCTGATGTTATCTATATTTTATACCATTAAAAAATAAATTAAAAAGCAGGGGGGGGGATCCTCTCCCCCGGCCCCAAAAGTTACTGATGACAACAGTGGCCAAGTAAGTTTTTTTTTCAGAGCCCTGTAGTCCAAGGGCAGAGGGTGACTCTTTGAAAGAGTAATTAGGGCAAATCATTTCTCTCTCCTCCCAGCTCCTCTGCAAAGCATAACTGGTCTGCAGTGAGCTGTTCTGCATTCTCCACACCGTCTCTTGAAAGGGGAGGTGAAGCCCCCCGGAGAGGGGACCCTGAAATACGATCCTTGTCTTAATGGCCGCTGTAATGCTGCCCTGCGACGCCCAGCACCAGGCGAGGCACTTGGAATGGGGTGGGTCCACACTGCTGGACGGATGTCTGGGCTTCTCTGTAGTTTTCCAAAGGCAGTTTTAGGAAGCGGGGAGGCGGGGGTTTGAAACATAATGCAAGTTTCAAGTGAAAGAGATGTTCCGCATCTCTCATTTTAAACAAGTGCCAGGAGAAAGGCCAGGGAAGAAAGGTTACATGGAAATGAAGGAGGGGGGCGCAAATGCCAGGGGGGCTTTGATTTTTTATTTAAATCCAGTACTAATTGCTAGCTTCTGCTTTCCATGAATGATAAGCAGAGACTGTCCAGATGCGGCTGCGGCCCGGGGCGATCAAACCACACCATGTTGCTATAGAATACGTTTCTCTGGGCGGAGCGTTCCAACAGGTGCTGATTTCCTGGGAGGAACGACCTCTTCACCCCCAGGCGAGAAAATACTCCTCTTGCATACCCTGCCCTTCGAAGCCGGAAAAGCATCTCGGCTAATGTGTGACTGATTCCCTTGGTAGGTGTCACCTCCTTCGCTTTGGGGTCACTTGAATTATAATTTTTGAACTTGCCTGGCCTTTGAACAGACACAAGCTCTCTTTGAGCAGTTTTTCTCTCTGGAGGGGAATTTTAATTTTAAATGCCAATAGCTATACAAATGAAAGCTTCCGTGCCAACTCGGGCTTTGTTCGGAAGAGAAACGTTATTTTATGACATCTTGGAAAATATTTCAAATGAATGGATTCCTTTGATGTTCAGACATATTAAAGACTAAATCACTCCACGAAGTTGCCAGGGACAGGAAACAAGATTACTTCCTATGTGCATGGCTTTTTTGTTTGCCTTAAATACTTATTCTGTATCAGTCCCTTAGATTTCCTTGAAAAGTCAGTTTTTAAATGTACGTTGGCATGGGTTCATCCAGGCAGGACCTCTGGGTCATCCCTCGATTTGATCAAATCCGGGTACAAATCTGACATGTGGGTCCATGGGTCTTGCTGGGGTTTTTTGGTTGTTTGTTTTTGTTTTCCTGCATTGGCTACTTGAAGTACTTTAAATTCACCCTTTTCACGTGTCATTGAGGAATATACGATTGTTTCCTTGGATTGCCTGACGTATTCTCTTGAGCGCAGTCCTGCCTCCTTCTGCAAAGTGTGTGTGTTTGGGATGGGAAAGAGGTGCGGAAGTCTCTGGAAAGTTGTGTCAGGGGATTAAAAAAAAAAAAAAATTCCAGACAAAGCAGGGGTAATGAAGTTAAAGGCTGACGTGCAGTCCGCTCTGAGACTTTCAGATTTCGTTTTTGCCATGGGTGCATTTCCCCACAGAGTCAGAAATACCGGTACATTTTCTGGGAAACAGAGAAGCATTGCGGGGAAAGATTGGGCGAAGGGTAGCGATGCGTTTGACTTCTGAGGAGGTTCTGTAGCTGTGGTGCCTTTGTTCTGTCTCACAGTAGATTATGAATAAGATTTCATGGTTAGAAGTAGCCTTAGACAGCTGGGGAAGCAAGGCAGGGGCCTCGGGAGAAAATCCTGACATCAACCAAAACGGAGGCCAGATGTTGTCTAAACAAGCTTTGAGAAATAACAATTTGGCAAGAAGCAGAGCCCAATTCTGTGGTGTAATGAATGTTCAAAGCTGTCCAGATTCAACGGAAGAGATGGCTGTGTGCAAAGGGACATCTTCCTGACGTCAAAAGCCAATGAAAAAACTGAGGGCCTGCAGGGCCGGCCTACAGGTCCCGTCCCCGCAGGCTAAAACGCATGGAAGCTTCACCTGGCAAGGCCGGTTCTGGGACTTCTCACGCCTGCAAACGGAAGCAAAGGGAAGCCTGCATTCTAGCGACGGAACCCAATTAATTACACGATCCGTTCTACACCTTCAGCTGCAGAACTTTGGCAGAAAGCACATTTGTCGTCTCAGGAGGACTTCGCTGTTCTAAATAAATAAGTGCAATTAGGGTGAGAAGCAAACTTGTGCTTATCTGAAAGCCCTTCATCATTAAGAGAGAGAAAGAGGGAGACAGGGTGGAAATGTGAGCCGTGCTCGGTAAGACATTAAATGACTCCAACGCAGACCAGAAGCTTCTGGAATATAAATGTCTGGGATCAGCATTGGCATCTGAAGACGGCAAACCTCTTCTAAACCAGAAGGAGCACGAGCAATGAGATCCTGACCTTCCTTTCATTTCAATCCACCTTGTCTCATTTTAGTCTAGTTTAGTTCCTGGTGTTCTCATCCAGTCCGTGTGGTACTTTTTATAGAAGATGTCCAACTGCAGGTTTGTTTACCTCAGTGGGTCTCAACTGGGGGCGATACGCCTGCTCCCCAGGGGACACTGGGCAGTGTCTGAAGACAGTTTTGATTGTCGCTGCTTGGGGGAGCGATGTTGGCTACCGGCATCTAGTGGGTGGAGGCCAGGGATGCTGCTACACCTACAGGGCACAGGACAGCCCCTACAAGGAAGCATCTGGCCCCAAGTGTCTATGTGCCACGGCTGGGAACCCTGGTGCACAGGAGTGTGCATGTTAAAGCCTTCAGTCATTCAGACAGGAATGCTTACTAGGCATCCCTTTGCAGACCGGGCTCTGTGTTTAGAAACCGGGGAGGACTCTTTAGATGACAAAACACAAAACACAACTCAAATCAGCTCCGGCAGAACAGGGAACCCAGTGACTCTAGCAACTAAAATCTACGGCTGGAACATTTGGGTTGAGAATCCCTGGTACCCTCACACCAACTCTGCTCACACGGACTAACATCTGCAAACAAAAATTTGGGTATGAAAAAAAAATCCAGGTACGCGTTCATTTTATGTGCTTTGTCCAACTGAGACCATGTGCTGGAACGGGCAGAACTTCTGTTTCTTGTCAATGGGGGATGGGAGAAAGAAAAAGGAAAAAGGCTGGAGCCCTTTGATTTTCCATTGTCTTCTAACTCTAGGACTGGACGCTATTCCCCTGGGGTTCGAAACTTTCCCTGGAAAATCATGGTGAAAATAAGTGCAGTTCGTACACGGCATAAATTTAAAACTCCTAGGGCTCAAGCACGTACACTGTGCAATGTAACTCCACTTGGAAATGTCCCCTGCAGGCTTGCCCATCAGTGCTCTGCTGCAAGGGAATCTGTTGAACTTTGGAGCATTTGTAAGTCCTAGGTCCATTTATAAGTCCATGGTGCTAAGCTAGCATCCTCCCCCTGCCCTCAAAAATAAGAAATAATTAGTTTCCCCGAGTATCCACTTTTCACCCATGATCCTATACGTGCTGTGAGCGCTTCACTGATGAGGAAAATGTGATTAAAATGTTCCGATAATTGCGAAGAGCAGAAGAACATCCCACACGTACCCATCACTGCTGCTTCTCCAGTCAAAAAAATGAAAGCTCACTTGAGTTCAAGGGGACATTCATTGTGATTAAAGAATGCCCCAAAAGCAGGGCTGGGAACTTCTCACAGGCTCCTGTTAAAACCATAGTTTGCTGAATTGGAACAAGTTCCCAAACTGCTATCCTCCAAGATTTTCAACTAGAACAAGACAATGGCTTTGAGTGTTAGGGAGTTATACTAACCATGTTGTGCCTTGGTTGAAAACCTGTTATTTAAAAATTGCCTATCTTATAAGAGGTAGAGATTTGCCCTCATTCTGGCCACTCAGAGGCAGCAGAACCTCCACAGCAGCCTTTTTTTATAGTTGGTGGTGTCACCAGGCTGGTGAGAAAAAGGGATGGAAAGACAGATGAGACCATCTCACCCAGCCTTTTATTTATTATTTTAATTAACTAATTTTTTCTTTTTAACCACGTCAAACGGCTTGTGGGATCTTAGTTCTCCAACCAGGGGTTACATCTGGGCCCACGGCAGTGAAAGCCCATGTCTGAACCACTGGACCACCAGGGAATTCCCAGGCTTTTATTTAGAAACCTTACATTTGTGTTGCACTTTTTCTTTTCAGGTACTTTTTACACGTTTGGTACCTTTTGAGTCTCATCATATTCTAAAACTGAGCTTTTTGTGAGGACTGGTATTTTTTTTGTCTCTGTATCTACATGTACCCAAAGGCTAATCGACTTAAACTGGAGAAAAACTCCACTCGGCAATGACTGCCCCCATTTTTGCACACGAGGAAATCAACAATGGACATTTTGGAGGGGTGCTTCCAAGGTAGTGTGGGAAATCAATGCGTGAGACGCTGCAGGTGTTCCACTCGGCCACTGGGTTCCACCGAGAGCTATTTCAAAAGAATTCCCCCCTTTCTAGTGGCTCGCTGTCTCCACTGCAGGCTGAGCTCATTCTTTTGAACCCTGCAGCATATGCATTGAACAGATGTACTATGGTTTATTGAACTTTTTACTTGTGGGTGGACATTTATGCTGCATTCTCCTAAAAAATGTCTTGGGGCACCTGTCAACGTGTTTTTGTAGGATAAAGGTAGAGAAGTAGACATGTTACTTGAAAGTGAAAATGGGCAACGACCACACCATGGATGGACCTCAAGGGCTCCGCCATCTCTCACCTTGACCCTGGCTCTCTGCGGCCACCACTCGATGGTGCCTTGAGGCTTGTTCTGTGAAAACTGAGGAGAGAGCTCATGTTGAGTGAGAACCTTCTGTGTGTGTGTGTCGGGCTCTGAGCATTTAGAATTCTACGTGCTTTTAACCCTGTGAAGCTGGAACAATTACTACCCCCACTTTACAGATGAGAAAACGGAAGCTCATGGCAAGTCAGTAATTTGCTCCAAATCGTAGAACTGATGCATGAACAGAATAGGAATTTAGCTCCAATCTTGCCTGACTCCGGAGGCTGTGCTCGGCACCTCCCCTCCCCCTCCCGGTGGCTGATGGTGGGTGGACAGATGGATGGATGGGTGGGTGATGGATGGATTACTTCCACAGTAATTGATTAGAAATCAGTGCAATTGGTGTGGGGTTAGATACGAAGTTCTCTTCATCTGGTTTGAATTATTACGAAATCAAGATTATGTTGCTATTTTTTCAGGCTACATCCTGGAGGACAGTGATATTTATTTTCTTTTTCTATCAGGTTTAGCTGCTAAATCCTCCTCAGTATAACCTTCTGGATCTTCCCAAAATTGCACAGGAAGAGGAGGCTTTGCTGTGTTCTAAGCCTTCGGCTTCATAGGGTAGGTCAGATGGCCTCACGGGCAGACGGGCACTTCCAAGGTCTTTGTCTTTGGGGCTATTCTGTCCACAGACTTCTGGCTTCTCAGGGAAAACACGTTTCTAGATGTGGAGAAAAGGGAAGCTTCGTGCACTGTGGTGGGAATGTAAATTGGTGCAGCCACTATGGAGAACAATATGGAGGTTTCTCAAAAAACTAAAAATAGAGCTACCGTGTGACCCAGCGACCCCACTCCTGGGTAGATATCCGAGAAAAACAAAAACACTAATTCAGAAAGATCCATGCGCCCCAATGTTCATAGCAGCATTATTTATGATTGCCAGGATATAGACGCAACCTGAGTGTCCATCAACATATGAATGGATAAAGGAGATGTGGTGTATACACACACACACACACACACACAAAATGGAATACTACTCAGGGGATTCCCCACAAAGAGACTGGGTGTTCCCGTGCTGGGCACCCACTGTCCCCTCACTGCTTCGACAGAGCTGGGGAGGGGAGAGAGGAGAGGAACACGTTTCTGAGGCCAGTCTTGCCAGCCAGACGAAAGGCATTTGTGAAACATTAAGCTCCGAGCCAGCAGCAGCCGGAAGTGAAACTGCAGAGGTGAAGGAAAGGACCACAGTGGGCACAGCGTGTGTGATGCTATCAGGGATGTCTCAACCCTGATTGTTGGTAGGGTGACCAACACCCCCGTTTGCCCAAGACTCAGGGGAATCCTGGGATGTTGCGCTTTCAGCCCTAAAACTGGGAAAGTCCCAGGCAAACTGGGACAAGCTGGTCACGGTGGCAAACATCTCTATCCCGTTAGGGATAAAAGAACGGACAGAGCTCATGAAGGCTCAGACTGGACCACTCCCCGAAGCTGGGCCCGTGGCCCTTGATTCTCAAAGGCACATTCTGAAAAAGTTTGATGGAGTTTGGGAACGCAATAAGAAATGCTAAATATTAATGACCTTTCCCCCCAGGCGCTTCTGATTAAATCTGGAGTGTTTATCCCTGATGTGGGCCTTGATGGTGATGAAATCAAATCCCCTTGCTGTCCTGCAGTTCTACCCAGGGCAAAACTCTATTCCACGCAGCTACCAAAGCTAAACCCACAGAGTATATGGCAGGGCCTTGGAAATTGCAAAGCATTATGCAAATGTAAGTAAGATATTATTATCATCCTAGTTTGTGAAGGTCCCTTGTGGTACTGGTGACTTTTTATATGACAAAGATCTATGCTTTTTCTGTGCTGAATTAATAATTCACTTATGCTAATAAAACAAAGAAATCCAGTTGCCAGTGTCTCAAATACAATCTCATTTCCTCCCATGAATTCTAATGTGGCTGGTTTTTTCCTCTTCTTCTTTTCTTTTCAACTGGCAAATGGGAACAGGTGAGTTGCAAAGTCTTGGCATATTTTGAGCCAAAAACGGTCCACGGATTTGTTTTAAGTGTGAGACATATTCCTCTGCTTTTGCTTGGCCTCAGAGGGTACCACCCCCACCCCCACCCCACCCCCGCCCCAAGCTGCAAGTCGTTTGAATCAACTACCCACGTTTTTGGTCAAAGCATGAGAGACCTGTGCTGATGGGACATTTTCACCCCTCTCCCTTAAACGTGTGTGTCTCGTTTGTTCTCCACAAATTTACGTGGTGGGTTGGCCCCATCACAGCATGCTGATGGCCGGGGGATTTCTAAAGCTTTTCGGGTGCTCAGACAGACAGACTCTTCTCTGTGAGTGACCTCTAGTCCCTGGAGATGTTCTAGAATGCGAATTCAGTGATTAAGGAATGTTCAGATTCCTCAGGACTGTTTTCCAAAGCCTTGAATCTCGATTCCAATGGGCTGTCCGTCTCTCCCTCCATCCATTTCTCTGAGCACCAAGATGAACTGGCCCTTGGAGGATGGGATGGGATCGTTTCCATAACAGAAGGATGTCACAGTACTTCCTGGCTGTCCCACCTGCTCTCATTTACCAAGAGCTTCCTGTGTCTGACGCTCTTCTGGGTTCTCTGAATGAGAAGGGGTTAGGGAGGAACACAGACCCTAGGGGCAGACAGCTGGGTTTAAATGCCAGCTCTGCTGCTATTAACTGTGTGGCCTCAGGCAAGTTTCTCAACCTTTTGGTGCCTCAATTTCCTCATCTGTAAAATGGGGATGAAAATAGTACTTACCTGGAGGGTTATAGTGAAGATCAAAGGACTTGCCACAGTGGTGCTGTGGTGAGAGCTGGGGTCCCTTTCAAGGGGTTTGACACCATTTTCAGAGAAATACTCAGATGTTATTGGCCTTTTATATTCAGATTCTCTTAGGAGCACATGGTGGAATTTTCCAGAGACCACACGGAGTGTGATACTGCAACAGACATTGAAAGAGATGTGCAAAAATGGCAAACAATGCCCCTCTTTTCACTAAATGTTTGGTTTGGAAAATATTGCTGTTTTCTATATAAAGATATGTCATGGGTTTATTATTACTACTTTAAAATGAATTAATACATAATTTTAAATAGTTTTCATGTTGATTTATAGAATGATAAATATTGATCACCATTTTGTAATAGAGATTTTGTTATCATTTTGTAATCTTTTCAGGTTCCCAGTCACTTTTAGGGTGTCGTCAAGTTCTGAGACCAGAGCTGCTGGCTAAGAGGTGAAAGGCCCTCATTTAATGCAAGAAACCCAAGAGCTGGTTCTCACTGTCCCTATTTTATGGAAGGAAAAACTGAGGCACAGAGGAGACTCAAACCAGACAGACTCAGAGCAGAGGCAGACTCAAGCCCAGGTTTGTCTGGGTCCAAAGCGTTGAACACATTCTCCTATAAGCCTTTGTTTTATCTGGTGACTCGTGGACGCTGACTCTGAAGATTTTAGGCACTCTGGCTTGTTGACGGCTCGTTGAATGAATGAATGAGCATTCCAGCTCACACTACATAATTGAACACATCTTATTCTGAGCCTTCCTGTGAGCAGAAACAGGTCTGTCTTGGTCTCGGAATCTCGGCTATCCAGCACCAGCTGGACCCACAGGGGCTGCTCAAATGCAAATCGGCCACCCCTGGTGATTTTGGGGGGGTCTCTTCTCCATGAAAGCAAAAGACTTTCTTGTTCAAGGAAACCATCCTCCTTTCTTATGATCAACCCTATCACAAACACCTTGTCTTTTGTTTGAATACCGGAGGAAAACTCTGGAAGCTTAACTGAAGAGGATCTTTCAAACTTGGATGGTGAAGAATGCATATTAATTCGGAAAAGCCTTCCCCAGCTGGCCTTCCCCTTATCTCGACATTTAGTGAACCCCTGAAAGATCATTTAAATACAGACACAACCTGCCTTTTGTCTCTCTGACTTTCAGGGTAGAAAATGGCTGAATGCACCCAGAGGTAGTTCGTATTCAAGGCAGATCTGAAGTCTATTCAGGCCAGGGCTGTGTAGGAAGGGAGAGAGCATGTGCTTCAACAGAGAGCTGACCAGGTGGGACCCTTATGGACTGGGGGCTTTTCACCCTCTCCGTGCCCACCCCCAGTGCTCTGTAATTCCCCCATTTTATGGGGTGGTGTAGCTCTGCTCAAGTGCATCCAGAGATGGGTTGCAACTCCCCAGCCACACGAATTCTTCCCTCTGGTACACCAGGTGTCATTTGAAATTCATACGTATGTAACTGGAAGCTACATTTCCTCCCGGTGTGCAGGAGACCACCAAGCAGTGACCACTGGGCTGATTAATAATATAGCTGCTCCTAGGTTTAGGGTAGAAATCAATTAGATTTCCACCTTTAAGTTCCCTGCTGCTCCAAAGCGTATTATTTCATTCAATCTGTCAGTAATTTCCAACAATCCGCTTATAAAATCAAAGTACAATCCTTAGGATTTTTTTCGTCCATCCCTCCTCCTATAAGCTCTTTCTCCCTCAGATGAGATTGTGATGAAATCTGCATGATGAGGTCCTGATCTCTCGGCGTATGGCGGCGCCCTTGCGCGGTCCCACACCTGCGGGTCTTTCCAGGCAGAGAACCATTACTTCTCCAGCTCTGTTAATGTTTTGTGGCAAATGCGTCCCCCAGGAGGGGACTGCAGCTTTGCTTCCTTTGCCACTTGTGAAAATTGAGTTCTCGCAGCACGGGGAGTCGATGATCATTTCTAATTCCCCCTTGGTGGGAAGCATTTAGCTTTGGGTCAGTTGCACGGGCCAAGGCAGGTACCAGGACAGCGGGGGCAACAAGCCCATCTTTGTCACCCAGGCGCTTCCTGTAGCTGTGAAGCCACCGGTGGTTTAAAATGTTAAATGTTCTTCCTTCTCAACCGTTTCCTTAATTAAAGACCAATATGCACCTTCTGTTCCCAGGCTCCCAGCCCTGAAGGGTTATCTTCTGACACTTTGAAGACAGCACATTTTGAAGTGCTTTTTCCTGATGCCTTCCTGGTCGGATGTGGACCATTTTTATAAGCATCAAATAAAAGACGACTCATCTACAATGACCCAGGAATTGTTTTTCTAATTGGCTGATCTCTACGGGGTGAGAGCTCAGCTACTGACTGAAAAGGTTAAGCGTTTCAAACTTTAAATCTACGTGAAATAAGAACGGAGGTAGCCGAACAAAACAAAGCAGCCCCGGCGGGTGCGGTGTTCTGAGTGGATCCTGGGTGAGACAGGATTAGGGGACCACATGTCAGGGCCACATCACCATCCTTTCGGTTCCTGCCACTCAAAGCTCCCTCCACCTGAAACGTCAATTTTCCTCTCATCCTAAGTCAGCATTCAGGCTCAAGGTACCCCGATTCTGTCGGTTCCCCCAATTCTTTTCTCTTTTCTCATCTGGTATGGTCCTTTTTTATCATTTGACAAATTTTAAGTAAATAACATGCACTATTTTGTTTAATGACAGCTTCTCTACCCGGCTATACCTGGCAGATGGCAGGTGCTGAATAAATATTTGTTGGATACATGGCAGTAAGGAAAGAAGGAAGGGAGGGAGGGAGGATGGATGTGCCCGCAGTGGAGCCTCACCGTAGTGGATACTGTGAACTGCCGCCAGAACCTCTTTAGCAAAGGATTGTTGCCCCAGGTGCCGGAAGTGCTGTCAGCAGGCACTGGGTCCCTCTGACGACTGCCTCAGCTGCAGAGATCTGCCTCCCCAAGGCCATACCCCTTCTCCAGATCATCCCAAGGGTTGGCCAAGGCTGTCATGGTCTGTATTAGAGTTCAGCTTCTCCCTCTGCCCAACCTGCTTCTCTATTCTCCTTTGCACAGCTGTGGACCTCAAGGGCATCCCCTGATAGACCCCGGCACTGAACGCTGTTTCAGAGTCTGCTTCCAGGAAAAGCCAACCTGAGACTCATAAACCTTTCATTGCAAATGGATGTCCCCTAAGCCTAGTTGGACCAAGCCCTAAAACTCAGGTTCCCATGGGGGGTGAGGGGACAAAGTGAGATTCCCAGCTGCATCTCTGAAGTTGAACCATAATGGTTTTGGCAAAAACCTTAGAAGAATGGCCTTTCTCGAACGCTGGAATCCAGCAACGAGGCATCTAGAAGTTCTTGACTGAAAGTAATTTTAAAAGCAGAAAAAGTCACAGAAAGTGTAGCCTGGTGCCTGGCAACATACTAATACCCAATAAATGTTTGTTGAAACAATGAAAGCTTCTTTTCTTTTCTCTCTTGTTCTCTGTTTCTCCCCTAAGAATTTAAAACCAGAAAAAGATAATAAGACTAACACATTCACTCCCATGTAGTTATTTTCTCCAAATCACTTGTTTTTAGCACAAAAGGGATAACTACTTATGATGTATTTTTCCATTACTTTCTTTGTGCAGGAGGTTTTAAAATTAATTTATTCTCTCTCTGCATCAGGTTGTCTTATAATTGAAGATGAGAAGTGTTTGTCTTCCAAAGGCTTTTTGGTGATGTCTTTTTTGCTGTTAACACTTCTTTGTCTACGCTTGTGATCCCTGCCAAATTTATTGTACTCAAGTACATAAATTAGGGGACCACATAGGCACCACTCACATCTATTTGAGTCCAGATGTCTTAGGAGAGAAGTTTTCTTTTTGCAAAACCAACAGAATAACACCTAGATTAACTAGAACATTTGGGGAATGGGTTCGTGTGGATAATTTAATTTTCTGGATGATTTCTAGTTAACCAGAACTCCATTGGTATTTCCCAACCCTGATGCAGAAAACCTTTATGAATGTATTGTTCTACTTGACCCTCTTAGCAAGGACAGCGGACATAATGGAAGATTTCAGAGGCAGGACCTGGTCATGTCATGGCAAGCATGTTGGACTTGGGGGCTTTGGTATTAGTCACAGCCTTGCCTCTGACTCGAGCCAGGACCAAATCCTCTGGTTCTCAGTTTCCTCTACAAAGAAGAAGGTTCAAAGCAAACTTTCAGATTTCGTGCACCCCAACCAAATCTGAAAACTCCCTGGTTCCCAGCAGCAGTATTCATGTTCTTTCATTCCATTTGGCTGTAGAGGTCAATGGAGTAGTATGGGACTTTGGGTTGCATTTACCCTCACAGTAAAAGCTGGTCTTTTGATCTGTCTTTACTGAATGTCTAGTTGATAATCACACATCTGTTCACATTGACTTAACTTCCCATGTCCTGGTTCTTTCTCCTCAAGGTGGAGTGAAGAGTGGAAAAAAAAAAAAAATGAAGTTAATTGGACCATAACCCGTAGATGGTCTACTGTGTGTAGACTCAAGACACAAGTCCTCACGCAACTTGGAAAGTTCCAGATGTGAGGCTACGGAAAGCATACCAGACTGGGATACAGAGCCCGGACTCTGCTTCTGGTCCTGCCAAGGCAAGTCTTTCTCCCCGTTCTAATCTCGTCATCAGTTTGAGGACAGGGCTGTTCTAGGGTCTCTAATAGAATGTGACCTTACCTCCTTAGACCAGAGTTCCTAACCCTCAGCACTACTGGCAGTGAGACTGGATACTTCTTGATGGGGGCCATCCTGTGCCTCGTAGGATGCTGAGCAAATCCCTGGCCTCCAGCTCAGATGCCAGTGGCACCCCTCACCCAAGCTGTGAAATCAAAACTTCCTTCGGTCAACACTTCTCCAAAGAAGACATACAGATGGCCAACAGGAATATGAAAAGATACCCAGTATCACTAATTATTAGAGAAATGCATATCAAAACTACAATGAGGTATCACCTCACACCAGTCAGAATGGATCATCAAAAAGTCTACAAATAACAAATGCTGGAGAGGGCGTGGAGAAAAGGGAACCCTCCTACACTGCTGGTGGGAATGTAAGTTGGTGCAGCCACTGTGGAGAACAGTATGGAGGTTCCTTAAAAAACTAAAAATAGAGCTACCATATGACCCAGCCATCCCACTCCTGGGCATACATCCAGACAAAACTATAATTTGAAAAGATACCTGCACCCCTATGTTCACTGCAGCACTATTCACAATAGCCAAGACACGGAAAATACCTAAATGTCCATTGACAGATGAATGGATAAAGAAGATGTGGTATATATATACACAATGGAATATTACTCAGCCATAAAAAAGAATGAAACAATGCCATTTGCAGCAACACTGAATGGACCTAGATATTATCATACTAAGTGAAGTAAGTCAGAAAAAGAAAGACAAATACCATATGCTATCACTTCTATGTGGAATCTAAAATATGACACAAATGAACTTATCTAGGAAACAGAAACAGACTCACAGACAGAGAGAACAGACTTGTGGTTACCAAGGGGGAGGTGGGGAAGGAATGGATTGGGAGTTTGGGATTAGCAGACGCAAACTATTTTATATAGGATAGGTAAACAGCAAGGTCCTACTGTATTGCACAGGGGACTATATTCAATATCCCATAATAAACCATAATGGAAAAGAGTATGAAAAAGAATGTATAACTGAATTATTTTGTTGTACAACATAAATTAACATAACATTGTAAATCAACTATACCTCAATAAAATCAATTTTTAAAAATAAGACATTAAAAATTTTTTTTTAAAACTGTCTTTGGTCATTGTCTTACGTCTTCAGGGAGGTAAACTGCTCCCTTTTGAGAACCTCTGACTTTAAGGATGCTTTCTTAACCTTTCCTGAGAAAAAGAATCCAGACTTGAGCACATCAAGTCATCAAACATTTGATGGTTTCTCTTGAGAAAATTAGCTGCAAAATAGTGCCCATCTGGGTTTCTCTGCTACCGTGGGATCCAACAGGCGTTCACTCTCTAAGTGCTAAGGTATGTGGAATTCAGCACATTAGCACAGGCAGCCCCAAATTACCATGCTTACTGATGCTAACTGAAGCTTTCAGGAGAGTAAAAGAAATTATAAGTACAAGACTAGAGATACGTCACCCTGCAACATTCTCTGCTTCACGTGCGAAGAATTGAGGTGGTGGCATGAAACAGAAAAGGAGATAGATCTTAAAGTGTAGGATGGTTTCTCTTCTGCTGAGGACAACAAAAGAAAAGTGTTTATTTGCATTAAACGTTTTGAATTAGGGTAAGATAAACCTTCTAACGTTCCCTTTGCGTTCTTAGCCATTGGCAACGTCTGATAACACGTTGCTGACACATTTGTTTGCCTGGTTGGTTCATGAATTGGCATTCTCTCCCCCAAATAAAAGCTCCACAGATCCTGTATGCCTTTTCCACTCCTATGTTCTCCTGTGCCTGCTATGTACTTAAGCACTCGATAAATATTGGGCGAATGAACGGGATGGAATAGTCATGGAAAATTGTCGCTTAATTCTGAAGTCACTGGACAGGAACGTCTCTCGATGCCTTGGCTCATCTCTGATGAGGAGGCAGGTCTCCATCAGAAGAGGGGTGTGTCAAATTACCCATCTTAGAATCTTTCTTTCGTCTCCCTGCCTGGTGAGCTATTTCCATTCGTTTACTTAGCAAGTGTGCGTTAATACCTGCTCTGAGCCAGGCACTATTCCGAGATGAAGACACCATGGGCCCTGCCTCCAAGGAAGTCTCTTTGGGGCCATTTAGGGAGCCATTTCTTACCTCATTGGCCCACTCCACCCACTTCTTTATTTTAACAAGAAGAGGACTTTCAGAGTAGGGTGTGGCTTACGTGCGTGTGTGTCTGTGTGTGGGCGCACACGCACGTGTGCCCACATGCGCATAAGGTGGGGTTCTTTAAACCAAACACAAGCCTAGATATCTGGCCTTTCATTTACGATGGCGTCAAGGGGCTCTGTCTGAATTTCTGCTGGATTCTGCTGAATTCTACTCTGTTTCACGCAACATACACATAGAAGACAAACTAGATTGCCACTGGGGCCAGAGACAGGGCTGGGTCCCGTGCCCAGATGCTGCACGTACAAAACCGCCAATTCCCTAGAGGAATCCGTTCACGCCTGCATTTACCCAGAAAACAATTCCCCTACTTCTGGGTAGAAATCGCCTGGATGCTCAAAAGGGTGTTGAGTTTGCCCCCCGGCAGAAGCTGAGGGAGGCTGAAAGCAGACGTCTGTCGCAGCTGGAGACAAATGTCCTAGATGTCACCAAGCAATTCCTTCTGCGTTTGCAGCCCAGAGATCAACAGGCTGTCCCCAAGCAGGAGACTGGAGAATTAGGGTTAGTACAGACAAGTTAGTACAGTTAGTACAGCCAAATGCATTTGCTTCAAGTTCAAGAGTACGGAAGCGGGTGTTTCATCAGAACTGATGGGAGTTACTGGTGGTTCAGCATGAATCCCTAACCACGCTTTCCTGTATATCATTCCGTACTCATTAACCAACCAACCAACCAATAAAATACCAAAAAAGAAAATATATATATTGACATTATATGATTGTTCCTTTGAGACTAAAAGAAGTGAGAATCCTTTGACTTGGAATGCTCATTAATCAGCTGTAAAGTTTCACTGAAGACACTCATCTGATAAACCTACAACGCAACTTGCCGCCACCAGTTCTGCTGGACTGGAGAGAGAGCTGAGCTTAACAAAACCCGAAATAACTTGGGCTTCCCTGGTGGCGCAGTGGTTGAGAGTCCGCCTGCCGAGGCAGGGGACGTGGGTTCGTGCCCCGGTCCGGGAAGATCCCACATGCCGTGGAGCGGCTGGGCCCGTGAGCCATGGTCGCTGGGCCTGCGCGTCCGGAGCCTGTGCTCCGCAACGGGAGAGGCCACAACAGTGAGAGGCCCACGTACTGCAAAAAAAACCAACAAAAAACGGAGTAACTCAAGAACAAACAACACATGTACCTTTTAGATTAGCTCCATGCTTCCCCTGAGTGTGGGGTGTGTGCCAGGTAGTACAAAGGTGATATTTAACTGGTACATGGATAACCAGTCTTAATACTTTTATTTTAATGCATATCAGAAGATACACACAACTACCAAATTAAGGTTATTTCACAGATATTATTACTTAGGAAAAGAATAGCTTCTTTAAGACAAAGATGATTTAAATGAAAGTATTAAGTAAATAATGTACCCACATGTGGACACATATGGCCAAAAGCAGTAAGATGGTTCTCAAATGATGGAAATTTGGAAATAATGGATTAATTTATCACTATTAGAGTTTGATAAGTTAGCAAAAAAGCTATGAAGATCCATCAGTTGGTGTATCTGTTCCTCCCATGTTTCCATTCCCACTTTTTCTCCCAATGCATCGTGTCTTCATTGACTTCACGTGGCTTCAGGAGGTATAGACATAGAAGAATATTGTGTTGGTATGTAAAATAAGTCTACTTGTTCTTGCCAAGAGTACATGATTTATCTTCATAAGGAGGCATTGCTTTGAATTACAGATTTTTTTCTCTGTTAATGAATAATATTAATTATCTAAGCAACATCAATTCTAAGGGGAAAACTTTGGGATTATTGCACTGTGGATAGTGCCCTCATGTGGCTTCAAACTTTAGCTACATTTAGGAATTTAAAAACACATTTCTAAGTTATGAACCATAAAATATGGCAGACAATGACAGAAGAGACACATGGGAAAAGAAAACAGCACAAGAAAATGTGATAATTTGCCATAACCTAATCCTTTCGTTGAGTGGAATGGGATACCAATATGGCGGCCAGGACGCTTGGTCAACTATTTAGGAATAATCAGACATCCAATTCATATAGGATATTCTTTGTGGTAGTTTTGGTTAAAATGTGAACAAATCACACAAGGCATTTTCATTTTCAGTTTTATTTTTATCAAAACAAAATAATTTAGCCATATAAAGAAGGAAATACATCTAAACAAACCACCAAGAAGCCAATAGCTTCTTGGTTGTGAACAATCAATAGAGTAGTAAGTTCGGAAGAGTTGACTGCATATATAAGGTATTGAGTCACCTCTAGGGCCTCAACTGACTGAGGCTGACTACTTTCCCTGGCTTCTCTTCTTCCAGTGGTGAAGTAATACGCTCAACGTTCTATACTTCAGACTGAATTATATGTATCCCCACATAAGTACAAAGCATGGGTGCAAAGGACTGTCCAAGGTGCAAATCTGGCACTGGATTTTCTGGGTCCTGACACCTATGTTCAATGAGTATCTGAAAGAGAAGGGCAAAAACTTGTGCTTATATATTGAGAAATGTAGTGTTTCAAAAGCCAAAGAGTCTCCCTCAAGAATTATGGGAATCACAACTGAAGTGAGAAGAAATACACAAGCCCTGTTTGCTGTGGTTGTAGAAATATGGTCACCATAGGGCCAGGCAGACCGTTTTCTCCTCCCCATATTGAATTATGTCTGGGGATCTGAGCAGTGGTACATCCCGATGATGATGAGTTTCTGTAACTATAAAAATCGGCTGCACCAGGCAAATTTTGTGCAAAACGCAAATTTCTATGCTGGGGAAAAAATGAATAATGTGATCATTCTAAATAATGAATGTAAATGCAAGGAAATACGTTTTGGCGTGCGGCTGCAAATCGTTCACCGGTCATGCCAAGAACTGTGGCCACGATGCGTTTTTACGAGGCCACTCTTCCCATCTGAGCTTTAGAGGAGGGATTTTAGGAAAGGGAAGTTTAACTTGCCCTCAGGTACCCATCATGCTATTGACAGGGTTTTGATTCGAATCTAGAAGCACCAATCCCCTGTCTTGTTTCATCTCTTGACAAATGAACCATAGGTTCTTCTGGATTGTGAAGTAAAGGATATTAGCTTCGTCCAGAATCTCAAATGCAACAGGAGACATGAGTTGTCTCCATCATGCTTTACAACAAGGAGGATTCAGGTTGTCCATCAAAAAGCACATGACGTTAAGAGCCACTTAACAGTATAGGTTGCCAAGGGGGAACATGAAAGCTCTTTTCTCTATGCATCTTCAACAGGTGAGATCTGGCCAGGTGTAGGTACAGCTGGAGAAAGAAACTTGGCAGTGTCTCAAGCATCATGGTTAGTGGCATTTGTATACCTTGCTCTGAGAGAAAAGGAAAGAATTCAAAGTGCCCTTTATCTTAGTCGGTACCAGCATCCCAGGAGTTATTCTCTGTGGGAGAAGCTGAGACACCATGGGTTAAGGCCTTACCTGAAGGTACAATGAAATTAGCAGTACTGGGGAGAAAGGGGGAATCCCTGATCTTTAAACTCTAGTTTGCCCTGTTCTAAAATAAATTTGTCTTCCCTGAACCATTACACAGCACACACTTGCAGAGTCACTGTAGCAATGATCAATCCATATTACTGAAGTTTTATTTTCAATAACCCAAACTGGGTTCTAGATCACTGATACTATCTTTTAAATGTATCCCTATAGTTGCATTCCACTTTAAGAAAAACCCTAGGAAAGTTAACATTTATAAAATCAGAGATTGTTTGTTGATTTATAAAAGAGTTTTTCATTAAAAAAAATATTCACCTTGGGATGATTTTCAGTAGCCAAGTCCCCTCGGGTCATTCAAAATACATTAAAAAAAATTTTTTTAAACCCACTGAAATATAGCTTTTCACAAATTCATGTTGATATAAAGTAAGGTACACTTGTAAAACATTGCCACCAACTAGCTAAATGACCAGCTGAGACAGGAAATTTTGGTAACCTGCTCACTCTTGTATGAGAGACACGGGGAGTTGGAGATGGAATCAATGTTGCGTCATGTTTGATGGAGGTTGGGATGTGGCAGCCAGCATCCGTGGCTCGTAGAAGGATCAAGCTTCCGCCTAACCTGACTATCCTGAGGTCGGCGCTACTGGGAGCAGTGACTCACTGACCTCAGTCCAGTGGTCCAGCCAACAGCTCCGCAGCCGTCCAGGAGAGAAGCATCTGGATGACCAGTACCTCCCAACACAAAGTAAACCAATCCAGCCCACAGACATGTTGTCCTCCACTCACACAATAGTGTTCTGTTTTTGCTTCTAATTTTTGCATTATGAGCCACCGTTTAGAAATGGGTTGACTGCACCCTCAAATCTAGAGCTCTGGAGAAAAAAACACATTAGAAGGAGCTTCCCCGAGCTCACATTCTTCAAAAAAATAATTGGCTTTAGTTCCCCACAGCCCCCTCCCAAACTCCTTGAGCGCAGGACCCTTTCCCACGGGGACCACCTCCGAGTCACTCGCACAAGGGTCGGGGCCTGAGGTCACATTCGGCACATCTTGTCTTACTCTCTTCTTCCCAGTCGGAGAAACAGGCGCTGAGAGGGCGTGAGTCTTCACCAAGATGCCCCAGCCAGCTCAGGACAAGGTCCCTTTCTCTCCCTCCAGGATTCAGACCATTTTCCTAGACCTCTCTCTCGTTACAGTGGCACGGACGATCCAATGGGTAGATAATGACATCACTTCTGTTTGGTTTAGAAAGTCCACGCAGTGAATGCTTAGCCTACTTTTACCTCCCTTCTCATGTTTTCCTTGGCAGGGCTCGAAATCACTTGGCTACGTATGAGTGCATCTGAAATGACCACAGACATATGCTAAGTCACCCAGGGCAGCTAGTCCCACCCTGACGTTTCTAGAGTTACCCTAAAATTGGAAAATTCACTTGAAGATACGTGAAATCGGACCATCCCTCGTCACAGACAAGGACGTATTAAAGCATCTTCGTGCACGTGAGATGTTCTGCATTGCTGCCCCGCCTTTGAATTACAAGATGTCACATGAACATCCTTACATCAAAGTGAAGCCAAAAGAGCTCGGCTATAAATTTCAAATTGTACAAAACCATACCAAAAGCAAGTATAAAATTTTATTGGAATGCAGCAGTGTAAATGTCTTGAAGTTTTTCCTCTCCCGTTTAAGGAGGAGGAGAAGAGTGCAGTTAATCGGAGGCTTTGCTCACTGCGTCGTCTGACGCAGATCACCTATTTTCTTCTGCACAGGGGCGCACGGGCTTGGAACACTGGCGAATTTTCTCTGTGCTGTTCTGACTTGCACAATACAGAGGCTGATTTAATTTGACAGCAAAGTAACACCAAGCCCCCAAAATAAAATTACTGAGATGTAAAACAGCGTCAAAACTCCAATTAGTTTTGTATCCTTGAAGCTTCTGGAGGAAATCTAAAAGGCTCCCATCACGATGAGCAGGCATCAATTTAAGCTGCAGAGATTACTAAAATGTAACCCTCTAATTGAAATTGCTCGGAGCACAATATGACAGAAAGAATCAGAGGAAAATAAGTGAATTTTTCCCCCTCAAAAATGACTCATTACAGAGACTGTTCTATTAACTTTTAACACAACGTTCCTTTTGCAAGAACTGGAAAAACCAAGGGTGTCAGAGGTCTCCACAGAAAAGGCACTGGGCACAAGAGCTGTACATGCTTGTGTCACTGAATCATACATAAGCACTGACCATTTGTGCAACACTGAAAGATACTTAGTATTTCACCAGATCATGGGCATTTTGAAGTATATTTACAACTTCCATTAAGGAGGCAAATTATTGGGACCAAACTTCAGTTTTTGAATGAATCTGGATTTTGTCTCCAGAATAAACAGATGTATCTCGATGCCCAGTTCACACCCCATCTCTTCTGCAAGCTACCCCAGTTTTCCCAAGTATGCTCACTCCCTTTGAAGCCAACCCCCAGCTCACTAACAGAGGAAACCTGTCACCTTGACTCTGGGGGGGTTCACATTTGTTCGGAAACAAGTCGATCGTGGCTCTCTGGGTCAATGCCATTTTCCCAGATGAGGCAGTGAAGGACCAATGCAGCGGACACAGCTGGGAGTCAAGCCACAGTCATTGTGTAGGTCAAGACTTCTTAGACCTTGCTTCACTGCCAGCTTTGCCCAGCCTGCTGCCTTGTGAGCAGGGCCTCTTGGGAAGGGTGAAGCTGCGTTTGGGTTTCAGAGTTGGTTGGGGAGATCTTAGAAAGACCCCCAAATGGCTTTCCTCTCTGTAGGGGCTTCATGAATAGAGTTCAGTTCTCCTGCCCGCTTGACGGCATTTACTGTGAAGCATCATCTGTCTTTGACCGTGGACGCATCTTTCTCTGGAAGTTTCAGATCTCTATCACCAACCGATCTTCATCATCGCTGCTGGTGTCGCTGAACTCCACGCGAGTTTGCTTTCTCATTCCTTCCAAACTCCTCTTCCTGAGGGTTTTCGAAGGGGCTGCAGGGATCTCCGTGGGCTGCCCTGGGCTAGACGGAACCACACCATCCTTTAGAGCGATGAATCCAGATCCTTGACATTTCCCACTGTCATTTCCTACAGGAGGGCAGGGGACCCGCACTTCCCCACACCCGTATTTCCCCCCCGAAGGGAAAAATGTCTTGTGTTTCCCTTCCTCTTGGTGTGAACTGGCTGAACCTGGTCCTGAAGCTGGTATTTCAAGATGAGTTTTTCCAGTGGACCCCAGTGGAACTGAACCTGAAAGTCTCTGCCCAGATGAAGGTTTCCCTGGCAAGAGTGATGGGGACACGCCCTCTGCTATCGCTTTTCTGTCGGGGGAGCTTTGTGTCAGAGTCTCCCTTGCACCCTGGCTGTGGTCTTGTGGTTCCACACTGTGAATTCCCAGGGTTGTGTGATCTGCTCTTTTCCCCAGAGAAGGACAAAAGGCAGCCACAGAGGTAGCAAGGTCATGGCAGAGAGAGGTTCCTTTGGACTCAAAGGAAGAAGGTTCTTGAGCATCTGAGGAAGTACGTGGTGTGGGGTCTGTGGAGACTTGCTCCTTGGGGGGCGGCAGGTGAGTCTCAGGCAATCCCACGTGCAGACCTTTGCCACGGGCTGGAAGTCTGTCATCAGCCACTGCCACCAAGGAGTCGGATGGCAGAGGTGATCCTGGCCTCACAGCTGTATTCCGAGGACGACGACCCCCATGCTCCCCGGCAGATGGAGAAATCTGCAGCAGTGTGCAAAGGAAAATAAATGGAGGGGCGGAAGGTTAATTGGTCAGAAACGCGGTCCTCAATGGGGACAAGGTCTGGAGGTCTTAACAATTCTTTACAGAGCCTGAACCTCGATACAGCGCTCTCATCAGTTTTCATTAATAACTAATTGGCGCATTAACCCCCGTAAAGTTCCGTGCTGACACACAATAAGCTACCGAGGCAGCTCTGTGTTTGCATCTGGCCTTGTGAAAACCCAGCCGCTCGATTATCCAGCCGGCTCCGAGCATCCGATTTTAAATCATCGCTGCTCCTGCGGCGGGCACTTTATAGTACCGTGCATTTGAGTGTTTCCGGATCAGCGGGTTTTCAAGGCGCGGTCTGGACTATAGCATTTTCATGTTTCTCAGCCCAAAGCCCCCCAGTCTGCCTGGCATTGATGCCGCATTGCAGTGACCTCCGCAGGGTGACAGGCATCTCTATTCAGGTACGAAATAATAAGGGACTTGGGATTTTTTAATCAACTGTGAGATCATCCCAAGTTCACAGCCCAAGTCGCCGTCTGATTGAGCACAATGTCTGGAGGCGTCTGTTTGCCTCACGGGGTTTCTGTGCCAGGAAACCTCTAGGTGGCCCAAGCGAGTTTTGCCACACTGGACACTAACAAGAAAAAAGAGGCATAAATCTAGAAAAGAGATAGGCAGAGACCGCTCAGAACCACAGTTCCCACCTTCGAGGTTGATCTGTCTGTTTCCCTGACAGCTCTTGAACTTGGGTGAGGACAGGTGCTTCCCGAGCTGTGTCTGTTGCCCTCCTTCCTCTCCTCCTTCTCTCCGTCCCCAACACAAAGAGAGGATTCTGAGGCAGCACAAGGTGGCTCCCTTGACAGATTTAGACCTAAAAAGGGGGGAGGCACATGGATATACACCTGAAGTTATAAAGTCAGCCAACAGTCATTTCCTAGGAGTTGATCTGTGTCTTCACGACCAGCTCTGAACTCATAGCCTCCTCTCACGCGGTGTATCTGGGAAATGGATTTGCCGTGAAACGGTTCACGTGGTCAAGCAAAACGTCTCCACTTCTGATAAGGAAAGAAATGGCAAAACCAATTCCCAAGGCAGAAAACCCCCTTGATTACAGATATTTGAGAAGATATTTCATGTGAATCTTTTTTTCATCAAAGTCATCTTCCTGGCCACATGGGTTAATTTGGGGTTGGTCTGAATTCTCTGGCCATTCAACTGAGGGTCGAGAGTAGAAATTTCCCTATCATGTAGGATGCCTTAGTCTCCATGAGGGCGCTGACAGCAGGAGGGAGGTTGGTTTTTGTGTTGCTGTGGTTCTGTGGTGGTGTTTGTGATGTGTGGGGGGAGAGGGGTGACAAAGATATGGCCTTGACAACATCCCCAAAACAGCATCTCCCTTTCAGGGGAAGAGCTGCCCTTCCCTCGTCCTTCATCGGTACTCTCTCCTCCATTTTGTCATATTGGCCTGGGATACAAGTCCGAAGGACCACAGAGTTTCAGCAAGTAGATCCCATCATGAGAGGAGATCAGAAAAACATTCTAGAAGAGCTGTGTCACCAGAGAAAAGCATTCAACCCACTTTTACATCTGCTTTTAGCTTGATTAACGTTACACATGCCCAGAGTTTTTAAAAGTCAAGTGTTTCTGTGTATTAAGAGAAACAGCCACACCTGCCCACCCACTCATCTTTTCCCACTTTGGATTCCTTTTGTATTTATCTCCTTCTCTCCTAAGAACAAGCGCGTAGCACCCCTCCTGGATTCCCCGTTTCCGGTTTGGAGGATAGCCTATGATGTCATGAGGGGAGAGGAGGGTTTAGGACGAGCTCCCCCATCCACAATCCTTATCACCTGCACACCTGGGCACACCCCCTCCCCTCTCTTCTCTCTACAGTCATACGACTATGATGTCATAATTTTGTTTAGGACATCCAGTGTTTACATCGCTAAGCTGAGGAACACGCTCTTCACCACCAAGCCAGGTAGCGTGCTGTGATTACATTGCCTTTCTTGCCAGCACTGTTCTCCCTGGAGTTAATCATTATTTTGTCTTTTTCTTTTGCTTACTTTTTTGTATGGACTTATTCCTAAAATCATCCTCCCACCTCCTTCCCTGTGGTCTTTTATTTCATTTATTAGGTTCCATTTCATTTCCTTGGAAATCTGTCTCTCAAAACTTTCTGACCTGCTCCCAGTGGACCACTGCTCCCTTGGCCTGATGGGGGCTGAGCCCGTGCGCCACCCTCATCCTGGCAATTTTCTTCACCTCCTTGGTTCCTGGACACCCACGCTTCTTTTTCCTGGGTTTACTTTGTCTGCATTCTTTCTTAACGCAAAACTTCCAGCAGCTTCATGAGAAAGGGTGAAATAAAATTGTTTAGACTTTAATTGGCTACTTGTCTGGGTATAGCTGTCTGAATTAAAATTCACCTTCCTTCAGTAGAGCTCAGCTCCACTGAGCTCTAGTTGTTGAGAAGTCTGGAGCCAACATGATTCATGGTTCCCGATCCTTTGGAGGAAACCTTCTGGTTTCTCTCTCTCTGGAAACTCCTAAACTCTTTTTATGCCAGTGTTACCGTGGTCCTGGGTCTATTTCCATTCATTGTCAGGACACTCAGTGGGCCCTTTCAACGTGAACCACGTCTTTCCATTTTAGAAAAATATGTTATTTCTTTGATATATTTTTTTCCTTATTTTTTGTCTTTTCTTTTTCTAGAACTGCTCTTCGTAGGTTATTGGACATCTTGATCTAATCCTCTATTTTTCTTATCTTTTCTCTCCTATTTTCTAATTCTTTGTCTTTTTCACTTGGGAGAATTCTTTCAACTTTCTATTTCAACTCAGTGGTGTCCGTGTCTGCTATCATGTTTTTAATTTCATTATTATTATTAATTATTATTATTCCTTCTTTATAGCATCCTGTTACTATTTCATGGCTCCAACATCTTCCCTTCTGTCTCAGGCAAGATTAACAATGATCTGTTGTCACTGTTATTGCTGAAGTTCGCCTCTTCCTATATTGTCTCTCTTTCTTCCAAGTTCCTTTGCTTCTGTATGTTTTTATCTCTCTTTCCCACTAAAGGCTTCCCTGAGATACCCGGCAATCTTAACTACCTGCTCATGTTTAGGAAATAGGCACTGAAAAACTGGTTAGAAACACTTTACAAGCATAAAATGTCAATCGTGGACCTCCCTGCAGGGTTATCTGGTTGCCCTGTTGATGTGGGGAGACCTGAAGCAATCCCCGTTAGGTCTTCCACACAGGCCGGTCGGCTTCTGCCCAAGGAGTTCTCTGATCTCCTGCCTGGAAGGTGGAAGGCAGGTCCCAGCATCCTGCAGTCGGAATTGGGATTGAGAGCGGGGCCTCGATGTGCAGTGCCAGCCTTTGCTTAAACCCCCTGTTTTCAGTGCAGCCCTCTTGCTCCCCAGCATTTTGTAGAGTCTCCAGAGAGTAAGCCCAGAGTCTTATCTGGAGGCGACAGCGAGGGACGTGACCAGGCTCTGAGAAGCAGGGGCGGGGTGCAGATCTGGGGGGGGGGTGGTTTGAATGCTGCTGATTCTTTCAACCAACGCTCCTGTTTTCAGCCCCACCTGGTACCATGGATTTCTGAATGTCTAGGGCTTGACCACTGTTAAACAAGGATTAAGTTCACTTGGGTCTGCTAATCAGTGACCACTTAGCCTCTGCATTCCAGCCCCTACAACCATGGCGCCATTTCTTCTCCGGTCATCTTGTCCCCTTGGGCCTGGGCATTCCAAACACATTCTTTCACTAATGTCTGGGAGGGAAGTGTAGGAAGTGTATGTGCTCTGTCCTCCACCTTGATCCCAAAAGAACAGACCTACTTCTTATACCCCCAGGGGTAGGTCACTAAGATGATCGAGCACACTAATCTTGAGCAGATCAACTTTAAAAATCCATCAACGTTGCGACAATTTGGGAAAGGAAGCAATGATTTTTCCTTTAATACAAACAATCTTCACTTGTGCACCACGTTACTGAGATCACCTAAAGATGCAGCACCGGGGTCTTTGGTATTTCATTCATCCGTTCAACAGACATGTCCTGGGCTCCTTCAAGGAACCAGGTACCATGTTCAACCCTGAGGAGTTGGAGGACAAGACCAAGGTGCCCTGGCCCTCAGGAGCCTCTGTTCCGACGGGGAAGAGAAACAGAGACAAGTAAGATAATTGAGGTTGTGACGGGGGTCACGAAGGAAATAAACAGGGGGAGGACCCCAGAGAGGAACGATACACAGGAGGCTATGACAAAGATGCAATAAACGGGAGAGGGTAGAGTAATAACAAAAGTGATGATAAACAGGGAATATTATAGAGAGTAACAGTCCCTGAAGGGCAGATTACAGAGAGTAACTGGCTTGCCTAGTTGAGGAAGGCATCTCTGAGAAGGTGACACCTGAAATGAGACCTTCAGGATAAGAATAGCCCTCAAAGGCCATTCCAGACAAAGGAGGAACAGAGGCAGGGGCCCTGCGGTGGATGGAGCTGGGAGGATTCAGGAATCAGTGGACGGCGGTGGTGGAAAGACGGTGGTGAGGGAGCCACCAAGGGCTCAGATCTTGTCGGGTGCAGGCAGCCCTGGGAGGGGGTTTAGATTTTATTCTTCATTCATTGTGAAGAAACCAGTGTTTCCAGCAAGAGGTCTATACCTTCTAACGAGGCACCTGGCTACTATGTGGAGGCTGAAGAAGGAGAGAGGGGAATAGGATGGGAAAACCAGTTACAAGGTTCCCAAAGTAGTCTAGGGGGCCAGGTGAGATGACTTGGCTACGGCAGTGGAAACAGAAATGGAGAAAATGGATGGATTTGAGATCCATCTGCATTCTCACCTATGAAAAATCACCCAAAGGCCACAATGATGAAAAACGTTTCTAGAGCTCCAGAGTTTACCAAGCCCAAGCGCCTCGCTCTAAGTGGATTAAGCTGTGCTCCCACAGTGACAAAACCACCAGGCAATTCATTCAATTCAAAGAAGACGTAAAACCAATTAGTACAGAGAAAATAATCAGATTGGCCAAGCATCTTCTCAGCAGGTCATTTGGGTTTTTAAGCTTAACGAAAAGGTCACGCACGCCTTTGACCAATAACTTCTGACTCATCCGAGGAAGCAAGGGAAGAAAATACATTGATTTAATTTGCCTGTGACCTAACAGTCTACAGAGAAAAGTGCGTTACCTTTAATCATTGTGAAAAATGCCCAAATAATGTCACAGAAGTGTGTTAAGCGAATTGTGACTCTTGAAGAAGGAAAGCATCCTTGCTATTAGATGAATGGCCCTTTTCAAAAGGTCGGTAGGGCTCCACTCAAGGGTTAAAGCACAGAACGGCATCCTCTTTACGTTTCGGCATCACTCTGGGAATCACTTTGTACATCTTCAGAAATTATGGATTCCACCGTCCTATCGCAATCTTTGCGAATTCGACCGCTCTTACGCAATTACCAGAATCTTACTATAGGACCCATCTCTCATCACAGCTCTGTGTGCTGTTCTGCCCCCCCACCCCGATTCAAGGCTGCGTTTTTAATAATTTCCCTCAGAAATCATTGCCCAACCACGTGGAGAGCGGAAGAGACTGCTTCGTATTGTAGCAAATTTAAATTTAGCCATCTTGGAAAGGCGGCAGGAAACTGTAAAATAATTAGAAGGAAAACGGAGTGAAGAAACAACACGATGAAACTTACAGCTTAACTGGTGACATCTTTAATGTCAAGTCTCCTGCAGGCTGTCTCATTGCGAGGCCTTGTTAAAATGCTAACAGACATATTACTCTATTATATCATTATCTGAAAATGTAAGTAATCTGATGCCTTTTCATCAGTTGCCCCAATATACCCCAAACCTCCATGAATTTGGAGTCCAAAGACGCTGAATTATAAGGAAGGGGCAAAAATGAGTCTATCACGTTGGCCTCATTAAGTAAGCTATAAGCATCAACACGATCCCAGGGGTAATCTCCCAGACTACTAATTTATCTGAGATGAAATTGTTTACAAGCAGCCCTGTCATCGAAGGCTGCAAAATGTGCTAGCAATTAAAATGTGCAATTACTTAAGGAAAGCGGGGCAGAACTCTAAAAGGAATCACTATGTGGGCAGCTATCTGCTCATATTCCAAATACTAGTTGAGCCCCTTTGAGTCCATATTTTTTGAGCCCATTTATGAGCCCATATGATGGAGCCTAAATATTTATTGAGCACTGACCACAGTCAACGCTCTGTGCCAGGAACTGTGCTGAACACAGGCAATGTATTCAGTGATGGAGGCAGATACCCTCGTGGAAATGACAGTCTAATGGGGGGAGAAATTCAGCCAGCAAATAATTACACCAAAAAAAAAAAATCACTTACAAATAACAAATGCTGGAGAGGGTGTGGAGAAAAGGGAACCCTCCTACACTGCCAGTGGAATGTAAATTGGTGCAGCCACTGTGGAGAACAATATGGAGGTTCCTCAGAAAACTAAAAATAGAGCTACCACGTGACCCAGCAATCCCACTCCTGGACATATATCCAGACAAAACTCTAATTCAGAAAGATACGTGCACCCCTATGTTCATAGCAGCACTATTCACAATAGCCAAGGCATGGAAACAACCTAAATGTCCATCAACAGAAGAACGGATAAAGAAGATGTGGTACACATGCACAACGGAATACTACTCAGCCATAAAAAAGAATGAAATAATGCCTTTTGCAGCAATATGGACGGACCTAGAGACTATCATACTAAGTGAAGTAAGTCAGACAAAGACAAACATCATATATCACTTATATGTGGAATCTAAAATACGACAAATGAACTTGTCTACAAAACAGAAACAGACTCACAGACATAGAGGACAGACTTGTGGTTGCCAAAGGGAAGGGAGGGTTGGAGGAGGGATGGACTGGGAGTTTGGGGTTAGCAGATGCAAACTATTATATATCGGATGGATAAACAACAAGGTCCTACTGTATCACATGGGGAACTATATTCAATATCCTGTAATAAACCATAATGGAAAAGAATATGAAAAAAATAAAAGTCCAATCAGAAAAAAAAATCACCAAGCATATGTAGCGAATGCTAGGAAGGAAAAAGCAGAGGGTGCAATGAGATGGTACAACGGGGCCCTGACCCCACCTGTATCCACGGAAATGAGTAAAACCACGCATACTGTGAAACCGTTCCCACATGCCACCTGTTTGGGGCTGGTTTTCTCTCTACCGAGTCTGAATTATTCATTCGAGTAATTATTCAACCAATATTTTTTAAGGCTCTATGGCACACCAGATATCAGACTAAAATTTTCTGCAAGTAAATTCATTTGTTTCTGCAATCGTATTACAATTTTTGTTTATAAGGCCTCTGAAGAAGAAAAAAATACGGCTGAAGATGATGAAGGGAAGAAGCTCTATTCTTCTCAGGCAGGGGCTGGGGACATTCATTCCAATCAGAAAACAATCAGAAGTGGGTGGACTGTAGGACGTGGGGAGCGGCCACCCACTTGAGTCCCACAGGCAGAGAGCGACTTGAGAGACAGCCAGGAAAATATATTGATCGAGTACAGCATCGGGTATTTCTGTGCTAGCCTAATGCAGTCTTCGGAAGGTTCGCCTCTAAGTAATCACAAATGAATCTTTTATTTCAGAAACCACTTTCCTTTGTGGTTCTCATCTCTTTTCTATTCCCTTGATGAAAGGCAATGAAGACAAGAACTGTCCCCGCACAGAAATTCTTCACCTAATAGACTATGTTTAGTGCAAATCGGTGTTTAAAATATTGCTTTAAGGGGCTTCCCTGGTGGCGCAGCGGTTGAGAGTCCGCCTGCCGTTGCGGGGCGCACGGGTTCGTGCCCCGGTCCGGGAAGATCCCACATGCCGCGGAGCGGCTGGGCCCGTGAGCCATGGCCGCTGAGCCTGCGCGTCCGGAGCCTGTGCTCCGCAACGGGAGGGGCCACAACAGCGAGAGGCCCGCGTACCGCAAAAAAAAAAAATCTTGCTTTAAGTTAAAAGTTGTATCCTGTCCAGACAACAAGAGAGTGACTTTAAAATACAGAGTGAAAATAGGATGATGAAATCACGTCAGGAAAAGAGATGATCGAAGAAATGCCATTTGAAACGTTAAATGCCAAGACAGAACACAGCAGCCCATCTAGTCTATGTATCGTTATTTTAAAAGTTTCCTATGGCTAAATGAAAATTGTCTATGAGGGTCCCTTCCTGGGGACCTAATTGATACACTCACAAAAGCTTCTCATCTTGCCTCGAGATTTACACGTTGGAAGGAAGGAGAAATTACCCTGTTTCAGCAATTCCGGAGCTCTGTGACTTAACTAATAGCTTTAGGGAAAGAATTAATACTTCTCTATTAATTCTAATGAGAAAAGATGTAGGAAAGTCATTTGCTCCTGTCAGAGAAGGAGAGAGAAGGCAAAGGGGGAGAAAAGCCCTGGAGAGACCCCCTCCCCAGCCTTGCTGATTCTTCCTGATGCTTGGGAACATTCTGAGGAGAACTCTTGTGAGAACAGAAGGGGAGAAGGGTGCTTGCCCGAGGCCCTAAATCACAAAAAGAAAACCCAAGGGAACAAAGGCAATGTCTCCCTTTCTTCCAGGGACTTATTCAAGCCTCTTCATCCAGTATTTAGAAATTGTACCTTTTACGTGTGTGTAATTAGGTAAAGCTTTTACTTGGGAAACCACCTGGAATCACGGCCGTGTCTACACTTCTGTTCCGGAGATGAAAGGAAAGTGTTTTGATCACTTTCTCCGCTCAGATATTTTCTCGCAATGCGGCGAATGGGGCTGGTTTGAAATACTTCCGTGACTTTAAAGCTTGGTTGTGTACAGAATTCAACAACATTCCTTCAGAAACCGAGACAGAGGCCTACAGGATAGAGAGAAATAATGAAAGTGGCTCAGGAACACGCTCAACATCTCAACATCTACCGAAGAAAATGGGATTTGTGGGTCTGTTTGAGCCAGTGGTTTTCAGCCGGAGGTGATGTCCGGGGACTTTCCTGGACATGCGGTACACAGGATGGACCCACGGGCCACCCTGGATGGACCCAGCTGCGAAGGTCAACAGGGCCACGGCTGGGAAACCCTGGTTGAAACCAAGAATCACAAACTCAAAAGCTACAGGGCCAGGCCAATAACAGAAACAAGGGCTTCTGCCTGGCGTGAGGGCTGTGGATGGAGAGGGAGGACAGGCCCAGCCTCCAAGGGCAAGGCTGCCCCTCAGCTCCCACCCACCAAGACCACCGAGGACCAAGCATCCGGTTTGCCGGATGGAACTATCCATTTTCCAAGAGAAACCGGAAATCTGAGTTCCATGATTCCCTTTAAACACTGATAACGAGTTAATTTTCAAACAACAGCGCCGTGCTAACCAACGTATGCGTGGCCTGAGTGCTGCCAAGAGAGGCCAGCGTGAGACCCTTTGTCCATGAAGAGGTTCAAGGGCGCCCACGATGAAGGGAAGGCTTTAGTCTCCGCGCAGGCTCTGCTCCTTTGCAGAAGCAGAGTTTCTTTTCAAAAATACTGTTAAAAAGGTATTTATGGGAGAGTAACCCTGTTTTGGAAAAGTAATTTAGCAGTATCTTATAAAATGAAATTTATAATTATAAAACGTGCATTGATCCAGCAACTGCTCTTTGCAAAATGGAGCAAGAATATTTACTGCAGCAACAGCTGTGGTAGGAAAACCAACAGAACCAACAGGAACATCCAGCAGTACAGGAAGAGTTGAATAAATAAAGATGGTAGAGCTATACTGTGGGATTTTGCGCCATTATTAATATGATCTATCGATCTGTAATATATGCCTAGAGTTATATACAAGATATATTAAGAAGAAAAGAGCTGTCGATGACTATGTGTGGCATGATCTGTCTGTGTAAACCACAAAATAAAGTGTCCATCATGGATGTGATGGCCACATCAGCCCAACTCTGGCAACCTCGGGGGGCCACGAGGCTGGGGATTGTCGAGCTTTCCTTGCATATGTCAATGTTGCTTTTCTGTTGCAACAAGTATGGGATTGCTTTATTCGTTTGAAAGAAAAATCAGAGGCAAATAATGACACTGGCTCTGAAATTCAGACTGAACGTCATGAAGAAAAGCCCCAGAGTGTACAAGGGAGGTCATTTCAATCAGAACACACATCTGACAGAGGGAGATGGACCCTCACACCCTCATACCAAGAGTTCAGTTTCTCAGGATGAGAAAAGGTTGAGAAGACTCAAAAGGAAAAGAAAAATATATTTTCCCATCTCTAACCAAATCTGAAGTATTTCTGTTCTAGCCTCATTTTTTTGTGTGAAATTCTGCCTCTTCCGAGTAATCATTTTCCAATCTCTTTTTTTCCAGAAACCACTTTTCTCTACGATTTAAATTTCTCTTCTCTTTCTCTGATGAAAGGCAATCAGTTTGAGAACACTTCACTTACCATTTTCTCTAAAAAAATATATTTAGTGGGAAAGTATGCTTAAAATCTTTCAATAAGTTGAAACTTGAATCATCCTCAGACAATAAGAGAATGCCTTCAAATAAAGAGAGGACAAATTGTGGGGAAGAGAGAAAACGAAATGACGAACAAAGAAAAGAAAGGAAGCAAAAAGAAAAACCCAGCTAATATTATTTGAATTATTTAGTGCCAAAATTGAATCAAGAGAACCTACTTTAAGGGATCATTACTTTCAAACTTTCTTGACTCTAAATGAAAATTGTAGCAGAAAAAAAGTTCAGGCTTTGGAATATAATTGATGTGTTTAGGCAAGCGCCTCATCATTTCTTAAGATTTACACCCTGAGAAGGAGGTGTTACCCCTGTTTCAGCAATTCTGTAAGCAATATTACTTAACTAATGGCTTTAGGAAAAGAATATCTCCCCATTAAATCTGACAGGAAAAATAATGGTACGGAGCCATTAGCTCTAGTCAGAGGCGGAGAGGGAACTGGTGGGTGACGGAACCCTGGAGTTCAGACTGCCATTTTGTTTCTCTCAGGAAAACGTCTGGAGGCGATGTGTGACAAAGACAGCAGGGCACAAGTGACATGAAGTAAACCTCCCCAGGCCCACCTCTGCCAGTTCACTCAACTAACAAAAGTTGAAAGGGTGAAAAAAAACCCCAACAATTCACAGCTACTTAATTTCAGAGAATTGCATCACCATCCTCCCATAATATTGAACTATTCTACCTTTTCAACAGGATTAGGTAAACCTTTTATCTCAGGAAGTACCTGTCAGAGAAGTTCTCTTTACCTTTCTATTTTTTCAATGAAAGACAGCTGCTTTGATAACGTCTGCCTCAGAGGAATTTTTCCTAAACTATGTTAACGAAAAAAAAATCCAGTTAAAATGTTTCAGTCCCTTAAAAGCTTAGGTACGGACAGAAAATTCAAAAGAAGAGATTCCGGTGAGAAAGAAAGTAAATGAGGCCAGGAGAAAGCACAGAAGAGGCTCCTTCACCTGGAATTAAATATGGGGTTACTGTTAATGATTTAAGAAGCTCAATTCTGCCTCGCTGAGGTAGTACACACGTAGGTGAAGAGAAGAAAATTAGGACATAATTATATAAGGATTTGTATTGTGGTAAATGCCACAAAGGAGATGGGTTATGAGTCATACCACAAGGACACCTAATCTGGCTTGAGAGGAAATGACCAGCCTGAGGAATCATGAAAATGTCACCTCAAAAAACCATCCAAGGATTGGACTGATCTGCAGGTTGCCTTGGGTAGTACAGTCATTTTAACAATGTTGCTTCTTCCGATCCAAGAACACGGTGTATCTTTCCATCTGTTTGTGTTGTCTTCAATTTCTTTCTTCAGTGTCTTATAGTGTTCGGAGTACAGGTCTTTTTGCTTCCTTAGGTAGGTTTATTCCTAGGTATTGTATTCTTTCTGATGAGATGGTAAATGGGATTGTTACCTTTCTGATCTTCTGTTGTTAGCGTCTAGAAATGCCGCAGGTTTCTGTGAATTTCTTTTGTATCCTGCAACTTTACCGAATCCACTGATTAGCTCTAGTAGTTTTCTGGTGGCATCTTCAGGATTCTCTATGTATAGTATCATGTCATCTGCAAACAGTGATAGTTTTACTTCTTTTCCAATTTGGATTCCTTTTATTTTTTTCACCTCTGATTGCCGTGGCTAGGACTTCCAAAACTATGTTGAATAAAAGTGGCGAGAGTGGACATCCTCGTCTTGTTCCTGATCTTAGAGGAAATGCTTTCAGCTTTTCGCCATTGAGTATGATGTTAGCTGTGGGTTTGTCATGTGTGACCTTTACTTTGTTGAGGTGGGCTCCCTCTATGCCCACTTTCTGGAGAGGAATAGTATGAAACCCCAACTGGGTTCTTCAGAGAGAACATAGTTGAAGGACCCACCAGAGGGACAGAAAAACACATTTATCGAAATCTCACTACATGCCAGAGGATTTCTTTCTCCTAATGCAGTTTTCTAAGCAATCATATGTTTTATTTCAGAAACTACTCTCAGTGGTGCTTATTCTCTTCTTTGATGAAAGGCAATCAGTTTAAGATTTCCCTCTCAGAGAATTTTTTTTTTTTTCCCTGAAAGATGTTGAGTGGAAAGCCATGTTTAAAATCAATCCTGAAGTTAAAAGTTTGTTCCCAGACCATAAGCATGTACCTAAAATTTAGAGAGCCACTCTGGGGATGAGGTGAAAGGGAAAACATACAATTACTGAAAACACCATTGGGGATCTATAAGGCCCAGATCGAAATCAAGAGTATCTACCCTTTGAATCATGGTTTTCAATGCTTCTCATTACTAAAGGAGTCTGTAAAGATGGTCCATTTCTCGAAATACGATTGAGATATTTGAGAGCTCATTTGTCCTCAAGATTTGCATCCTTAAAAAGAAACTGATCCATTTCAATGGTAATAGCTGGGAAGAAAGAGCTTCCCTCTTCTCCTTCACTAATCCTGATAAGGGGGGAAAATGGACCAATTTCCAACTAGAAACAAAGACGAGAAAGAAAATATTGGCATTGGCCTCCTCCATTTTGGTTACCCACTCACCTTAGGAAAGCAAACATTCTAAGTTCAGTCTCTGTGAAAAGATAAATGTTCGGGGAGAATCTAGCTCTTCCCTCAACCCTAAACTGCAGTAAAGCTTAATTAGACAAGAAAACCAGGACACAGGATGAGAGAACACTTTTCTGGTTTTGTAACATGTTTAGGTACGCCTCTCACATGGTACTTGGGCATTTCTTTTCTTTCTTCAGAGCACCTGCCACTCTAGTTCTACCTTTTCTGAGGAAAGGCAAGTGTTTGGAAAGCTGAAAACTTTCTCCCGCTGAGATATTTCTCCTAAACAACATTAGCGAAGGAGTCAGGGTAAATAAAATATTTCAATAATGTGAAATCCTGTGCGCGCACAGAATTCGACAGCATTTCTTAAATACTGTTGAGGAGCAAAGGGGACTGAGAGAAAGGGAAGAGAATAAAGGCAGCTCAAAAGACTCTTTGAAAACTTTTCAGACCAAAATTTACTCAAGAATGTATCCTTTCAGCCTGATTTTCTAAGTGGGGTTTTTCTTAATAATGAAAGAAACTCTACTGGGTGGACTCTGCCCATAACTGAAGGACTTTCAACTCGCCCTCAGCTCTTCTCAAGATTTCCAGCTCAAAAGAAAGAGTACTCCTGCGACTGCAATTCCGTAGCAATGCGACTCAAGGAGTGTGTTTTGAGCAAAAGCCTCTATGTGGTTTCTACGGATGCTGGCAGAAAATAAAGGGGGACAGTCATGAGTTCTTTCAGCTGAAGCAGGAAATAAAATACCAAGGGTTGACTCTGCCCTGAGATGAAGAGGCTTGACTCGGAAGTGCACGTAACAAAGGGGAAAAGAGTAATAGCAGGAAGAGATAGACCCAAGTCTTTCAGAATCCTATGAAGTCACTCTTTTGTCCTCCCACCAGCTTTAGAAATTCTACCTTTTATGATGGGAAACTTGAATTCAGGACTTTTTTTTTTTTTTAACTTCAGAAACTCTCCTAGACTCAGGGTCACACCCTTTATCTCCCCCTACATTTAATCAGTCTGCTTAAAACACACTGGAAATATAAAAGCTCAGTTACACAACCAAAGGCTTTCCTGGAAATACAGGCAGGACTCCCAGCGCAACATTAAGGAAAAAGAGAGGCTAAAGAAGAAAGAATACCGCCCCAGAAATAAATGTTAACCCTACCAAACTCATTAAGAAATTTGATTTCTAGATTTTTTTTTTTTTTTAAGAACAGCAATTGACATATTAGGACCGTTGAGAAAGTCAACGCTTTGAGGCATTTAAGAAATCTTTACGTCTTTCCTTGAAGATTTCTACTCCATCACCCATAAAGGGAGTCTGTTTTGCAAGTCAAAACCACTTTAGGAAGGAAGACCCAGATCCTACAGAAAGTGGGAGATGCCCCTTAACCCTTGTCTGGGAAAGAGTATAAATAATGTCACACATCCAGAAAATTCCACCTGGGGAAGGAGTAGGGAATGGAGTGGAAGATGAGACTTGAGGTAGATATACAATTCTGCATAAATGATATACAGAGGCGAAGGAGGTTGTGGGAACAACAGAATTTAAAATATGCAAATTTTGGGACTTCCCTGGTGGTCCAGGGGTTAAGAATCTGCCTTCCAATGCAAGGGACGCTGGTTCAATCCCTGGTCTGGGAACTAAGATCCCACATGCCGCGCGGGGGCTACTGAGCCCGCATGCCACAACTGGAGAGACCTGCCTGCCACAATTAAGACCCGACGCAGCCAAAAATAAATAAATACTTTAAAAAAGAAAAAAATTAAAAAAATAAAATATGCAAATCTTGCTCCAGGGAGAGAAGACAGTCTTACAAACTCCTGCCTTCAAGCAGTTTCTGGAATCCTCGCTGGGGGTGGTCCCGAGCAGGGTCGGGCTGGGGTCACCACTGCACCTGACCACACAGCTGGCCCCTGGTTATTTTCTTGAATCAAAGACAGTTGGTTTGATAAGACGACCCCCCCCACACACTCCAAAATTTTCTCCTCATAGAAGTCCCAGGGTCTGTTTAAAATGCCTGGAGAAAGAAAGGATGACTCAATTACGTATGTAAAACTAAGGTCCAATAAAAGGACGTTAAAGAAGGGGAAAAAAACCCAAAAACCCGGAAACGTCAGCAGTTGTCATGGAAAATTTATTCAGGAAATCTTCTTGACTTCTGTCTTAAAATATGTTATTACTAAATTCAAATCAGGAAAAGAATACACGGCTTAAATTATCATGGAGTAAACTAACATAATGGTTTTGAAATAAAGTAGTTTACACTGTTCCTGTGAAAGCTGAGAGAAAAATAATGAGACAATAGTATAACATCTATCAAAGAATGAGGGCTAGAAGCACCGAAGAGGGGGTTCTGGTAAGCTTTCTCAGTCAGACCTCTCATGAAAATGTAAAAAGAAGAAAAGTCACTGTGGGGAGAGCATCAGAAAGATGGGAAATGGGCTTGAACCCCAGAGGATGCTGGCACCCAGAGAGACAGGATGACAGCAGCCTGCCAGGGAGGGGAGTCATAAAGATGCTCACGGCAGCTTTCTGCCCCTTCAAGGGGTTTTCAACTTCTCTATGCAAAAGCAACCTTCAGCACTTGCATCTTGAGAAATAATGAGTCTATCTTATCTCAAATATTTCTCTCGGACAGAGGAAAACAAGCCTGCCCATTTCCCTTGTAGAATACCCTCCAATCCTGTATGTTCACCGTGAGCGTCTGCCAAGCACACTTCATTATTATAAAAGTTCTCTCAGGGAAAGAAATCCCTACCGAGCCTCTAATAAATACGAGGGGGGAGGGCAAGAGGAGGTGAAATAGCAAGAGGAAGATGATAAAATTTAAAATAGGTTTCAGTGTAGAAATGCACCCTGCCTAGAAGGTCACCCCTGATTACAGCTTCTGAGTGTGTGTTCTGAGCCAGAATGGGGCAGCTTTGATGCTGTCTCCCGCACATATTTCAAAGAGAAGAGAAAATTAACCCCTTTCTTTCCAGGGTTTGGCTTGGCAAAGAAAGAAAGTGAAGGTGACCTTTCATCACTCGTGGAGTGACAGGACTTGGAGGATGCGCGCCTCCCTCACCGACCTGGCTTGGGGTCTGGGTGTCTGGCTGAGTGGCCTCAGGTCACAGAAGGAAATGCCTTATCCAAGGGAAGCAACCCAGAAAGCAAAGACGGGCAGAGGGAGACACAAAGGGAAGTGGGGGGAGAGAGAGAGAGATCAAAATAGACTGATTACAGGCGAAACTGGGGGGTCCGGGTGCCCAGGTGACCGGACCAGCCTCCCACCCCTCTTAAGAGGCAACCGATTAAGAGCTGGAACAACTGACAGCCCAGGAGTCAACCCAGCTGCAGGAAGAGCCCCACGCCACGCAGACGGGGAAGAGATGACAGAGCACCCCCAGGCTGACCGGAAAATGCAGACGTGAAATCAGACATGAAAGGACATTCAGGTCCATTTTCAAGCACATGGGGTCCCCCCGGGATGGGCTGGGCTGGAAAGGGGGGTCTGAGGGCCTTAGGGAAAGGCGGCCGGATGAAACGTGGGTGCCCAGTTAAATCTGAATGTCAGGTCAACAATGAATCGTTTTTAGCATAACGTGTCTTATTGCTATGTTTGGGGGCATACTGTGCTAACACGTATATGTTATATACACATATGTGCACGTGTGTATATACATGTACGTATTTACTGTTCGCGTGAGATTCGGCTTTAACTGGGTGCCTGCATTTGCACCTGCTGACTCTGGCCCCCGGCGTGAGGCGTGGGGAAGGGGAGCTGGCTGGGCTCAGAAGCAACTGCCCGGGCAGCCACCGCCTCCCCGCAGGCTCCAGGCATTGCACGCCGCCGTCAACCCAGGGACAGATTGACTCAGGACGAGCCATTATTATCAATAAAGCCGCCTCTGTGAGGAGGTGCCTCGCAAAGGTTTTGAGTGGGGACTTGGTCCCAACAGCCCTTGGTGACGAAATGACTTATGAGGGTTCCAAAAACCCTGCGGAGACGAGCCCACCAGCAAAAGACAAAAGACAAGCCCACCAGCAAAAGACAAAGAGAGGAGCAGCATTCTGTGGCCCTTCTACTATGGTTAAGAAATGTTTAACACCACCACAAAGCAACAACCTTCAGAAATTACCAGTCTCTACAACCTCAGAGCTGTTTCTCCCATCCCCATGGATCCAAGGACCCCAGGCTATCTATGATCGTCCCCTAACCCAGCCCCACCAGGAGAGGCCACCAAGGAGAGCTCACTGTTACAAAGGGTTTTTCTGGGTGAGAAAGCCAGGCGAGTCCCTAATAAACACAAGAGGGGAAGGACGGGGCGGCAGAAATGGCACGGTGGAGATGATCACGTTCAACACAGGCGCCACGTGGAAATGCTTTCTGGAGGTCGGAGCCCAACGGCCGCATTCCAGTAACTGCAGGTCTGGACACATTTTCCAGATGAGAGTTTCGTTAGGCTCCTAACTTCTACTGCTACAGTTGTTTCTGTTTTGTTTTGGTTTGGTTTGGGATTGCACCGCACGGCTTGTGGGATCTTATTTCCCCGACCAGGGATCAAACCCGGGCCCCCTGCAGTGGAAACACGGAGTCCTAACTACTGGACCGCCAGGGAAGTCCCCTCCCACTAGAATGTTTAAGCGGGGCCAGGGTAGAGAAAAAGAATAAAACCCCTTTGCTTCCCCATTTAAGCTAGGAGGCGAAAAGAGTGCAGACTTTGGCTTTTATAGTGAAACTTGTCAATGGTGTGTACTTCACAGAAGGGCAAGGGTTGACTTTGCCATTCACCTGAGGGCAAATGGCTCGTAAGAAAATGGTACCCATCCGAAGGAGAGGCCTCAGCCCACAAGACAGGGTTCCCTGAAGGGACAAACCAAGCCACCCAGGAAGACACTGTGTGTTCCTCTCCGCCTCTTCACCTGGCAGAGGGGAGAGAAGAAAACAAATGGACGAATGGCAGGTCTGGTCCAAGCGGCCAGTCGGCCAGCACGGCACACACACACACACACTTCCTTTTGTGTCCGATGGAAGCAGAAAAGGTCCAGGCACGTCACGACAGTACCTGGAGTTTGGAGGGCTCTCAGACAGGCCCAGATGGAGGAATGAATTTAAAACGACTTCAGACAGACCCAGGAGGCCACAACACATAGACAGAAGGGAAAGGACTGATGGACGGTCAGGCTGTGAAAAATCGGAATCCCACATACTTCCTGTCAGTTCAAGACATTTTTAACCTCACTATGCAAAATCAGCCTTCGAAAAGTCTATTTTTTAAAAAATTCCTAGTCTGTTTAGCTCAGAAACATTTCTCCCCCGTAGATGAGGACTCAAGGCGATCCACATTTTCCCCACTGAAATCGCCCTCCCCTGCTACCTTGCCCTCGCTGGCAGAGAATCGGATGCGTGCTCCGTTATCACGAAGGTCCTCCGAGGGGAAGGAGGCTACGCCCACCTGCTCATAAATTCAAGGAGAGGAGATGGGAATCGATGAAAGAGTACAGGGTAAATAATAAAATTCGAAATAGGTTTCAGTGTGGAAATGTACCCGGTGGTTCTTTCTTTTTTTTTATATAGGTAATATCTCTCCTCTGATGACAGGTTCTGGGTCTATTTTCTCAGCGAGAATTCTCATGCACTGCCTATCAAATATTTTCAAGGAAAATAAAAGGAATTTACTTTTCCAATAATGTTTTGGTTCAGGTAGAGACGACGGTGAACTTCATCACCAGTAGCGGCTCTGGGTTCTTTGTTCTAGAAATAATAATTACCTCCTGCATCACAGGAGATGAGATTGGGCAAGTGAGGAGAGATTTCAGGGCAGAGTTTGCAACCGAAGGAAGCCAGTGGTAGAACAGGGACGCAGAGGCAGTCCTGGACACTGCCGGTGGAGAGAAGCAGAGTTCCTGTGGGTAAAATGTCTAATGGTGGGAGGCGGTGTGAGATCACTTGACAATGGAGAACCTGAGAGACCTCAGCCAGGTGATCAAGGTCGACAGCGGCAATGATAAGCCATGTTGATGGTTTAGCCTTGATAGGATGTTATGAGAAGGGCACTGCGCCTCTGGGGTCTTGCTCCTCAGACCCATCCCCCTAGTCTAACCTCGAGAAAACCACTAGACAAACCCCAGTGGAGGGACATTCTCCACAACAACTGAGCGGGACTCCTCCCAACCGTCAAGGGCATCAAAAACAAGAAAAGTTGGAGATGCTGTCAGAGACAAGAGGCACCTAAAAACCTCCTGGAAGTGCACACTTTCTCCCTTACTCTTTAGATCTCGGGCACACGATGCAGCTCTTCTTCCGAGATGTATCATGAGAGCATTTTTCCTTCACTGATGGGTATATATATATTTTTTCCAGTTCTCCCATTTCAAACCACTTTCTCTGATACTACCCAGGGTATTGGGCTGTCAGGACAAACTACCGAATTTGCAGGGCCGAGTGAACATGAAAATGTGGGGTCTTTATTCAAAATGATTAAGAATTTCGACTCATACAATAACCAAGATATGGAAGCATCAATAGGTGAATGGATAAAGTGGCCATCAATAGACAAAAGGATAAAGATGTGGTATATACATGCAATGGAATATTACTCAGCCATAAAAAAGAATCAAGTCTTGCCATCTGCAACAATATGGATGGACCTAGAGGGTGTCGTGCTTAGTGAAATAAGTCAGACAGATAAAGACAAATACTGTATGATTTACTTATATGTGGAATCTAGAAACCAAAACAAACATAACCAAACAGAGTCATAGGTACAGAGAACAGATAGGGGTGAGGAGAGGAAGAAATCGGTGAGGGAGATTGAGAGGTTCAAATTTCCAGCTACAAAATAAACGAGTCACTGTATGAGATGTACAGTGTAGAGAATACAGTCAAAAATCGTGTGATACCTTCGTATGGTGACAGATGGTAACTAGACGTCATGGAGAACATTCTGAAATGTACAGAAATATCGGATCGCTGTGTTGTATAACAGGAACTAACATAGTGTTGTAGGTCAATTATACTTCAAAAATAAACTCATAGAAAAAGAGGTCAGATTTGCAGTTACCAGAGGTGGGGGCGGGGGCGGGGGAATTGGACGAAGGTGGTCAAAGGTACAGGCTTCCAGTTATAAGGTAAAGGGGTGCCAGGGATGTAACGTACAACAGGATAAATATTACGGGCACTGCTCTACGCGATACGTGGAAGCTGTTAAGAGGGTGAATCCTAAGACCTCCCATCACAAGGAGAAAAAATTTTTTTAATTTCTTAAATTTTGTATCTGTATGAGAGGGTGGATGTTCGCTAAACTTATCATGATAATCATTTCATGAGGTATGTAGGTCAAATCATGATGCTGTATATCTTAAACTGATACAGTGCCGTATGTCAGTTGTATCTCAACACAACTGGAAGGAAAGAAAGAATTTCAAGTCATCCCAGCAGACCAAGCTTGGGGCCTTCTGAGTTTGGCCCTGTGTCCTGCACGGGTCACAGGCACACCAGGATTTCCGTTCGAAGGTGTTTATTTCTTCTGATGAAACCAATCTTAACATCAACCATGACAAGAACCAACAGAACAGTTCTTCAAGGACAGAACGAGCTGAAGAATGGAGCTCTTATGTGGACGAGGTGAGGCTGTGTCTGAAGGTGAGGGGCACACCTCTGTGCTCTGTTACTCCCCAAAGGACCCCGAGACCCCCAGACCGCTGGCTGACCTTTCTTCTCGGGGAGGAACCCAAAGCCTATGGTGGCAAAGCTGCTTGCGGCCAGAGGGAGGGAAAGCGGTGAGAATGAGAAGCCCATCTGGGTTGTTTTCTCTTTTATTCTTTTTCAGAGGATGGGGAGAGGTCGCAGATTGTCGGACACAGACACAGACACACGCATTAACACACACACACACACACACACGGATTAACTCATCAACGCTGGGCACATGGTGAAGGCAGTTGTCGGCTTTGATCCTCAGGAAAATTAGAGAAAGGCCTTGAAAGAGTCCTTCAAGGTCTCTCCCCAGTTCCTGCCGTGTGTTTGGGATAAAGCAGAGGTGCGCTTTAGGTCTGATAAATAAAACTTTCATCTGACCACGGCCCCCGTGTTTAGAGGAACTCTGCATGGGGAGGAGGCATGGGTACTCTTCTTCCTCTGAAGTTATCATTTCGAAGCCCTTGGCTTTGGTAGAGTTTAAGCTCTTGGCTGTTTCCTGATGAGACTGGGGTCTCCTGTTCGTTTGTTTTGGAGCTCTGTGTTTCGGCCGCCCTACGGTCTAGGGTGGAAACAGACGCAGCTGAGTTTCCCTTGATTCTGGTCAGGCCACCTGTGCCCCTGCTATGCAAGTTTTCCCCCCACCGCGCCCAGAGGGGCTCAAAGGCAGATGTTGGGGGGAGACCATTGGCCAAAACGGCGGCCTTGTGAGGCACAAAGCCAGTCATTTCGGGGCGGGGGTGGGGGGATGGTTACTGAGCCGGCCAGGAGTTGTAAAGAAATGCTCACCTCCATGCACAGATCACTCCCCTCTGTGCCTCCTCATCTGTGTAATGGGAGGAAACTAGCACTTCCTGCCAGGGCGCTTGAAGGAGTTATATGGGTTCATACCACAAGCACCACTCTCAGGACCTGGGATAAATGCTCCTGGGATAACGGCGGGGCTCTTATTCCTGCTAGCATGGCCTGTATCATCACCGCTCGGTGTTGTCTTAAGTCATTAATTTGTGGTTTGTGGCCCGTCTCCTTCCACCTGGAACGTCAGCCCCATGAGTGAGGGTTCACGGCCTGTCTTTATGGTCCCCGTTCTTCCAGCACCTAAAGGTCTATGAGTGAACAGCACATATTAGGTGCTTGATAAACACCTGTGAAATGAGCTTAGGGAGTGAAACTAAATCGGTCTGACCCCAAAATTTGGGCCAGATGCTGCTCTTCCCCTTGATTTCTCAAATGGCAAATATGACCCCTGAACAGAGATTTTTTTCCCCCTTTGATGTGATGGTAGGTGCACAAGCTCCAGGGGAAGTTCGGCAAGGGTTAATAAGTGTCCAGCATCTCAGCAACTCGGGTAGGGGCCCCAGGGCAGAGGTGGGCCCCAGGGAGCATTCCCAGTTGGTCAGGCTTTACAGAAAAGCTCCTTTTCTGATGAATTCACGGCAGTTCTTCCTTCCCACCCCCACGAGTGAAATCAATAATGATTTGACTCTGCTCCACTATTCCCACTGATTATAATCATATTTTAAAACCCTGATCATTTTTTTAAACTCCATTTAATGTCAGTTTGCATTCATCAAGGATTTTTTTTTTCTTTAAAGCGGTAGTTCTCTTCAAAGGCTCAGTTTGAATTTTGAACGTAACAGGCTCTATGTCTGAAGGGAATCTGAAGAAGAAGATTAAAGGTGACCGCAGGTTGCAGCCCTGTTCTCCCCAAGAAGGGAAGCAGAGCCTCAAAATTTACACGCCAGCTCACGTTTCCGGGCCCCATACAGCTTCCATCCTCTTCGTTCCACTGAAATTAATTTTCTTTTAGGGGATATACAGGTATAACCACGAGTTCTCCCCAGCTGATCAGTCGGGGGTACTGGGAAGAAACAGTAGCATATGTACGAAAAATGGGACACCCTCAAGCAGCTATGACAGTCTCACACCTTGTTCTGTGTAGATACTAGCAAGGTGTTTTTACTACTGTTATTACCATAGCTCACCATATAATTTGAGATTCCTTCGGTGGGCAATGGAGGAAAAGCAGCAACGACTGCACGGAAGTGACAAGATGAAACCAGCCACCATCAGGTGCAGGACCTGGAATGGTGGGGACAAAGGAGGCTACCTGGTTCCTTGTTTGACAGTTGGGGGTGGGGGTGCATGCCAAAGGGGTTAAAAGCAGAAGCACGTGAAAGGACTTAAGGAAGAAACGCACATCCCCGAGCTTGCCGACGTGAACAAGGGTGTTTAGTAACAAGATTATTGAAGTGGCATCACTTGCTTTCTGCAGATAAACAAACAGAAACATGTTTTTCTCTAACTAGAATTTCAAAGTTCTATCTTTTCTTTAACTTGTGATGGGGAGTAGGGAAAGGAATAAGATGTTACTACTGCCCAGAGAGACTCATGATCAAGGCACAGAGGGGAAATTTTAGCATGTACATAGTACCTGGAAAATGGCATTACTGGCATGAATATTAACTGAATTTAAAGTTTGGACTTTCACCCCGTCTATATCTCTAGCCCTAGTGGCAGAGCACGGGAGTTGCCTCCCTATTCTCTAATCCTTTTCCTTAGTAATGAGAACCCACTTTCTGGATGGGGTGTGTTGCCACTCTGCTAAAAACTACATTTCCCAGTTTTTCTTGCAGCCAAGTATGACCAGGTAACTAGGTTTTGGCCAACGAGATGTGAGAGCATGTGATATACACAGTTTCCAAGGCATGCCCTTAAAGGGAGGGCTGGTCCCCTCTCACTCCTCTTTTCTCCTATTAGATGGAGTGCAGATGTGATGGCAAGAGCTGAAGCAGCCATCCTGGACCACAAAGCAGGAAAGCTGTGGTGAAGAGAACAGAGCAACAAGACAGGAGGAAACTGGGTTCCTACCACACCATCGAACCACCATCCTAGATCGTTCTGCTTACACCCAATTGTTACTTGTGAGAGAAATAAAATTTTACAAGAATCTTTTAAAATTCACTGTTATTTTCATTCTTCACTAGAGAAGCCAAAGCTTTATCATACTAAATACCACAGTGATGAGAAATATTTTACAGTAAGAGTCTAATAAACTTTAGACTGTTACCTAAACTTTGCTTATCCCCGTACAACCTTGATGAATCTGGCTTATCTGCTGAAGCCTTCACCATTTTGTCATATCTACAAATTATCTGGACCAGGGATCAGCAAACTACAGCCTGAAGACCAAACCTGGCCCTCCACCTATTTTTATAAATAAAGTTTTATTGGAACACAGCCATGCCCATTCATTTACATATTGTCAGTGGTCGTTTTCTCCCTACAACGTCAGAGTTGAGTCTTCGCAATAGAGACTGTATGGTTGGCAAAGTAAAAAATTTACTATCTGGCCTTTTACAGAGAGAGACTATTAATTACATAAAAATGTTTAACTCCCTTTTTTCACTTAAATAAGATTACTTTTTAAAATTAATTCATTAATTAATTAGCAGCTGCATTGGGCCTTCCTTGCTGCGTGCGGGCTTTCTCTAGTTTGCGGTGAGCGGGGGCTACTCTTCATTGCAGTGTGCAGACTTCTCATTGCAGTGGCTTCTCTTGTTGTGGAGCACGGGCTCTAGGTGTGCGGGCTTCAGTAGTTGTGGTGCATAGGCTCGGTAGTTGTGGCTCACGGGCTCTAGAGCACAGGCTCAGTAGTTGTGGCACACAGGCTTAGTTGCTCAACAAGATTATTTTTTAAGTAAACTTTCTGAGACTGCTTCAGATGGAAACGCTAGTATCACTTGCTGAGGCTGACACTGGGAGTCACCTACCCCCTATGACTCTCCCCTTCTTTCTCATCAATAGAACCCCAAAGATGTTTAGTGCTCCTCTAGAACACTCTTTCCCAGACTCCCTACAGCCAGGCGTGGGCTTGTGACCCAGTGCTAGACAATGAGATGTAAGTAGGGATTGTTGGAAACCCTCCAGACAGCTTTATTATTGGTTTTTTTTGCATATTCTTCACCCTTAAGTTGTTCCTTCTATATTTACCTGCCTTTGGAGGAATTAAATTATATCATACTATCATGTAGTAGATACAGATGGTATTTAGCAATCTTTTTTTTCAGTTATATGTATGTATATTCTTTTTCAGTTTCTTTTCTGTTATAGGTTATTACAAGATATTGAGTGTACTTCCCTGTGCTATACAGTAGGTCCTTGTTGTTTATCTGTTCTATATATAGTAGTGTGTATCTGTTAATCCTAACCTCCTGATTAATCTCTCCCCCCCACCCACCCCCCACAATCCCCTTTGGTAACCGTTAGTTTATTTTCTATGTCTGTGAATCTGTTTCTGTTTTTTAAATAAGTTCATTTGTATCGTTTTTTTAGAGTCCACATATAAGTGATATCATATGATATTTGTCTTTCTCAGTCTGACTTACTTCACTTAATATGATAATCTTTAGGTCCATCCATGTCGCTGCAAATGGCACTATTTTTGTTCTGTTTTATGGCTGAGTAATATTCCATGTATACATGTACCACATCTTCTCTATCCATTCATCTGCTGATGGACACTTAGGTTGCTTCTGTGTCTCGGCTATTGTAAATAGTGCTGCTATGAACACTGAGGTGCAGGTATCTTTTCAAACTAGAGTTTTCTTGGGATATATGCCCAGGAGTGGGATTTCAGGATGACATGGCAACTCCAGACAGCTTTTTAAAGGCACACCCCTTCGGATCTTAGGCCTTTTCCCTGCCTGAAATGCAATCATGACGCCTGGAGGGGCTGCGATGATGATCCTGTGCACAGGATAAAGGCATAGGGTGGGGAGCGCAGGGCAGAAAAGTGGAGGGACCCTTCACTGCTGGGCTCCCTGCCCAGCTGCACTAGCCCAGAGCACATATCCCTAGCCTACCCATTATGTGAAAAGATGAACCACCTTTTTTTAAGGGCTGGTAAATGTGTTCTAAATTGCAGCCACATGCACTAAATAGAAAGCAGAGTTGACTGATTACAAGAACAAAAAAACAAACAAAAACAGCTTCCATTCTTCACCACTCCCTGTATCCACACCCTTTGCAATGTGATTTTTAAAGTCCCCCATCAGGAGGTGGAGTCAATTCCCCCCCACCCCCCTGCCGCCTTGAATCTGGGCTGGTCTGTGACTCTCCTTGGCCAGTAGAATGCATCAGGGTAACGTCATGCCAATTCCATACCTAGGTCTCAAGAGGTCTGTGAGAATCTGCCCTCTCTCTGAAACCCTGGGAGGCTGGAAGACATATGCTTCATGCAACCCCACTCTCCCTGCTGACAGTCAACCAACGTCCAGGATGTGAGTGGAAGACCATCCTAGACCAGCCAGTCTCAGCCGTTTCCCCACTGACTCCACAGATGCGTGACCAAACCCAGCAAGACTGCCAAACCTGAATGCCCTGCTAACCCAAAGACTCACGGGCAAGAATAAAGATTCATGAACCATTGAGTTTGGGGGTGTTTTGTTACATGGCAGTAGCTAACTTATATCACAGGTCAACCTATGTTTGACATAAGTTAGCTACTGCTATACAGTAAATATATGTATCATTACCTTTGATACAAGATATATGTATATATTTATCATGACTAATATGTATATTTTGGGATGATTAAAATTCTTTCAGAATAGTTGTTTATAAACCATAGACGTAAATGTACTTCATTTGGGGCTTCCACTGATAATTAGTGAGATCTGGAATGAGAAGCATAGCATTTCATAACCTGGGTCTGGAGGCAGATTGCCCAGATTTTCAGCGCTTGCTTCTCGTGTAACCTCCTCATTTCCTGGCTTTAAAATGAGTATAGGGGAATTCCCTGACGGTCCAGTGGTTAAGACTCCATGCTTCCACTGCAGGGCGGGGGGCACGGGTTTGATCCCTGGCCAGGGAACTAAGATCCTGCATGTCGCACAGCACGGCCAAAAAAAAAAAAAAAAAAAAAGACACGAAAGAGTATAATTTTAGCACTTGTATTTCCATCAAGAAGTTCACAGGGGATGATAAAAGAGCTCAGAAGAGTGACTCGCCCATGGTGTCCACCCCGTTGATATTTGCTAAGATTATTCCTCTTGTGAATCTTATTAGATAATATAAGACATTGCAAACAAATTATAATATGGCTGAGCAATGAACAGAACTGAAGTTTGAGAATAAAGATGTTTATAATAAAGGAATTTGAAATGAATGACTTTTAAAATAATTCATGGGCTTCAAAAACAAACTTACCAAAGGGGAAACGTTGGGTGTGCGGGGGCTAAGTCAGGAGTTTGGGATTAACATACACACAGTACTGTACGTAAACTAGGTAACCAACAAGGACCTACTGTAGAGCATGGGGAACTCTACTCAGTAATCTGTAATAACTTATATGGAAGAGAATCCAAAAAAGAATGGATATATGTATGCGTATAACTGAATCACTTAGCTGTACACCTGAAACTAACATGACATTGTAAATCAACTATAATATAAAATACAATTTAAATTAAAAAAATAAATGCATAATTCTAAAGCAGAAAACAGAACAATAAAATAATGCATATGGGGAAACATAGCTACTCCCAAATATCCCCATATGATTGGATCATCATTTAGATATTAGGTCTTTTTCTACCTCTGTTTGTACTAAGACAGCAAAGAAAGCATCCCTTCTCCATGTCCTCCCAAATTTCACTTTGCTTTCAAGATGTCACATCTGAGTCAAGCAAGACCAGCTGGTCCCATTTCGGTTCCTTTGATGATCACTCAGAGGATATGATATGCCCAAGTGTAAGAGAGGTTCCCCGCCCCCAATTTATCCCTCAGAAAAGAATGAGTTGCTTTATTAATCAAATCCCTAAAAAGTCTCCCATTTTCCAGGGAGCTCTCTCCGTGACTTCATTGTAAATGACAAAATACTATCTAGGAAGACACATTAGCCTGAAACAATGCCAGTCAGTGCTGGTTTGGGTCCTACATAGATACCATCTGAAAAAACTGGTTTCAAAAAGTGATGGGAGGGGGGACCCTGAATATACATTTAGTCACTTTTCCTGGGTGCTTGGGACACAGTTATAAGCTTTGGGTGTTATCGTAAACAAGTCCCTTGTAGTATGCTTTAAAAAGAGAAACAGCATATGTTTATTTGGTGAAAATTGGGAACAGGTACCTACCTGAGAAATGAAAGCGGCCGACCTAATATTATGTAAATGGATGCTCATGGCCGGGGATAAATTTCTAGGATGGCATTGCACTCTGATTCTAAAAGTTCTAAATCTCAAAGAGCTGGGACGAAAGTGAAGATGCTGCGCTCGGAAATCTCTATTAGGTGCCTCAAACCAGGGGCTCTAGCGATGACAAAAGCCACCTCAAAGATGCATGCTACAAGTGCAGCTAGAATGGCTTCTTGAAAGGTGAGTAGAAAACACAATGTCGCTCCACCGGTATTTTATGTAATGTGTGATTTAAAGGGCCACGTGCAACCAGCTGAATACGTTAACTACTGTAAGCAGAAGTTTGCCTGCTTCATCTCTGTCTTGATGTTGTATTTCAGGTTGGTCCAGAAACTCCTTCAGATCTTTGTGTTGAGAAAATAGGGGACAGCCTTATACCCGGGAGTAAGTGGTGAATAGCTGTGATTCTCGATTCATAAATAACTGGTATCTGGGGCTCTCGTGCAACTGACTTTTTGAGAGGGCCCCCCTAAGAGAAACTTGAGATGAGTGAGAGAAGCCAGACGAAGTCAGATAACAAGGATTTCCGGAGATGCCCACAGGGAGGTCTGGAGTGTGAATTGTATCACAAAACTCATCCCACCCGGAGGCCAAAGGGCTGAGTGGTCCTATCCCTCCATCAATCAGTCAGGGGCTGTGGACCAACCCCAGGGTCTGTGTCTACGTTGGGGGCAAAGTAATTCCCATCAGCCAAGGGCCAATCCTTTGGAGAAGGGTACAGATAAGAGAGGACAGCAGCCAGGACATGGAGGTGGGTGGGCGCCTGGCTTGAAAAGGGATCTGGGCAGGGCACCAGTGGTACTGACTACAACTGTCACCTTGTAGCCCACAGCACGCCGAGCGCAACTGCCCCACTCTTTGTTCTCCTCTACCTAGGATGCAAGAGTGGGTTGTTCTCTGATTTCAGCAGCCTTTCCCCCACCTTCCGGGAACATCTCGTCTCAATATGAGTTGGCTGGTTTATAATCAATCACTGCCCCCTCCCATCTCCAGGAGTGGGCATATTCCACTCATCTGGACAAACAGAAGGTTCAGGGCTAGGCACGCGACCCAAACCTAAGTCAGAGTCAATGCTGGACTTCAATTAGAACACTCCCTATCGCAATTGCTAAGTGGGTAGGATGTACGCTGGGGCCTCTGGGGACCACCACGTGCCTGGGAATGAAAGCAACCCAGAAGAAGGCTAACTCAGGAAGAGGGATAAACCTCTAACCCTAAGTCTGGTGATACTGTTTGAGTCCCTGGGCTTTTTGTTTCATGAGGAATCGTGTGCTTAAATCTTTCTGAGTTGGATTTCGGTCCCATGCTGCCAAGAATTAGAACCCATGACAAACTGTTCTCCTGACTCTTACAGACATTGCTTACTTTCCTTCTGTCCCAGAGAAGGAGGTGGGTGTGTGCCAGGGACACCCAGGATCCCCAGCCCCTTCCTAACCACGTTGAACGTGGGATTAAGGATTTACCTAACGTCACCTAGTGACAGACTTAAAATTTGCGCCCTGATTGTCTGCTCCCAACCCCTGGAAAACCATCCAGTGTGGGCACACATCATGAGCCCAGTGAAAGGAGCCAGTCTCTTCTATTAAGAGTCCCTTCCAAAGGACAGTGATTAATCTAGTTTCCCATTCTTCTAAGCAAAATAATAGAGAAATCATCTTCTCCCTTATCTAACTACACAGATGACGGCATCGTGACTCCTCAAATTTATTGAGTGGCAAAACTGGAAGCAAAGAAATACGTCCTCTGTCCTCAGAAGCACTGAAAGCTTCAAGCTGTCAGAACCAACGCAGGTCTTACTAAACGAGCTGCAGATAATCCAAGGAGAGATGGGGGAAGGTAAACAAAAGCAAACACAACCAAAAAGCACCTCTTCCTCTTCAAGGAAACTTCCAGACTAAACCAGGCTAAGTGGATTTTCTTAGCTTTGATGCAGCATGACTTAAAAGTCACTAAAAATGTCCCCCATTTCTTAATTTAAAAAACAATATGTATGCATTGAATCTATAATGAAATGTTACTTAAATTAATCCAAATTCATTGGAATTGAACACAATAGAACATAGAATTTAAAAGATAAAGCAGATAGAGATTAACAAGTGAAAAATGAAGAGCCTTTCCCCCTCCACTTAGCAACATGCAGTATTTTGCTCTGCAGAACGAAAAGGGAAAGAAGAAAAAAAAAACGAAACCAAAAAAAACCCGTACAGACCCAGGAAGAAGTTTTAAAAGGAAAATAATTGCTTTCATACTAAAACATACAAAACCAATTTCTTTTGAAACACTAATGTGTGGTTTTAAAAATCAATAACATATTCTGTTTACTCCATCTGAACCAAGATAGATGGGAATTCGTGCCTCTGGCTCTCGGTTCTCTCTAATGCTTTTTGGAATCACTGTGCCATGTAATTTCTGTTGTTGTTTTCTCTGTGACACTTGGAGAAGCTTTAAACTCTCAACATTTTTGGAGACAATGGGAGCTCAGTGAAATGGGCTTGATGTGCCCTTCAAGGAACAATGTCACAGCACAACAGATGTTCAGTAAGTGGCCTGTGAGTGCATGGAGAGCCGAGTGAAGGAAGCACCTCGCCCAGGGCTGGGCCATGTGCAAAGAGCAGCCGGAGAGATCAAAGCAGTAAGAGTAGATGGGCAATGAGGCACGTGCTCAGGCATCAGGGCAGAAGGACGTGCCAATCAGGAGGGGACACAGGAAACCCAGGAGGGGACTAAGCAGAGGCGAGCCCCCCCATGCTCTCCTCTCCTGGTGCAGGAACTTATGAGAAGCCAGCCTGGCAGAGACCAAACCGAAGACAGAAGCCAAGATGTGCCTTGAAACACCAAGGTTGAAAGGCACCGGGGCTGGTGAAAAGCACACAGTTGCCAGGAGGGGCAAGCGGGGTCTCCAGGGACAAGGAGGGGAAGTCCCCCCTCCCCACTCCTCCATGGCTGCCCACATGCCAACACATTTCCATCATGGCTTCCTGGTGGGCATGGACTCAAAGTGGGTCCCCTCCCACGTTCTCGGGGGGAGGGGTGGGGGGAGAGGAAAAGGGGTCATTTCCCCAAAATCCATTCACCCCGAAAGAACTGTGACGCCACTGGCTTCAGCATTTGGCTCAAGTGTCCCGGATGTGCGGGTAGTAGGTGACAGGGAGGGGTGGCAGCCAGCCCCCTCCTCTATCCTCCCTCCCCTCCCATGCCTCCCGGCAGCCTGCCAAGTAAAAGTCTCAAAGTACCTGACTCTACTGGGGCTCAGACCACTGTGTATGTATGTGTTTGTTTTTTAATGTGAATTAATTCCCATCAAGTACAAATTGGGAGATTGAACTTAATGGGAAAGTCTGGGTCTCTGGCTCCTCTCTAGAGATAGATTAATGAACAGGAGCTGGCATGCTCACCGTAAAGTATGATGCTAAGCCCTATTTTAAATGATAGACATAAGTGATATGTCAACAGCCCAACAAAAGGGATACTGTTATTTACCGTCTCCACGGCACAGATGGGGAAACTGAGGTGTCGGGCAGCTGAGGCGCCTCGGGAGGACGCAGGACCGCAGCTGCTCTCCGAGCCCGCCCTCTTGATGCTGCCCCACTGGTGCCCCCGCTAAGCAGGCTACCGCACGCGCTCTCCTCTCCCGCATCCCTAGTTCAGAATATTTGCTTTTTAATACTTTTAACGTGTGCGTCTTAAAAACACGGCCAGTTATGAAGGAGAACCGGTGTTTGCAAGTTGGGGAGGATAGAAATATCTCACATACTTGGTACGGAAAGATCAAAAAGTCCTGTTCGGTGTGCAAAGAGCCGGGCGCCTGCGTTTGCAGCAGAATCCTGGATCCTGGATCACATACCTTGGAACAGGGAGCCCTGAAAAGGTCCGGCAGCCCGCCCTCCCGCCCCGTTGAGTCCTTTATTTCACCCCCATCTTATCACCCTTCTCTTTTCTTCCTCTCTCCCTCCCTCCTTTCTCGGCTAGGGCTTCTGCCTCTTCTCTTAGGACCGGTTTTTATTCTTGCACATCTGGGTGGCATTTACATGACAGCAATGAAACGACCGAAAAAAAGCCAGGGTCGCCTGTGTGCTGAGACAGTGGCAAGAGTCACTTCTTCAGCGGGGGTCCAACCTCTTTCAAACAGCACTTGGGCTCTTGGATCAAAACTGTCCTCTCCCATCCTAGGGCTGTAGTCACCTGAATTCCAAACAACAGAAAATAAATTCGTGCCAAGGGGTCGCCTGGTATTCAGAGTAGGTCTCCCCGACAGCACAGCTTCCCCCGCGCTTGAATCGAGGTCCGGTCCAGGCCGGACGCACAACTGGGCGAGATCAGGGCCCGCCCCCCCCCCCCAGAGAGGGACCCCAGAGCTGGGGTTTCAGCCGGGCTCGCGGGCGAGAGGGAGCCGCGCTGCCTGCTCCTCGCAGGCTGGCGCTAGGGGGCGCCCTTGAAGCTTGGAAGACGATTTCCCATCAAATAAAAAGTCGTGCTGCCTTTTTTTTTTTTTTTTTTTTCTGGGTAATAAATTCCCAGGGCTTCTTTTTTAACCCCCACCAGAGGTTAGAATAGTTTCATTAAAAAAGTTTTGGTAAATTCATGGGCAACTTTTGAGGTTATGTGAGGTTGTTGTCAAAAAAAAAAAAAAAGAGAGAGAAAGAGAAAAACAGCCTTTCTCTCTGCTCATGCAAGACTCAGCATCACGGGGTGTGAGGGCGCACAGGAGGGGGTCTTCGGGCTTCTGTGTTTTTCCAGAAGGGTCCACTCAGAGATTGGGGTTCTCGAGGGTCCTTGATGCCAATCAGTGGGGGGCAGGGCCCCCCGGGAGCTGAGCCCGAGCTCATCCTGCACCGGCTCCGATGCCGCAGAGCTGCCCGCGGCCCCGCTGCCCATCAAAGGCTGCCTTTGCCGCCTTCTCGATTTTTCCATCGCTCCGCTCCCACCCGCAGTCCCGGGCGAGTGCTGGTCACGGCTTTTGCACTCATTTCTTCCTGGCAGGTAGTCAGGAACAAACAAAAAGTTCCAGCCCCTGAGTAGGGGTTAAAAAGAATTAGAACTTTATCGGATTGATAAGAAAAGAGACAAGAGGGGGCAGAAGAGAAACAGCGCGGTTAAGGGAGGGGGCGTTGCACATTAACTATGATTCAGAGACTCAAATGCACTGAGTTCATTTTTCAATCTGCCTTTAGCGAAGGGGAAAAAATCAGGAAATTATAGAAAATTGAGAAACAAACATCTCCGGGAGTGCTTTGCACCCGGGGGTGCTTAATGAACACTTAATAATTTCAAACGCGAGTACTTAGAAAAATGGCTTTGGTCCATTCCCGGAATGCCAGGTGCCTCGTGGCAAAAAGGGAGAGCTGAAAATGACTGAAAATGATCACTAATGTCTGTGTGGAGGGGGGCACGAAAATTACTTTTTCGTGTCTCTGGAAGTCAGAGAAGTAAACAAGCCAAAATTTAAAGAGTTTTAGCAAAGGAAAAACCTTGGAATGGAACTTTCATTCTTTTCCTTCATGTCTGAACTTGGGCAAGACTTCTAATTAGGATGGAGAATGGCCACGACATCCCCCTCCTGACCCCATGGGGCCACATTGAAAAGTGGATGAAGAAAAACATTTGGAGGAAACTCCAAATGCTCAAGCAGGAAGCAATCCTTGTTGGACCAGATTCCCCACTGCTCCCTGCCAGCATCCAACGGTGGGGTGAAGGCCGCCGTGAATGCATTTATTTAGAGGAAGACAGCGTCCCTAAGAAGAGCTCATCGTTGCTAGGGAGGTGTGAGATGGGATGGGGCAGGAGCAGAGGATTATTCAAATCCCTTTGCCTCCTCTACCTCTGGGGCCAGCCTCACCCCGGCAGGGAGAGCACCATCTGTATCCAAGTGCATAAATTCATGTGCCCCCAAGAATCGGCTCAATACCGCGCAGCCCCCTAGCTGACATGCACTGTTCCTTGGTTCATCGCTCTGACTTGCAGGTCTCTCTCCCAGACCTGGGTGGAAATACAGCCCATGGCCCCCACTGTCAGCCAGGATAACCAGCACACCTACAAAGTCCTTCATAGGTGACACAGCATCTTTCCAACTCACCATCTCATGTAGCTTGAGTGTCTCAACAGTCCTCTGGAGAGATGAGTGGGATATTTCTAGACTGCCCCTCATAGGCTTTTCAAGGGCTAGGTTAGTGAGTCAGCATAGGTGAATGTCTCTGACACCTGCGGACTCAGAAATGGCCCCATTTTACAGATGAGGATCTGAGGGAAAGAGAAGGGATGACCTTGGCCAAGGAAGTGGTAAGAGGAGAAGTCAGGACTCAAATGAATTCTTCTGACTCCAGAAACAAAGTTTCTTCCCCTGCACTACTCTTGACCTAAGGGAGGCTGTGAGAGAGGGAGAGGGAAGAAGTATTTGGCTTTTCAAGGCCTACTGTAGGAGGAAGCTGGGTGAGATGAAGTATCTGGCCTGAGAAGGTCCCTGTCAAAATACAAACAATAAAAACAGAACTGTGTTCTCAAATTCTAGCTAGAGGTTGAAACCCAACCTTTGTCTGTTCAAAGGGAGATTAGTAAAGACTTTTAGTTAGGCAGGTGTTAAAGACATATTAGCATCAAAACAAGACTTCCTTTGTGATGTAAGCAAGAGGCTTAACAGGGAATTGAGAACGACCTTCTCATTATGACTCCATGTAGTTGGTCTATATAACAGTATTTCCCCTCTAGGCTCCCTATTGGTGACACCATTCTGCCTCCCCTTGCCACTAATCTCTTAGTTAGAATTAACCCTAAAGGCCACCTGTCTCCAAAACCAAAGCAGCCTTGCCCCTCCTAAAGACCAGCTCGCAAGTGGAGGTGAAAGAGCCAACAAGGTGAGCCCGGAACCCTTCATGATTTTGTCCCCCATCTGTAGGTCTGTGGAAATCATCACCTCCCTCTGATTCCATTTGTCCACCAGCCTTCGACATAGAAAATTCTAGAACAAGACTCCTTTTGTGGGTTCTGCTGAGAAGGGGCTCTCCCAACTCAAAGGTGAGGACAGTTTCCAGAGAGTCCTTCCAAAGCAGAGCTGTCTCCACTTCAGGTTTGGGATTGAAGGTATGTGACTCAACGGCCCTGGCCTCCCACCTCCCCAGTGGAACCGGCCATGAGTGCACTGGCCACTTTGGCCCTCCCACCTTCTGTCGGCGCAGAAATCAGAATTCAGATCGCGTCGCCCCGTTTCTTTAGGAATCTGTTAGCGATTGCCGAGGGAAACACTTAGCGTTTTAGGTAAATAAGTAAATAGTAGTTAAGTGCTGTGCACCTCCATTTCCGGCAGTTTAGTGTGGATGGCAAAAACCCCTTATTATCCAAGGAGGAGAAGAGGAATGATGAAGAGTGACAGGCTGCGGGTCTCCGTAGGGGGCCGCGCTCCTCCTGCAGCGGGTGCCCCGATGCGGGGGCCTTGGGATGGGCGTCGGAAGCACGGTCCCCTCCTGTTTTGTTCCTGTTTATGCTAGCCCACTCTCCCTTCCACGCTCCAGCCGGTCTTGTCAGGATCGCTCATTTGGAAGCTTAATCATATCAGCCAGCTTACCGCATTGCATGTGTAATGACTTGTTTACCAGTCTGTGCCGGCTCCCTCTGCCAGACTGGGCTCTCCCTAAGGACAGGGCCGTGTTGTGTTCTTGTCTGCCTCTCGTTCTGCTCCCACACACTGCCTGGCACAGAGCGGGCCCCGCTAATTGCACAGGAACTCTCATCTATTTCACAAAGGTGTCTCGGTCCACCAACTGGTCCCCAAGCTCCTTGAGGAGAGGACTCATGGCATCTTGTGCTTCTCCCCCTCTCAGGGGGCATGACTGCTCATACACAGATGCTGAATTTCATTAAACCATGAGTAAGAGGCGGTTTGGACATCTGGGCCCCGACTCTTTTGGGAAACTGTCTCTCCTCTACTCTTAAAGGCTGTAGCGGAGGTGGGCCCCAACCCGTCCCTCCATACAAGGACAGGGGCCGCTCAAATCCCCAGTGACTGGTTCAGGAGAGACGCCTACCCCCAACCAGGCCACCTGGCTTCAGTCTGGGGACTTGGGTTACGGAAAGGAGTCAAGCATGTTTGGCAGGGCAGGTACTAGAGGAGCCGGTGATGCTGACCCAGAAGAGCAGCCAAGAGGTGGAGAGAAACTGAGTCCGAGTGACATCGCTGGTACCTCTGGATCCAGCCATGCCTGAAGCCCCCTTCTCTGTTCCATGAGATGATGAATGTTTCTGTCTAGGTCAATTTACATTGAGTCTCTTTTCCCGACACCCCAAAGAGTCCTTTCTGATACAGGCAGGCAGAGTTGAAATTTCCACCTCTGGTAGAGCAACTTTTCAGAGCAAGATAAGCAAGGTGTCTGTCTGGGGATAATCACAGCTTGCGAAGAGAACATTGCTATCATATGGGCAGCTGCGGCTCCACGAGGCTTCTCATTTTATTCCGGGAGCCTGGAGTATGGCCCCAAATCCCACACTAAACCAGAAGGGGCTGAGAACGTCATCACTCTGGCTTGTTTATAATGAGGAATGAAGACAACGCTCGGCCTTTGACTAAAGTCTCGCATATTATTGTTTGCTCTGTCGAGCTGCCGGGCGGCCTGAGCTTTCTGGGAGGTAGCTGAGTAACACTCAGTGCTGGGCAGCCTGCAAATCAATTAATCTCTGCTGCAAATTGCTCACCGGGTCTAATGAATTGGCTCGGCACAGAGGAAGTCCTGTGTGGCCTTGTGTCCTCTGCAGTGACGGACCTCTCTCGGAGCAGACTAAGACTTCGTGCCTCGGCCGAGGAACAAATCTATTAATATTTGGAGAGAACATCAGATTGTACCCAGTGGACTTAAAGTTTGGTCAAGAGAAACTCACTTCTCTGTGATTTAAAAGCAAAACAGTCTCCTCAGCCCTCCATGTTTTTTTCCACTGGATAATTAATGCCAGGCTTCCTCATGGTCTGTCTGGGGAATGGACCCCCCAGTGGGATGCAAGGCACGGGTGGAAAGGCCCTCCTGGCCATGGGCATTCGAGATAGCATCTTTTACCCATCTTGCAGATTTTTTTTAAGTTTGGTAAGATCCATGAAAGAAGTACATGCTATTTATGGGAATGTGAAACAGAAAGCAACTTGGAAATATCTAATAAAAATGTGCGATGTAACAAAACTACAATGTGGTATCACCTCACACCGGTCAGAATGGCCATCATCAGAAAGTCTACAAATAATAAGTGCTGGAGAGGGCGTGGAGAAAAGGGAGCCCTCCTGCACTGCTGGTGGGAACGTAAATTGGTGTAGTCACTATGGAAAACACTACGTAGGTTCCTCATAAAACTAAAAATAGAGAGCTACCATATGATCCTGCAATCCCACTCCTGGGCACATATCTGGAGAAAACTCTAATTTGAAGAGATACATGCACCCCAACGTTCACTGCAGCATTATTTACGATAGCCAAGACATGGAAGCAACCTAAATGTCCACTGACAGATGAATGGATAAAGAAGATGGGGTGTACATATACAATGGGATATCACTCAGCCCTAAAAAAGAATGAAATAATGCCATTGGCAGCAACATGGATGGACCTAGAGATTACCATATTAAGTGAAGTAAGATAAAGACAAATATCATATGACATCATTTATATGTGGAATCTAAAAAAAAATGATACAGATGAACTTATTTACAAAACAGAAACAGACTCACAGACATAGAAAACAAACTTATGGTTACCAGAGGGATAAATCAGGAGTTTGGGATTAACATATACCCACTACCATATATAAACTAGATCCATCAACAAGGACCTACTGTATAGCACAGGGAACTCTACTCGATACTCTGTAATAACCTATATGGGAAAAGAATCTGAAAAAGAATAGATGTATGTACACGTATAACTGAATCACTTTGCTGTACACCAGAAACTAACACAACACTGTAAATCAACTATACTCCAATATAACATAACATTTTTTTAAATGTGCAACATAAGAAAGACCCAGTGATTCTTCCTCTTGGGTCTTCCCTAGAGAAGCCCCTGCTTGGGTCAGGGAGTCATGGACAGTGGGTCCAAAGAGCACGATGCCATAGTGAAGCACTGGCAATGATAAACTGTCCATTATTGGGAGAATGACTACCTAAAATTACAGTAGCCCCACGCCGAGAGACTCTGTCCCTACCTACACTGTTGAGATAGGTCTGTATGTACTAGCGGTGTGGGAAGACCACAAAATGCTGTTGAGTTAACCAAAAGCAAGTTGCACGATGAGATGGGCAGTGTGGTACCACTCACGTTAAACACAGACATACACACACACGCGCACACGTGCACAGAAATAACGATCTGGCAGATGCCCTCCTAATTCCAAACTGTAGTTTTATCTGAGAGGGCCGTTGGGAATGGGGGTGGTGGTCAAAGTGAACATGAGCCTTATTACCATATTTTAAGGTGTTAAAAGAAGCATGGTTCGTGATTAGACGCATAACTAAAAACTAATAGTTAACGTTTCTATTCCTCTAGGTGGAGCATCCCTTTTTTCCAAGTTCTTTTTCAATGCAAACCTGCCCAACCTGTTTCAGGAACTTTCTCATCAGTCTCCTAGGTATCCACTCTACCTACCCCGAGCCTCTCTCCCCCCTGCACCTACGTTGGTCTTCCCTCTGCCCTCCTCTCCTGCACCCACATCCACCAATGGCTCCCCACTCTCCTCAGCAGAAGGATGAGCCCACACCAAGGTCTCAGATGTGCCTGGTCCCTCCCGCCTCCTCTCTCTGCATCCTGGGCATTTCCCACCATCCCTCCTTCAGCCACGGAAGCCTCTGGGTCAGCATCTCAGACTCTTTTTTTTTTTTTTTTGCGGTATGCGGGCCTCTCACTGTTGTGGCCTCTCCCGTTGCGGAGCACAGGCTCTGGACGCGCAGGCTCAGTGGCCATGGCTCACGGGCCCAGCCGCTCTGCAGCATGTGGGATCTTCCCGGACCGGGGCACAAACCCCTGTCCCCTGCATCGGCAGGTGGACTCTCAACTACTGCGCCACCAGGGAAGCCCCATCTCAGAGTCTTACAAATGCAGAGTTTGAACCTGCCTAGGAGACCTCTGACACCCCCAAGCTCCCACCCCCATGAGGCAGAAGAGGTTCAGTCTGCAAGCAGGGTCTTTGCAGAATGTTGGTCCATGGCCTCTACAGCCAACTCTGTTGAATGTAGAGTTTAAGTTGATACAGGTAAAGGCCTTACAAGAGTTGAGGAAATCCCAGATAAGACCGTAGAAGCCGGGGGGATCTTACTGACAGAGAAAAGCGGATATGACAGCACAAGAAAGTCCCAGGGAGGGGCTCAGACCCCCAGTGGGCGGTGAGTCACAAGCTTAGTGTTAAATAAAATGGAATCACCCAGTGAGAAAGCTATTCTCCCTACACCCTCTGATTAGGGAAAGAAGAACGTCTCAGCTGCATGCTAATATATCTCTAACACCTCCCTAATGCTTCCAAATCTCTTTTTAAGCAAAGGGAGTGTACCTAGCGCTCTTGGTCTTCTGCCCACAACAGTCTAGCTAGAATTTATTTACCAAGAAAATATTGTTCATAGCATTTTCTTTCTGTAACGTTCTCTTAATGGCATGTGATATTGGCTTTCCATTTTTGGTGTCAATAAACAGTTTTTTTTTTTTTTAATAAATGTATTTATGGTTTTTGTCAGTGAGCTTAAATGGATCACATAAGCAACTAATTGCACAGGTGACATGCAGATGTGACATTTCTGACTGTAGGAAACACCATGGACCCCCAGATTCATCATCTGGGTGGCCCTGGGCAAGTCACTGGATGCCTCTCTGAGTCTCAGTTTCTCCCTCTGCAAAATGAGAATGAGTCACTCATCACAAGTCTGTTGGGGGGATTAGATGTGGGTGCAGCTCCTAAAATGAAAGCGCCCTCTGAGTTTAGTTATTGGGAGATTTTTTCTAAAATCTCACTTTTAAATGTAGCCCCGAATCACACAGTGTTTACTGCCAGAAGCCACGCCAGCTGCAGGAAATTGGAAACCCAGAAACTCGGTGGAGTTCGTATCGTTCAATAAAACATCTCCCTCAATCAATATGACTTCAGATGTGTCATCCGGGCACAGGGCCACGCTGGGCTCCTCTTCAGTGTTCCAATTTTAGTCCGTGTACCGGCAGAAGCAGCACGGCTTCCAATGTGCCCGGCAAAAGCCCGAATAATTAACCTCGACCACATCAGTGTTCTCCATTCAGTTCCACAAAATGCGTTTCTAAGGAAATATTTAGGAGTGCTCTTTATACCACGGAATGTTTTAATGTATCCCAGCACTGGAGGCAATAGAACAGGTCTCAGTTAATGGAGCAGGTCCTTTTAACACAAAGGATTTCAATAATAAAATAAATAAAAGTTGATATGTCATCGGCTAGAGAGAAAGAAATGTGCACAGAAACACAGAAGCAGGGCAAACCTAATTATGAGATTCTTCTCTTGCAGCCCAGGGTCAATAACTGCGATATTAGGAAAAGGGTAATAGGGCTGTGCCTGCTGATGGGTTTTAAGCTCCCAGAGACTAGAATGTCCCACTCGAAATGCAAACAGCTGAATGACGCACTCATCCCCACCGTGCCCCACGTTCTGGAAAGAAAAGTATTCATTTCAGAGCGGTGACCTCATCAGGAGAGATGCATCAGGAATTGTATAACCACAACAAAACAGGATCAGTAGTGGCTTTTGCTCAGGTGGTGTCACCCACTTTGTACGGACGTGTGGGTTTTTCAATTGCTTTTCCTAATGGAAAAATAACACTCAAACGCGAGAACACAAATGCACACGCGCGCGCACAGCACGCACTTGCAAAGCTGCCCTCCTGAGTCCCTAAGACCCTAACTTGGTGAGTAAACAGCGGAGAGATCGTTTTCATAACAAGCTTAGTGGTGAACTTCCCCTTAAGCTACAAAAGATGGTCTTTCTCTGACCGTTAATTACACGGGCGTAATTGCCAAGTGGAGAACGGCCCCCCAATTCTTAAACTGGCACCAGGAAGACAGGTGCTCAGGTAAGATGAGAAACCGCCCCAGCAGGGTCCCATCACACATTTAACTTAAACCCTGACTTCTGAAACTCACTACCTCCTACACAGATCCAACATCCCAGTTAATCCCCCGGCAACAAGCCAGTCCAGTAAGACGTCATCACAGTTTCAGACACTTCATGCTGAAACCAAATCGCATACACCACGCCGCCAAGTGGGGACCTTTGAGAATTCCTCACCAGAAATTGCTGTTTGTTGTCAAAGCAGCCCGGATGGACGGACTGCCTTTTTTCTTTCCTTCCTTTCCCTCAATGGTCCTCAAACATGTTATGCCTGAGAATTTCTGCTCAGAGTTGTAGACACCGTTCATACTCTTATGATGCATTTGTAGAATTTTCAAAGATAATTTTGACTACTGCTGGCTTTGGAAACACATCCCCCACTCAAGATTTGGTCCCACTGTGGTGTAAGAGAGGACCCCAGGTTAAAAGACATCAGAGTGAACACTTGCCGGCTCAAAGCCCCCATCTTTGTCTCGCCAGAGCTCTCACCTGTAAAGTGGAGGTGGCGTTAGATGGTCCTTATGGGTGAAGATGGCGATTCCACAAATTTGAATCTAGCAAGGGGGCAGGGGGAGCTGGAACTATTTTTAGATAAGGAAGTTTCTTTTATGAGGAAAAGAACGATGAAGTTTGCTTTTATGCTGCTTAGCCCACCGCCATCCAAACTCGATACCCACTGGATTCTTCCATTGCTGACACATCCCCAAAACACCATCAGGAACGAAACCTCCAGATTGCATGTCCCTTCCTTCATTCTTAAAGATTTGGGGGCTGGTTTTGAATGTCCTTTCAACTGAAGGTGAGCTTAAAGGAAGCTTAAAATAAGGAGACTCGCTTCTGCTGTTCAGCTCAGCTGGTCACTCAACAAACACTACGGATCTGCTAGGCACCTTGTGCAAAGGAGAAGATGACTTATCAGCCGGGCAAACAGGGTCCTTATTAGCTGAGATCATCGCCACGGATGAAAGACCATGAAAAATGAATTCATTCACAATGGGGACCAAAATTTCACAGTAAACGGTGGAAAATTAAGGACTTGGAGAATTTCTCTTGAAAAACCATGAAACCTAATGTTGTGAAAATAAGCAGATGAACCTACAAAAATGAAAGTAAAACAAACTTCCAGTTTGTGGGTTATAATGACAAGCTATGAGCTAATTGTTAACATCGACAAAGGTTAATCGAACGTTGATGGGGGCAGAGTACATCTTTCCACCAAACTATGGGGTAGAACAAGGGGCTGTTCTTTACTTCCACATTTCCTTTCAGAGCAAGGTTATCGAGAGACACTTTTTCCCATCCCAAAAATATTCTAGACTTTCCTCAATTTTTCTAAGGGCTTCTCTTAAGCCTTTGATGTTCCCGTCACTCTCTGGAATGAGCCTCACCAGTTTTCTCTTATTCGTTACCTGATCCTGCCAATGGGAATGAATCAACCCAATGGCCACTCCCATCAATCTCATTAAATTCGATGTCTCGAGCATGATTTGCGGTTTCACTTGGCAATCGGTTTACACGACATTGTGAAAGCCAATCTGAAGGGCAGGGATGGAAAGTAATGGTTAGGAGAGATGGAGAGAGACAAAGAGAAGGGTTTGAAAGCGGTCTAAATGTATCAGCAGTCAGTTTAGTAGGGACTGTTCTCATTCTGTGACAGTCACTGCCTCCCCAGCCGACCTCCGACTGGGAGGTGAATCCCGTGAAGAACGTCTGGATTACGAGGACTGTCCTCAAGGGGAGGCTTGCTCTCCTGGGGATACTCAACCACTTGATATCTAAGAACCATTTTTTACCAGTCCCTTCAGTGAAGCAGCTCAAGTGTCTGAGATTAGATCCACCTAACTCCACACCTCAGCCCTGATCTGGAAGCGACCCTGGGTGAGGAAGGACTTTCTTTGAAATAGGAACAACCCTGCAGTTCTCAGTCACATTCAGCCTGGGGCGTCTGGTAAGTCAACGATACTTGATGTCTCCAAAGAAACTTCCAGCTCCCTCCTTTGCTGGGAACTTGGACGGGATGGACCACTGAATTTAGGTTTTAAAAAAGTTCACTCAACATCACTAATCATTAGAGAGACACAGATCAAAACTACAATGAGATATCACCTCACACCAGTCAGAATGGCCATCAGCAAAAAGTCTACAATTAATAAATGCTGGAGAGGGTGTGGAGAAAAGGGAACCCTCCTACACTGTTGGTGGGAATGTAAACTGGTGCAGCCACTACAGAGAACAGTATGGAGGTTCCTTAAAAAGCTAAAAATAGAGCTACCATTTGATCCTGCAATCTCACTCCTGGGCATACATCCGGAGAAAACCATGGTTCGAAAGGATACATACACCCCAGTGTTCATCGCTGCACTATTTACAATAGGCAAGACATGGAAGCAACCTGAATGTGGAAGCAACCTAAATGTCCATTGACGGATGGATGGATAAAGAAGATGTGGTGTATATATATTTTATATACATATTGCCCTGTGTATAATGTAAATATGTATAAAAATATACATATTTTATATACATATATATGTGGTGTATATATACAATGGAATACTATTTTTTTACTCAGCCATGCATGCATTCACAAGTATACTCACGTGCACGCACGCGCACGCGCGCGCGCGCGCGCGCACACACACACACACACACACACACACACACACACACACACACACACACACACACACACACACACACACACACACACACACACACACACCCCGTGAGGTCAGCTCCCTCACTGAGCAGCCAGCTCTGATCTCTCCAACCAGGACCTGCCAGGTCAAAGGACACAAGAAATTTGTTTGTAAATGGTGGGCGACCAAGGGCCATCTTTAGGTTCCTTTGAAGTTACAGCACTCTGTCTTCAAACACCCAACACTCTGAGTGCCTGTCACTCTGCTGTGAAACACTGGCTTTGGGAGATGGTGTAAATAAACTTCCCAAGCTCCTTTGATTTCCAGGTGGTATTTATTTTAAGGCACTCTACCACCTGCCCCCAACCCAGTGGTGTCCATAACAGCCCGTCCACTCCGGGCTTGCTGGTTTACCCAACCTGCCATCCCTGTTCCCTCTCTGACACTTCAATAAGGAATGGAGGTGGCGGGGTGATTAATATTCCCCGGGCCAATGCTTAGACCACACCCCACAGGCTCACATCTGTCCTGAGTGGACATTGTGGCAGGAGGGAGCCCTTTGAAAATGGGCACCAGTGACCCAGACCTCTGACTCAACTGGCTGTTCCAATAACAAACATGAAAGTGCAGACATCTGTCACCACCCTGGGCTGCCGCTGCACCATTATTACCTACATGGAGGGAGGGGCACTCGGTTCCCAGGGGGATTCGCATTACATTTGGCCTCTCAATCTTAGCTCCACGTTTATATTTCGCTTCTGCTTTTTTTTCTGTTTGGGGCTGGTTTTATCCCCCATTCACTGGAGCCCACAGTTTGCTCTTAGGATTCTGGTAGGAAAGGCCGATGTTGAGATTAGAAGTGCACAGAAGTGGGATTCTCCCAACGTGGAGGGAGCAAGGCCATTCCCCGAGGCCAAGAGAAGCTTGTAAAGGAAAGACGGTGTGGAGAGGACCATGAAAGATCAGAGGCTTTCCAGCTGGTCTCTCTGCTGGCACTGGGGTCCCCAGGGGTACCATGAGCACACGGCGTACACATGTAAATTAGGAAGAGGCAACAACTTCCACTGGAGGATGTGTGGAAAGGTGTCCCCCACCCCCTTGGGAGAAGGAGGAAGGAGCTCCTTGCTTTGGGTGGACAGCCCCACAGTCAGAGCAAAAGGCTGCACCAACCAGTGGTGGCTGGATTTCAGCCCCTATGGGCACCATCCACACAGCCACACTCAGAGGCCCTGCCCACCCCCTATCCAGCCGGCCACAGGCCTTCTTCCCAAAGAGAAGCGAATAGGGCCCCTTACCCAACACACCTGTCTCACGATCGGAGCTGCCTGTAGCCACTTGGACAAGACTCCCCACAAGTGTGAACACATCCTGCTGGGTGGTGGGCTGGGTGATCCCGTTTTAATGAATACATACTGATTTAAGCTTATAATAGAACTTTCCTGCCAAAACTGTTTGCACACCCTACGAGCACAGATGATGGGCATTACTGTAAATTGAGTGTTCATGGGTGCTGCTGCCTTTTTCACTTAGAAACACAATTTAAGGTCCCTTCTGTCGGTTCCCAGATAGGGGGAAAGTTGTTGAAGTGGTTAGTGGTTGAATCATGCCTCCCCCTCCAAGTCCTAAGCCACAGAACCTGTGACTGTGACCTTACTTGGAAAAAGGTATTTGCACATGAAATGAAGAATCTCAAAATAAGATCATCCTGGATTTAGGGCGAACCCTAAATTCAACGGCAAGTGTCCTTATAAGAGAAACACAGAGGGAGATTTGACCCACAGGAACACAGGGGAGAAGCCCTGTGAAGATGAAGACAGAGATTGGAGGGATGCGGCCACAAGCCAAGGACGCCTGGAGTCCCCAGAAGCTGAGAGGCAGGGAAGGATCCTCCCCTGGAGGCTTCGGAGAGACAGCGAGACTCCTGGCCTCCAGAACTGGGAGAGAATACACCTTGGACCAAGTTTGTGGCGATTTCTTTGGCTGCCATAGGCAATTTTCTTCCCCAGTCCAGAAAGCCTCTGTTCTATTCTCCCTACACCTGAATTTCCAGAAGAAGCCGTGTCTCTCCCGAGAAAACTCCCCCTTTGGGCTCTTCCTCCAACCCTGACCTTGTCCTCTGCTAAACAAGAGGCACACTGGTTACCACGCGCTCCACACTCACTTGGCACTCAGCACACGCCAGGTCTTAATGCACATATGCTTATTATGCTCAGGAGATAATTACTATCAACATTTATCACCTGCCTTGGGGTTTGCAAATTCCCTGCCACACACGAGCTCGCTCTATCCTCACACTGAGCCATTGGGTGGGCAAGACCTCCATCAACGGCCTCGCTGCACAGACATAAGATTCCCAGGAGGGAGCTCACTGACCCGCCAGTGTCATTCCCCATGTGATTTGAGCAAAGGATGGACAGGAAGCCTGTCTGTCTGTCTTCACCCTGAACCACATTTATCCGGAGCAGGGACTGTCGTCTTTTCCCTTCAGTTTCTAGCACGGAGCTTAGCAATGGAAACATGGAAGCTGATGGGAGTTTCCAGGAGCAGCTTGATTCAGCTCTATTTATGGTGCTGGGAAGAGAGCTGGTGGGAAAGCACTGCCATTAGGGACAAGTGACAGAGTTCTGGTGGGTTCTGGTGGGTTCTGCTGTGGAGGTGGTATCGCCCATGAACACCCCAATGGGCAGTTCTATTGGCTGTATCTATCTGACCAGGAGGAAAGCAGTGGAGTTCAAGGTGATTGAGCCACAGAAAATGAAGAAAGGGCAAAGCCGGGTGCCCTGATTGCACTTTTGTCTACACCCACTCAGCCTCCCCCCATGAGGTCTTAACCCTTGACGTTCCATAAAAAGACCATGCTTTTGCCTTCCACAACTGGCCAACCAGTTGAGCAAATACCTACCTTGATTTAAACTCTCACTGAGAAAAAGACTAATCCTCTTCCTTGCCTGCCTACCAGAGAGGGCGTCGGGGTTGGAGGTGGGGGGTCGAGGGGCAGCATGGAAGCACCATCTGCCCGCAGGGGGCGCTGGAGCCACACAGAGGGAGAGGGGGAGGGGCCCCAGCCAACTGTCTCCGGGGACCAAAACCGCAGCCAGCAGGCAGAGCCCAGGGTCAGCCCTTGAGCCAAACAAACAGCAATCAGCCACAAAAGGGTGGTAATTCAGTCACCACTGGCCAGATGGGACCAGCCACCTTCTCAAATATGGTCTCCATCTTCCCCAGTCAACACATTGCCAGCAAGGCTAAGGCTGGGCTCATGACTGCCAGGCAGATGGGAGGAAGGGAGGGAAATTGTGGGCCAGAGAAGTTACGCGATTTGCCCTCGTTGCCCAGTGATGCACCTTAAAATAGCCCTTTTCCAGGAAGCAGCCTCCATTAGTTCATCCTTTGTTTGTTTCCGAGAATGATGGAGAGGGCCCCGCTTACCACCTCCCGTGGAAGCATGTTCCCTGCAGCTCTCACATCGTAACTCCTCCCTATTCTTCTATCTCACATTCATTCAAAAGCCCATCCACTGACCCATTTTAGCCTCACAATGGCCCTGCGGAAAGAACCCAGTGAACTTCCTCTTTAATGATGGGGAAAAGTAGAGGCACCCAGAGTTCCCATTCAGGTTTTCCAGGTCCTGGAGGGAACCTGTACTTGGACAGGGCTGAGCATCCGTGGCCACTACTTGAGGACGTTTGTTGTCTTCTCAGTACTGGATTCTCCATATCCTCCCCCAGGACCCTCTCCCCTAGCTTAGGGTCTCGACTGTCCCACGTCACCCCCCATGCATCCAGCTTCCTGCTGGACTTCAGGCTCCGGACAGCAAGGATGGCTGCTCTGCTCATTTCATAGCCCAGCAGCCTGGTGCCCGGTTTGGATGCACCTCCAAGGAGAGCCTTACCTGCCGTTTCGGAAGAAGCCTGCCCGCAGGTCCTGCGTGGGGCCGGCCCCTCGGATGGGGGTGAACGGCCGTCTTTTCTCAGCACCCAGTGTGGCTTCCTCAGTCTGCTGGCTCTCAGCTGGAAACGACTTTGCAAGAAATTCCCTTTGTACCTGGGGGACGAGAAGCACATGTGCAGTGATCAGCCTTGAGAGGGTGTCCGGGAGCTCACAGGCACAAAAATCCAAGACAGGATATGCCCAGAGGATAAAATCCAGGTCCGTGTGGGAAGCCTGGGAGAACACAGGGACGTGAGGTCCAGGCAGCTCATCAGCTGTCAGGAACCCCTTTTCCCTCCAATCCTCATTCTCCCGCCAGGACGTGGGGATGAAAACAGGACGCAACTCAGGCGGCCATTGTAGGGATGAAATGAGATAGTGCCTAGAAAATGCTTCCCACACCACTTAGCACACAACAAGCACTTAATAAAGGTCAGTTGCTGTAATTAAATACTGAATTATATGGTCTTGACTACTTACTAGTTAACAGGCTGTCCAGTAGAACTTTCCACAGTGATGGGCGTCTTCTATAACCTGCATGGACCAATACGGTGGCCACTAACCACAGGCAGCTCTAGAGTGAGTGAAATGTAGTTCATGTGTCCGAGGAACTGAGCTTTACATTCAATTTCATTTTAATGAGTTTAAAGAGCCACTGATGGCTAATGCCTACCGTTATTGGACAGGTCAGGCCCAAAGCATCTCCTCTGAAAAAACGGGCATCACACATGCTACCCCTAGAGAAGCTCTTCCAGATCATCTGGTCTATGTAAAATAGAAAGCTAGTGGGAAGCAGCCGCATAGCACAGGGAGACCAGCTCCGGGCTTGTGACCACCTACAGGGGTGGGATAGGGAGGGTGGGACGGAGGGAGACGCAAGAGGGAGGGGAGATGGGGACATATGTATACGTACAGCTGATTCACTTTGTTGTACAGCAGAAACTAACACACCATCGTAAAGCAATTATACTCCAATAAAGATGTTAAATAAATAAAAGGTGAAATAAACATTCAAAAAAAAATAATAATCTCTAAAACAGAGCCTTCACATCCCAGGGGTGAGGGCACCACAAGGGTAGAGAAAGAAAATAGTGAGCTTCTCAGCATCACTATTAGAGAAATGCTAATCAAAACTACAATGTGAGACTTCCGGGAGGATGGCGGAAGGGTAAAACGCGGGGATCACCTTTCTCCCCACAGATACACCAGAAATACATCTACACGTGGAACAACTCCTACAGAACACCTACCGAACGCCGGCAGAAGACCTCAGACCTCCCAAAAGGCAAGAAACCCCCCCACGTACTTGGATAGGGAAAAAGAGAAAAGAATAAACAGAGGGGAAAGCTTCGGAGCCGCGGAGGAGGGCACAGCCACAGGGGTGCGGAGGGAAAAGCGGGGAGATTACCGCACAGAGGATCGGTGCCGACCGGCACTCACCAGGACGAGAGGCTTGTCTGCTCCCGCGCCGGGGCGGCCGGGGCTGGGAGCTGAGGCTCGGGCTTCGGTGGGAGCGCAGGGAGAGGACTGGGGTTGGCGGCGTGAACATAGCCTGCAGGGGGTTAGTACGCCGCGGCTGGCCGGGAGGGAGTCCGGGAAAAGTCTGGAGCTGCCGAAGAGGCAAGAGACTTTTTCTTGCCTCTTTGTTTCCTGGTGCGCGAGGAGAGGGGATTAAGAGCGCCGCTTAAAGGAGCTCCAGAGATGGGCGCGAGCCGCGGCTAACAGCACAGACCCCAGAGACGGGCGGGAGACGCTAAGGCTGCTGCTGCCGCCACCAAGAAGCCTGTGTGCGAGCACAGGTCACTGTCCACACCCCCCTTCCGGGGAGCCTGTGCAGCCCGCTACTGCCAGGGTCCCGGGATCCAGGAACAACTTCCCCAGCTACGCACGGCGCCCCCTCAGGCTGGTGCAACGTCACGCCGGCCTCTGCCGCCGCAGGCCCGCCCCGCCTCCGTGCCCCTCCCTCCCCCGGCCTGAGTGAGCCAGAGCCCCCGAATCAGCGGCTCCTTTAACCTCGTCCTGTCTGAGCGAAGAACAGACGCCCTCCAGCGACCTACACGCACAGGCGGGGCCCAATCCAAAGCTGAGCCCCGGGAGCTGTGAGAACAAAGAAGAGAAAGGGAAATCCCTCCCAGCAGCCTCAGGAGCAGCGGATTAAAGCTCCACAATCAACTTGAAGTACCTGCAGCTGTGGAACACCTGAATAGACAACGGATCATCCCAAATTAAGGAGGTGGACTTTGGAGCAAGATTTATGATTTTTTCCCCTTTTCCTCTTTTTGTGAGTCTGTATGTGTGTGCTTCTGTGTGAGATTTTGTCTGTATAGCTTTGCTTCCACCATTTGTCCTATGGTTCTATTCGTCCGTTTTTTTTTTCTCTTAATAATTATTTTTTATTTTAATAACTTTATTATATTTTATCTTATTTTATTTTACTTTATCTTCTTTCTTTCTCTTTTTCCTTCCTTCCTTCCCTCCTTCCTTTCTTTCTACTTCTAATAATTGTTTCTTTCTACTTTTTTTCCCTTTTCTTCTGAGCCGTGTGGATGAAAGGCTCTTGGTGCTGCAGCCAGGAGTCAGTGCTGTGCCTCTGAGGTGAGAGAGCCAACTTCAGGACACTGTTCCACAAGAGACCTCCCAGCTCCACATATCAAACGGTGAAAATCTCCCAGAGATCTCCATCTCAACACCAGCACCCAGCTTCACTCAACGACCAGCAAGCTACAGTGCTGGACATCCTATGCCAAACAACTAGCAAGACAGGAACACAACCCCAACCATTAGCAGAGAGGCTGCCCCAAATCATAATAAGTCCACAGACACCCCAAAACACACCACCAGACGTGGACCTGCCCACCAGAAAGACAAGATCCAGCCTCATCCACCAGAGCACAGGCACTAGTCTCCTCCACCAGGAAGCCTACACAACCCACTGAACCAACTTTAGCCACTGGGGACAGACACCAAAAACAACGGGAACTACGAACCTGCAGCCTGCAAAAAGGAGACCCCAAACACAGTAAGATAAGCAAAATGAGAAGACAGAAAAACACACAGCAGATGAAGGAGCAAGATAAAAACCCACCAGACCTAACAAATGAAGAGGAAATAGGCAGGCTACCTGAAAAAGAATTCAGAATAATGATAGTAAAGATGATCCAAAATCTTGGAAATAGAATAGACAAAATGCAAGAAACATTTAACAAGGACTTAGAAGAACTAAAGATGAAACAAACAACAATGAACAACACAATAAATGAAATGAAAAATACTCTAGATGGGATCAATAGCAGAATAACTGAGGCAGAAGAACGGATAAGTGACCTGGAAGATAAAAGAGTGGAAATAACTACTGCAGAGCAGAATAAAGAAAAAAGAATGAAAAGAACTGAGGACAGTCTCAGAGACCTCTGGGACAACATTAAACGCACCAACATTTGAATTACAGGGGTTCCAGAAGAAGAAGAGAAAAAGAAAGGGACTGAGAACATATTTGAAGAGATTATAGTTGAAAACTTCCCTAATATGGGAAAGGAAATAGTTAATCAAGTCCAGGAAGCACAGAGAGTCCCATACAGGATAAATTCAAGGAGAAACACGCCAAGACACATATTAATCAAACTGTCAAAAATTAAATATAAAGAGAACATATTAAAAGCAGCAAGGGAAAAACAACAAATAACACATAAGGGAATCCCCATAAGGTAAACAGCTGATCTTTCAGCAGAAACTCTGCAAGCCAGAAGGGACTGGCAGGACATATTAAAAGTGATGAAGGAGAAAAACCTGCTACCAAGATTACTGTACCCAGCAAGGATCTCATTCAGATTTGATGGAGAAATTAAAGCCGTTACAGACAAGCAAAAGCTGAGAGAGTTCAGCACCACAAAACCAGCTCTACAACAACTGCTAAAGGAACTTGTCTAAGCAAGAAACACAAGAGAAGGAAAAGACCTACAACAATTACAAATAATGAACCCACAACAATTAAGAAAATGGGAATAGGAACATACATATCGATAATTACCTTAAATGTAAATGGACTAAATGCTCCCACCAAAAGACACAGATTGGCTGAATGGATACAGAAACAAGACCCATATATTTGCTGTCTACAAGAGACCCACTTCAGACCTAGAGACACATACAGACTGAAAGTAAGGAGATGGAAAAAGATATTTCATGCAAATAGAAACCAAAACAAAGCTGGAGTAGCAATTCTCATATCAGACAAAATAGACTTTAAAATAAAGACTATTAGAAGAGACAAAGAAGGACACTACATAATGATCAAGGGATCAATCCATGAAGAAGATATAACAATTGTAAATATTTATGCACCCAACATAGGAGCACCTCAATACATAAGGCAAATACTAACAGCCATAAAAGGGGAAATCCACAGTAACACATTCGTAGTAGGGGACTTTAACACCCCACTTTGACCAATGGACAGATCATCCAAAATGAAAATAAATAAGGAAACACAAGCTTTAAATGATACATTAAACAAGATGGACTTAATTGATATTTATAGGACATTCCATCCAAAAACAACAGAATACACGTTTTTCTCTAGTGCTCATGGAACATTCTCCAGGATACATCATATCCTGGGTCACAAATCAAGCCTTGGTAAATTTAAGAAAATTGAAATTGTATCAAGTATCTTTTCCAACCACAACACTATGAGACTAGATATCAATTACCAGAAAAGATCTGTAAAAAATACAAACACATGGAGGCTAAACAATACACTACTTAATAATGAAGTGATCACTGAAGAAATCAAAGAGGAAATTAAAAAATACCTAGAAACAAATGACAATGGAGACACAACGACCCAAAATCTATGGGATGCAGCAAAAGCAGTTCTAAGAGGGAATTTTATAGCAATACAATCCTACCTTAAGAAACAGGTAAGAACAGGAAACATCACGAATAAACAACCTAACCTTGCACCTAAAGCAATTAGAGAAAGAAGAACAAAAAAACCCCAAAGTTAGCAGAAGGAAAGAAATCATAAAGATCAGATCAGAAATAAAGAAAAAGAAATGAAGGAAACGATAGCAAAGATCAATAAAACTAAAAGCTGGTTCTTTGAGAAGATAAACAAAATTGATAAACCATTAGCCAGACTCACCAAGAAAAAACGGGAGAAGACTCAAGTCAATAGAATTAGAAATGAAAAAGGAGAAGTAACAACTGACACTGCAGAAATACAAAAGATCATGAGAGATTACTACAAGCAACTCTATGCCAATAAAATGGACAACCTAGAAGAAATGGACAAATTCTTAGAAAGGCACAACCTGCCAAGACTGAATCAGGAAGAAATAGAAAATATGAACAGACCAATCACAAGCACTGAAATTGAAACTGCGATTAAAAATCTTCCAACAAACAAAAGCCCAGGACCACAGGCGAATTCTATCAAACATTTAGAGAAGAGATAACACCTATCCTTCTCAAACTCTTCCAAAATATAGCAGAGGGAGGAACACTCCCAAACTCATTCTACAAGGCCGCCATCACCGTGATACCAAAACCAGACAAGGATGTCACAAAGAAAGAAAACTACAGGCCAATATCACTGATGAACATAGATGTAAGAATCCTGAACAAAATACTAGCAAACAAAATCCAACAGCACATTAAAAGGATCATACACCATGATCAAGTGGGGTTTATTCCAGGAATGCAAGGATTCTTCAATATATGCAAATCAATCAACGTGATACACCATATTAACAAATTGAAGGAGAAAAACCATATGATCATCTCAATAGATGCGGAGAAAGCTTTCGACAAAATTCAACATCCATTTATGATAAAAACCCTGCAGAAAGTAGGCATAGGGGGAACTTTCCTCAACATAATAAAGGCCATATATGACAGACCCACAGCCAGCATCATCCTCAATGGTGAAAAACTGAAAGCATTTCCACTAAGATCAGGAACAAGACAAGGTTGCCCACTCTCACCACTCTTATTCAACATAGTTTTGGAAGTTTTAGCCACAGCAATCAGAGAAGAAAAGGCAATAAAAGGAATCCACGTCAGAAAAGAAGTAAAGCTGTCACTGTTTGCAGACAACATGATACTATACATAAAGAATCCTAAAGATGCTACCAGAAAACTACTAGAGCTAATCAATGAATTTGGTAAAGTAGCAGGATACAAAATTAATGCACAGAAATCTCTGGCATTCCTATACACTAATGATGAAAAATCTGAAAGTGAAATCAAGAAAACACTCCCATTTACCATTGCAACAAAAAGAATAAAATATCTAGGAATAAACCTACCTAAGGAGACAAAAGACCTGTATGCAGAAAGTTATAAGACACTGATGAAAGAAATTAAAGATGATACAGATAGATGGAGAGATATACCATGTTCTTGGATTGGAAGAATCAACACTGTGGAAATGACTCTACTACCCAAAGCAATCTACAGATTCAATCAATCCCTATCAAACTACCACTGGCATTTTTCACAGAACTAGAACAAAAAATTTCACAATTTGTATGGAAACACAAAAGACCCCAAATAGCCAAAGCAATCTTGAGAATGAAAAACAGAGCTGGAGGAATCAGGCTCCCTGACTTCAGACTACACTACAAAGCTACAGTAATCAAGACAGTATGGTACTGGCACAAAAACAGAAAGATAGATCAATGGAACAGGATAGAAAGCCCAGAGATAAACCCACGCACATATGGTCACCTTGTCTTTGATAAAGGAGGCAGGAATGTACAGTGGAGAAAGGACAGCCTCTTCAATAAGTGGTGCTGGGAAAACTGGACAGGTACATGTAAAAGTATGAGATTAGATCACTCCCTAACACCATACACAAAAATAAGCTCCAAATGGATTAAAGACCTAAGTGTAAGGCCAGAAACTGTCAAACTCTTAGAGGAAAACATAGGCAGGACACTCTATGACATAAATCACAAGATCCTTTTTGACCCACCTCCTAGAGAAATGGAAATAAAAACAAAAATAAACAAATGGGACCTAATGAAACTTCAAAGCTTTTGCACAGCAAAGGAAACCATAAACAAGACCAAAAGACAACCCTCAGAATGGGAGAAAATATTTGCAAATGAAGCAACTGACAAAGGATTAATCTCCAAAATTTATAAGCAGCTCATGCAGCTCAATAACAAAAAAACAAACAACCCAATCCAAAAATGGGCAGAAGACCTAAATAGACATTTCTCCAAAGAAGATATACAGACTGCCAACAAACACATGAAAGAATGCTCAACATCACTAATCATTAGAGAAATGCAAATCAAAACTACAATGAGATATCATCTCACACCAGTCAGAATGGCCATCATCAAAAAATCTAGAAACAATAAATGCTGGAGAGGGTGTGGAGAAAAGGGAACCCTCTTGCACTGTTGGTGGGAATGTAAATTGATACAGCCACTGTGGAGAACAGTATGGAGGTTCCTTAAAAAACTACAAATAGAACTACCATATGACCCAGCAATCCCACTACTGGGCATATATCCTGAGAAAACCATAATTCAAAAAGAGTCATGTACCAAAATGTTCATTGCAGCTCTATTTACAATAGCCCAGACATGGAAACAACCTAAGTGTCCATGATCGGATGAATGTATAAAGAAGATGTGGCACATATATACAATGGAATATTACTCAGCCATAAAAAGAAACGAAATTGAGCTATTTGTATTGAGGTGGATAGACCTAGAGTCTGTCATACAGAGTGAAGTAAGTCAGAAAGAGAGAGACAAATACCGTATGCTAACACATATATATGGAATTTAAGAAAAAAAATGTCATGAAGAACCTAGGGGTAAAACAGGAATAAAGACACAGACCTACTGGAGAATGGACTTGAGGATATGGGGAGGGGGAAGGGTAAGGTGTGACAAAGCGAGAGAGAGGCATGGACATATATACACTACCAAACGTAAGGTAGATAGCTAGTGGGAAGCAGCTGCATAGCACAGGGAGATCAGCTCGGTGCTTTGTGACCGCCTGGAGGGGTGGGATAGGGAGGGTGGGAGGGAGGGAGACGCGAGAGGGAAGAGATATGGGAACATATGTATATATATAACTGATTCATTTTGTTGTAAAGCAGAAACTAACATACCATTGTAAAGCAATTATACTCCAATAAAGATGTTAAAAAAAAAGAAAATACTTTAAAAGACATATTTACAAAGTACATTGATTTTTTCAGTCGATTCCATTTTATTGATTTTATGAAAGAAGTTAATCATTCATATTTCACTTCAGATAATAAATGGTTTTGATACTGCTTTCTAAGATACAAAATCTTTAATCTTCCTAATAAAATTAAACCTTAAAAAAAAAGAAACAAAAATAAAGTATTCCCTTCTAATAAGGAAATAGTAAAGATACACGTAAAAACCAAAAGACCAGTAAATATATTCAAAGTCAAGCTTGGCTACCCATGAAAATACTAGATAAAAGCTGGTATTGTAGAGTTGATTTAAAGACAAGTGAAAAATCTGTTGAAGACCAGGGTTCCACCAGAATGTTGAGATTACCAATTCAATTTTGTGATACAATTTTATGATATTGTTCCCATATATCATAAAAGGAAATCTCCTGTAACAGAATCTGACCATTTTCTGATCACCTGAAGTCTTACCACCAATGATGAAGTGTTTATTCCTAGTGGATCCATTGATGATCCCCCAGAAAGGCTTAGAGAGAGACCTTCCAGCAACCCCTGCCCATCAGAGCCACTTCCAGAAATGCAGAGGGCTTGTGATTGTAACCAGAAGTCACAACGGAGCCAAGGCTTCTTAATCACAGGATGGCTTCCTGAGGCCTCCCGTCTTGCTGCTGGAAATGGCCAGCAAGGAACACATGTCAAAGTGAGCTCCACAACTGGGAAGTCTCGTCTAAAATGACTGAGGTTAAGTCTAAATACTGAGCACCCAGCTCAGGACCCTTAATGAATGTCTTTTGTGTGTTTGTTTTTAATAACCCCAAAAGAAAGGACAGAGGGAGGGAGGAAGACAAAGGTAGAAAGACCCGAATATGTGACATGGTGTCTATGGTCTATGGGAACTGCTTAGACAGTTATTCCTTATGGTAGGAATTATTGTAATCATAACTCTAAACTGCTATTTAAATGACAAACATCCTACATATCACTTACAACAAAACATGTAAGACATGCATTTATGGTTTCTTAATTTGTGCAAAATCTGGTATCTATCAAAGCAACATGACAAGCAAAAGGCTTCTAAATAATCCTAAAAAATAAAAATAAAAATAATTTTTAAGGAAACTATCAACATTGCCCTCTACCTCTGGGCAGGCCTATACAGCTATTCAAAACCAACTGGTGCTTATTTTATGGTTAATGTTTGGGTTTTTTTTTTTAACATCTTTATTGGAGTTTAATTGCTTTACAATGCTATGTTAGTTTAAATAAAAAACAAACAAACAAACTACAATGAGGTAGCACCTCACACCATCAGAATGCCATCATTAAAAATTCTACAAATAACAAATGCTGGAGAGGGCGTGGAGAAATGGGAACCCTCCTACACTGTTGATGGAAATGTATATTGGTACAGCCACTGTGGAAAACAGTATGGAGGTTCCTCTAAAAACTAAGCATAGAGTTGTCATATGATCCAGCTATCCCACTCCTGGGGATATATCCAGACAAAACTATAATTCAAAAAGATACAAGCACTCCTATGTTCATAGCAGCATTATTCACAATAGCCAAGACATGGAAACAATCTAAATGTCCATTGACAGATGAATGGATAAAGAAGATGTGGTATATATATACAACGGAATACTACTCAGCCATAAGAAAATAATGAAATAATGTCATTTGCAGCAACATGAGACCTAGACATTATCATACTAAATGAAGTAAGTCAGAAAGAGAAGACAAATACCGTACGATACCACTTACATGTGGAATCTAAAATATGACACAAATGAACTTAACTACAACACAGAAACGGGCTCACATACATAGAGAACAGATGTGTGGTTGCCAAGTGGGGGGAGCGGAGAGAAATGGATCGGGAGTTTGGGATTAGCATATGCAAACTATTATATATAGAATGGATAAATAACAAGGTCCTACTGTATAGCACAGGGAACTATATTCAATATCCTGGGATAAACCATAATGGAAAAGAATGTGTATATATATATATATATATGTACGTATAACTGAATCACTTTGCTGTACAGCAGAAATTAACACAACACTGTAAATCAACTATACTTCAATCAAATAAATTAAAAAAAAAATACTGAGCTTCTATCTACAGTTATTTTTATCTAGACTTTCTTATATCTATTGTTGCAGGTCCTTTATAATGTACATAATACATTAGGGGAGTAGAACAGATGGATAACTGGTAAATGAACAGTTGTGCATTTCTTAGGGTGCAGGCTAAAAATTTTTTACCAATAAGAACGTGCAGCCAAAAGCAGACCAGCAAGCTGGTCTAGCGCCCCACTTGGCAGCTGAAAGAACTGAGAGGCAGAACGCCTGCAATATGCCCTAAGACTCGAAGCCCTGGAGCCAGGTGGGAGCTAAACTCTTCACTCGAGTCCCTGAACCATTTTGACCATTATCAGTGCTCAGCTCTTTGGAAAGATCTTTGCACCGCTTCTAGCTGCCTGGTTGAGCCACAGGGACTCCCTTCCCTTTGCAAGCCTCAGTTTACAAGAATTCTGTTCCCTCGATGATGCTCTTTAGAGCCGCCAGGCTGGGGAGGAAGGTGAGGTAACCTGCTTGGCCATTTTTCTTTCTCATTTGTCTGAGCTGCCGCCAACATCCAGCCGCCGTCCCCTAATAATCAGGGCTGCTTGCAGAATTTAATTTAAGTAAGATCTGCAGAATTCCGTATCCTCTTGGGCGCTCATTTTCATAGCAGCAACAAAGAAAAAGCGACTTTTTCTGCATCTTTTTCATGTGTGGGAGAGGCTCCACTTACAGGCACTATGGCCTCCTGGGCCCTGGGCAGGAGCTGTCACTCCCCAGGGGTGCCTTCCTGGTTCTTTGAAGCAACTCATCCCTGCTTGTCAAGACCCCAGGTTCCTGAAAGACTATCTGAGCCCAGGTGGAGAGCAACAGGGCTGCCGTTCTGCTAATCACAAATCCCTGAACCAGTCAGGGCTCCTGCTGGGCCGGGGGAGAGTGATTTCCAAGTACAGAGACAAAGGCAGGAAGGAAGGTGGGAGGTGTGGGAGCATTCTTCCCCCGTGTGCTGTGGGTCACCTTTGCCCCCAGTCAGTGGGTGACTGCCTACAAGCTGGCAGGTGTTAAGAATGGCACAGTTTGAACTGCAGGGAGGTTTGCTTTTGGAAAACGGACAAAAGCGAGGAACTGCGCTCAATGAAAACAACGAGGAGACTGCTGAGAGCGCTCCAGCCTCTGGATTCAGATCTCATTAAGACAGAATTTGGACCCTTTCGGCCTTGGGGGGAGCCCAAGTGGATCTTGGCATTGTCTTCAAAGCAATTTTTGTTTAGTCATGGGCAGGGTCTCCTTTTTTCCCTCCTGTGTTCTCCAGAACATTCTGCGTGCAGCCCCTCCTAGAGCAGCATCACTCTGGGAACGGACAGCCACGGTGGGGCAGGCCATGCAAGCTCGCCATCACCCGTCCTGCAAGGCCCCTCGCGGTTCAGCAGATGCCATTAGTGCCTGTCTCCACCGCCTTCACCAGGCTGCTCGTCTGGGGCCGACTGCTGGGACGCACACTTACCACCTTCTCAAGAGGGCTGCCCTAGGCCAGTGGGAGCCAGCTTGCCTGGAAGGCCTGGGGGAGTGTGCACACCCCCCACGAAGGGCCCTTAGCCATTGACTGACTGTCACAGGGTGTGAGAGCCCAGTCCCTTTGCCTCTGAGCGGGACCATCTCTGGGATGCACTTCACACTCCAGAGCTCCCTGTGGGATCAGGCGCGACTGGACACCCAAGCCCGCATCTTTGCTGAGTTCTTCCGTCGCCCTTGTCTGCTTCCGTCATCCCTTACACGTCTCCTAAGAGCCCTCGCTGCGTAAATCTCTTGTACAAGAATCCCCGTCTCAGGCTCTGCTTCTAGGCAGCCCAACCTCAGATGCAAGGTTAGAGTGTCGCCCCTGCTTCTCTTCTTCTCACTCCCATCCGCCTATTTCCCCCAGAAGCACTCGGGCATGTTTGCCAAACCTCCTTAAATATGCATGTATGCTTATGAATATGTAGTGTCGCTTTTGTGCGTGACATTGTGCCACAGAGCCATTCTTATTCTCACTTTATTTTTACTCAAGGCTATGTTTTGAAGATCAGTCTAGATTTTTGTATTCATGTCTAATTCTCTGCTTTTAGCTGTCTTGTACAGTGCTTTACATTTTGTTTTAATAAGCTGCTATTTAAGGGCCAGACTTTAAATCCAACTCATGCTTGACACACCCTCTGCTCTCTTGGTCTCTCTCTCTGTAGATCTTCCTGTAAGAGCCGACATTATCAGCACTTACGTAAGAACAGCACAATATCTTTGTTTACAGACCTCATGGAAGACCAATCAGAAGAAAGCTTTCTTACCCCAGGTCAGCTCCAGCCGGGGCACTGATGACTGGTGGACCAAGGTCAAGAGCACAGGGGACACCAGCTTTGCCTGGAGTCCAGTGGGAAGCTCACAAAAGGAGGCAGGGTGAGGTCTGTCATGTATCTTGATGCCGGTTGACAGCCACTGACCACCCTGCCTACTCCAATCCCGCCCTGACCCCCATGCCCACTGTCCCTTTTATCAGCCAGGTCTTGGAAGGTACATCCAAGGAGGCAGACTTGCAGGTTTGCGTGGCCTGCCTGACACACGCTCATCCTGGGGAAGGAGTATGTGGTGTGTCATATCATCCTCCTCACTTTCCTCTCTTGATCCCACGGGGAGTAACAAAGCAAAGAGAAGTGGAGTGGAGGTATAGCAGACCCTCAGCATCCCACCAAACCGGACATGAGACTGGGGTCAAAGCTCTGGTGCCGTGGAGCACGTCACAGAGGGTCTCAGCCATGAGGAGTGGCGGCCACCTCGTCCCTAGGTCTGCGTCTCCATCTCACCTCAGAGTTACCTCGTTGAATGAGTAAAAAGTGAGCAGACACAGGCTCAGACTATAAACATCTGCTTTATAAGGAAAAACACCATCAATTAAGAGATTTCCATCCTCTGTGCGTTCTCCTGTGCTCTCCCCTTCTGTGACGAAGCTACATTTTAGGGTTTGCAAAGCACCCTTCACCCATATAACCTCCAACCTCCTCTCCACTCATCCCGCTTCACCTGGGGCTTCATAATTCCTTGTTCGTTGTCAGGAGCTCCGTAGAACAAGTCTCTGAGTGTTTCATGCTTTGTACAGCACTGTACACAGTTACAAATTAATCAGTAAAATTCAATTCCATGGCCCAGTGCCTGCTCTGGGCACGGCCGAGACATTGCTAATGAATGCTTTGAATCTCTATGCCTCTAGTTAATGTCAGGGCAATTAGGTGTCCAAGAATGAATTTTCTACATTTTCCCATTTCCACTCTGAAAATGGACCCTGTCTTTTCTAATCCCTCTCCTTTAACTCATGTGCTTTCATTAATGACAACACCCATTTTCATTACAGTGTGCTGTTTGGAGCTGGCAACAAAGAGTCGAATGATACACAAGGGAGGGCCCTGAAATAAACTTCAGGTACGAACGGGAAGTTAAAATACAGCAAATAAGTGAAAAAAGGGGATTGGGCCAGGGGTCTATAAGCTTTTTATATAAAGGTCCAGGTAATAAATATTTTAGACCTTACAAGCCACATACAATCTCTGCCACACATTTTTCATATACATATATATACACATGTGTGTGTGTGTGTGTGTGTGTATGTATGTATGTATTGGGGTGGCCATAAAGTTCGTTCGGGTTTTTGGTACCATCTTACAGACGAACCTGAATGAACTTTTTGGCCAATCCAGTATACATATACACATTCTTTTTAAAATGTAAAAATCATGCCTACCTCACATACAGGTATACAGGACGTACACAGGGCATACAGAAACAAGCCAAGAGCCAACCTTGACCCAAGGTCCACTGTTTTCTATATAAACAAAAATAAAAATAAATCCTTCTTTGCATTAATATATAGAGAGAAAGAACATAAGGGACTATCTTTTTGTATTTGTGACATTGGGGGCTTGAGACAAGGAAAAATTTCTTGGACAAGAACAAAAAATAATAATCGTAAAGGAAAAGGTAACTCCATCTGACTACATCAAAATATGCAATTTCTTGATGAGCAAAGAAGCATAAGCAAGGTTAGAAAATAAGAAGCCCATTTCTAACAGTACAGTGAACTGGTTACTTTGGTTGACTACCCCCATATTTACCCTTATACTGAAACCAACGAAAAATGTAGGTTAAATATAAAAATGTTTACAATTTATATTTAAACGCATTGGTGTTCTGATTAAAAGGTAAGATATATTTAAAAGTTAAAAACCAAGTGGAAAAAAGTGAGAGTGATTTCATTTTGAGGGCATTTGCCAAACCAGGTGAGCTTGCCCTTTTGTTTCCACGATCCTGCTCTTCCACTTCCATTGTCTGGTGGGGTTCAGCATGCATGATTCAAACCCAGAATCTACCCTGTGAGTCAGGTGGAATATCCAACCTCTACTCCTGCAGAAAACTGAGACCTCAGAGGCTATACCCTCAATATATGGGTTAATTAGGGATAATACATCCTACCCCCACCACCTGCCCAGAGAATATATATATTTTTTAATTCCAATCTTATCACTGAGTGGAGGGGGCAAAAGTCTCTCCTGTTAATTTCATAACAATAAGACAGTCTTCTCATGGGTTTGCAATCTGAATTCACACTACCCTGTGACATGGAGAAACCTACCACCAAGAACCTTATTTAAAGTAGTGCTCATTGTGTGCCCCCAGGCACCTAGCAGAAGCAAAACAAATCATTACTGGAGAAACCCACCACAAAGTTGCAAAAGTCTCAGCTCACCATCAAATATCCAAAAACAAACAAGGAAACAAGATACCATAAGTGAGAGCTCATATATAAAACAGAGTCAGACATGCCAAGACTTCCTGTGTTGGCATTATCAGATGCAAAATATTTAGTGTGTCTTTTTAAAAGGTTGAAAATAAGAGTACAGTTTACATAAATAGAAAAAACAATCCTAAAATACATATGGAACCACAAGAGACTCCAAATAACTGAAGCAATCTTGAGCAAGAAGAACAAAGCAGGAGGCATCACACTTCCTGGGTTTTTAAAATATATCACAAAGCTACAGTAATAGAAACAGTATGGTACTGGCATAAAAACAGATGTATTAACAAATGGAACAGAATAAAGAGACCAGAAATAAACCCCCACATTTACTGTAAACTGATTTTCAATGGGGGTGGGAGGAAGAGGACAAGAATATACAATGGGGAAAAGATAGTCTCTTCAATAAATGGTGTTGGGAAAACTGGATTTCCACATGCAAAACAGTGAAATTAGACCCTTGTCTTACACCATACACAAAAAATCAACTCCAAATGCATTAAAGACCTAAACATAAGACCTGAAACTAAAACTCTTAGAAGGAAACATAGAGAAAATCTGCTTGTACTGGCCTTGGTAATGATTTCTTGGATATGATGCCAAAAGCACAGGCCACAAAAGCAACAATAAACACGTGGGTCAACATCAAACCAAAAAGCCTCTGCACAGCAAAGGAAACAATCAACAGAATGAAATGGTAACCTAGGGAATGGTAGAAAATATTTGCAAACCATATATCTGACAGGGAACCAATATCCTAAATACATAAGGAACTCACACAACTGAATAGCAAAACGAATAGGGAAAAAACCCAAGAACTCAATTATTAAATGGGCAAAGGACATGAATAGATATTTCTCAAAAGAAGACATACGAATGGCCAACAGGTATATGAAAAGGTGCTCAACATCAGGGAAATACAAATCAAACCTACACATATCACCTCACACCTCTTAAAATGGCTCTCATCAAAGAGGCAAAAGGTAAGTGTTGGTGAGGATGTGGAGAATAGGGGACCCTTGTACATTGTTGGTAGGAATGTAAATTTATGCAGCCATTACGGAAAGCAGTATGAAAGTGCCTCAAAACCTTAAAAATAGAAGTCCTCTATGACCCAGCAATCCCACTTCTGGGTAAATACCCAAACAAATTGAAAGCAGGATCTTGAAGAGATAACTGCACACCTATGTTCATTGCAGCATTATTTACAATAGCCAAGACATGGAAACAACCCAAACATCCATCGATGACTAGATAAAGAAAATGTGGTGTATACATAAAATGGGATATTACTTGTCTTAAAAAGGAGAGAAATATTGCCATTTACTACAACAGGGATGAACTGGATAATATTATGCTAAATGAAATAAGCCAGATACAGAACAAATACTACATGATCCCACTTAAATCAGGAACCTAACGTAGTCAATGTCATCAAAACAGAGAACAGAATAGTGGTTACCAGGGATGGAGGGAGGGAGGATCAAGAAGGTGTTGATCTAAGGGTACAAAGTTTCGCTTCCACAAAATGAAAAAATACTAGATATCTACTGCACACCACAGTGCATACAGTTAACGATACTGTATTATATACTTAAAACGATACCGTTAACGATACTGTATTATATACTTAAACGATATCTGTATACTATCTATATACTTAAACGATATCTGTATATCTAATACTTAAACGATAACTGTATCGTTAACGATACTGTATTATATACTTAAACGATATCTGTATATCTAATACTTAAACGATAACTATCGTTAACGATACAGTTAACGATACTGTATTATATACTTAAAATTTTTTTCATTTAAAGTTTACATAAAATTTAACTTTTATGTCAAATATTCTTATCAAAAAACAAAAAAGAGGAAGGGAAGAAACTTCTAGAGATGACGGATAAGTTTAGGAAAGTGTAGGCCACTGAATGTGGTGACGGCTTCGTGGGTGTACATGTACCTCCTGACTGGTCAAGACGTATATATTAAATATACACAGATTTTATGTTTGTCAATCATGCCTCCATTTAAAAAAAGAAGAGTAAAGAGCAAGAGACTATAAAAATGACCAGGCAGATCTGAAAAATAATCAAATGGAACTTAAAAAAAATAAATATAATATTGTCAGGAATTAAATTTAAAACTCGACAGACATGTAAAAGCAGGGGACCAATTAAGAGGCCATTGCCTTAGTCCAGGGAATTCTTCTGACCGAGATGGTACAGCAGTGACTAGATGTGCCCTCCCAAATAAAAAAATGGACAAATGTCTAAAACAATGATTCTCAGGACATTAGACGCCAAGCAATGAAGGCAGTGGTCCCTGAGAGAAGAGGAACAGATGAGGTGAGCCTCATGATTGCCTTGGCTTCCTGGTGGGGAAACTTTCCAGGTCCAGCAAAATTTGTTGAAAAGACTATACTTTTGCCATTGAACTTCCTTTGAACCTTAGTCAAAAATCAATTGACCATGTATGTGTGGTCTATTTCTGTATTCTTTATTCTGTTTCATTGATCTATTTGTCGATTTTGATGTGAATACCACACTGCCTTGAATATTTAAGTTTTAGAGTAACCCTTCAAGTCAGGCAGTGCCATCAAAACAACATGGCATATGCATCAAAATAGACAAACAGATGAACAAATCATGCTGGAACAATTAGGTATCCACCTGCAAAACTGAGAACTTTGATTTATACATCACACCATATACAAAAATTTGATCCTAGGTCTGAATATTAAACCTACAACCATAAAGCTACAGAAGAAAACTTAAGAGAAAAATCTCTGTGGCTATGATTTAGACTGAGATTTTTTAGTTATGACATCAAAAGCACAATCCAAAGAAAGAATGACAATTGGAATTCATCAAAATTTAAAATGTCTGCCCTTTAAAAGACACTGTTAAGAGAATTAAAAACAACAAAAAACAAGGCACAGACTGGAAGGAAATAGTTACCACTTGCATATCGGAAAAAGGACTTATAGCCAGAATATATGAATAACTCTCAAAATTCAATAAGAAGAAAACTAACAACCCATTTTTAGTGGGAAAAGATGCAAACAGATATTCCACCAAAAAAAGATACATAAATGACAAATAAGCACATGAAAAGATAGTCAATATCATCATTTATTAGGGAAATGTAAATTCAAACCAATACAATACCATCAGACATCTATTAGAATGACAAAAATGAAAAAGGATGGCCATACTAAGTGCTGGCAAGGAGGTGGAGAAGCAGAAGCTGTCACACACTGCTCGTGGAAATGTAAAATGATACAACCGCTTTGGAAAACAGCTTGGCAGCATCTTAAAAAATTATGCCTCTACCATATAAGATCCAGACGTTCCACTCTTCGGTATTTACTCAAGAGAATTTAAAGCTTATTCCCATACAAAGACTTGTATATGAATATTTATAGTACTTTTTATTTGTAACAGCTCAAAACTGAAACAAGCCAAATGTCTACCAACAAGTGCTTGTATAAACAAATTGTGCCGTATCCACCCAATGGCTTACTACTCAGGAATGAAAAGGAACAAATGACTGATACACACAACATGGACGAGCCTCAGAATAATCATATGGAGTGAAGAAAACGCCCAGCCGAAAAAAAAGGGGGGGAAGGTATATATTGTCTGCTTCCATTTTTATAAAATTCTAGAAAAAGTGAAATATTCTATAGCGACATAAAGCACAGCGGTGGTTACCTGGGGGGGGGGAGGGTGGGGGCAGGAGGAAAGAATTACAAGGAGGTACATGGAAACTGTGGGCATTGCGGATACGTTTGCTATCTTGATAGTGTTGTTGGTTTCACCGGTGGGAACATGTCAAAACTTATTATATTGCACACTTTCAATATGCATATTAAAATTCAATATATGTCAATAGAGCTTTGAAAAAAACACACGGTGGATTAAGAAAATTAGTAACATTTTAAAGATAACATCTGAACAAAGTATCTAGGTTATAGCAGGGAGAGACAAAGTTGTTGAAAACAGAGGTTAAGAGACATGAAAGACAGATCTAAGATGCATTATTTCAATGTTCCAAAGAAGAGGGAGACTGGGATGGAGGCAACATCTAAGGAACAATGGCTGAGAATCTTCCTGGTAGACATCAATCCAGAAATTATAGAAGCCCAGTGGATTCCTAATGGAATAAATTAAAGTGACGTGTACCTGGATACATCGAAGTAAAAGTATGGAACACCAAAGAAGAAGATCTTGAAAGTAGCCAGAGATAAGAGACCTTCAAAAGACAGATGAGTAGACTCATAGCTGACTTCTCACCACAAAACAGAAGCCAAGTGACGATGCAATAACAGCTTTGATGGACTGAGAGGAAATAACTGTCAACCTGAGACTGTGTACCCAGAAAAAATATTTTTCAACAACAAGGGTGAAATAAATGCACTTTCAGGCTAATAAAAACTGAGATTTTTCTTCTCTAAAGGAAATTCCAAAGAATATACTTCAGACAGAAGAAAACAATCCCAGAAGGAAGATCTGACATGCCAAAAGGAATGAAGAGGCAAGATGTTTGCAATTATGTGGGTAAATATAAATGAATGGGCTTAAAAAGTCAGATAATAGACCTGGAAAAATATCTGCAATATATATAACAGGCAAAGAATATAGGCAAATCTAGGATATATACACAATCCTACAAATTCTGGGTGGGCAAAACATTAAAAATCTGCTCCTAACAAACATTAGTAAGAATATGGGAGCAGGGCAAACTCTCACTGTTAGCTGGAGGAAACCTACAGTGACACAAGCACTGCAGAGAGTGATTTGGTAATAACTTGCAAAGTTGAAAATGTGATTATCTTATAACCCAGTAATTCCATTTTAGGTATGTTTCTTAGAAAACTTCTCACATTGTGTCTAAGGAGGCACGTATAAGCATGTTCATTGCAAAGTTAGCACACACACAAAAAACTGGAAATGATTTAAATGTCCATAAATAGGGGAATGGAAAATACAGTGTGTTATTTCCATGGGATAGAATACTCTACAGCAATTAAGATGAATGAATTTTATCTGTATGTACCAAACATGGCGAGATCTTCAAAAACACAATATGGAGTTTAAAAATCAAACTGAAGGATGATAAATTCAGTGTGAGATATATATCTTTTCTCTTAACAGTGATATATATGTGTATATATATATATATATATATATATATTTTTTTTTTTTTTTTTGCGGTACGCGGGCTTCTCACTGTTGTGGCCTCTCCCGTTGCGGAGCACAGGCTCCGGACACACAGGCTCAGCGGCCATGGCTCACGGGCCCAGCCGCTCCGCGGCATGTGGGATCTTCCCAGACCGGGTCACGAACCCGCGTCCCCTGCATCGGCAGGCGGACTCTCAACCACTGCGCCACCAGGGAAGCCCTCCACTGTTGGCTTTTAAGAAGCAAGCTGCCATCAATTCCATGCCTCAAGAAAATGAATTCTACCAACAACCTATGAAGGAAATAAAACAAGACGATGGGATGGAGAAAAAAAGGGGGGAACCACTGAGGTACAGGGGTCAGGTGAGTCTCCGCCACAATACCAGCGTCTTTGCTGAGATGAGGGGGAGCCAGCCCCATGAGGAGCCAGAGGTGGTGTGTGCAGGTGGAGGTAAATAGATCAGCAAGTGCAAAGGTCCTGAGGTTAGAATGACTCAAAGGACGATCATGAGCCAATAAAGGCACGAATGATGAAGGAATCACGGTCGACCAGTCAAAGTTTGGTGAATGTAAAAACTTCAAGAGCGTCATCCCCAGTGCACCCAGTTGGAGGCTCCAGGACAGAGCTGTCGAGCCTGGGTTCTGACCTCTCCTGTTTGCACGCTGGGGTCCCTCTGCCCCCTCACTTTTTCACCTGCAGCCTCTTGCTGAGAAGCTCACTGACTGGGAGGCAGAGTTTTGGCTCCCACAAAACCGGATGTTAAGATGAAGATTTGCAAACACGCATGCCTATGAGGGCCAGGCAGACTACATGACTAAACGTAAGACACTAGGGAACAACCTACAGGCGGTGAGAAAATATTTGCAAATGATGCAGCCAACAAGAGATTAATCTCCAAAACATACAAACAGCTCCTACAGCTCAACACCAAAAAAGCAAACAACCCAATCAAAAAAATGGCCAGAAGATCTAAATAGACACTTCTCCAAAGAAGACGTACATGTGGCCAAAAGGCACGTGAAACAATGCTCAACATCGCTAATTATTAGAGAAATGCAAATCAAAGCTGCAGTGAGGTATCACCTCATACCGGTCAGAATAGCCATCATCATCAAAAAAAAAAATCTACAAATAATAAATGCGGGAGAGGGTGTGGAGAAAAGGGAACCCTCCTACACTGTTGATGGGAATATACACGGGTGCAGCCACTACGGAAAACAGTATGGAGTCTTCCCCAAAAAATAAAAATAGAGTTGCCATATGACCCAGCAATCCCATTCCTGGGCATATGTCCAGACAAAACCATAATTCGAAAAGATACACGCACCCCTTTGTTCACAGCAGCACTATTCACAATAGCCAAAACACGGAAACAACCTAAACGTCCATCAACAGATGAATGGATGAAGTTTTGGTACATAAATACAACGGAATACTACTCAGCCATAAAAAAGAATGAAATAATGCCATTTGCAGCAACCTGGATGGACCTAGAGATTATCATGCTAAGTGAAGTAAGTCAGACAGAGAAAGACAAATACCATACGATAGCACTTATAGGTGGAAACTAAAATATGACACAAATGAACTTATCTCAGAAACAGACTCACACACATAGAAAACAAATGTATGGTTACCAAAGGGGAAAGGGGGGTGGTGGGAGGAGGGATAAATTAGGAGTTTGGGATTAGTAGATACAAACTACCATATATAAAATAGATAAACAAGGACCTACTGTAGAGCACAGGGAACCATACTCACTCAATATTTTGTAATAACCTATAAGGGAAAAGAGTCTGAAAAAGAATGTGTGTGTGTATAATGAATCTCTGTGTTGTACACCTGAAACTAACACAATATTGTTAATCAACTACACTTCAATTTTTTAAAAAAAACTAAAAAAAAAAAAAATGGGAAAAAAGGACACTAGGGACAAGTGGGGACTGAGGCAGGCTGCAGAGCACAGGCACCGTCCACAGGCATAGCTGCTGCTAAGCCCCAGCCAGCCGCTGCCCTGCAAGAAGGCAGGCCCAATGTCTTCAGAGCTTCAGATATTTTAAGAGAAGCCAAAATCCAGGTTTATATGTGAAATCTCCTGATATTTATTATTTGGATACTAAGCATCAAAACTTTCAACAATGTTGCGGCCAAATAAGATTCCTACATGGGCTGTTTGGCCCCGGGGCTGCTGATGGGTTTGCAAGGCATCCTGGAGAGACATCTCCAGGCCTCTCGGAGGACCAGCCTGGGACCATCAGCCTTATTTGGGAATGTTTCCCCAACGGCCTCCACATGTAGACACCTGGCACCTAGCAGGTGCACAACGAAAGTCTGTTGAAACAGTCAAGTTCCAGTGTTGGGAACTGTAGATGAGGCACCCCACCTCTGTCCCCCTCCCCACATCTCCCGGGACTCTGACTGAGGCCTGGAGACTTCAGGCTTGCCAGCTGTCACTCAGATGTAGTTTAGTGCTTTGTGGGAGCAAAACCACGTGCCAGTATCCCTGAGCTCCCGGGATGTGGTCTGGGTGATGTAAAGCATTGCTCTCCAAGCTAGCTCACTGGACCAGCATCCTCAGCGTCACTGGGAAGCATGTTAGAGATACAGAATCTCAGGCCCCGTCCCAGACCCACTGAATTTGACCCAGCATCACAGGAAACCTCCAGAAAACCCTAGGTGACTCTCACGTCCACTACGGGCTGGGAGCATTGGGGCAAGCTGCTGTTTAGCACTTGGGCTCTGGAGTAAGGTTTGCTGGTTCAGATCCGGGTCCTTGGGGAAGTTGCCTGACTTCCCTGTGTGTCTCAGTTTCCTCGAGAGAAAAATGCTGTGCCTGGCACACAGCAAGCCCTCAGCGATGCCAGCCCTGGAAACATGGTCCTGGCAGACAAGTGAAAGCGGGTGCAGGGGCCTCAGAAGAGGGTATGTCATCTCTGGCCAGTGAGAGCCTGAGCAGCTGTAGGCAAGCATTAGGAATTCGTGTGGCCTCTCGACAAATACCTATGTCTGGACCAAACACTGACAATAGGAGAAGGCCAGGCATTCTAGGAACGGGAGATTGCGGGTGCAGGAGAGCCTTGGGGATATGGGTTCGGAGTGTCAAATAGAGAATAGGCGAGGGCTGGGACCATATGACATCACACTGAGAGGGAGGGGGGCGACCATGGGAAAATGGGACCTAAAAGCTTTGCGGGGCGGGGGTGGGGGGCGGGGTGTTGGAGGGAGGAGGGTACGCAGTGGGCAACCTGAGGGGTTTTGAGCAAAGGAGCGAGACGATCAGAATGACGCGATGAAAGAGGGGTTTTAAAATCCATCTGCCCCCCAGCCCGCATTTGCAGTCAGGAGATTATGTACGTGCACAGATCACGGAGAAAAGTCTCGAAGGGCATACACCTAAACGTGATTGTCTCCGAGTGGTGAGATCACTAGGATGTTTTATTGTCGTCTCCTCACTCATCTGTATTTTCTAATTTTTCTGCAAAGGACATGCATCACTTGCATAATTAAAAAAGCAATAAAAGCTGTAAATAATTAACATGCTCTCTCTTCAGGACTTAAACTGGATGGATGTGTTTTCAACTCAGTTATTTCGAATATTTGCTGGACGCCTGGCCTTAAAAAAGGCACCACTGAAAAACACATAGCCGGTAGGCTGATGGGGAAACACACTGAGTCCTTTAACCATGAAACTCCAGACCCCAGTTCCTATACAGGACTCTGTCTCTCTCTCCCTGGAACGCAGAGATGCCTTTTGAATCCCTTGTGAAGTTTTCCTCGGGGGTTTATTGAAATCACAGTTTGCAGCTCCTGACACTGTGGGCACACGGGGAAATGACAGAGGTGGCCACACACCCTACCTTTTGGAGCGGCTCCTCAGCTGTTTCTGCTTGCTGCTCCCACGAGGCATCTTTGCCCTCCTACGAGGCCATCCTTTCTTCCGTTCCGGCTCAGACATCCACTCCTGGGATGGCATCCCTGGGGCTGTTGGGTCGGAGAGCTGAAAATACCAGGCACGCAGGCGTCATATTGCTCACAGCCCTCACGGTGGGAACAACACAGAAGGGTTCTCTCTCTGCAGACAGGATTCCTGTCTGGGGAAATCGGGCATCGAAATGCTGCATTGCCAAATGGTCTGAGCATTGCTGGGCGGAACCTTCTGGAATCCTGCCTGGGCTGGATCCACAGAAGAAAAAGCCCAGACCTTTGGTGATAACTGGAGGTCTAGGGAACACCGTGGCCGGCTCCTTTCCCTCCTCCAGGAATGCCCACACCCAGTACCTGATGGCCTTGTGGAGGAAGGAGGCTAAGCTGGGCCTTGGATTCACCCTCTCTCAGGCCCAGCACACTCTTTCTTAACCCCCCACTCTCGGGATAAAGGCAGTGTTACCATGAGAACAGCCTTCAAGCTCTGGGACACAGACCCTGTTGTTCCACATGATTAAGTTAAAACTGAGGCTGCAGGATCCTCTCCAGTCACCCTGGCCCAGGACATCCCAGAGCAGGACAACACCCTCAATTATACAATCCAGATGCATGGAGTCGCTCTCAAGATGGGACTACAGGGACTTCCCTGGCGGTCCAGCGGTTAAGACTCTGCGCTTCCAATGCAGGGGGTGCAGGTTTGAGTCCTGGTCGGGAAATAAGATCCCATATGCCGCGAGGCACGGCCCTCCCCCCCCACAAAAAAAAGATGGGACTATAAATTTAATGACCAGTGAGAACTCTCTAGAGCACCCAGCTCCTTTCCCCTTTTGCCACTGCTTCCAGGAAACTCAGGGGTAAGTTAAATCTGACCATAGCAGCTATTTTCTCTGGAGTCCCTGGTATGATAACTATCTCCTTTTAAGAGTTTTTGTTTGGAGTCTATCTCTCAAAAAGGGTTTCTGATTTATAAGCTCTCCTGACCAGCGTTTCATTTTTACTGTTTGCCTCTGCTACCAGGAAACTCAGCATTAAGGTTTGTCTAGTTATGAAAAATCTCACCCGGAGTCTTGGGTACAGTCATTCTGTCCTTTGAAACCTTTTCTCATGATGTTCTTTCATTTTATTTTACTTGTTGCGCCTTTTTTCTCTCCCTTGGGAGCAGGCTGAGAAGATGTTATAATGGACAGCAGATGCTACACAGGATGGCTTCATACTTTCTCTCCATCGCTGTAAGTCCTGCCTGCCAAGCATCCTCCCTCAGCCCCCAGGGCCCTGGGACAAAGCTGGGTGTTACCTTCAGTGTCTGCGTCTGCCCTCCTCCTCCAGGGCTTATCCTGCTCCATCTTCCAGACACTGCTTTGCTCGCTGGCTGGGCGTCAGGACCCTCACCCGGGAGACTGCTAGCAGGGAAATGCAGCGCCAGGTGCACGGAAGTGTCCTTTTCCTTCTGCTCCAGCGGCAGAGGGAGGCTGCGGCTCAGGCAACACCATGTGAGCCGGGGCTCAGCCCTCAGCGAGGGGAAAGGCCCCTGGGCCCTGCAGCTCCCGGGGGTCTCCGTGGGCGCACACGAGGCCAACTCAGGCCAGCCCGGGGGTGGGAGGGCCGAGAGGGAGGGGCCGGGCTGGCGGGAGCAACCGGCACTGAGCCCCGCTAGTGGCCCTGAAGAAGGGCCCCACGGGGTACTCTCGAGAGGCCCCCCCAGCTCCCCAGTGGATTCCCAGGGATGGAGGACGCCCCCAGAGGGCCTGGCTCGCGCCCAAGTGCTGCTGCTGCAGGCTTGTTGGGTGTCATGGGTCCCACTCCTCCAAGAGTCACACGTTGGCGTGGACGGGAAGGAGACTGCCCCCCTGGGGACCCCAGCTGCTGGGGTGCCAGTGTCCAAGCCTCCTTTCTCCTCTCCCTGCACCCCCTTTCTCCTGTCACACGGCGTGGACCAGCTGGGGTCCTCCCCGAAGCTGTCTGCTCCACCAGGGGCCTGGCCTGAGGTTGGGCTGGGAAGCAGGGGGGCCTCCAGCCCTGACTCCATAAAGGATGCCCGTTCCTCAGGTCCCCCTCTCCTGCAGAGAAGGCCCCGGCCTTGGTCCGGCTTCTGGGGGATGGGCGACGGGCGACGGGTCTCTCCCTGGGGTAACCTGAGGAGGTACTGTGGGGGGAAGGCCATGTCCACTGGGGCAGCGAGGACGCCGGGGGCCCGAGGCTGCAAGGCCAGCTGGGAGGGACACCCGGGGGCTGCAGCTGTAGCACGCAGCCGAGGCTCTGTGTCCCGAGGCCCTGCCCACCTCAGGGTCCCAGCCCTGCCCCTCGCTGTGCAGTCGCCGCCTCCAGGCAGCCCCCCTGGCTTTTCCCCGGGGTCACTGTCCTGGTTCTGAGGGGGCGGGGAGGCAGCGTGCATGGGGCCCCCCGGGGTCTCTCCTCCTGCTCCCGGGGGCTCCTGGCAGCTTAGCGCCTCCACCTTCAGCTTCTTCCTCTCCGAGGGGAGCTTGACCTCTGTGGGCTGGGGTTCCCCGGAGCTCCCACCCGGCCGGCTCGGGACCACGTGGGCCTGCTGACAGGTCTCCTTGGCGTCCCCTCCGCCACCCCAGGTGCCACCTTCCAGCTTGGGGTCCGGCAGACCCCGCCTGGGAGCCTCTAAGTCACCTCCTTTGGGAGGACTGGGTGCTGGGAGCGGCTGACACCCCAGCTCCAGCCTCCCGTTTGGGGGAAGCAGAGGGCTCTTGCTGCCCAAGCAGAGGGGTCCTCTGCAGCTGAGGGCAGGGCGTGAGGCAGCCCTGTTCACACGGGGCTGGTCCCTGCCTCCGGCTCTGGCCACTGTCTCCCTCTGCTTGGGGGGCTCAGTCACCAAGAGGCCCTCACAGGCCGGTGGGCTTGCGCAAGGCGCTGGCCTGGCCTCCACGGCAGTGTCCTCGGGGCCCGGGGGCCTCCTCCCATCCTGGGAGGGGGCTGCACGCCCGCCACCCCCTGCATCCTGCTGGAGAAGACACTCCAGCTCGACCCCGCCGCCCGCTGTGACCTCCTTAGCCTTCTTGCCTCCGTGGTGGCCAGCTTTCGTTTTCTGGTAGATGCTCTTGAACGTGTCCTTCCCGTACACCTGCCACTTCTCCTGGGAGAACATCTTCAGCCTCCTCTGGCCGCGTTGCTTACCAGCCGCCTGGCCCTGGCCGGCCTGTCCCTCCCCCGCAGCCGGTCTCTTTCCATCCGGGTCCTCCGCCGGGGCCGAGGCGTCTCCCGTCGGGGGACACTGCAGGTCCTCCACCGCAGCCTGTCTGACCAGGGCCCGGGGGTGACTGCCAGGGACATCGGCCAATCGGGCGGGGGCAGGCCTGGGGCTCAGAGGCTTCTGCCTCCGGGACCAGGCGTCCCGGGGGTCCGGCAGCTCCGGCCACGTCCCCGTGCCCTCGACGAAGGGCAGCGAGTTGCTCCTGGTGACAGGCACACATTCGGTGCCGGTGGAGAGCTGCGTGGGGACCGAGTGGAAGAAGAGGGGCCGCGCCCTGTCTGGGGGCGCGCAGGTGGAGCGCGCGGCGCGGAGGGCGGCAGGCGTCCTCCTGGGCTCCGGTGGCCGCAGGTCGAAGTGGAAGGAGTCCTTGTAGGTGTAGGGCATGGGCAGGTCGATGCTGCCCTGCTTGGACAGGACCGTCTTGCGGGGCCGCACGTGGGCCAGCTGGGGGTCGTCCACCACGGCCTGGTTGTGAGAGATGAGCCTGGCGATGCGCTCCTCCAGCCGCCTCTTTTCCAGCTCCAGGCCGGCCGCCCGCTCCGCGCGCCCGAGCCCCGGGCCTCCCTCGCCCTCGGACTCGGCGCTGTGCTCCGACAGGCTGTGCAGGGGGCTGCCGGCGGCCGGTGGCTGCTCTGCGCTGTCCGAGCGGGACAGGTAGCCCGAGTCGGTGCTTTCGCACTTCCGCAGCCGACCCTCCGAGGGCTTGGCATCCCCGGGCTTCTCCACCTGCTGCTGCTGCAGCACGGAGCCCGGCCTGCTGGCCGTCGGGGACCGCTGCTCCGGCAGCTTCCTCCTCGGCTGCGAGCTGGCCAGTGGGAGCCCGGGGGCAGAGTCTCCAGGGGCCTCCCTGACATCGAACGTGGACCCTGGACAGGCAACAGTGTCCATCTTCAGGTCCAGGCTCTTGGCAACCGGGGACAGATGCGCCCTGGGCAGCAGGCAGTGCCCAGCAGACTGGGCACCCGGAGAAAGGGGTCTCTCTGATCGTGCCCCGTGGGTCCCGGAAGGCACTCCGGCCTTGTCCCCCTCCTCCGGGAGGCTGCCTCCCCCGCCGTCCGACTCCAAGGACAGCCTGGAGTTGTTGAGGTGTGTCTGGGTCCGTCTGTGCTTGTACAAGTTGCTCTGGGTCTTAAAGGCGATGCCGCAGGTGGCGCACGGGAAGGGCCTCTCACCCGTGTGGGAGCGGATGTGCTTCTCCAAAACGCTGGGCTTCAGGCAGTCCCGGCCACAGTGCGGGCACAGGTACTTGCCGGCGTTGCGCACCTTGCAGGGGCTGCCCAGCATGGGCCCCAGGCCCGGTGACAGGATGGGCAGAGCACCCACGAAGTTCACGGTGAGCGCTGGGGCCGCTGGCTTCCCCACCTGGGTGGGACCGGGCCCTTCAGGCTGCAGCAGGGGGCTGAGAATGAAGGGCACGCTGCCCCCGTCCACGCTGCCTGACACGAGGGGGGCACGTGGCTGGAGGCCCCCTGGAGGCACTGTGTGGTACAGTGGGATGGGCAAGGCCTTCAGGAACAGGGTGGGGGCCAGGCCCTGCTCTGGGGGCAGGATGATGGGGCCCAGGGTCAGGTGAGGCGAGGCCTGCCCACCTGGGGCCCCTGGGGGGCCAGAAGCAGGAGCTGGCTGGTCCCTGGCAGGCAAGGCAGGGCAGGTGACTTCCGGCACCTCCATCCCACATCGTCTGGGTGGCCCAGGATGCCGGGCAACCTGTGAGCAACAACCGAGCTTTACTATGGGTAACTCTCTTCTCTCATCATACAGTAAACTCTTCCCTACCCCCCATCAGGCATTTCGTAACCTCCACTGGAGCCACAACAATCCCCCAAGAAAAATACCCCTATCCCCATATAAGGAAAGGGGAAACTGAGGCTCAGAGAGTGGAAGTGACTCGTCATGCAGCTAACATGTGGCAAAGCAGGTTCAGACCTGGGTCTGTCTCCATCCTATCTCATTTAATATGCCCAAAGGGAATTCTCTTTTTTTTTTTTTTTTACATCTTTATGGGAGTATAATTGCTTTACAATGTTTGCTGTACAACAAAGTGAATCAGCTCTATGTTTACATATGTCATCATATCCCCTCCCTCTTGAGCCTCCCTCCCACCCTCCCTATCCCACCCCTCTAGGTCATCACAAAACACTGAGCTGATCTCCCTGCGCTATGCAGCAGCTTCCCACTAGCCATCCATTTTACATTTGGTAGTGTATATATGTCAGTGCCACTCTCTCACTTCTTCCCAGCTTCCCCTTCCCCCTCCAACCATGTCCTCAAGTCCGTTCTCTACATCTGCGTCTTTATTCCTGCCCTGCCACTAAGTTCATCAGTACCGTTTTTTTTTTAGATTCCATATATATGTGTTAGCATACAGTATTTGTTTTTCTTTCTGACTTACTTCACTCTGCATGACAGACTCTAGGTCCATCCACCTCACTACAAATAACTCAGTTTCGTTCCTTTTTATGGCTGAGTAATATTTCAAAGGGAATCCTTTTTTGGAGGGGGGAGTTATCTTTTTTTTTAACATCTTTATTGTAGTATAATTGCTTTACAATGGTGTGTTAGTTTCTGCTCTATAACAAAGTGAATCAGTTATACATATACATATGTTCCCATATCTCTTCCCTCTTGCATCTCCCTCCCTCCTACCCTCCCTATCCCACCCCTCTAAGTGGTCACAAAGCACCGAGCTGATCTCCCTGTGCTATGTGGCTGCTTCTCAAAGGGAATTCTTGATTCTTCCCCTGCACACGGGTACATGGCAGGCTTGTCACCATTGTCTCCCAACACCCAGCACAGTGCCCTGTGCAGAGGAGACACTCAGAAAATGTGCTGACTTCATGAAAAAGAAAAATCGTGTAGCTCAGCAAGGTCCTCAAAGTCCACAGTGATCCCATGAGCTGGGGCAAGTCCCTTTCCTCAGATGGGACTCAGTTTCCAGGTCTATAAAATGGGCACCTCCCTAGGGCCCTTCCCACTCTGGAGTTCTGAGTCTCCGCTACTGGATTAGGACAATAAGGAAGAAAACTGACCTGAGGGGACACTTACTAGATTGAGCAAATGAAAACACAAGATTCCTAGATAAATTTGAATTTCAGATAAACAATGCATACTTTTTTTTTTTTTTTAGCGATACACGGGCCTCTCACTGTTGTGGCCTCTCCTGTTGCGGAGCACAGGCTCCGGACGCGCAGGCTCAGCGGCCATGGCTCACCGGCCCAGCCGCTCCGCGGCATGTGGGATCCTCCCGGACCGGGGCACGAACCCGTGTCCCCTGCATCAGCAGGCAGACTCTCAACCACTGCGCCACCAGGGAAGCCCTGTATACTTCTTTAGTATATGTATGTCCCAATTCTTGTATGGGTCTTGCTTACACTAGAAAATTATGCATTATTTACCTGGAATCAAAATGTAACTGAGGGGACTTCCCTGGTGGCACAGTGGTTGCGAATCTGCCTGCCAATGCAGGGGACACAGGTTCAATCCCTGGCCCAGGAAGATCCCATATGCACAGAGCAACTAAGCCTGTGCACCACAACTACTGAGCCTGTGCTCTAGAGCCCACGAGCCACAACTACTGAGCCTGTGCTCTAGAGCCCATGAGCCACAACTACTGAGTCTGTGCTCTAGAGCCCACGAGCCACAACTACTGAGCCCGCATGCTACAACTACTGAGGCCCATGCATCTAGAGCCTGTGCTCTGCAACAAGAGAAGCTGCTGCAATGAGAAACCCACGCAAAGCAATGAAGTGTAGCCCCCGGTTGCTGCAACTAGAGAAAGCCCACGTGCAGCAATGAAGACCCGATGCAGCCAAAAATAAATAAATAAATAAAATTTAAAAAATGTAACTGAGCATCCTGTATTTTATCTGGCCACCCCAGCAGGAAAAAAGCACTTCTTTAGCTTCAAGATCAGGCTTGGGTCTCTGCTCAAAGGTGGGGCTTCCAAAGTCCCTCCAAACCCAACAGAGACACAGCTGGTTCCCTCTCAGCCAGGGGTAACCGCTGGGCAAATGCTAGGCGAGGGAGCAAGAGAGACCCAGCCACGCTCTTCCAACTGTGGGAGGGAAAGCCAGATGCAACGAGAAAATGTAAACAGGCCCATGGCTACAGAACTGGGGGGCCTCCAGACCCTACACCCTCAGGTGCCCATCTCCCAGGAGCTCCACTGGTTGAGTTGCACTTCAACCAATCCCCAGCTTAGCTCCTCAAGAAAAACAAATCCAAATTCCAGCCTTAGCAGCAAGACTGTTCAATCAGGGAAAGGTAGAAGTCATGGCAGCTCATACCAGCTCACACTGGCTCACAAGTGCTGATTGTTAACTTTTCAGAAATTTTGCAAGCTAGTTGTTAAATGTGGCCATAATTAAAAGTTAAATTATATAGACTTACAATTCGATAAATTATATTAAAAACAAAGTTACTACAACTGAATATTCACATGCAAAAGAATGAAGTTGAATCCCTACCTCACACCACATACAAAAATTGACTCAAAATTGATCAAAAACCTAAATGTAAGAGCTAAAACTACAAAACTCTTAGAAGAAAACATCGGGGTAAATCATGACCTTGGATTTGACATTGGATTCTTAGATATGACACCAAAAGCAAAATCAATTAAAAGAAAAAGATAAATTGGACTTCTTCAAAATAAAAAATAACTTTTGTGCATCAAAGGACACTATCAAGAAAGTGAAAAGACAACTCACAAAATGGGAGAAAATATTTGCAAATTGTATAAATGATAAATCCAGAATATATAAAGAACGCTTCTAACTCAATAACAAATAGACAAGCAACTCAATTTAAAAATGAGCAAAGGACTTGAATAGACATTTCTCCAAGGCAGATACACAAAGGCCAAAAACACATGTAAAGATGTTCAGTATTATTAGTCATTAGAAAATGTAAATCAAAACCACAGTATGACTTCACATCAACTAGCATATTAACAATAAACTGAAAATAACCAATGTTGGTAAGGATATGGAGAAATTTGAACACTTAACCACTGCTAGTGAGAATGTAAAATGATGCAGCCACTGTGGAAAACAGTTTGGCTGTTCCTGAAAAAGTTAAACCCAGAACTACCACATGACCCAGAAATTCTGCATCTATGTATACACCCAAAAGAATTGAAAATAGGTATTCAAATAAAAACGTGTACATAAATGTTGATAACTGCACAATGCAACAGAGCCAAAAGGTGGAAACAACCCAGATGTCCATCAACTGATGAATGGATAAACAAATTGCAGTCTATCTGTACAATGAGATGTCATTTAGCCATAAAAAGGAATGACGTATTTATACAGGCTACATCATGGACGAGCCCTGGAAACATGATGCTGAGTGAAAGAAGCCAGTCTCAAAAGGCCACACTGTATGATTCCTTTTACATGAAAAACCCAGAAGACGAAAATTCATACACACAGAAAACAGATGACAGTGGTTGCCAGGGGTGGAGAGGGAGAGGGAGGCGTGCATGCCTAACTGGGAACAGAGCTTCCTTTATGAAAGGAAGTGATGAAAGTGTTCTGGAACCACATGCAGGCAGTAGTTGCACAACATTGTAATGTACTGAATGCCACAGAATTGTACGCTTGAAAATAGTTAAAACGGTGACTTTCATGTTATGTGAATTTTATGTCAGTAGTAGAAAAGGAACTCACCAAGCTCATCACTTACTAATTATTTTATTACATCTTAGCATGATCTAATGCTCTGGACGTTACTCACGTGGATTGCGTCGGGATGGTGGAAATACTATGTAACAGGGTGGCACTCCACATCTCCACCTCCTGCCAATTTTAGGTCCAGTAACGTCACGTTCATAGCTTGCGATTGGCCGTGGTGGGACTATTTACACCACAGAAATTGGCAAGTGCCACAGTCAGTCCTTTTTTTCTTTTTTATCCCAAGACCATCATTCCCATTCTCTATTCCTCATAAACCTGTCTACATTGGAGATCTCACAGATTTGAGACCTTATAATTTTTTAAGGAAAGATTGAAAGACAGAAATCCCTAGAGATGGGTAGGAGCTATTAGAATTCCTAAGCACTGATGTGAATGGAAGACAAGGCTTCCCTCAAGCTGAGAAAGTTCGAGATGCTTCCCAGGGGAACCATCAGACCCGCCTTCCTGTCCCTGCTCACCAGGCTTGCTGGTGGACACCCCCGAGACCCAGCTCCCAGGTCACTTGGGCACAGCTCCTGGAAGGATCAGATGAAATAACGTGTGAGAAAACACCGAGGGTGGCGTCAGGCACGGAGGAAGTGCTTGGCTCAGTTGAGTTTCCAGTGATACGCCATAATATTTTGAACTATTAACTAGCGAATCCTCCCCACCCCACCTTCCCTCCTACCCCTTGTCTTTTCCCCATCAGTCAATGCAGCTGGCTCCCTTCAGTGCCTCCAGGAAAGGATGCCGTTCGCAGGTGCAATTCCCAAGAAAGAAGGTCATTATAAGGATTCTAGTTGGGAGGTGATCTCAGGCAATGCTAGCAGGGGAGCGGGAAAGCTGGGGTGAAGGACGCTTTAAAGAGTGTGTCATCAAGCCAGTCCCCACCGATGGCAGCTGGAGCTTACCAAACTCGTCTGGGGACCAAGAGATCACATAGAACACGTTACCCCACAGGGGACTGAGGGAGCAATGGTGTGCTGGCATGTCCAGCTGGTCAAAGGGACACACCCAGCGGGCTCTGTGGCCCCAGAAATTCTCATGCCCAGCAATGCTGCCTGCAGCTTGTTCCAAAATGGTAAAATGCAGAGGGGGATTGATGGGCGGGGCCTCCACTGAACTTGCTGTGGCAGAAACTGAGTAAAGACTTGTGAATTCCAAAGCCTAAACCCTAAGGGGAATCTGAGGAAGACCAGCCAGTTTTCCCCATCCTCGGGTTGGGAGGAGGTGGGAGGGAAGAAAGTCGGAGGGGGGCGACGAGACCCTCCAGCTTTGGCTTCAGAGGGGACTTGGGTAGAGAGAAGACCTGGGACCCCCATTCCTCGGGGCACTCGGGAGAGACCCCGCCCCCCGGACAGAATAGCAACATCCCTAAGCCCGAGTCCAGGCGGGAGGGAGGGAGGAAGCCCCCAGGGTTCTGTGCCCAGAGCCGGTGCAGCTCAGGATGAATCCCAGAGCACCCAAGAGGGGGCTGAGCGTGACTGAGAAAATGGGTCACACCAAGGGTAATGCTGCAGGAGGGGTGACTCAGCGTGGAGCTTGGGGAACTGGGGGCTGAGCACCACCTGTACCCCGAAATAAGCCCATCCTCAGGGGAGAGAGAAAAGAAGCCCAGAACTGACTGCCTCGGGGTGGGAGGAGCGGGGGCTTCAAAATAGAAATTCCAGAAAAAGAGCGTTACATTTCTGACACACCTGCCACGATGATTATTTTGCTCTCTCTGCAGCCTGTTCCGTGATCACAGCAAAATCGATGCCTTTTAGCAGCAGCTGATCGCTGACTGGGAAGCTGCAAGCCCACCAGCACCTTCCTGGGGGATACGGCACTTTTCCTGGGAAAACCTCAAAGGGCTGCCACTGATGATTCTCACTCTGAACCAGGGAGGTGGCAAGTTGTCTCATCCCCATCGAGCAGGGGGGAAAGTGAGGGCGGGCGCACCAGGGAAGCCTCTGGGAGGACCACCTGCTCGGCGAGACCCACTGCCAAGCGCTGTCCCCGCGCGCGGTCTCCATCCCGAGGGTCCACCCTGCAGATAGCCCGTCGGACGCCTCACTTCCTCCCTCTGCCACGCGTGGGCTCCCCACTCCCCGACACCCCCCCCAAAACTATGTTCTTCTGAGAGAGTGTGCCACCCCATGGGGAGGGAAAGTGACTATTTCCAAAGCCCCCTTTCTTCAAAGCAACCCACGAGGGGGCCTGGGCAAAAAGAGAACATGGGAATGCCACAAATAAATTTTAAAAACTCATGTTTTGGGCCCTGAGAGAGAAGACTATGGAGAATGGATTAAATGTATTCAGCAGATCGAACTTTCCAGAAAGAACGTGGTTGCTGAGACTGTTGTTCTAGTTGCAAGTTTCCCAAACTTCAGTCTGTCCTGCACACCTGTCAGCCGCCGTGCCGTGTGTGGGGTCACTTGCTTCCTCCCCACCCCTGGGTACCTGGCCTAGCATTACGTTAAAAGGGAACTATGTGCATAAGGATGTGAATGTACTTAGCGCCACTGAACTGCACTTAAAAAGGGTTGAAATGGGGCTTCCCTGGTGGCGCAGTGGTTGAGAGTCCGCCTGCCGACGCAGGGGACGCGGGTTCGTGCCCCGGTCCCGGAAGATCCCACATGCCGCAGAGCGGCTGGGCCCGTGAGCCATGGCCGCTGAGCCTGCGCGTCCGGAGCCTGTGCTCCGCCACGGGAGAGGCCACAGCAGTGAGAGGCCCGCGTACCGCAAAAAAAAAAAAAAAAAGGTTGAAATGATCAATTTTATGTTATGCACATTTTACAATTTTTAAAAATTAAAAAAGGGGGGGCTATGTCATTACCCAATTATCCAAAAACTTATTTTCATACAAAAGCCTGCAAACCTGTTTATATCGGCTTTATTCATAATTGTTAAAACTTAGAAGCAGCCAAGATGTCCTTCAGTAGATGGGTGAATAAATAAACCATGGTGAACTTCCCTGGTGGCGCAGCGGTAGGGAATCCATCTGCCAGTGCAGGGGACACAGGTTCTAGCCCTGGTCTGGGAAGATCCTACATGCCGCGGAGCAACTAAGCTCATGTGCCACAACTACTGAGCCTGCGAACCACAACTACTGAGCCCGTGTGCCACAACTACTGAGCCTGTGCACCACAACAGAGTAGCCCCTGCTCGCTGCAACTAGAGAAATCCTGCGCTCAGCAACAAAGACCCAAAGCAGCCAAAAATAAATAAATGAATAAATAAATTTATAAAAAATTTAAAAAAAACATGGTGCATCCAGACAGTGGAATACTATTCAGCATTAAAAAGAAATGAGTTTAATTAAAGTTTAATTTTAATGACTTAAAAGACTTGGGCTATCAAGTCATGAAAAAAACATGGAAGACACTTAAATGCATATTATTAAGTGAAAGAAGCCAATCTGAAAAGACTGCATACTGTATGATTCCAACTATATAACATTCTGGAAAAGCCAAAACTATGGAAACAGTAAGATCAGAAGTTTCCAGGGCTCATCAATTATAACAAAAGTACCACACTAAGAAAAGGGAACCCTCCTACACTGTTGGTAGGAATGTAAATTGGCGCAACCACTATGGAAAACAGTGTGGAGGTTCCTTAAAAAACTAAAAACACAGTTACCATGTGATCCAGCAATCCCATTCCTAGGCATATATCCAGGAAAGACAAAAGCTCTAATTCGAAAAGATACATGCACCCCAATGTTCATAGCAGCATTATTTACAATAGCCAAGACATGGAAGCAACCTAAATGTCCATCAACAGATGAATGGATAAGGAAGATGTGGCACATATATACAATGGAATATTGCTTAGCCATAAAAAAGGAACGAAATAATGCCATTTGCAGCAACATGGATGGACCTAAAGATTATCATATTAAGTGAAGTAAGTCAGAAAGAGAGAGACAAATACCATATGATATCACCTATATGTGGAATCTAAAAAAGAATACACATGAATCTATATACAAAACAAAAAGACTCACAGACACAGAAAACAAACTTATGGTTACCAAAGGGGAAAGGAGGTGGGGGAGGGATAAATTAGGAGTTTAGGATTAACAGATACAAAGTACTATATACAAAATAGATAATCAACAAGGACCTACTGTAGAGCACAGGGAAATGTTTTCAATATCTTGTAATAACCTGTAATGGAAAATAATATATGTATATATCTATGAATCACTTTGCTGTACACCTAAAACTCACACAATATTGTAAAACAATTATACTTCAATTTAAAAAAAAGTACCACACTAAATGTAAGATATTAATAACAGAGGAGACTGTATGAGGGGTGTAGGTAAGTGGTATATGGGAACTCTCTGTACTCTCCCCTCAGTTCTCTATAAACCTAAACCACTCTAAAAATTGTCTGTTAATCTTTAAAATTAAAAAAATCAAAACAATTAACTTTTTTTTTTAAAAAAGACATATGTGAAAAGACGTTTACTCTCACTGGCCAAGAAGTGCAAAGTATATACCAAAAGCCATGTGTTGCCTCTCAGTTAAAAAAAAAAACCCAACAAATAAATACTTGTATTAACTGGAGGGGAAACGAGAGGCGGGCTGTGTCATTACCAAAAAAAAGGAAGATTCCAATTTTTTCTGAGAATGATGAAAATAAATGTATAATGATTAATCTTTTAAGCTGTGTATCTGTCATACAAACTAGCACAGCTGAGCGGTGTGGTCCCATACTTTGGGGAAACATGCCTCTAACTGAAGATCTTGACCTGAGATACCTTCAGGCTAGACCCTCCAGACAGACCCCATCTTCCTCCCTCTGCCCTGTGTCCCCAGGGTGTAGCCTCCTGTCCTGTGGTGTCTACACCCACAGGTCAGAGTGAGGAGGGAAGAGAGTCAGGCCAGGGCTGGTTCCAAGGCTGCTCTGTCCCTCTACTCAAGGCCACATTTTTGCCAGGCGACATGCCCCGGTCCCAGTTATGGTTCCCACCATCCCCGGTCCCTGGGGTAACACCGCCCCCCTCCCCCCCGCCAGCCCTCACGCCCCCCCATTAATCTCGCCCCACTTGTGCATCCCACTCGCATGTGCATCAGGCCTGCCAGGCTGCAGAGTAAAATTACAACTTAAATTACGTGCATGGGTGAATTTTCCCGGAAAGCGAGAGCATCTCTGACTTCTGTCGGATTCTCAAGGGTCTGGAAGGGTCCCTGAGAGGGGGACTACCTAGTTCGGGGCATCACCTCCCTGAAAGCAGCCCCAGGACCTGACAGGCCCAAACACACATTGGTCCCCACCACTACTTCACCCAAATTCATTCCGCTTGATTTGCTTGAACCAAGTGAGATAAGGGAACAGGCCAGAGTTTACAAACAAAAACACGCCGTGCAGAAGGCTTGTGCGAGTGAATGCAGAAGAGCATCCCGGGCGATGGCCTAACTTTCATACACAAATTACGGGATTTCCCTGTAGACGGTCGATAGGTTTCGGATGTTTGGAGGGAAGAGGCTGAAGTCAGGGCAGCTTTGGCAGGTGGGAGGCAGGGGGGGCTCTGCCTCTGGTCCGCTGTCCCTGGGGCTGGGGACGCCTCGGTTGAAGACGGAAACCCACTCCAGGTTCCCCTTCTAGTTTGACCACTTACCCCCGTGTGGCTTCTGCAAGTTCTTTTAACTTCAGATTCTCATTTGTAAAGTGGGGGTGAGGGGTGGGATCAAGGAGGATTAAACGGACACCATCTACAAGCACTTGTCACAGCACCTGAAAAGTGTTCATACGCTTCCCTTTTTTCCTTTTCTAAGTTAATCAGTTTCACCTTGGTCAGCCCGAGGCAATTATCTGCCCAAAGAGAAACCGAGAATTTTTACAGGTTCAGAGCAGACATGGCCGAGCCGCACATAATGCCTACCACGTGCCATGGGTCACCGTGCCGAAGGCTCAACATACACAAGTCATCTAACCCACACAGCGATCCCTTCACATAGGCGCTGTTACTGTTCCAACGAGGGGAAGCAGGTGCTGAGAGCTGGAGAGAGATGCTCAGGGTCAAGTGGTCGGGGAGGTATAGCCCTTCCTAAAGAAGGAAGAGAGACACAAAGAACAAGGGAAGATTCAGCTGCCAGCGTGCAAAGTAGGACTTCCGGGCAGACCGAAATCTTGAGAGCAGATATTATTGTTGAGAGTGAAACGTTTCTCAAAATCGCCTTCTCTCTTTGCTTAAGGCTTCAGGCTCCAAGGCAAGACGTGTGTCGGGACTTCTCCTGCACAACAGAGTAGATGCCCCCTCGTAACAGGGCCACAGCAGAGCTACAGGAGTAGCTGCTCAGAGGTGGAAGGAGGCTGTGATGTAAGGGAAGTGTAGTGGGTTGAATCGTGTCCCCCAAAAGCATAGGTCTATGTCCTAATCCCTACTCCCTGTGAATGTGACCTTATTTGCAGTTAGGGTCTTTGCAGAGGTCATTAAATTAAGGATCTCAAGAAGAGATCATACCAGATTTAGGGTGGGTTTTAAATCCAACGACCAATGTCCTTATAAGAAGAGAGAGGACACAGACGTACAAGAGAGACGGCCATGCAAAGACCCATGTGACCACGGAGGCTGAGATTGGAGGGATGCGGCCACAAGCCAAGGAACACCTGGAGCCACAGAAGCTGGAGAATGCAGGAAGCATCCTTCCCTGGAGCCTTCAGAGGAGCATAGCTCTGCCTACACTGTGATTTGGGACTCAGAGCCTCCAAAAATGTGAGGGAGTCCATTTCTGTTGTTTTAGCCTCCCAGTTTGTGGGACTTTGTTACAGCATCCACACGACACTAATAGAGGAAATGAAAGAAAATGCTGCTATTTTCATAGTCTTGAGAGATGATGATGAGGGGACCCGCCAGAGGAGGAAGGCAAACAGGAAGGTCAGGTTTCAACCGAGAAAGGAGAAGGTGTAAGTCAGGGCAACACCAAGACTGTCCCCCACATCCACCTTGAAGCGCTGTAAGGAGATGGCTGGAGCAAGGCCAGGTCCTGCACAGAGAGACCCCCTCGGGCTGAGCTGTCCTGAACCCCGACAGGTCCTCCAGTGGCCTGTGGGGTCTGGCTTGGAGCTCGCAGAGTGCTGGGAAGGGACACCCAGAAGGAGGAATAGCTCTGTAACGAGAGCCCCCGAGAGGACCCAGTGGACCGCCAGATGCCATCTTGAAGACATGGGGGTGGGGAGGGGGTAATCAATTTGTTGCCTGCTTCAGTAGTTCATTCCTTTGGTTGCTGAGTAGTATTCCCGAGTGTGTGTGTGTGTGTGTGTGTGTGTGTGTGTGTGTGCGCGCACCGCAGTTTATTTATTCACTTCCCTCCGTGCTGGGTGGTGTCTGATGAGGCTGCGGGGAGCGCCAGCATGTTCACCGCCCCTCAGCAGCAGTGAGGCCACTCCTGTCCACGGGGTCAGTGTAAGCCACGTGGGGAGCAAAAACCAGGCCTCCTATTTCCCCCGGAGACACCAGTGATGGCTGAGTGGGCAACCTGGACTTCCATCCACCCTATTCCCCTGCTGAGCAGCGTCAAAGGAAGCCAACACAAACAGAAGGTTTAATCCATCCAGACTCTCATAACATAGTAACCAAAGTGTTCAAGTTTCAATCAAAACTCACTTGGGGGGCTTCCCTGGTGGCGCAGTGGTTGGGGGTCCGCCTGCCAATGCAAGGGACACGGGTTCGTGCCCCGGTCCCGGAAGATCCCACATGCCGTGGAGCGGCTGGGCCCGTGAGCCATGGCCGCTGAGCCTGCGCGTCCGGAGCCTGTGCTCCGCAACGGGAGAGGCCACAACAGTGAGAGGCCCGCATACCGCAAAAAAAAAAAAAAAAAACCTCACTTGGGACTTCCCTGGCGATCCAGTGGTTAAGACTCCGAGCTTCCACTGCAGGGGGCGTGGGTTCAATCCCTGGTCGGGGAACTAAGATCTTGCAGCACGGCCAAAAAAAAAAAGAAGAACAAACAACTCACTTCTCACACCAGGAAGATGTCAAACTGAATGAAAAAAGATAATTCATAGATACCAACACCAAGATGCAAGAGATGTTGGGATCATCTGACCAAGATTTTAGAGCAGCCGTCATAAAATTGTCTCCATGAATACTTACAAATATGCTTGAAACAAATAAAAATAGTCTCAGCGAAGAAATCAAAAGTAAAAGAACCAAATGGAAATTTTAGAAATGAAAACACTACAACCAAAATTCTAAAAACTCAGTGGATGCACTCAACAGCAGGATGGAAGGGACAGGAAAAAGAACCCATGAACTTGAAAACAGAACAATAGAAATTTCCCAGTGTGAACAACAGAGAGAAAATAGGCTGAAAAAAGATGAGCAGAGCCTCAGGGACCTGTGAGATTAACAAAAGGTATAACATTCACATCATCTGGGTCCTGGAAGGAGAGGAGAAAAAGGACTGCGATAAAACAATACTCAACAAAACATGGCTGAAAAATTTGGCAAAAGACATAAACCCATGGAATCAGTACACTAGTGAACCCCAAATAGGATAAACCCAAAGAAATCCTCACCAAAACACATCATAGTCAAACTTCTGAACTCTTAAGACAAAGAAAAAATTCTTCAAAGCAGTGAAAGAGAAAAGACACCCTTCCTATAGGAAAAACAAATCCTAATGCCAGCAGGTTTCCCATCCAAAACTTGGGACCAGAAAGAAGTAGCACAACATTTTTCAAGGGCTTAAAGAAAAGACCTGTCAACTGCAAATTCTATATCCAACAAAAAGATTCTTCTTGAATGAAGGGGAAATCAAGGCATTCTCAAATTAAAAAAAAAAAACAAAACAATAAAATTTGTCACCAGCAGGAATGGCTAAAGGAAGTTCTCTACATAGAAAGGAAATAATAAAAGAAGGGGGAATCTCCCTGGCTGTCCAATGGTTAGGATTCTACACTTTCACTGCCGAGGATGCAGGTTCAATCCCTGGTCGGGGAACTAAGATCCCACAAGCCACGAGGTGCAGCCCAAAATTTTTTTTAAATAAAAAATAAAATAAGAAGTCATCATAAATTAATGGTGTAATCCACTGTTGTAAAAAATAATAACAGAAGGACACTTGGAACCTCAAGAAGGAAAAAGAATGATGGAAAGAGTAAAAATATAGGTAAATACAATATTTCCTTTTGAATTTTCTAAATGATGTTTGATGGTTCAAACAAAAACACTGTCTAATGTATTTAGAGAAATATTTAAGACAGTTTTAAGTGGGAGAAGGTAAGAGAGGTAGTTTTTACATTTCACTTCAGCTGGTGGTAAAGCAGTGACGCCCATAGACTAGGATGAGTTATGAATCTATAATGTAAAACATAAAACAACCACATAATTAATACGAGGATATCTAACAGAGCCTGCCCACCACAGGCCACGGATGCGATCTCTCTGCAGCCGTAGAGCCTCGGGTTGGAGAGGATGTAGCTGCAGCTTCCTTGACAGTGAAACTAGGGCCCTGCGCAGCCAAGGCACATCCCGTCTGTGGCTGGGGGCCCACATGGACTGGTCGCTCCCTCTGCAAGCCCAACCTCCCTCCACGCAGCCCATGAGCTTGGAAGGCTTCCGTCCCCACTGGCATCCGGACTCCCAATGCATGCCCACGTCCCCTGCTGTCCATTGCCTGCCTCCTACCCCCACTCCAGAGGGCTGCCCATTGTGTGCCCAGCGATTCCAGACCAGCTCCAGTCTGGCTAACCCAGCCACCCTCTCTGCTATTCGGTGACTAAACCACAGCTTCTCCAATGAAGTCTGAACCCCTTCTGAGTTTGCCTTTCTTGGGCCGTCTCTCTCAATCCTAGGGACCATACAGAATGTTCTTGTCTTATAGTTACTCTTTTATCACGGTTAATCAGTCTTACCCTAAACTTTCCCAGTGTAACCGACTATGTGATTTCTATCTCCTGATTAGATACAAATACTACAGAATTAGTAATGGGAGGGGTCCCAAGAGATAGATCGGTGAATGTGGGATCTGGGGACTGATTCAGCCATACCCTCGGACTTGAGTGTGACGCTGAGATCCTTGCCAATGAGAAATGGGATGCTGGCCACCCATGACGTGTAGTGGCATTGCAATTAATCAAGCCATCACCTGTGGTTTATTGCGATACAGTGCCGATGGGAGTGCGTGCCTTGGGAACACAAGCTGCATGGCAGTAATAATGACAATCAGGGATGTGGTGTGAGATGAATTTTTTTTGAGGGCCCTTGAGCACTTAGAGAGAAAATGACAAACCCAGGTCCATTAACTCCCACCTCAAGTCATGATCTGAGAATCAGACAGCTTCCAGGACAGCCCTGAAAGGATTTCTTATTTCTTATAGCCACAGGGCTGACACGGCTGAAAATCAAACACAAAATTTAATGGTGCAAGTCGCTGCATTTAAATGGGTTGAATTCATGGTCTCACCAAGTTTCTCAGGTGAAAATGAGGGCATTAATCGTCTAAGAATGAGATCCTGAAACTTGGAATAAGGACACTTATCGGATCTGGAGAAACCGACAGCGTTGACCTCCAGGTCATTCTGAGCTTCTCTGACCAGCAGGGGCTCAGCAGTGGCTTTTCCTGCAGGCTTCAGGAAGACCAGTCTTCCTCAGCTCAAAAACCCCGTGATACCCTCACTTGGGGTAGATGCTTTGAAAGGGGATGCTCCCTCTTCTCAGAATCCACCACAAGCCCCCCACTTTTGCCGTTAGACCCGTAACTAGAGCCAAGTGTCAGCCTGATGCAGGGGACAGGTACAGGCTCTGACTCAAGAGGGAATAGCTTATACACCAAAAGAGCCGTAGGTCCTCAATAAGATATATCACCAGGGAATGCATGTGCGGGAATGGCTTCTAAGGGCGTTATACCAGAAAGGGCAGAAAAGAACACCAGCCATCGGGCCACAGTTATTGATAGGGGTGCTTATTAGACAGTCTCAATTCAATGTATTTGTTGAGCAATGGGATGTGGTTTTCACAGCTTACTTGGTTGATTAACTGAAACCTGGACCCCATAGTGACCTAGATTTAATGAGGTTAACATGCCAGCGGTTCTCTGGCCTGATGTGGAGGTGAGAATTCAAAGGTTCAGATAACTAGGAAGGCTGGCCTGGATGTACCACGTGTAACATTCAGACCCACCCACCAACTCCCCAACTACAATTCTCAAGAAGACCCAGAAGGCCCTCTCCTCCCTAGGGCATTGAGAAATACTTTAGTGAGGGACACCCGCATCCCTGAAAACCTCTGTGGTTGCTCTTTTTTCAGGCCAAGTATGACTAAGGGCTGCCAGCCTTGAGATGGGCTCCCTGATTTCTGTGGGAATCCTGGGAGAGCAGAGGCCAAGAGGCAACACTTAATTGTCAAAGGGAAAGTGGGCACGTCGAGCACAGGGCAATAGGAAGGTGCCAGGGGTCAGAATTCTTTGGGTCACAGAGATCTTTAGCAGTAGCTAATTGACCATGGTGTCCCTAGGGGTAAAATAAGAGGTCACCCCACTAGGACATGGCTCGCTCGACATAACAAGAAACTCTACATGGCCACTAGCAAACCAACCTGAGTCGCCAAAAAAAAATCATAGCCCTTCCTCCAGTTTTCAGACCTAAATCAGTTCATAGACCCAGAGGCCCCTGACTGAAGGGAAGCCCAGATCCCCTTGATAAAGGTCCCTGTACTATTGCCACAAAGACACACTGTCAATCTTCCTACAGCCCTCCCCAAAGGGACCTATGTGACTGTGATCTGGGGAAAAAAGTAAATACTCAAACCTTCCAGGGATTACTAGATACTCCAAGAGGTGAAGAACCCAGAGCAGCTGAGGTTCTGCCCTAAGGGCCAGGGAAGGAGACAGTCATAGACATGAACTAGAATCTGTGTCCACTTCCAGAGGCACAAGGCTGGGAGGGCTTCGTGTGCGATGCTACGCATGTTCCAGGAATGAGTTATTGACACGTACCAGTTATTCTCTACTTCCCTCTCCTTCTTCGTATGTTTAAACTTCTACATGAGTTATTGGGGGTTAATTTTACACCTTAGTCTTGAGAGAACAGAAGAGTCAGTGAGTCATAGACTAGATGTGAGGGACCATTAATAGAGCCCATGGTGGATCCAATGACTGAGGCTTCTCATGGTGAAGAAGAGAGAACGTCTTCATTCGTAAGGAGAGATGTATCTGGCTGGGTGCAAACACACAGTTGTTTTGTTGTTTTCAGGAAGTTCCAATGTGTATAAAAGGCTACATGGAGAAGCTGAGCAGCCAGAGAGATAGACTGTGTCAGTTCTTAGTTTATTGCCTCTCGGCTCCAAATGCACCTTCAACATACGCTGTATAATGAACAATGCAATTCAGTTGGGCTTTTCCCCTTCAGAGTGGGCACAATGCTCAGTTCTCCCCATAGAGGATGTGGGAAGGACACTGGGAGGGAGAGGCTTCCTGCAATTCCCAGCAGAAGCCAGGGAGATGGTCAGTGGGATGGGTGTGAGGATGTATACACCAGTCCTACCCCTACCAACGGCCCCAACATACTCCCTGTGCAACCTGGCGGCCTCAGCCTGGCGCTGCCCTGTCTGCCTCCCCCCAACCCACACACAGAAACCAAAGGTCTTACCTAGACTTCACGGAGCCTGTCTGTGGCCCAGAGGGTCCACATGGCTGTGAAGCTCCTTCTGCAGCCCCGTGCAGCCGGCACACAGCCCACCATTGGTCACGTGTCCACAGAGGGTCACTCCACAACCCAGACGTGCGGCCCATGCGTTCCAAAGGCCTTTGTCCCCACTTCTGTCCAGAGTCCCAATGCACACACATGTCTCCTGTGGTCAATGACACGCCTTCTGACCTCCAGGCACTCCAGAACATTCCCTGTTGTTTGCCCAGCAACCTCCAGTCTGACTAAACCAGCCAACTCTTCTGCTATCTGGCGGCCAAATCCCAGCTTCTCCAATCAGGTCTGACTGTCTTCCAAGTCTGCCCTTCCTCTTAATCCTAGAATACCATGGAGGGTTCTCTCATGTTCTACAGTCACTCTTTAGAGTTAATAGTTATTTTAAATTTCTCTTGTTGAACCTACTACATAGCTTCCGATTCCTGACTGGACCCAGATCGCTACACCAACATAGCTCATATCTCATAAAACAAACCTCAGCAAAGGTAAAGAATTGAAATCATACAGAGAGCGTTCTCTGACCATAACAGAATCAAACTGGAAATCAATAACAGAAAAATCTTCAAACACTTGGAAACTGAAGAGCAAACTACTAAATAACCCACAGGTCAAAGAAGAAGTGTCAAGGAGCCCAAAAATACAGAGAATGAATGAAAATGATACTGGAACATCTCAGACTCTGTGGGACGCAGCTAAGGCTCTGCTGAGAGGGAATTTATAGCATGAAATGCTTGTTCTAGAAAAGATCATCTCAAATCAATAATCCAAGCTCCTACCTCCATAACCTAGTTAAAAAAAAAGCATAGTATACCCAAAGTAAGCAGAAGGAAGGAAATAATAAAGAAAAGAAATCAATTAAATTGGAACAGAAAAATAATAGTCAGTGAAAGAAAAAAGAGTGTTCTTTAATAATACCAACAAAATTGATCTTTATGCAACCTATTATATGGAAAATGGACAAACAAGGTCCTAGTGTATAGCACAGGGAACTATATTCAGTAACCTATAATAAAACATAATGGAAAAGAATATGAAAAAGAATATATATATGTATAACTGAATCACTTCTGTACAGCAGAAATTAACAAAACATTGTAAATCAAGTATACTTCAATAAAATACATTTTTTTAAATAAATAAATAAAGAGACTTCCGGGAAGATGGCGGAAGAGTAAGACGCGGAGATCACCCTCCTCCCCACAGATACACCAGAAATACATCTACACGTGGAACAACTCCTACAGAACACCTACTGAACGCTGGCAGAAGACCTCAGACCTCCCAAAAGGCAAGAAACCCTCCACGTACCTGGTAGGGAAAAAGAGAAAAGAATAAACAGAGACAAAAGGATAGGGACGGGACCTGCACCAGTGGGAGGGAGCTGTGAAGGAGGAACGGTTTCCACACACTAGGAAGCCCCTTCTCGGGCGGAGACTGCGGATGGCGGAGGGGGAAGCTTCGGGGCCGCAGAGGAGAGCACAGCAACAGGGGTGCGGAGGGAAAAGCGGGGAGATTCCCGCACAGAGGATCGGGCCGACCGGCACTCACCAGCCCGAGAGGCTTGTCTGCTCACCCGCCGGGGCGGGCGGGGCTGCGAGCTGAGGCTCGGGCTTCGGCCGGAGCGCAGGCAGAGGACTGGGGTTGGCGGCGTGAACACAGCCTGCAGGGGGTTAGTGCGCCGCGGCTGGCCGGGAGGGAGTCTGGGGAAAAGTCTGGAGCTACCGAAGAGGCAAGAGACTTTTTCTTGCCTCTTTGTTTCCTGGTGCGCGAGGAGAGGGGATTAAGAGCGCCGCTTAAAGGAGCTCCAGAGACGGGCGCGAGCCGCGGCTAAAAGCGCGGACCCCAGAGACGGGCGGGAGACGCTAAGGCTGCTGCTGCCGCCACCAAGAAGCCTGTGTGCGAGCACAGGTCACTGTCCACACCCCCCTTCCGGGGAGCCTGTGCAGCCCGCCACCGCCAGGGTCCCGGGATCCAGGGACAACTTCCCCGGAAGAACGCACGCCACGCCTCAGGCTGGCGCAACGTCACGCCGACCGGCGCCTCACGCTGGTGCAACGCAACGCCTGCCTCTGCTGCCGCAGGCCCGCCCCGCCTCCGTGCCCCTCCCTCCCCCGGCCTGAGTGAGCCAGAGCCCCCGAATCAGCGGCTCCTTTAACCCCGTCCTGTCTGAGCGAAGAACAGACGCCCTCCAGCGACCTACACGCAGAGGCGGGGCCAAATCCAAAGCTGAGCCCCGGGAGCTGTGCGAACAAAGAAGAGAAAGGGAAATCCCTCCCAGCAGCCTCAGGAGCAGCGGATTAAAGCTCCACAATCAACTTGATGTACCTGCAGCTGTGAAATACATGAATAGACAACGGATCATTCCAAATTGAGGAGGTGGACTTTGGAGCAAGATTTATGATTTTTTTCCCCTTTTCATCTTTTTGAAAGTGTGTATGTGTATGCTTCTGTGTGAGATTTTGTCTGTATAGCTCTGCTTCCACCATTTGTCCCAGGGTTCTATCCATCCTTTTTTTTCTCTCTCTCTTAATAATTATTTTTTTATTTTAATAACTTTATTGTATTTTATCTTACTTTATTTTATTTTACTTTATCTTCCTTCTTTCTTCTTTTCCTTCCTTCCCTCCTTCCTCCCTCCCTCCCTCCTTCCCTCCTTCCTTTCTTTCTACTTCTAATAATTCTTTCTTTCTACTTTTTCTCCCTTTTCTTCTGAGCCGTGTGGATGAAAGGCTCTTGGTGCTGCAGCCAGGAGTCAGTGCTGTGCCTCTGAGGTGGGAGAACCAACTTCAGGACACTGGTCAACAAGAGACCTCCCAGCTCCACATAATATCAAACGGCGAAAATCTCCCAGAGATCTCCATCTCAACACCAGCACCCAGCTTCACTCAACGACCAGCAAGCTACAGTGCTGGACATCCTATGGCAAACAACTAGTAAGACAGGAACACAACCCCAACCATTAGCAGAGAGGCTGCCCCAAATCATAATAAGTCCACAGACACCCCAAAACACACCACCAGACGTGGACCTGCCCACCAGAAAGACAAGATCCAGCCTCATCCACCAGAACACAGGCACTTGTCCCCCCCACCAGGAAGCCTACACAACCCACTGAACAAACCTTAGCCACTGGGGACAGACACCAAAAACAACAGGAACTATGAACGTGCAGCCTGCAAAATGGAGACCCCAAACACAGTAAGATAAGCAAAATGAGAAGACAGAAAAACACACAGCAGATGAAGGAGCAAGATAAAAACCCACCAGACCTAACAAATGAAGAGGAAATGGGCAGTCTACCTGAAAAAGAATTCAGAATAATGATAGTAAAGATGATCCAAAATCTTGGAAATAGAATAGACAAAATGCAAGAAACATTTAACAAGGACTTAGAAGAACTAAAGATGAAACAAACAACAATGAACAACACAATAAATGAAATGAAAAATACTCTAGATGGGATCAATAGCAGAATAACTGAGGCAGAAGAACGGATAAGTGACCTGTAAGATAAAAGAGTGGAAATAACTACTGCAGAGCAGAATAAAGAGAAAAGAATGAAAAGAACTGAGGACAGTCTCAGAGACCTCTGGGACAACATTAAACGCACCAACATTTGAATTATAGGGGTTCCAGAAGAAGAAGAGAAAAAGAAAGGGACTGAGAACATATTTGAAGAGATTATAGTTGAAAACTTCCCTAATATGGGAAAGGAAATAGTTAATCAAGTCCAGGAAGCACAGAGAGTCCCATACAGGATAAATCCAAGGAGAAACACGCCAAGACACATACTAATCAAACTGTCAAAAATTAAATACAAAGAGAACATATAAAAGCAGCAAGGGAAAAACAACAAATAACACCCAAGGGAATCCCCATAAGGTTAACAGCTGATCTTTCAGCAGATACTCTGCAAGCCAGAAGGGACTGGCAGGACATATTTAAAGTGATGAAGGAGAAAAACCTGCAACCGAGATTACTGTACCCAGCAAGGATCTCATTCAGATTTGATGGAGAAATTAAAGCCGTTACAGACAAGCAAAAGCTGAGAGAGTTCAGCACCACAAAACCAGCTCTACAACAACTGCTAAAGGAACTTCTCTAGGCAAGAAACACAAGAGAAGGAAAAGACCTACAAAAGACCCAAAACAATTAAGAAAATGGGAATAGGAACATACATATCAATAATTACCTTAAATGTAAATGGACTAAATGCTCCCACCAAAAGACACAGATTGGCTGAACGGATACAAAAACAAGACCCATATATTTGCTGTCTACAAGAGACCCACTTCAGACCTAGAGACACATACATGAAAGTAAGGGGATGGAAAAAGGTATTTCATGCAAATGGAAACCAAAAGAAAGCTGGAGTAGCAATTCTCATATCAGACAAAATAGACTTTAAAATAAAGACTATTAGAAGAGACAAAGAAGGACACTACATAATGATCAAGGGATCAATCCATGAAGAAGATATAACAATTGTAAATATTTATGCACCCAACATAGGAGCACCTCAATACATAAGGCAAATACTAACAACCATAAAAGGGGAAATCCACAGTAACACATTCGTAGTAGGGGACTTTAACACCCCACTTTCACCAATGGACAGATCATCCAAAATGAAAATAAATAAGGAAACACAAGCTTTAAATGATACATTAAACAAGATGGACTTAATTGATATTTATAGGACATTCCATCCAAAAACAACAGAATACACGTTTTTCTCTAGTGCTCATGGAACATTCTCCAGGATACATCATATCCTGGGTCACAAATCAAGCCTTGGTAAATTTAAGAAAATTGAAATTGTATCAAGTATCTTTTCCGACCACAATGCTATGAGTCTAGATATCAATTACAGGAAAAGATCTGTAAAAAAATACAAACACATGGAGGCTAAACAATACACTACTTAATAATGAAGTGATCACTGAAGAAATCAAAGAGGAAATTTAAAAATACCTAGAAACAAATGACAATGGAGACACAACGACCCAAAATCTATGGGATGCAGCAAAAGCAGTTCTAAGAGGGAAGTTTATAGCAATACAATCCTACCTTAAGAAACAGGTAAGAACAGGAAACATCTCGAATAAACAACCTAACCTTGCACCTAAAGCAATTAGAGAAAGAAGAACAAAAAAACCCCAAAGTTAGCAGATGGAAAGAAATCATAAAGATCAGATCAGAAATAAATGAAAAAGAAATGAAGGAAACGATAGCAAAGATCAATAAAACTAAAAGCTGGTTCTTTGAGAAGATAAACAAAATTGATAAACCATTAGCCAGACTCACCAAGAAAAAACGGGAGAAGACTCAAGTCAATAGAATTAGAAATGAAAAAGGAGAAGTAACAACTGACACTGCAGAAATACAAAAGATCATGAGAGATTACTACAAGCAACTCTATGCCAATAAAATGGACAACCTAGAAGAAATGGGCAAATTCTTAGAAAGGCACAACCTGCCAAGACTGAATCAGGAAGAAATAGAAAATATGAACAGACCAATCACAAGCACTGAAATTGAAACTGCGATTAAAAATCTTCCAACTAACAAAAGCCCAGGGCCAGATGGCTTCACAGGCGAATTCTATCAAACATTTAGAGAAGAGCTAACACCCATCCTCCTCAAACTCTTCCAAAATATAGCAGAGGGAGGAACACTCCCAAACTCATTCTACGAGGCCACCATCGCCCTGATACCATAACCAGACAAGGATGTCACAAAGAAAGAAAACTACAGGCCAATATCACTGATGAACATAGATGCAAAAATCTTCAACAAAATACTAGCAAACAGAATCCAACAGCACATTAAACGGATCATACACCATGATCAAGTGGGGTTTATTCCAGGAATGCAAGGATTCTTCAATATACGCAAATCAATCAATGTGATATACCATATTAACAAATTGAAGGAGAAAATCCATATGATCATCTCAATAGATGCAGAGAAAGCTTTTGACAAAATTCAACACCCATTTATGATAAAAACCCTGCAGAAAGTAGGCATAGGGGGAACTTTCCTCAACATAATAAAGGCCATATATGACAGACCCACAGCCAACATCGTCCTCAATGGTGAAAAACTGAAAGCATTTCCATTAAGATCAGGAACAAGATAAGGTTGCCCACTCTCACCACTCTTATTCAACAGAGTTTTGGAAGTTTTAGCCACAGCAATCAGAGAAGAAAAGGCAATAAAAGGAATCCAAGTCGGAAAAGAAGAAGTAAAGCTGTCACTGTTTGCAGACAACATGATACTATACATAGAGAATCCTAAAGATGCTACCAGAAAACTACTAGAGCTAATCAATGAATTTGGTAAAGTAGCAGGATACAATATTAATGCACAGAAATCTCTGGCATTCCTATACACTAATGATGAAAAATCTGAAAGTGAAATCAAGAAAACACTCCCATTTAGCATTGCAACAAAAAGGATAAAATATCTAGGAATAAACCTACCTAAGGAGACAAAAGACCTGTATGCAGAAAGTTATAAGACACTGATGAAAGAAATTAAAGATGATACAAATAGATGGAGAGATATACCATGTTCTTGGATTGGAAGAATCAACATTGTGGAAATGACTCTACTACCCAAAGCAATCTACAGATTCAATCAATCCCTATCAAACTACCACTGGCATTTTTCACAGAACTAGAACAAAAAATTTCACAATTTGTATGGAAACACAAAAGACCCCAAATAGCCAAAGCAATCTTGAGAATGAAAAACAGAGCTGGAGGAATCAGGCTCCCTGACTTCAGACTATACTACAAAGCTACAGTAATCAAGACAGTATGGTACTGGCACAAAAACAGAAAGATAGATCAATGGAACAGGATAGAAAGCCCAGAGATAAACCCATGCACATATGGTCACCTTGTCTTTGATAAAGGAGGCAGGAATGTACAGTGGAGAAAGGACAGCCTCTTCAATAAGTGGTGCTGGGAAAACTGGACAGGTACATGTAAAAGTATGAGATTAGATCACTCCCTAACACCATACACAAAAATAAGCTCCAAATGGATTAAAGACCTAAATGTAAGGCCAGAAACTATCAAACTCTTAGAGGAAAACATAGGCAGGACACTCTATGACATAAATCACAGGAAGATCGTTTTTGACCCACCTCCTAGAGAAATGGAAATAAAAACAAAAATAAACAAATGACACCTAATGAAACTTCAAAGCTTTTGCACAGCAAAGGAAACCATAAACAAGGCCAAAAGACAACCCTCAGAATGGGAGAAAATATTTGCAAATGAAGCAACTGACAAAGGATTAATCTCCAAAATTTATAAGCAGCTCATGCAGCTCAATAACAAAAAAACAACCCAATCCAAAAATGGGCAGAAGACCTAAATAGACATTTCTCCAAAGAAGATTTACAGACTGCCAACAAACACATGAAAGAATGCTCAACATCACTAATCATTAGAGAAATGCAAATCAAAACTATAATGAGATATCATCTCACACCAGTCAGAATGGCCATCATCAAAAAATCTAGAAACAATAAATGCTGGAGAGGGTGTGGAGAAAAGGGAACCCTCTTGCACTGTTGGTGGGAATGTAAATTGATACAGCCACTATGGAGAACAGTATGGAGGTTCCTTAAAAAACTACAAATAGAACTACCATATGACCCAGCAATCCCACTACTGGGCATATACCCTGAGAAAACCATAATTCAAAAAGAGTCAGGTACCAAAATGTTCATTGCAGCTCTATTTACAATAGCCCGGAGATGGAAACAACCTAAGTGTCCATCATCGGATGAATGGATAAAGACGATGTGGCACATATATACAATGGAATATTACTCAGCCATAAAAAGAAACGAAATTGAGCTGTTTGTAATGAGGTGGATAGACCTAGAGTCTGTCATACAGAGTGAAGTAAGTCTGAAAGAAAGAGACAAATACCATATGCTAACACATATATATGGAATTTAAGAAAAAAAAATGTCATGAAGAACCTAGGGGTAAAACAGGAATAAAGACACAGACCTAGTAGAGAATGGACTTGAGGATATGGGGAGGGGGAAGGGTAAGCTGTGACAAAGTGAGAGAGAGGCATGGACATATATACACTACCAAACGTAAGGTGGATAGCTAGTGGGAAGCAGCTGCATAGCACAGGGAGATCAGCTCGGTGCTTTGTGACTGCCTGGAGGGGTGGGATAGGGAGGGTGGGAGGGAGGGAGACGCGAGAGGGAAGAGATATGGGAACATATGTATATATATATAACTGATTCATTTTGCTGTAAAGCACAAGCTAGCACACCATTGCAAAGGAATTATACTCCCATAAAGATGTTAATAAATAAATAAATAAAACTGATCTTTAGAATCTCTTCCAAGATTTAGAAAGGAAAAAGGAGAGAAGACACAAATTACCAACACCAGGAATGAAACAGAATATCATGACCGACTCTGTAAGTATCAAAAGGACAGCACAGGGATACCATGAATAACTCTATCCATATACATTCAATAACTTAAATAAAATGGACCAACTTCTCAAAAAGTACAAATTAGCAAAATTCACCAGATACGAAACAGATCATTTGAATAGCAATGTAACTATTAAGCAGACAAAATTTGTAGTTTTAAAACTCCCCCAAAAGCAGTCTTCAGGTCCTAATGGACCCGAAGAATTCTGCCTAGAGTTTAAAGAAAAATTAACAACAGTTCTACAAAACTTCTTCCAGGAAACAGAAGAGGAGAGAGCATTTCCCCATTAATTTCATGAAACTAGGTATTACCGTAACACCAAAACCAGACAAAGACAGTCCAAAAAACAAACAAACAAACAAACTACAGAGCACTATCTCTTCATGAATATAGATGCAAAATCCTTCACAAAATGTCAGCAAATAGATTCTGCAATATAGAAAGAATTACACATCATGACCCAGGGCCCCAGGGCCGCAACAGTGTAATCCACCATGTTTACAGGGCAAAGAAAAAAAATCACATGATTTATCAATTGCTGGAGAAAAAGCTCTTGATACAAGTCAACACCCGTTCATGATAAAATCTCTCAGAAAATAGGAATAGGGACTTGCCTGGTGGTCCAGTGGTAAAGAATCTGCCTTACAATGCAGGGGACACGGGTTCAATCCCTGGTCAGGGAAGTAAGATCCCACATGCCGCGGGGAAACTAAACCCAGGTCACAACTACTGAGCTCATGCGCCTCAACTAGAGAGCCCACGTGCCGCAAACCACAGAGCCCACGTGCTCTATAGCCCGTGTGCCACAACTAGAGAGAGAAAACCCACATGCCACAACTAGAGAGAAGCCCATGCACCACAACGAAAGATCCCACATGCCGCAACTGAGACCCAACACAGCCAAAATAAATAAATAAAATTAATAAATAATAAATTAATTTTTTTAAAAAAAGGAAAAGAAAATAGAAATAGAGGGAAAGCTTCTCGACTTGATGAAATCGAGTCTAAAACGTTACCCTTTATGGCAGAAAACTGAATACTTCCTCCCAAAGATCAGGAATGAGACAGAGATGCAACCCAGCCCTTTCACATAACATAGATATGCAAATTCCAGCCAGTGCGACAAAGCAAGAAAGGCAATAAAGGACATACAGACAAGAGAGGAGGAAATAAAACCTGTCCCTAATTGCAGATGACATGATTGTCTACGTAGAAAATCCCAAGGAAAAAAGAATTTTTTCTAGAACTAATAGGCAAGTTCAGCAAAGTCTTGAGATACAAAAATCAATCCTACTTATATATACTAGCAATGAACAGTTGGAAACCCAAATTTTAAATGCAATACCATTTGTAATCACTCAAGAAATTGAAATACTTAAATGTAAAACTAACAAAACATACCCAGGACCTATTCACAAAACACTGATGAAAAACTCAAAGAAAATCTAAATAAATAAGAGGTAGATTATGTTCATGGATTGGAAGACTGAACATAGTAAAGATGTCAGTTCTCCCCAAATTGATCTACAGGTTTAATTCAATTCCTATCAAAATCCCAGTAAGATTTTTTTGGTGGGCATGGACAAGATTATTCGAAAATTTATAGAGAAAGGAAAAGGAACTAGAATAAATCAGTTTTGAAAAAGCATAATAAAATGGGAGGCATCAGTCTAAATTTTCAATAAATTTGAAAACTTATTACAGAGCTACAGTAATGAAGACAGTGTCATATCAGCAGAGGAACAAACACATAGATCAATTGAACAGAACTGTTTTAAAAAACAGAAAAAGACTCACACAAATAGGCCCAACAGATTTTTAACAAAGGTTCGAAAGCAATCTGGTGGAGGGAGGGTAACCTTTTCAACAAATGGTGCTGGAGTAATTGACATACATAGACAGAAAGAATAACCTCAACTAAACCTCACACCTTACTTACACAAACATTAACTCTAAATGGGAAACAAGCTTAAATGGAAACTGTAAAACTGTAAAGCTCTAGAAAAAAAAAAAAAAAATAGGAGAAAATCTTCAGAATCCAGGGCATAGGAAAGAGTTCTCAGACTTGATGCCAAAAGCATGTCCCACAGGAAGAAAAATTTATAAACTGGACCCCATCAAAATTAAAAATATTTGCTCTACAAGAGCCCCTGCTTTGAAGAGGATGAAAACACCTGCTACAGACCAGGAGAAAATATTCGTAAACCATATATCTGACCAGAGACTCGGATCTAGAGTATGAAAACTTAACATTAAAAAAAATTCAAACTATACTCCAATATAAAATAAAAATTAAAATAAAAAAATTCAACAACAATCCAATCAGAAAATGAGCAAAAACATGAAGAGACACATCGCCAAAGATATACAGATGGAAACAAGCACATGAAAAGGCGTTCAGCACCATTAACCATCAGAGAAATGCAAATGAAAGCCACAGCGAGCTGTCACTGCACACCCATCAGAATGGCGGAAATGAAAACCAGTGATGACACCAAGAGCAGGCGAGGATGTGGAAATATGAGAGGATTAGCTGGTGTGGATATGAAGTGGAAAGGCCATTCTGGAAAAAAGTTAGGCAGTTTCTCTAAAAAAAAAAAAAAATCATGCCACTACAATTCAACCCAGGAATTACACTCCTGGCCTTTTATTCCAGAGAAATGAAAACTTAAGTTCACACAGGAGCCTGTACACAAATGTTCATGGTAGCTTTATGTGTAATAGCTGAAAATTGGAATCAGCCCTGATGTCCTTCAACAGATAAATAGTTAAACCAGCTGTGGAACATCTATATTATAGAATATACTCAGCAATCCAAAGGAGTGAACAATTTTGAGAATTGAGAATTATGCTGAATTATGAGAATTATGAGAATTATGCTGCATGAAAAAATCCAGACCCAAAGGCCACACACTGTAATTTCATTTATATAACATTCTTCTTCTTTTCTATATTTTATTTTACTTTTTCCATTTTTTTATTGACATGTAGTTGATGTATAATCTTATATATAAATTACAGGGGTACAATACAATGATTCACAATTTTTGAAGGTTATACTTCATTTAGTTAGTATAAAATATTGGTTATATTCCCGTGTTGTACAATATATCCTTGTAGCTTATTTTATACCCAATCGTTTGTACCTCTTAATCCCCTCCCCCTCTATTGCCCCTCCCCCTTCCCTCTCCCCACTGGTAACCACTAGTTTGTTCCCTGTATCTGTGAGTCTGCTTCTTTTTTGTTTTATTCACTAGTTTGTTGTATTTTTTAGATTCCACATATACATGATATCATACACTCTGTCTTTCTCTGTGTGACATTTCACTCAGCATAATGCCCTCCAAGCCCATCCGTGTTGCTGCTAATGGCAAAATTTCATTATTTTGATGGCTGAGTAATATTCCATTGTATATATATGCACCACATCTTCTGTATCCGTTCATCCAGTGTCCATTGATGGACATTTAGGTTGCTTCCATGTCTTGGCAATTGTAAATAACACTGCTATGAACACTGGGGTGTGTGGATCTTTTAGAATTAGTGGTTTTGTTTCTTTCAAATATATACCCAGGGGTAGAATGGCTGGGTCATAGGGTAGTTCTATTTTTTCATTTATATAACATTCTTGAAATGACAAATTATGGAACTGGAGAACAGATGAAAAGTTACCAGGGGTTGAGAGGAAGAGAGCAGGAGGGAAGTGGGTGTGGCCATGAGAGATCCCTGTGGTGATGGAAATAGTTTGTATCTCGACTGTATCAATATGCAGGTTGTGATTTGCAAGATGTTACCATGGGCGGGGGGGGGGGGGGAGAACGGGGTAAAAGGTACATGGGCTCCCTCTGGATTATTTCTTACAACTGCATGTGAATCTACAATTATCTCAAAACAAAAAAGCCTAATAAATAGTAAATAAATAAATCAAAAGAGAGGGCACTGAAACAGGAAACAACCTTCACAGTGTGTGAGTCCGTGTTATTTACTGCAGCATCTAGAGTTGACCTAAAACCACGTCCCTAGGCCTGGGCTGCCCTTGGAGAAACACTGACTCAACACACATCATTTTCCTTGGCTTTGTTTCCTTTGGGTCCACTCACTTGCCCTCAGGTACCCTTATATCAGAGGACATTTGACATCACCGCCATATATGGAGAGGCTCCGCCATTGTATGAATGCAAATAATCGTCATGAAAATACAACGATAGCAACGAAGACCCTCAAAGACCTCTCACTTGGTTGCAAGTCAAAGCAGGGAGAAGGTTGCCTACGGATGCCCCCAGCGGACTCTGCAGAGATTCCTGAACGCAACCATTCACATCATCAACCATTCAACCATCCCTGCCGAGCCACACCCAGGAGGATTGAATACCCAGACCTCGGAGACGAGACCTGTCTTTGAACCTGTGCTCTGCTCCTTTCAAACTCTATGACTTCGTAAATTATTTTTTAAAGTAATGTAAAACATCATTTTTTTTTTTGGCCACGCTGCGTGGCTTGCAGGATCTTGGTTCCCCAACCAGGGACTGAACCCCGGCCCACAGCAGTGAAAGCCCCGTGTCCTAACCACTGGTGCACCAGGGAATTCCCAAACTCTATGACTCTGAATAAGTCACCGTGACTTTCAAGCCATGTTTTCCTTCTTTAAAGGGTGGGGCTCATGTCCACTTGTTCAAAGGACTAGACAACCAGTGAATGTATGGGTGGTAGGCATTCCACGTTGGGATTTTCCCCCTTAATCACACACAGACCTCCCCACCTCCTTCCACTGTCTTGGTTCTCTGCATACATGCTTGTGGTTTCTACCACGAGAAAGGCCTCTGGCTGATACCCGTTTGCCCCTCCTGGTGGCCTCATTTCCTCTCGGCAAATAGGCAGTGATTATTTAGGTTTTGGGAGGTTCCCCTCCCCCGACTTCCTGGTCAAAGTAAAACTGAGGAAGCAACCCTTCATCTCCTGGCTTCTCAAAATCTTCCCACAGCCCCCAAGCCTTCTGCAGAAGCTAAACACTTGCTCTGATGGATATCAGTCTTGTGATCCTAAAAGCTTGCCCTTAGCTGGGGCAATAGAATTAGGGTAGTTAACAAGCACATTATTTTAAACCGACCCTGACGTTTATTCTGCTTTTCCCAGTCAGCTGATGTTATCGGTTTTCTAAGTTGCATCCTGTCTCCCCTTGCATTCTGGCAGATAACATCTCTGCTTTCATTCTCACAGAAAGATTTGCTACGGGAACAGAGGAGCCAGCCACCTCTCAGAATATGGGCTCCAGGCTTATCTGACAGACCCTCCAGCTCTTGGCTATTCTGGATGAAGGGAAGCCAAATATATGTATAAATACGTGGTCCAGGGTCCAGGGTCCCTTGTAAATCTCGTTGAAAAATGCTACCCTTGGGTGGTTGAACAGTAGAAATGCTAAAAATAGTGTCGCTATCAAATACCTTGATATTTAGATTATACTGTATGTTTTATTTTTCTAACCCTTGGGCTAATAGAACTGATGTTTCTAACCAATTCACACCTTCAGTTTAATTAGGTCCATCATTGAAAAAAAAAAGAACTGCTTATAAAGCAACGAATTTCCTTGTAGGTTGTTCTGTGTTCAGTAGAACACGGATTGTGGACTCAGTTTCTGACAGCCGTTATGATTTGCAGTAAATATTCCGACAAAAATAACAGTTGTGACAGGCACACAAGACAATTACTGAACTGGGTCAGGCCCAGTTTTGCGTAGCATTTTCTTTTTAACTGCGCGCTTGAAGGTAAATATATCATTAAGAGCACAACGTAAAAAAGAGTTTCTTTTAACTAGGATCTTCTACAGACTTATCTTGTGGAGTATGTTACATACCTTGATGAAGAGAGATGTACTTGCAGCTAGTGGTGCTCCGATTCAAACACGAATGACCTGGCCTGAAACTGGGGAGACATCCATAGCCCCAGAAAAGACAAGTGGGCAGGCGCCCCAGAGCAGAGAGGCACTGGCCCAGCCCTCCTCCCACTCTCTTTGCTGAGACGGCCGTCTCAGGCATCCTCTCCGGTCGCTACTCTGCAGGCAGCATCTCAGAGGACAGAGGCATCCTCCCTGCATCTTAGAAAATAAAATAAAAGAGGATGGCCTCCCATGGCTTGGCCTTTGAGTCAACGCCGGGTTTAACTGAGAAAAGCACCATTTTGAACCACCTGGAGGAGATGCAAGCAGAGACGAAACTTGGGCTGGCTCAGAAACAGGAAGTCAATTCTTTTCTATACATCACTTAATGTTACAGTAGCAACGCTTAGAAAACAGGAAGAGAGAGCCGCAGAGACGGGGAAGAAAATAGAGCTCAGCTGAGGCCTTTAGTAATTGTGACTATTGATCTAGCAACCCGGCCACCGAGCCTGCTGCTGGGAAATGAAGGTGTGGCACCCAGTGCATCAGAGATATGGTTATTCTGTGGAGGCTGGTAAGAATTAGAGCCAGTTTGGTCATTTTCCTGGAGATGCGGTTGGAATAAGCATCAGCAGAGCCTCTCCACGTATTAACGCTGGAGGTTCCCGAGGGCCCAGATTGAGCATTTCCACTGCAGGTGATGATGGTGAGAAGCCTCACAAGGATCTCTGTGATGCCGACTTTATTTAAAATGTCAATATTTTGTTCAATATGGAATAGTTTGCATTAATTTTTATTTTCAAGATATTGCACGAAAATATTGTCTTGATGACTCAGTTTGCATCCACGGTAAGTCCTCTGTCTCCCCACCCTAGTTCCTGCCCTGCTCTCTCTGACTTTGGAAGGAGCAAACACAGGAGTGATGGAACGTGAAAAAGTACAGCAAGTACAATCCATAAACATGTAAAAATACAATATATCAGAATTCAATGCATAAATAAAAATAATTATTCTCAGTGGTGGAGGTTGAGAGGCAAACTGAATCTCTAAGCCACATAGAAAACAAACTTATGGTTACCAAAGGGGAAAGGGTAAGGAGGGATAAATTAGGAGTTTGGGATTAACAGATATACACCACTGTATATAAAACAAATGACAAGGACCTACTGCATAGCACAGAGAACTATATTCAATATCTAGTAATAACCTATAACGGAAAAGAATTTGAAAAAGAATACATATATACAAACATAAATATAAAAAACTGAATCACTTAGCTGTATACCTGAAACTAATGCAACATTGTAAATCAACTATACTTCAATTTTAAAATATTACGGCTACTTATTGTGGAGATCATTATACATGCGGCAATGTATACAAATATTGAATCTTTATAAAAATAATATAATGTTATATGTGAATTACATCTCAATAAAAAAGATAATCTGAGCTCTTAAAAATAAATAAATAAAATAAAATATTGCAGCTATTGGTATTGTCAAAAAAAAAAAAGGAATCTCTAAACCAGAATATGAGAGAATGAAAAGAAATACGTTTGGGGGTGACGCAGGGCAGACCAGATGCAAAACTGGCCGTGTAGACTGGTGGTGCGTTAACTTGTTTAGGCCAGTTTCCTGTTGCTTTAAAATATGCCATTTATTTTCACTGGGGAGAGGAGTGCTTCCTTACCGCGCTTTGCCATCAATAACATCCAGCTGGTCATGTATCTAAGCCTCCTGTTGAGCTAGATTGGGTTTGGGGAGGAATCGGAATCTCATCTGGCTGAGCGAGCTGGTCTTTGGAAGAACAAAATCATGCGGATTCACATGACTTCCACCCCCCACACACCCCGCATCAATGCTCAGGCACCACCCTGGCTCTCTGAGCCACCAGGCGTGCAAGAGGTCACACACAGGTCGCATGCAGGTAAGAATGGGAAAGAGACAGACACAGAGCCAGAGGCAACGCCTCAACAGAGTCGCATGACCACACCTCCCATGTCCCTTCCCCTCCCCAGGGACCCTCCGACACCCCCCAGAACCCAGCACCGACACCAGCATCCGTTCCAATTTATTTACCTACACCTCCCCCATTGCTCACTATCATAGAACCACGCCCGGCCGTAACATATAAACAAAGCATCATGGGAGTCCGGGGGAGGAGGGTCTGTGGAGACTTCTTGGAGGTAATAGGTGGGCTGGCGGTTGCAGGATGCGTAAGAATTTGCTGGGCAGAAGCACCAACAAGAGGCAGGCTGGGGAGGCTTGGAATTGCACCGAGGTCAAACGCGTGTGAGTGCTCGGCAGTCCCTGAAAGGGAGACAGAGGGCCGCAGGGCAGCCGCGGGCCAGGGGATGGAGAGGAGGAGACCGGAAATAGGAAATGGTACCAACTAAAGGCCAAACTCTCGTGCTGAAGAACTGGGCCTTCCGCTGGAGTAGGGTAAAACTCCCAGAAGCAGAGAGCTATGGAAAGGAATGCAGAAAGGGCTGAGCTGGGCCGGTCACCTCTCTCCGGGACCTGGGACAGACGTTTCCCCAGGCTTAACCAAGGAAGCCCTCAGGAATGAATCTGTCTCTATATCTGAAAAGGACTTTGATTTGCCTTTTTTGCTCTCAAGTTACAGTGTGAAAGCACTTCGTTAAGATAAATTAATGAGAAAGTTTTCCTGTACAAAAGCTACTTTAAAAAGAAAAGGGGCTTCCCTGGTGGCGCAGTGGTTAAGAATCTGCCTGCCAATGCAGGGCACACGAGTTCGAGCCCTGGTCCGGGAAGATTCCACGTGCCGCGGAGCAACTAAGCCCATGTGCCACAACTACTGAGCCTGTGCTCTAGAGCCTGTGAGCCACAACTACTGAGCCCAGGTGCCACAACTACTGAAGACCGTGCGCCTAGAGCCTGTGCTCCGCAGCAAGAGAAGCCACCGCAGTGAGAAGCCTGCGCACCACAACAAAGAGTAGCCCCCCCCTTCGCCGCAACTACAGAAAGCCCGTGTGCTGCAATGAAGACCCAACGCAGCCATAAATAAATAAATAAATAAATCCTTTGGAGTTAATTGAAAATAAATATATCAATGGATGATTATATAACAAAATGTGACATATCTATGCCATGGATATCATCAGGCAATAAAAAGAGAATGAAGTTCTGACACCTGCTAAGACGTGGATGGACCCCAGAACTGCTGTGCTGAGTGACAGAAGCCAGACAGACGCCAAAGACCACATATTGTCTGATTCCATGTATGTGAAATGTTCAGAACAGGCAAATCTGTAGAGACAGACGGTAGATTTGTAGTTCCCTAGGGCTGGGGGTAGGGAGGGGAGTGACTGCTAATCGGTGCAGAGGTTATTTGGAGGGTGGTGGAATGTTCTGGAATTGGATCGTAGTGATGAGTGCACAACTTTGTGAATACACTAAAACTCACTAACTCATAGACTTTAGCAGGAAAACTTTATGGTATGTGAATTATATCTCAAGATAATAAATAACCACCTCCCTTCCGATTTTTCTAAGCACTGTCATATAAATCAAGTCTCCAGAGTGGGCAGCAGGTAACCAGGCCACTAAGCATGTGACAAGAGTCAACAAAGACAGAAAAAACTCATTTCCAAATGATTGTGCACTTGCCTTCCTGGGCCGTTTTCCCCCCAAGGAAACAAACAAAAAAGGTATTTCACTCTCTTGTTAAGGGCAAGGCTCATTTGGCAAAATTAGCAGTCTGTGATGACTGTTCTTTAAAGCAAGGCCCTTAGGTGCAGCTAAAGGAAAAGGCAGCAAAACCAGGACAGGGAGGACAGACCCTCCCTGAGGGTCTGAGGGAGACCAGGTGGGAAGAATAATGCACACAAGGGGCGACGCTGCATGGCCCTTGCATTCCTCGACACACATTCCTGTCCAGAAGCTGGGACCAGGGGGAGCAGAATGACCCCCTGCCTTTGGGGTTCAGCCCCCAGAACCTTCCCCAGTCCCCAGATATGCAGTCACGTGGCAGAAAGCCACGGGGGTGGGGCGGCTGCCCCTGGCCCCCTTCTTGTAACTCGGAGAGCAGCCACCTGCCTCACCCAGGACTCGGCAGAAGGATGAGTCTGTGCAGGAAATCTGGGGCCCGGCGACCCGGCTCAGCCTCGCCAGCAAGCAGGGCACTAAGAAGTGCTTCTCGGGGCCTCGGGTGAGTCAGATCAGAAGTTCCTACAAGGCGAGTCTCTCCGGGCTGGTCCCCAGGTGCAGGCTCTCTCCCCACATCCTGCTGCCTGCCCTTCTCTCCCTGACCTCCGAGGGCCTCTGCAAAGCCTTGAACGGGGCCTAGAACAGCATCAGGATCCCCAAAGCTGTGTTAAATGAATGGAAATGAACAGATGTGTTTGTTTGTTTGTTGTTTGTTTGTTTCAACTCTTATACATCCAGTGGGACAATTTGTGAAGAACGGAGAGCACGAAAGACCGATCAGAACAATCACCCTTGTCCTCTGGACTCTCCCGAGACGGACCCTCACAGCACGTTTCTTGTCCTTCTCGGGTTACCTGTCCCATGGGTCTTAAGTGATTGATTGGGCGTTCCTCTGTGTCCTCTGCCACCCTGCACAATGTCAGCCCAAGGTCAATATCTGCTGAGTGACAAGCCCGATCAAAGTTCTCTGGCCTTGAGCCAAACCCAGAGCTTGCACTGAGGGACTTAGACGACCTACCAGGCAGGTGGGACCTGCCCGGCTTGGAAAACCGCAGAGGCTCCAAGCTCATGAAGTGTGAAGTGTGTCACGGTGGGCTTCACGGGGGGGGCAGGGGGACTCGGCCTGCTCTCGGGAACACGCACTCGGATTTTCATTTAAGCCCCTTCCCTCTTTGGGTTCAGTTCCCCTTAACGCCCTCATCGTCAAAAGAGGTTTGTAATCACAATCCAGGTGTAATGAGAAACGAGGTTGACCTGTAGAGTCCCTGTAGAAAGGAGCGCTCCATGGACGTGTGACGATATCCCTACAGCTGTTGTTCTCATTTCTGTGCAGATAGAAAAGTGCCCCCCACCCCCAAGTGTAATCACACGAGTGGCCCATGCAATTACCTGCCTGCACATCCTCAGGGCCACTTAACCATGTTTTTACTTAAAACATGACGTATCCAGCGGGGTTTTGATCATCCATGATAATGAAGGGTCAAGGTTCAGCTGAATAATTGAAATGGAAACTTTATTCCCACAGAGAGTGTCCCTCACCTCCACCTCCTGCTTTCCTCCAGTTGAGAGGGAGACACCGTCGGATTGTGGAAGGGGTGCCGGGATGGGAGTCTCCCGCTGGGCCAGTCCTCCTGCCGGAACTCTGCCACCGGTTTTCTGGGGGACCTTGCACGATGCCCCCCCTTTCAGCAGAGCGGTGAAGAGAGGGAGCTGGACCACCACGTGCCTGAAGCCGCATCCCCAGGCTGCACACCATCTTCATTTATATGTATATTTCTTCAGATCGACCTGCTTTTCCTCATCTAATTGGTTGCAAGCTGTAATCATAGTTGATGTGGTCATGGTATACTTTTGTAATATCCATTAAAATAACTACCTGGGTAGTCACTTTTTTAAAAGATATATCAGAAGATACCCCTTGGGCTTCCCTGGTGGCGCAGTGGTTGAGAGTCCGCCTGCCGATGCAGGGGACACGGGTTCGTGCCCCGGTCCGGGAAGATCCCACACGCCGCAGAGCGGCTGGGCCCGTGAGCCATGGCCGCTGAGCCTGCGCGTCCGGAGCCTGTGCTCCGCAACGGGAGAGGCCACAACAGTGAGAGGCCCGTGTACCGCAAAAAAAATTAATAATAATAAATAAATCAGATATCCCTTGACCCTCACTTTGCTCCTAGAACAGAAGCCCAGCATTCGGGGAAAGACTGAAAATCCAAATAACGTCTGGAATTCAGTTTCAGTCACTCAACAACGTCAACCTTCTCCATCATGACACACGCCCCGTGTGTACGTAAGATGCTCACAACGGCAGCAAAGGGACATGAGAACTCCCTGTGCTAATTTTGCAACTTTCCTGTAAACCGAAAATGATACCAAGGTAAAAAGTTTATTTAAAAAAATTTTTAATGGTCCCACCTAAAGTTACATAAGTTAAAAATTTTTTTTTAAAAAACAGTACCCCCCAGGGTCTGCATACCAATCTTGGGAAATGTCGGGTGAGACTGCGTGCCAGCCCTTCAGACTCTTCTGACAAAAGGGATGGGCTGGGTTTGGGTTGGTGTCTCGGGTCCAAACCTGCTCTGGAGAGGGCTGAGTGAGGAAGCACAAAGTTGCCCCTTGCCGTGACCTGTGGCTCAGTGGGCAGTGAGCAGAAGTTTGCCAAGATGATGTCCTTCTGACTCTCAAGACAGTTTCCCCAAAACTGTCCTCATCCCCTCTCCCCGGGCAGCGAAGGCTATTGGGATAAATGCCACCCCCCACCCTTTCCGGAACAGCTCCCATCTGGCTGATGGAGATGGTTCCATCAAGCTGGCTCCGGGCTCGCACCGGGCTGTGACTGTGCTGCATCCGGGGAAAGGTTCAAAGCCTCCCAGGGCCCATCACACGCGATGTTCCTATGTTCTCCCGCCGTAATTGCCTGCACAGTTCATTTCCCCAGACCATCGCCCTGACTGTGCTCTCGCAGGGCCACGGAGAATGAAAGTGACTGAGTGACAGACGAAGAGCCAGGGGAAGGTGGGCCCTTTTGTTTCCCTACAAGTTGTACCCCTTTTAGGAAGATGTGATGTACCTCTTGAGCGCTTGCCTTATCCGATTTTAATCATCGAGTGTAAAAATGAAATCATTTCAGCACCTGCAGTGATTTGTGTTGGCATCACCCACTGTTTCTGTAGATTAATTTTTTAGACTACAAAGAAAAAGCCTTAACGTTTCAGTTATAGCAAGAAAAATTGGTTCCTCCTTCCACCCACTCTCAAAAGTTTCTTATGTAAGGAGTTTGTTTTCTTGTTTTTTTTTTAAGGGGAAGGGTTCACTGGTCCAGATGAGGAACGAAATAGCGGGGCTGAGACCCCACTCCACCCCACCCCTTGGGAGACTGGTCAATCAGGGTCTTTTGGATGTATTTACAAAAGCAATATGTTTAAACATTTCAATAAACAGATTAAAACATGGATTTGTATATTAGCCTCTGCCAGCTGCTTCTCCAAACCAAGAATCCTTTTCTCCTCGTGAAACCAAATGATGACTGCTCCTCGACCCCAAGTTGTGGCCTGGGAGACCCCAGAGATCTGGTTCTCTTTTCCTCTGGGTGGCCCCTGATCTCAGGTTCTGGCTTTCCTTCTCACTGTCCCATCCTCTGGGTGCATCCTTAGTGTAAGTTCCCCCAAATCCTTTTTGGAAGGAAGCAGAGCTCAAATGATAAGCCATCCAGTTTCCCTCCAAAGCCAGAGTTCAGAATCCCACCAGCGCCCGGAGCGAAGAGCTAGCCTGACCTCAATACGTCTCTCCCTGCAGCACAGGGACCACCATCCCCAGCTCCCTGCAGGACTTATTTTTAGTGCTAGGGACTTCAGGGTCATTGGTGGAGCACCAGGGAAGCACACACTTCATCCATACATTCTCTAGGGTCACCATCGCTTCATACCCTCCCAGAGAGGTTTTCCAGCACATCTCTTGAAGACAGATGCTAAAGATGAAGTTTCCTAATGTAGGAAAATTTGCCCCTTTAATTAAGGCTTCCAACCCATCTCTTCCCATTCCCAAAGGGATGAGATGGGATTTAGAGCTAGAGGTCCGTCATGGATCATCTAGCCCAGGAATGTCAAGTTCAGATGCACCTGTCTTCTCCCCTTCTGACACCCATGGCTACTTTGTCACAGCACTCTTCACCCCAGAGCTGGGCAGCAGATGCCTCTTTACCTGGACCTCCAAGAAATCATTCCCAGTGAGATTCAGCCCCTGACCTAAAGCCATTCAGCCCCTGACCTTAAAACGCCCTCGTTTTAAACATCACAGAGGTGGGACCAGAACCCACCTCTCACCAGAGCCCATGCCATTACCCACAACACCGATCTCTGGTTGCCACTGTGTTTGTCACGGTGTTAAATGCACATACATGCAGATGTGGGCATCTGTGCAGGTGCGTGCAGACAAAAACCTTGATGCCTGCGTGCGTCCAGCCCGGTCTGTTTTCCTATCCGTGAGAAGCTGTGATTTGTCCAGTCTGTCCCTTCACTTCTCACCGCCTGAGAACGTTTTGTCTCCTCTAGACTGTTCTTTATCTTTTCTGTGATACATGATCAAGATGATTGAGGAGAAAATAAGGACCAAAACCAAACAGGCAGATACCAATCAAAAAAGCAATGAAGAAGAAAACAGACCCCCTCCTAGGTGTCAGGGAAATTGCATTCAACAGTTACCCACACGTTTACCAAATATTTCTTGAATACCAATCAGGTTCCAACTTCTGTTCTAGGTCAAAGGATCGGGGAAGAATAAGACAGATAAGGTCCTTGCCCTCGTGGGGCTGACATTTTGGAGCAAAAGATAATCACGAGTAAGAATGCGCATAAATGAGTGAGGTCGTTTCAGACAGAGATAAGTGTGATGAAGAAAGAAAGACGGAGTGGTGTTACCCATGATGAGGAGACTTGAAATACAAGGAAGATTCAGCCGTGGGGAAATCTAAGAACAAGCCGTTCCAGATAGAGGGAGAGTGACGTGAAAAGGCCCAGGAGTGAGAACTCACTTGGCAAGTTAAAAGCAGCAGAATGGGCTTCCCTGGTGGCGCAGTGGTTGAGAGTCCGCTTGCCGATGCAGGGGACGCAGGTTCGTGCCCCAGTCCGGGAGAATCCCACATGCCGCAGAGCGGCTGGGCCCGTGAGCCATGGCCGCTGAGCCTGCGCATCCGGAGCCTGCGCTCCGCGGCGGGAGGGGCCCCAACAGTGAGAGGCCGGCGTACCGCAAAAAAGAAAAAAAAGCAGCAGAAGGCTAATGGGTGTGCAAACCGCTAGGAGATGAGGCCAGAGTTCATGCAGAGAACAAGTGATGTAGAGCGTTTGAGGCCACAGGAGAAATTTTATTCTAAGCAGCCTAAGACATGGCGCAGAGATCGGGAAAGCAATTGAGAGAAATGGGGTCAGGACAGAGGAAGGAACTTTTCACAGAGTTTGGAGAAGAGGGACATCGGACAGGGGAATGTGGATGGAAAAAGAAAGAAGAAACGTTACACGTTTTGCTGTGAATCATGAATCCCCTCCCCAGTGCTGAAGAAATCCAAGCAAAGAACCTTGCTGTTCGCTTATCAGATAAATCACTCGCTGTTTACTGCACTGAATCTGGTGCTCATAAAGTCGCTCTGAGACTGGGCCACATGGGTCCCTGTTCCAAAAGAGTTATATACTTGTTCTGCGGGATTGACCCATGTGTGTGACTGGGTGCATGTTTCCTATCCCCGAAGTGGGAAAAAATGATCCAACCTCTCTAAGTATTGCATCCTCTATGAGGCGTGACCCGACTTGACCAGGCGTCTGGGGGGACTTCTCCACTCTCAGGGTCCCACGGCAGTTCGCACATTCGTCCTCGTCATCAGCTTCTGTCCCTCGATGCACCCCTTGAAGCTGTAGACAAATTTGAACTTTCGTAGCCCAGCTCCAGGTAGGCACTTGGCAAGCAACCGTGAGACAAATCTTCTCAGCTGTGCTGGGAACGCAAGGTTGAAAGGGTTCCCTCCAGCACGAAGCAGCTCAGCAATAATTCCCTCTCTGAGGCTGGGCCGGCCAAAGCGACTTCCTACCACGCCTTGTCTCTCCAGAGTTCAGTATGGCAGGGATGCCCGACCTCTGACTTGCCCTTCCTCTGGTGCGCCGGGTGCGGCTGGTCAAACATGTTTGTCCAGCCTCCCAGTCAGGTCTCGGCAGCCGGGAGCCCCAGGCTTCCCCGGGCAGCGTCCCGCACTATGAAGCACTTCGCCTAGTGGCCTCGGAGCGAGATCTCTCGGGGAAGCCACCCGTTCCTCCTGCCAAGCCTCCTGCTTCGTGGGAAGCCCAGCCATGAAGATGCACCCGGCCCAGGGAGGGGGGGCCCAAACCGAAATCAGGCCCTGACCTTCTCAAAAGTCAGGCAGTGAGGCTCAGGCATGCTTAACGTCGTGTTGACTCCTTCCTGTTCTCGTGGGGTCCCGTTGTGCACTGTGTGGGCCTGAGGGGAAGCACTCGGACAGTGTGGGCTTGGAGCCAGTGCACGTGTTCTCTGGAGGAGGGGCGTGGGGCGGGGAGCCAATCAGGGACAAACTCAGGAACAGGGTCCGCAGGAGCTGCTCAGCTTGCTGGACTGGGGATGGTGGGGACAGCCAAGCGGGATCTGGATTGAACTGTCCGCCCACCAACGGCTCAAATCCAGTGACCTCCCTTCACCTCCAGGCCCCTCACAAACCCCACGCTCCTCTCCGTGACCGGAGGGCTGGTTTTCAAACACAGAATATTCCATCCACGCACACCCGCTCTAGTGTCAACGCCATGAAGTGATCTCCGCTGCCTGCGTGGTCTAGAGGGCGCTGGCCTCTGTCCCACTCTGTGGCCCCTTCCCAAACCCCATTTCTTGTTGTTTTGCAGCCCAGCCCACCCTGGCCCCTCAGCTCCTACACTCCTGCCCTGTAGGGGCCCCGCAGGAGCTACGCCCAGGCCTGAGGTGTTCCTTCCTTTCCTCTGTACCTCATGGCCTTGCAGCAAACTCAGCTCTCAAGTCCTCCAGGAAGCCTGAGAGGATGCCCGAGCCACCATGCTTAGCCGTTAAGCCGAGCTGCTCTCTTCAGCAGACAAGAGAGAGGGGCTGGGGCAGCCCCTCCCCGTCATGGTTCCCTGGGCTAAGCTCCTCTCTTGGGGAGCATCTCCCAACACATGGGGTTCGGTTGGCACCAACATTTGAGGCCAACCCTGTTCACCCTAAAAGCACAAATCCCAAAGCATCTCAGTTAAAACTGTTGCAAATCTCCATAAAGACCTTTCGAAAAGAATGCACCCTCTCCAAGAAGTCCGTGCCCAGGAGCCAGGTTTCAACCCTCTCCTTTAATTCTCCCCTGGCAGGGATCCCCTCAGCCAGATCTCAGAGTGAGGGCTTTAAGGGCACCTGGGGTTGTACCCGGGCTCCATTCTCACTAGTTGTGGGCAAGTTACTTTACCTCAAAGCTTCTGTGTGTTCCTCTGACCGGCAGGGACAATAATAACACCAGGCACTTGGGAGAATTAAGTCCAAGGTGCTCCCCACAGAGGGGTGGACCTCCAACCCCAGTCTGTGTTCACGGTAGCGTTACTGCTGTGATTACTCTCTCATCAGCAGTGTCCAATGCTGGGCATCTTGGTGGGAGGATCCCAGAAAGAGAGGCTGCCTCTTCCTTTCCAGAGGGAGCCTGGAGGAGCCCCGGGAAAGGGTATCCCGGGAGACAGGAGCCGTGTGTCTCGCTGGGCGTGCACAGATCAAGGTGGCAAGTCACGCACACCTGTGTGCCCCGTGAACGTAGACCTCACGGGGTCCCAGCAGCGCTCAGCCCGGTACACCTGCCCCAACCAGAAACCCAGGACGGCGGGGGGCTGTGCTCCTGGCCTCCCACCCAAGTACACACTGCCAGGCGGGCCCAGTGTATTTGCATATAATCTGCATGTGTTGACACTGCCGTTCGCATCTTTGCACAGAGCGCTTCCAAGCTAACCTGCTGTTACGGCTCCTCTGAAGCCTGGTTTTCCTCGGCATTCATGCCACTTACCCACCCACTGCCAGAAAGGACTAGGCAGTGAGACAGGCCGCGAGCTGAGTCTGAGCGCCTGGCAAGTCACACTAGCATCCCTGGGCCTCGACTTCTCCCCTGGACAACGAATTTCATCACACCTCCCCCTGGGCAGAACCAAGGAGACTTTCCCGCACATGAGATGTTGGTACGTGCCTGGACCCAAGGGCACAGGCTGTTTTATCCTCATCAGAGCCCGGGAAGAAAGTCTGATGGAGAACTCACCCCAACTCTTCCCAGATCAAGTTTCTGAGTGTCACGAGGGGGTCCCCTGTGTTACAGATACTATATTTATAGAAAATATATAAAAATGCAGGATGCCTTGAAAAAGAATATATATATATATATATATCTGCATAGCTGTGCTGTACACCTGAAACCAACATGATATTGTAAATCAACTATACGTCAATTGAAAATTTTTCAGTTTTTTGAACTATACTTCAAAAAACAGGCAGGATGCCTAGTTAACTTTGAGTCTCGAAGAAACAATGAATAATACGCTAGTAAAAGTATGTCCTGTGCAATCCTTATACTACGAGCATCCACTGTCCCTGAAATCCAAACTCAGCTGGGCGTCCTGTATTTTATCTGACAGCCCCACCTGGGACCCCAGGCCCACTGGCTTCTATTATCACCAATATCCTGTTTTCTCCCAGCTTTTAGCTAAGCCCAGGCTTTATTTCCTAAATGTCCAGCTTCCCCATGTAGGATAAGAAGGAGGGCCGAGGTTCCACGGGAGGTAAACTGAGAATTGCCAAGGGGAGCGACAAGGGGAGAGAGAACACGTGTTTCCTAATTTAGTTAAACATCGAAAACCTGTTCCTCGTTGGTTTCTGCGAGGACCTCCGTGGTTATCACTGTGGATGTGAGGCCACAGTTTCCTGTGGCGAGGGGCACGTGTGTTTGCATCAACAGACCCCGTTTCTAGGAATCTCCCCAGGATGTGAGGCCCTCGGCGGTCACAGAGGAAGAGGGTCGGCAGGGAGGCCCTGTGGGCAGGGCTGCTTGGGAGGGAGGGGCCCTGGAAGGCCCTCAGCCCATGTGGGATAAGCGCCTCCGCCCCGGACTTTTGTCCAGCTTCCCCATCGCACTGTAGACAACTGGGCCCGTCCCAGAACCAGAGGTGATCACTTGCCTAATTGCTGACCTCCACTGTGGGGTCCAGGGGGAAGGAACGGAGCTCAGGGGCCTCTACTTTTCACTCAGAGTCACCAGCAAATGGGCACGAAACCAGCAGGGAGGCCGCCAGCTCAGGACCCTGCAGTCCATCCCTCCAATGGGCTGAGCTCAGGCTCTTCCACTGGGGTCCCTGTACTTCCGGAACGGGTCGGGGACCACCCCTGTAGACACTACAAGTAAACACGTGCCTCACCCAGGAGGGAGTGAGCATAGAATTCTCCTTCAAGGGTTCTTTTAGAGGGAAGGGTTATTTTATAGTAAGATCAATGGATCTGCTATGGAGGGCAATGCCAAATGTTTGTGTTTTGAAAATAAATGCAAAAAATAACATATGTAGGACTCTGGGTCCTCCATCAGGAGGTGATAGGGACAACGGCAGCCTCCCTGGGCGTTGTAAGGATTAGATAAAGAGATGCAGGAAGGGGCTTCCCTGGTGGCGCAGTGGTTGAGAGTCCGCCTGCCGATGCAGGGGACACGGGTTCGTGCCCCGGTCCGGGAGGATCCCACATGCCGCGGAGCGGCTGGGCCCGTGAGCCATGGCCGCTGAGCCTGCGCGTCCGGAGCCTGTGCTCCGCAACAAGAGGGGCCACAGCAGTGAGAGGCCCACGTACCACAAAGAATTAATTAATTAATTAATTATTTTTTTAAAAAAAGAGAGATGCAGGCAAAGCCCTCCCTCCCGAGCACAGCACTGGGCAGAAATAGTCAGACCTTCTCTGATCATAATTATGAGACTGAGATCTCTTCAACCGGTCTCATATATCAGACCTCCCTGTGCATAAAGAAGTTACAAAGCAGCAAAAGGACTCCAGGCTCTCAGCTCCGGGGGAAGCTTTCACTTGATTTTCTAACGACATCATCTGGTCAGGTCTCAAACAGACGGCAAGAGCCTGAAGGTCACCTGCCTTGTCTAACGCGCCCAGATGGGCACCCATCTTGTACATTTGTGGCCACAGACGTGGCTGACCTGGAAGATCCCAGAGATTCCCATGACCAATGGAATTCCCATTACCCAGCCACTGGCTGCCCGCCCAACGGCCGCTGCCCGCTGAATACAGGTGTTCCCAGCCCAGAAAAATCCCACCGTGGATGCTAAGGAGGTCCCGGTAGAGGATGTGATGGGTCCGTGTTCAGGGAGCTTGGTGTGCTCACCCAGACACACGCAGCTCAGATGGGTGGGTTCAGGATCCCTGAGTCGTCTGCCTGGATAGAAAGATAGAACCCAGTCTCTGGACAAAACACCCAAGGTCAGTGTCCTGCTTGCTCACACCCTCTCGGTGGTCCTGACCTTCCTTCTTAAGAACTTCCCGAATTCGGTGATGGTGATCCTTCTTGCCGACCTGAAAACGGACTTTCCCAATGGCCACCGGAGATCATCTACACACTTTGTATTTCTCCACTCAACGGAGACGCCAGCCACATGCCCTGGGGACTCTCTCTGCCCCCTCAGTGGGTCGTCCGTGTCCCTGTCTTGGATGGACCAACCGTGGACAACCCATGAACTACATGAGGACCATACATAGGTCTCAACACACGGCTCTGAGCACGTCGTTGTCAACAACTGAGTCTGACTGTAGGACCGTGAGGGAATATTGTAACTAATTTAAGAGAGCAGAAGGGATGTCTCCTCTAAGTAGGGGCCGGGATGTATTCTCACTTTCTTATTGACCTAATAATTGTTGCAAACGTACAAAGACGGTTGTCTCAACAGTCTGACTACCACGCGGCCCTCTGCTTCTCCTTCTCGCCTCTTGTTCAAGCCGCTGTTATCCTGTTATCACCTCGGAGAGTGAGACACCCTGCTCGTGACAACTCGTGCATTTAAACCGCTCTTGGATTTACAGCCTGGGCTCTGAAACGTGCATAGGCGTTTTCAGGGTAATTAGCCTCACACACAATTTCAGCCAACCTGTGATCAACCCCAGCTCCATAATGAGCTCCTACTAAAATATTACACTTCGTCTTAACTACTTCGGGAGATGCTCCCCGTTTATTAAAGATACGTCGTCAACATCAGCCCAGTTTGGAGATTCGAGAGCCCCGTCCTTCTTTGTGGTGGTAGATTTGCCCCCAAAGCCATTTTTTTATTCCAAGCCATGATCCCACATCTTTTTCCCCCCCAATTTCAGCTTCATACAGCCTTTCCTTTTTGAAAAACAAAGCCTAACAATTGCAATTCTGCCTTGGCCAGTGGCCAGACATCCAAGGGCTGGAGCCAGGAGATTAACGGATACACCCGGAGAGGGCAAGGTCAGAGACCGGAACATTCTGGACTCATGTTTGTGCTGGAGACCAGACCCCAAGGCCCGAGAGCACCCATACATGAGGGTCGACACCTCCCGGTTTGAATGACATACTGAGGACCTTCAGAACCTGTGGATGAAACACGCCTATGACATTAATTAATGCCAGGCAAAATGTAACAGCAGATCTTGGAGACTAAAAATAGACCTATGCCAACTGATTCATCCCCTGACTGCACAGAACTCGGAGCTCTTTTATCTGCTTCTCTTCTCCAATAAGGTACATTATGGCCTTTTTCCTTTCCCTCCATCTTTGTCGTTCTTTTTTCATTTCTCTCCTTCTGGTCGAGAGAGGCTTAAACCTTCCGGAGGAGGTGTCCCCGCTCGGCTCCCCTCCGACCCACAAACACGCATAATAAACAAGGAAATCGTTTCTTTTCCTGGCCCACATGGTGGTGAGCGATGTAATTTATCCTGAATATTTTCCATGTGGATGTTTCTGCCTGTTGCCTCACACACAGAACTCTATAGCTTCGTTTCCGATTACAGTCCGTTCTATTTTAAACTTTGTTGATTTCTGCTGGGAAGGAAGCCTATTTCATACAGATTAGCTGGACAGCTGGGTCTGATTGCCTCTGATTACCGGGCTTGGGGCCACTGGGGAAACAGGTTTCCCAAAGCCCCTTGGTTGGAGAACCATTCCATAGGGTCCCAGAGGACCCACTTTGGGGTCAGTGCTCACTCGAGGGAAGAAGGTCAGTAGCCTCAGTTGGAAATCAACAGGTCAGGCCAAAGGCAGGGTCAGACCTTAGTCCACATCTCAGGCTCAGGAGGCTGTGCTGAGAGGTGAAGGGGGGTCCTGAGAAGCCCCCTCGTTCCAAAGGTCTCACGGGGACCTGAGTGGGGGGCTTGTGTCAGAGCAAACTGCGTGTGTTTGGAAGGAAGCGTCCATCATGCTTGCCTGAGAGAATCACTCAGGAGGCAGCAGACAAGGCTCAATGATTAAGATCCCTTCATCTGGCCTTGCCTCCCAGACCTCCAGGTGCATAAAGAAATCACAAAGACCTCTCTCACCTTGAAGTGGTCAGTCCACAGGCAGGTGGAGGCTGCCGCGCTCTCCTGAAAACCGGTGGCTCCGATGAGGCAGGAGTATTCTCCCTGTGCGTCCCATCTCTGCTTCTCTTTATGCCTTCTCTAGAGGAAACGGAATGCTGGAAGTTTTTGTTAATTGTGTGTGTGGAGGGTGCTGCGTGTCGGGGTGCAGGGGCGATGGGGGTGGCAGGGGGCCCCAGGGGGGTAGGGCTGCGGTCTGCCCTGGTGTGGGCTCGGGTTTAATGGCCGATGCTGGGGATGCAGCTTGCCAGCCGATGCTCAGCGCCACTGCAGCTCTGTGTGTGGGCGACGGCAGCTACACGGCTGGGTTTCAAACCATCACACTGAACATTTGCAAACAGATAAAAAAACAAAACCATCCGGTACGAATGGAAACTTCTGCTTTCCTTTCTCTTTCTGCGCTCTCTCCCTTGCACCTCCCTTCTCGGGTTTTGGAGGAGGTGGGCGAAGGTGGGCGTCTCTCTCTGCAGGCCCTCCCGGTCCCATCTCTTCCCGGCGCACCGTCCACCCCTAGGGCCGCCAGCATGGACAGGTACATCGGGCCGTCGAGACCAACCCCCAGGGTGCTGGGCATGCCCAGACATTTAAGAAGGATTTTCTCTTCTCCAGGGTCTTGCCCAGATTCAGCCACTGAGACCCATCACACCCAAGGAGGATTTGGGTGTCCTTATCTGGCCACCTTTAGCCCTCCTAGTTTCAAAGCTACCTTAGAACTGGCCAGCAAAGGGGAATGAGGTGCACTTTCATATCTGGTGAGACTTTTCCCAATGAATACTCTGTGAATGGTGGCATGAGATACTCCATAAAAGAGAAAAAAATTGTCCTGTGGCCAAATTACTTCGAGAACTGTTGCATCCTGTTGCTCTGAGATAGTCACAGAGCATGTTCAAAGGTAAAGGCTCTGAGAAGTCCTGCAATAAAGGATCCTATTTGCCTTTGTTTAATCCAACATTTCCAAAACGTGGAAACCTTAGACGAGTCCCCTCTCCCCAAACACCACCACCACCAATGACAACACACACACAAACACACACACACACACGGGCACGCGCACACACACACACACACACACACATTCATATCCGCCTCCCTCTGCCCCCCACCCCCAGTGGTGGCCTGACCCAAATCAACTCTTTCAGCCAGAGAGCAAGAGAGGGCAAACGAGGAGAGATCCTGGGAACCAGGTATGTCAGAGGTCACCATCTCAGGTTACTCTCAGCTTGTTATTAACATGAGTGCCCTGGATGGTTACCAATGAACAAGAGACTGTCATTCTGGCTGGACGAGGAACCTGAGGGAAGCAATTTTTCAGGGTTGTGCAGGGCTGTCGGGGCATCTTCTCTCCCATCCCAGTGGGTCCCCTCCTCACTTCTGCAGCCCAGGGATGAGGGGCAGCCTGCGCTGGATCCCCACAGGGGCAGAGTCTGGAGGAGTTTTCTGGTGCCCTGCTCACAGACCTCTGCTGGGCGCTATAAAGATCAGATGACATGTCTGATCCCGGAAGCATGAGACTTAGGAGGCGGAAGAGTAGAAGCGTGGGGCACATAAACTCTAGGAGAGAAATTTGTGAATAGAGACATTGTCAAAAAGGGCTATGACAGGAGGACAGGCAGGGGAATTGAACAGGGGGTAGGGGAGGAAAATATGGTGCACTCTGCTGGATTGGGGGTACCGTGGCTCATCAGTGCCAACAGACTCCAGCTCTACGGCTCACTGTCGATGGGGACCTTGGGCAAGCCTTGGCCTCCTCATCTGAAAACTGTTCTTTTGACCAAGGGTGATCTTGCCCCCCAGGGACATTTGGGAATATCTGGGGACATTTTTGTAGACAGTACGACTGGCATCCAGTGGGTAGAGTCCAGCGATGCTGTTAAACAGCCTGCAATGATGGATAGGGTGAGCCCACGACAGAGAACGATCTAGTCCAAATGTCAGCAGCCCAGCAGGTGTGGAGGACCCAGTCTGGGTGAGTCCTCCAGCCCCCTGAATGGGGCTCAAATGAGACAATACACGTGAGGATTCTGAATAAACCAGGAGGTAGTTATGTTATATTTGGTAAGAAAGAGACGTCCTTATCATTTACATGGCATTTCTTCTCTGATTGGGTGGTAAGATGGAAACAGATGGAAAGTGGTGTAAGAGCTCTCTGTTTCAGACGAAGAGGAGAGAAAGCCCGCCTGCCTTATAAACACTCCAAATTACATGATTTGAAAAATAAATAAATAAGAAAGGGGAAGAAAAGAAATGCCTCCTCTCGCTTAAGTATATCAGAGAACTTGAACTCTGTGTGAACAAAGTGAAATGGGCGTAGAAAAGCTTTAAAAAGCTTGCAAGCACTTCGAGGGATAATCTTTGGTAATTAGAGCATTTTACAGAATCCATTAAAGAGGCTTAAACAAAGCTGAAATTATTTGTTGCCCTTTCTCTGAAGGAGGGTAATGGTCGTGCTGGCAACACTAATGCATCTGGCCTGGCTGGGGGGTTTTTTTTTTTTTAAAGAAATCTTGGGCCAGGCTTGCAATTCGATCCCCAGCACACAGCAAATTATTGGAGACCAACAAAAAGGAAAAGTGAAATTCAAGTTCAGATGCATGTTCCAGCAGACTGACCAGCCTTGAGGAAGGAAAGCTGGCCATGTCTCACTCTGCACCCCAATGCCGGTAGGACTCCCAGGACGGGACTCAGAGTCTGGGCCCTGGAAACAGATTCTCCTGGATGATGGAGAAGTACAGGTGTGTGGGGGCCTGGGAGAGGCAGGTAGGGCCAGGCCTGCCGTGGATGGAATGAGGGTCAGGCCAGGCCCAAGAGAAGAGGAAGGGAGGATGGGGGGCAGGCAGGGCAGGGGGGCAGAGTCTGGGTCAACACCAGCGCCCTCGCAAAGAGACTTTCGAAGAAAAAACAACCAGCCAAGTTTCTGACATGGACACCACACAGGACCCACACTCGCCAATTACATCATCTTCGTCCAGGGGCCAAGACAGAGTAAGGCCAGCCTGAGAGTCCAGATGCCCCTGTGCCTTCCCCATCCACAGACCCGTTCACTAACCAGGACAGGCAACAGCCATGTACCTGAGAACTTCCCTGTGCCAGCACTTTGTTTGGCCCTAGGAGCAAAACGGTGAAGGAAAATGAAGAAGCATGGTCTCTGCTTTCATGGGGTGCATAGTCAGTTGAGGTAAAAAAGACCCAAAAAAGTCAAAGAATCATGAAAAAATCCAATTCATTCAATCATTCATTTGATGAGAATTTGAACCTCTACTTATTCTCGGCACTATTGGAAGAGAGGGAAAAAATGTGAGCAAATAACTATCAAAAACCACAATGAAGGATAAACAACAAGGTCCTACTGTACAGCACAGAGAACTGTATTCAATATCCTATGATAAACCATAATGGAAAAGAATATATATTTTGAAAGAATATATATATACATACACACACACGTGTATAACTGAATCACTTTGTTGTACAGCAGTAATTAACATTGTAAATCAGCTATACTTAAATTAAAAAAAAAACCCACAGTGAAAAGAGAACAATGTTATGAAACTCTGGCTGGAGAGTACGGCTCCGTGAAAGCCCTAAAGCCCAGGCCAGCTCTCTTTGTTAAAAGGAGCTGCGTTAGGGACCTACTTATCCAGGCTGAGATGGTTGGAAAGGGAGCAGATTTCCCTTCCTCTATGCATCATTATTCAACACCAGGTTCTGTGCCACCTGACCCCACAATTGCTGTGAACCCCAAACTTTGGAAGCACTGCCTCAAATGTGAAGAGGACCCCAACCGTCCCAGCACGGTCTTGAGGTCTCTCGGAGGGAAGAGGCTGTTCAGGACCTAGGACAGCGCTCGTGTGCCTGGTGGTCTAGCTCCCCTACCTTCCTGGCGAGGCCAGGCCAGAGGAGGTTCAGGGCTCCCCGCTCAGGTGTGTCCCACCTCAGGGAATCAGCTACCCTTCAGGTGAGTGGCTGCTGCTTTCTGAGTGCTTCGCTCCCTCGTGTGTCTGCTCCACCCCATTCCCAGTGCCAACCCCTGACTCTTCGTCTGACACTCAGATGTGCCAAGCGAGGATCGAATTGGTTCACTTGGTCCATATAGGGCCTTGCAGTTGCGCAGAGCTTGCCCTCTGGGTCAATTTGTAAGCTTAGAGCCATCCCATGGACGACTCCTGTGAAGTCAGGCCACCACTGAGCCAGCCCCAGATGAGGAGGCAAGGTCATGTGTATTTCCCCAAGGAGCGCTGCCAGCATTCCCGGGAGAGCCCCTTTCCCAATACACAGGTGCCAGGATATAAGGGTCCAGGCCACTCTGACGGTTCATGAGATCGTTTCACACGGTCTACAGATGATTTTTTGTAATTGTAGTAGTTATATTTTTATTTAAATGCAACTTAGCACAGCTCTAGCCAACAGATCCAACTCATGTGTATCCCTTTTAAATACATTTTAATAGCCAATTTAAATAAAATAATAATTTTATTCTAAGACTTATATGGAAATCCAAACAAACTAGAAGAGCCAAAACGATTTGAAAAAGAATAAATTTGGAGGAATCACATTATCTAATTTTAAGACTTACTCGATAGCTACGGTTATCAAGAGAGTGTGGTACTGATGGAGATAAACACATAGATCAATAAAACTGAATAAAGGACCAGAAACAGAGCCACACATATATGCTTGACTGATGTTGACAAAGACGCAAAAGCAATTTAATGGAGGAAGGATAGTCTTTCCAACAAATGATGTTGGAGCATTTGGATGTCTCAGGCAAAAAAAAGAAAAAGAAAAAAAAAAGCAAAATCTATGCTAAACCTCATACTTTATACAAAAAGTAACTGAAAATGGATTGAATAGTTAAATGTAAGATGTAAAACTGTAAAACTTTTAGAAGAAAACATGACAGAAAAGCTTTGGGACCTAAAGTTAAGGCAAAGAGTTCTTAGACATGACACCAAAATTACGATCCACAAGAGAAAAAAGCCAGTGAAATTAGACTTTATTAAAATTAAATCTTTTCCTCTGCAAAAGATGCTGTTAAGGGCTTCTCTGGTGGTGCAGTGGTTGAGAGTCCGCCTGCCGATGCTGGGGACATGGGTTCATGCCCCGGTCCGGGAAGATCCCACATGTTGTGGAGCGGCTGGGCCCGTGAGCCATGGCCGCTGAGCCTGCGCGTCCGGAGCCTGTGCTCCGCAACAGGAGAGGCCACAGCAGTGAGAGGCCCGCGTACCACACACACACACACAAAAAGATGCTGTTAAGAGGATGAAAAACAAGCTTTACTGAACAGCTGGTACTGGAACAACTGGACATCCACATGCCGAAAAAATGAATCTAGACACAAACCTTAGACTCTTCACAAAAATTAACTCAAAATGGATCACAGACCTAAGTGCAAAATACAAAGTTATAAAACTCTTAGAAGATAACATAGGAGAAAACCTAGGTGCCATTCTGGAAAAAGGAAAAGTGTAGAGACAGTAAAAAAAAAGATTAGTGGTTGCAAAGAGTTAGAGGGGAAGAGGGAGGGATGAATAGGCAGAACACAGAGGGTTTTTAGGGCGTGTATGATATTATAATAATGGATACACGTCTTTATACATTTTTCCAAATACATACAAGGTACAGTACCAAGAATGAACACTGATGAAAATTGGAGTCTTTGAGTTATAATGATGCATCGGCGTAGGTTCATCAGCTGTAACAAATGTAGCATCTGATGGGGGATGTTGATGGCAGGGGAGCCTGTGCACCTATGGGGACGGGGCATATGGGAGCTCTCCTGGACCTTCTGCACACTTTTGACAGGAACCTAACACTGCCCACCCCCACCAAATGAAGTCTTTATTTTTTTAAAAACGGAAAGAAAATATTTGCAAACCACGTATCTGGCAAAAGACTAACCTTAACTTTAGGTCCCAAAGCTTTTCTGTCATGTTTTCTTCTAAAAGTTTTACATCTTACATTTAACTATTCAATCCATTTTCAGTTACTTTTCGTATAAAGTATGAGGTTTAGCATTCGGAATATATAAAGAATTCTCAGAACTCAACAGTGAAAAAATAATAATAATCCAATTAGAAAATGAGCAGCAGACATGAAGAGACGCTCCACCAAGTGGATAACCAGACGACCAGGAAGCACATGAGAAGATGCTCAACGGATCAGCCACCGGGGGATGAGAACTAAAACCACGATGAGATATCACCGCACACCTGTCAGAATGGCTAAGATAAAAAATAACAACAATATCAATCCTGGCCCAGATGTGGATAAACTAGATCACCCACCGGTGGCTGATATGAGTGAAAAACGGGACAGTCACTCTGAAAAGTGGCTTCGCAGTTTCTTATGGAATCAAACACGCACTTAAGGCAGTTCAGCAATGCCCTTTGGGGCATTCCTCCCGGAGAAGGGAAAGTTTATCTTCACATACAAACCTGTACGTGTGTGTTTATAGGTGCTTTATTTGTAATAGCCAATAACTGGAAACAGCCCAAATGTCCTTCAACAGGTAAGTGCTTGTATAAACTGCTGTGTATCTGCACCATGGGATACAATTAAGCAATAAAAAAAAAAAGACTTAATACACTCAACAACTTGGATGAATGTCAAGGGCATTTGGCTGAGAATGGAAAAAATAAACAATTGTACATCCCGTATGATTCAATTTTAAATGACAAAATTATAGAGATGGGAGAACAGATTAGTGGTTGCCAGGGCTTAAGGATGGAGAGTGCAGTGAGACCACAAAGGGGCCACCCAGGGGGCTCTTTCATGGTGACTGACAGTTCTGTATCTTAATAGTGTCCACACGTGATAAAATTGCATAGACCTGTACACACACACACACACACACACACACACACACACAAATGAGTGCATGCAAAAACTGGCGAAATCTGAGTAAGGTCTGCAGCATAATTAATTGTATTGTACCCATGTCAGTTTCCCACTTCTGATATTTACCATAGTTATTAAGATGTTACCAATGACACAGGGTGAAGGACCTCTCTCTACCATTTATGAGTCTATAATTATTGAAAAAAGTTTTCCAAAGAGAAAATTTTGAATTAAATAACAGTACAGGTGATTCATGAATTCAGTAGAAAAATGGTGATGGTGGCACAAGACATGCCCAAGGTCTAGGGATGGATGTTCCTCTGGTCCCGAGGGTCCTAGTCCTACCCAGGGGCAGAACCCGTAGGCATCCAAGCCTTAGACACCCAGTGGACAACAGAAGCAAAACTCTAGCCCTTCTCCAGTTCAGAGGTGGTCACATTTTAAATCACAGTGCCTCGAAGTCCAAATGAGCCAACTTTCTAAATGGCCAGAGACCTTGCTTAAACTCAGTTGAAACTGAATTGAATGATACAGAAGATGTCTTTGGGATAAGAGCAGCCTCACAGAAATACCACATTTCATCAACTTTAGGACGCACAATTGCAAGAGGCACCATTATTTTTTGTTCTGCTATGAAAGAAAAATACACTGCCAATTAAACCATGACACACTGCTTTCCTATCACTTAGACTTTTTAATTTTACTTGTTGAAAGAATTCTTTGATACTTAATTAGACAGATTTTAATCACATATTACTATTGTGCATACATAAAAATTACAATACAAGTGGAATAAATTGGTTGTTATTCCTCAAACTTCTTTATACCGAGTCCAAATCTTCTGAATCACTTTTCAGCTCAGACTCATCAATGACTGGGTTTTTTTCCACACTCATACTCTGTGCGTTCATCTATAGCACTGATGATGTGGCATTTCTTTAAAGAATCCATAAAAGGATGAAAAGTCGTGAGTGCTGGACTCTGAAGCGGACTTTAGAATTCTATACGGTTTTTCTGCTTTGGTTCCCATTTCAGCAATGTTGCTAAACATGTATGATTTGCTCAAGTCCTCCATTCCTCCATCCCTATAACCATGACATGCATAGAGGTTAAAGGAAGCTTCCTATACAATACAAGATCTCCTTCCAGCATGCTGTCCTTGGTCAGTTGCATGTTAGTTACATGTGTTCACTGCAGAAGGGAACTTCAGATTTGGGGGCTGGTCTTTTTTGTTTGTTTGTTTTTGCGGTACGCGGTCCTCTCACTGTTGTGGCCTCTCCCGCTGCGGAGCACAGGCTCCGGACGCGCAGGCTCAGCGGCCATGGCTCACGGGCCCAGCCGCTCCGCGGCATGTGGGATCTTCCCGGACCGGGGCACGAACCCGTGTCCCCTGCATCGGCAGGCGGACTCTCAACCACTGCGCCACCAGGGAAGCCCTGGATGCTAGTCATTTTGATGTTCACACACACACGGGCAATTGAACTATATCACGGCCTTCATAACACACCATGGACTGTAAGCTACATCGTGATTTCAGCAGTACAAACGTGAAAAAATGTCCATCTTCCAAATAATGGAATGCAATAAGTGGACAAATAAAATAATGTCAGGTGGCCATACATGTTATGAAGAAAATCAAGCAGAGACATATGACCAGGATTGTCTGGGAGGAGATGGACAAAGCAAGCCATTCTGAGAACAGAATATTTGAGAAGAGTCTGAAAAATAAGAAGCCATCGGCCAAAGGAAAGTCAGGGGAAAGCTCCCCCACTGTATCTGCAGGAGAAGTTCGATTATGCTCAGAAAGAGAGCGGCACGGACATATCTACACTACCAAATGTAAAGTAGATAGCTGGTGGGAAGCAGCCGCATAGCACAGGGAGATCAGCTCAGGGCTTTGTGACCACCTAGAGGGGTGGGATAGGGAGGGTGGGAGGGAGACGCAAGAGGAAGGGGATATGGGGATATATGTATACGTATAGCTGATTCACTTTGTTATACAGCAGAAACTAACACAACAATGGAAAGCAATTACACTCCAATAAAGATGTTAAAAAAAAATAATACAACCTCCAAGTCTCAGTGATGTAAAAAAATAATAATAAAGATTTGTTTCTAATTTATACTTGGTGTCCATAAGCAGGTAGGCTGCAATATATCTTTCTCACTTCAAGACCTAAGGTTGATGGAGAAAGTGCTGTCTGGAAAATCTCCAGTTGCCATGGCAAAGGGAAAGGAAAGGGGTAAATTCTGTGCAGGTTCTGCAAGCTTCTGCCCAGAAACGACACATGTTTCTCTGCCCACGTTGTGAAAGCAAGTTACTAGGGCTGCCTAACTTCCAGGGGGTGGGGAGAGGAGCACAATCTACCATGTGCTTCTAAGAAGAACCAGAAAGACGTGATGAACGGCAGTAACGGTGACCACACAGGCAGGGCAGAAGAGCAAGCACAAATGCAGTAGGGTGCAGAGAAGCATGGTGACTGGGAGACAGGGAGAAAGCCAGTGAGACTGGAGAAGTATGGAAGGGGGCAACAGGGGCCGGAAGACAGCACCCTAAAAAGCGGAGAGAGGGCTTCCCTGGTGGCGCAGTGGTTAAGAGTCCACCTGCCGATGCAGGGGACGTGGGTTCGTGCCCCGGTCCGGGAAGATCCCACATGCCGCGGAGCGGGTGGGCCCGTGAGCCATGGCCGCTGAGCCTGCGCGTCCGGAGCCTGTGCTCCGCAACAAGAGGGGCCACAGCAGTGAGAGGCCCGCGTACCGCAAAAAAAAAAAAAAAAAAAAGCGGAGAGACCTGTTCTAGAGCCCAGCCATGCCCTAGAAACCACCATTTCGTCCTAACTATGACCTCAAATGCCTGTAGACAGAATTAAGCAACTAATTGTATAATGAGGTGGTTGAATTACACCTAATTTCCACAAATGCTTTTGTTGCAATGCCAGAATGTGGTTTTCAATCATTTAATTAGTCTTCCAAAATGCTCCAAAATCGGTGTTAATCACAGTTGTAAAATAATACACGTAATGTGTCCTTAAATACTTTACCGCGTCTCAGCATTAATCCTACAATTAAGTCCATTGAGTAACTGATAACACACTTGACACCTGGTGCTTGGGAATTTGAACATAATGCATTTCTGAAAGCAGGTGACCAATGGGTGAAGCCCAGTGTGTGTTAGTGACATCCTTTGGGGAGGCCCGGGAGGGAGGGGCCTGGCTCTTGGAGGTAGAAGGGTGCAGAGATGAGGCAGGCACTAAAACCAAAGGCTTGGGGCTCCATGCAGGGTCAGAGGATAACTCAGCTGTGGCCAAGGGAACCTGTGGGCACGGTCCGGTCCTCCACCCAGCACTGGGCTTCTGTAACTGCTCCTTTGGCACTGCTCCCCCACCTGGAGATTCTGACAGGACGGGGCCATGTTAGTGATGCTGCCAAAAACCAAAGATTGAAAACTGCGGTTGGGCTCTTTCCTTCACAACCTCCTCTCAACACAGGGATCCCTGCCCTGCATCCGCTTAACTGCTAGGGAGCTACCGGAAACTTCCAGTGGATGGAGAGCACATTAGTACCCCAGCTTTGATATCCCCATAAAGTTTGAGCCACCAAGAGAACCTGAAGAGGCCAAGTTTGGGGTTGACCATCTCTTGGGACCCAGAGACGTCAAGTAACATCTCTGCCCTCTCACTTCTTCATCCCAACTTCAGCAGTGGACAGAAACGAAGAGGGATTTATCGCACATAATAGAAAAATGTCGTGGAGATGCGAGATGCTTGTATCTTGACAACTGTGCTTCATTGATTCACTCCCCAAAAAGTGTTTATTGAGAGCATCTCAAAGGCATCTTAAAATATATGACATGTCAACAATCTGGATATGGCGGTCTTGGGATAAAAGTTTTCACTTTTGTAATAGAGACCCAAAATAATAGTGGCCTAAGCAACATGAATGTTTATTTTTCTGCTATATAACAGTCCTGACACACGCAGTGCAGAGACGGATGGCAGATCCAGAGGCAAAGAGCCAGGCTGCTTCTAACGTGTTGGTCTGCTTCCCTCACATTCACCCTGTCCACGCGACCCAAGATGGTGCACCACCTCCTTTCTGGGTGGACAAAGGGATGGGAGGCAGACACACTCCTTCCCTGTAAGGGCTTGACTTGAATAGCATATAACTCATGCCCTTCACAGCTCTTTGACCAGAATTTAGCCACAGGGCCATATATAGCTGCAAGAGAACATGAATGTTTTATCTTTATTCTGGATGACCAGGTATTCTGGTAAAAACTGGGGAATCAGTTACCATGAGAAACAAAGGAAACGTGATATAGGACAACCTACAGGTTGTGCCATGTTGCCCTCTGGGAGTGTGGAGTCTGCTGGGGAAGAAAAGCGTGTGGCCAAATTCCAACATTTCATCCTAGAATGAGCCAAACGCCTATTAGGATGGAAGCCCAGAAAAGGGGGGAGTTTGGGGACCTACACCCAGAGGGAGCCACAGTATCTACCGCAAAGGATAGTTATAGGCTCAGCGTGAACTCAAGAGGGCAGGGACAAGCTGCGTGGCAGAAGGCAGCATGGGTTCCGGGTTCACAGACCAGAGCTTGAATCCTGCCCCACCACTTACTTTCTGGATGGTTGTGGAAGGCAGAATTCAAAAGAGATATCCTCCACAAGATTCCCGACCCCTGGTTATGCAATCAAACGTCAACATGGCAACATTTCATTCCTTTTTATGGCTGAGTAATACTCCTTTGTATATATGTACCACATCTTTTTTACCCATTCATCTGTTGATGGACACTTAGGTTGCTTCCATATCTTGGCTATTGTAAATAGTGCTGCTATGAACACTGGGGTGCATGTACCTTTTCAAAGGGGCAGGAACTATTTTAGTGCTATTTGCAAAAGAGGAAACTGAGGCACAAAGACATTAAATGATTTTCCCAAGGTTTTACAGCTCATAAGAGGCAAAGCTGAGATGCCACCCCAGGCCGTGTGGCTTCAAGCTCTGAGAGGAGGGAATGCAGATGCTCCCATCCCACCCCCATCGTACAGATGAGCAAAGAGAGGCCGGGAGCCCTGGAGTCCCACGGTGAGTCCGCAGTGAGCCAAGTGGGTCTTGGGTTGAGACAATGATGACCACATGACCACGGCCCACGGTGGAACTGATGGGTTTTGTTCATCCTTCCCAGATTGCAGGGAAGCCCAGGGTCACGCTGCTCCGCTTCCAAGAGCAAGCTGCTGGAGCAGAAAAGCTATGATTTCCATCTGTTTAAAGGCCAAAAGAGAGAAAAGCAGACCAAAATCCCAGTAGAGTTCGTCCATGTTTTCAGCAATCGCTGGGCTCCTTCTAGATGCCGGGCACTGTCCTTGGTGCTGGGTGAGGAAGATGGGCACGGGTCCCTGCAAGGAGGTCAGGACAAGCATCAAGGAAATCAGACTGCTGTAAGTGATCAAACTAAACCAGGAAATCAAAGGAGTAAATCAGAGCATGTGGAGAGAGGGAGGCCTTCAGCCCTGGGTCCTGCCGCTTCAGGGCCTGCGTAGGGGGCTGCAGGGGGGCCGGGGGGCGGCTCTGTTGCCTGCTGCTGCCACTACCCTCTGTCCACTGTTCAGTAAGATTCTGAGCATCACTTTGCATGTTACAGGGATCTGGGGTGGCCCCTATGTCACTGGGAAGCTGGCAAGGAGGTCATGCCCAAGTTGTCCACTGGGCAACAAGAAAGAGGGTCTGGGCTTTGCCTTGTCCCCATATCAAGATGCTGGTCTTCTCTGCTGACCGTCAGTGACCCGGACTTCAAGGCAATGGCATGCTAATCTCTGGATGCTGAGAACCAGCAGAACGGATGCTGAGCGGGGCCTAAAGGAGAAAGAGAAAGAGGAGGAGAAGGCGCGAAGTCCCCATCCAAGGCTAACCTGTGCCGCCAATTTGCCTCCCTCTCTGAGCCCCATTTCCTAAGCTTTAGAACGAAAGACCAAAGAGCAGAGATGACCTCGCGGGTCCCCTCCCTGCCCTGGACTCTGACCCACACTTACTCCTTGCTCGCTCAGCCAGCCGTGATCTCCCGCCTGCCGTGCACGAGCCCTGCATTCATGACTACGTTGGTGGTTTGGGTTCCCTCTTCGTACTTGGCAACTGTCAAACCAAGCTGCACATGGGGCCACCCGGCCCGCCCATGGGCCAGCCTGTCTGGTTCCGCATGGAGGTGCCTGATGTGGACCTGCGCTGGCCTGCATGGCTTTAAATCACCTCGAACATTGACTTTGGAGGAGAGCTTGACGGGCGAGGTGTGTTTTCCTACTGGAAAAACAAGAAGAGCAACAGCCCAAGGCGACCCCACGGAAGTCACGCGGGACCAGAGGCCGAATAGGCCCTAACAGATCAGTTGAGAAGCTTCCAGCTGTGGTCGGCAGCATAAGGGGCCACTGTCAGGTCCTGAGACCCTCAGCAGAGCAGAACCTCAGTCCACGGGGTCTCGCCTGGCTCAGCAGGGCCCGTGCGGCTGTCACCCTTAACTGGCTCACCTCCCTCCAGTCAAAGCCTGCTGGAGATAGAGTTGAGGTTTGCAGAGGATTTAGGTCAATTCACCAGTTTAGCAGCCATCCAGTGGTTTATAAAAAAAGAACAAAGAGCCCAGAATGGGCAAAGGTGTTTCTAGAAGGCACACAAATGCCTAAGAAGCACATGAAAAGATGCTTCACCTCTGGGATCATCAAGAAAAAAGCATGTGAACGTGAGATTGCAACAAGGGAAAATATTGCCAACACTTGGGGTACAGAGCGTGGGGGGAGAGAGGCCTTCTCCTGCCCTGTTGACAGGCGTGGAAAATGGTCTACTTTTTGGAGTCCAACTTGGCACTGTTGGCACGGCGATTAATCATCTCGGAATTTTTTCCCAGCAACGTAATCAGACAAATTCACGATGTGTTTGTACCAGGTGGTTTGTTGAAGCCAGAAAAGGCCCCCTCCCCCCAAAAGTTAACACCCCAATGTCATTTGCGGCAACGTGGATGGACCTAGAGGTCATCATGCTAAGTAAAGGAAGTCAGACAGAGAAAGACAAATACCGTATGGTATCACTAATATGTGAAATCTAATTTTTTTAATGGTATAAATGAACTTATTTACAAAACAGAAACAGACTCACAGATTTCGAAAACAAACTTATGGTTACCAAAGGGGAAACGTGGGGTGGGAGGTGGGATAAATTAGGGGCTTGGGATTGACATACATACACTACTATATATAAAATAGATAACCAACAAGGACCTACTGTACAGCACAGGGCACTCTACTCAATATTCCGTAATCACCTATATGGGAAAAGACTCTAAAAACGAATGAATATAGGTATATATAAAACTGAATCACCTTTCCGTACACCTGAAACTAACACAACATTGTAAATGAACTATACTCCAATAGGAGTTTTTTTTAAAAGTTAAAGCCCCAACAAAAGAGGCTCAGCGAGCTCCGTCACGGGACACTCACACGATGAAATGCAATTCAGTCGTGTACAATCCTGGCATCACTCTACATTTTCTGGCTGAGAAAGAAGTCTCTATTATAGTACCGAGTGGAAAAATAGCAAGTCACAGAGCAGGGCACGATGATGATCTCATTTATGTGAAATTGCTCCTGCGATGGGGTATGCGTGAGCCACGTGCCATCAGACGCTGCAGAGGACGTGGCCGCAGTGTTACCCGCTCCGTGGGAAGAACTGGAGAGACTTCAATGTTCATCTTTATGCTTCCCAGTGTGGTTTGCATTCTTTACAAGGAGCGTGTATAGTTTTTATAATCAGAAAAAGTCAATTAAAACGGGTTCTATTTGAAGAAGAGAGCAAATTCAATAAGGCCCAAAGAATCAGGACCTGGCCTTGCCTGAGTGGAAGGTAAATTGACCCTGCACCCTGCAGAGCCAGGACCCTGCAAGGCCACCCGTGCCCATGCCTGCACCTGCTGCCTCAAACCTGCTGCTGCCCCCGAGCCCCTGAGCCTGTCCCCACCCCCACACACAGACACACACACTGCCAGGTTGCCATGTGTGCCAGGAAGCAGGCCCCCTGCTCTCCCCCAGGGGTCCATGAGGACCCCGACACCTGCACGGGTCTGGGAAGTGGAGGACGAGGGGGCGAGGGTCACCCCTGGGGGCATGAGTTGGGATGAGGACAGAGCAGGCAGCAAGAAGTTCAACGAGACCAAGGCTTCTGGAGCCAAACTGACCGGCTGAGCGACAGTGAGCAAGGAACTCGGTCACCTCTTCAGTCCAGAAGAGCGAGATCCTGGGAGCGGATGCACAAGAGGGCCGAGCGCTGTCCGGAGCAGCGCCTGGACCTCAGAGCCGGAGCAGACAGTAAGTGTGAACCACCATCGTTATTAGGCGTGTGTTCCTGCCCCCCAAGGAAGTCGAGACTCTGGCTGGAGGCGACCTTAAGTACCTGGGGACTGGGCATCAGCCACCAGGGAGCTGCGCTGGGCTATGGGGAGGCCGCAGATGCTGGCAGGTCAGCTGGGAGTGCAGCATTGCCTCATCCCTGCTTGCCCTCCCGCGAGCTTTCCAAACGGCGGCTGAGAACCTACTATGTGCCACACACGTTCACACTCAGCTCACCTGGGCCTCCCAGCAACCTGGGATGGGACCAGTACCCTCCTTTCAGATGAGGGAACTGCACCTGAGTGACAGCCGAAGTCACAGGGCAGGAAAGTGCAGAGGCAGGGGCTCCACCCAAATGCTGGGTCCCAAGTCCCAAAAGCAGACGCCTTGGAAAGCACCCCTGAACTTCCAGACCTTTCGTCTAAGGACCACTGATAGTACCTCTGAACCCCCAGATCACAGGTGTTTCCCCACCCATAGTGAACTGGGGGCATTTTACCATTTCTGGGGCTCGTATTTGGGTTAATGATGTTCCGCGGCGGCTTCCGAGGTTATACGTCAAGCTCTGGGAGAGAGAACACCTTGCGTTTCAAAAGTGCTCTTATACATTCAGAGGGGCTGAGCCCGTCAACAACCACAGGGCACAGTCGTAGAGCCCATCTTATTCATTAGAGAGGGAGAAGCCAAAGGCCCCAGACGTCTTTCCAGCCGCTCGCCCCGCACCGCGATGTGTGGGGTGGAAGGAGGCATGTCAGGTGACAACCTGCTCAGAGCCCTGGGGCCAGGACCCCTGGAACCTGAGGGGGCCTTTCACACTTCAAAGCCCCACACATCTCCCAACGGCTACACTGGTTCACATCCTGCTGGAAAATTACCGGGAGGGGAGGAGAGTGACATGGACCCCAGGAATGTGCTTCCAGGCCCAGCCCTGATTCACAGTCCTCACAAACCCACCGCAGAGAAACCCCTCCCCAGCATTTGAATAACAGCAAATGCTCGTCAGTTCTCACCAGATGCCAAGCCCGTCCCAGCTCACACTCCCTCTCCCAAGTCTCTACCACCCCCCTTGACAAATGAGGAAACTGAGGCTACGGGTTAGGTTTCCTTTTTCTCTCTAACCCACGCCCAACCCAAGTGCCATTGGCTCTACCTTCAATATACATCCAGAGTCTCAAAATCTGCAAAGGCCTAGTCTAGTTAATAGTATAAATAGTATAAATGTCCTTGGACAGATGAATGGTTAAACTGTGGTACGTACATATTCTTAGGGAATGAATGTTTGTGGTGTATGATGTAACCCTACCTGCCAGTGTGATGGTATCAGAAGGTGGGGTCTTTGGGAGATAATTCAGGTTAGACGAGGTCATGAAGGAGGAGCACCCATGAATGGGATTCGTGCCCTTTTAAGAAAAGACACCAGAGAGCTTGCTTCCCTCTCTGCTCTCCACTGCCTACAAGTCAGGAAGCGGGGCCTTACCAGACACCAGAGCTACTGACACCTTGATCTTGGACTTCCCAGCATTTAGAGTTGTGAGAAATGAACGTTTGTTTAAGCCATCCAGTTTACAGTCATTTGTTGCAGTGGTCCAAGCTGACTAAGGCAGATGCCATGGAAGGCACCAATAAAAAAGGAACGAGTGATTGATACACCCAAGGATTTGGATGAATCTCAAGGGCATTCCACTGAGTGACAAAGCCAGTCGAGCATAACGCATGCTTAGGTTTATATAACGTTCTCAAAATGAGAAAGTGACAGAGATGGAGAAGAGATCAGTGGTTGCCAGGTCTTAGGGGTGGGGAGTGGGGTGAGACCATGAAGGGGCAGCCCAGAGAGCTGGACAGGTCTGTATCTTGAGAGTGTTGGGGGTCACAAGAATCCACATGTAATAAAATTGTATAGAACTACACACACACACACACAGAAGCATAAACCCTCCACACCAGGTGAGGCAGAGCCCCCCCTAGGCCAGCGGGAGCCACGTCTGGCCAGTTCACACTGCGTGCCCAGCAGCTAGCTTGGTGCACTGCTGGATACCATGAATAATGTCTGCCAGCCTCGTCTCACCACACGGTGAGCTCACCAGGAAGGGTTTCTGGTCTTTTCCACCCTGTGTCCTCCCCAAAGCCCTCTTCCTTTGTGTTGGCCAGAAGATCAGTCCAAATTCAGAGAAGTTCAACTGAGAGCCTGACTTACTCGTTTGACGCATACACACTGAGCATTCAGGGATGCAGCAGTGGCCAAAACAGCCTAGGCTTCCATTCCAGAGGGGTGACAGGTGCTAAACACACGAGATGTCACAGGTCATGATACGAAACTGCCCAGAGGAAAAATTACATAGGAGACATTTGAGTACAGGCTGAACAAGAGAAGGAGTGAGCCAGGCACGTGTTTGAGCAAAGCAAGTTCTAGAAAAGGAGGAAAGGGAGCATCAACTGTCTCAACTGGGGATACCCAGGCAGAGCAAGAAGCCTCTGCTCTCAGGGACAGGAAAACAGAGGGCCTCGAGGCCATTAGAAGAAGCTGGGATTTTACTCTGAGGAAGAGGAAAGCCATAGGAAGACTTGGCCAGAGAAGGGCATGATCTGACTTGAGTTTTAACAGGATCGTTGTGGGCTGCTCAGTAAGACCTCGAGGGCAGTGAGATATGGAGGGTCCTCGCCCGGGGAGATGGGATGGCGAATTGGACCTCGAGGTAGCAATGGAGGTGGTGAAATTCCAACTATACTTCAAGCTGTAGAGTCAAGGGATGGGCTGATGGATTAGATGTGGGGGGCGAGATAAAGAAAGGGGTCATGGATCACTCCAAGAGTTTTGCCCCGAGCAACAGGAAGAAAGGAGTTGAAATTTACTCTGAGAGTAACTGAAATTGAGTCCATCTGGAGAACAGCATCCTCAGGTGAGGAATCAACAAGTTGGGGGGGCTGGGCAGTGAAAGGGGCCACTTGGGTTAGTGGCCATGGGCAGGGAGCCAAGCATAACAGTAAACTCGGAACCCACTGGCGTATGGTGGTCACGTGAAGCCTCGATCTCAATACCCCATCTAGGAAGCATCAGGGGACCAGTCCCAAGGCACGCCAACATTTAGAGACACAGAAGGCAAGAATCCAGCAAAGAAGACCAATATGATATAAAATAGATAACTAATAAGGACCTACCGTATAGCACAGGGAACTCTACTCAGTACTCTGTAATGGCCTGTATGGGAAAAGAATCTAAAAATAGTGGATATACGTATACGTATAACTGATTTACTGTGCTGTACAGCACAAAGTAACACAACATTGTAAACCAACTATACCCCAATTAAAAAAAAAAAAAAGACCAATACGGAGGCACCAATGAGGTTGGTGGAAAATCAGGAAAGAGAGGACAAAGAAAATGCTTCCAGAAAAAGAGGGTGACAAACTATGTCAAATGCTGTGAAGTTCGGACGGTGGAATTTGCAACCCCAGGGCTCCAGGGAGCATGAAAAGAGCCTCATCTATGGGGTGTGAATTTCAGTGGATTTGAAGGAAAATGGAGGACAGGTAGAAACTGGGGCAACAGTCGACTCTTTGAAGAAATTTCAGGTAAAGGGGAGCAGAGAAAAAGGGTGATCGTGGTAGAGAATATGGATGGAGATTAGCCCTTTTTTTAAGATGACAGAAAAACATCAAGTGATAAATATCTTGGGAGGAGGGGGGATTGATGTCTCGTGAGAGAGAGAAGCAAGGCGGATACACACACATGGAGAAGTTGGCCTTTGACAGGAACACAGACTGTTGAAGAAATTGCGTTTCCTAAGGAAATCCGTTACTTTCCAGCGTGGGTAATGATTAAAAGTAATTTCTCACCAGATGTATTCTGCCATCGAGGGACGCGTCCCTAAGGGACACTCAATAAATATTTATTGATAGATTGATTTTCAAGTATGGTTCCTACTGAACTTGAACACACCGAGGTTCATTTATAACTGGAAGCATCTCATTGCCTCCACTTAGCCAAAGTCCGAACAACAATTTGCTCTCAGTCTTGCGCTCACTCCAGCCAGCCTGGCCTCAGTTGAAAGGATCACTTCCAAATTGGTGAGGCCTGAATGAATGAGATGTTACTGCCCTCACGGCTTTAGATTAAAATCAATCCTGTACCCGAATGCAAGTCGATGGAAAAGAGTCGAGGAAAGCAGAAACTCACAAACAACTCTGTCATATCTTCCTGTGAAACGCCGACCGAGGTCCCCCATCTCCCAGAGCTTTTCCACAACTCCTTGGTATACCTGAGATGGGCGTGTCAGAACCTGTAGACCCAACACCTATTGCTCTGTCTTGGGGGGAAACTGAGCCCATCACTGTCAAAACCAACGTCCTCCTCAGTAGGGCTTGTGGGAAAAATACAGCCATTGAGGCAGGGCTCCTCGAGCTTGGGTGTGCGTGAACCACCTGTGAATTCTAGGGCCAAGTCTAGGGCCGCAGGCATGGGGCAGAGTTGAGATGCCACCAGTGCCACTGGTCTGGACCACTCTTGGAGGAACAGGCCATTGAGGATGCACTGATCTGGAGTGACAGCAGCGCTTCAAAAGAGCTGAAATGATAAGGACTTTCTTTTATTTCACTTTACAAGAGTTCCCATAGCAGGGCAGGGCCAGGAGTGACAAATTCAGGGGTCCTATCGAGGACCTGAGTCCTTCCTTTCTCTCTCTCTGGTCTTGCATCCCTGGAGTGCGAGCTTTGTCTCTGGGCTGTCACTGTCACAAGACGGCCAGTGCCACCCCAGGCGTCACAGCCAGCCCCGACAGCGGCCCGCCAAAGACACGAGCCTTGAGCCTCTTTTCCAGAGGCCCCAGACAGATGTCTTTAGTGCCCCATTGGCCAGTCCTGAGACCCTTGGTCCCTCCAAAGCTAGCGCTGGTCAGAGCAATGGGCTTGTCGAAGCCGAGCGGCTCTGATCAGAATTTAACCCCTGAGTGGGGATGAGGTTGACACCCCTGAATACATTCCCGACTTGGAGGAGGGTAGGCGCCCACACCACATAGAGGTTCCGCCAGCAAGGATGAGGCGTGCTGGCCGGCGGTGCCTGCTACGTAACCGCTGCTACGTCCCAGGCTGGACCTCGCAGAGGGGCCACCCCTTCCATGGGGGAAGCTGAGGATAGGAGGGAGATGGCCTCACCGGAGCCCTGTCTTGTGACCCTAAGTTCGGCGCCGCCTTGTGTTACGTCCTCCTTTGCCCGGACGGGGAGCCCGGTGAAGAAAGGAGACGCTCCCGGACACGCTGTGCCCAAGGAGGTCTCTGACAGCATGGCTGTGCTCGCTTAGATATATCTGCGCTCCCCAGCCGAGGGTTTAGAGTCAATTAGAGCCCGACCAACCACTAATCATGACAGTGGAGGCCGGACGATCACAGAACTTGGATTGCTAATCCTGAGACAGATGGCGAGTCGGGAACACAAAAACAAACCCTGCGTGGCACTGGGGGATGTTGCCAAGGGACAAAAAAGGCGACAATCTTATCCAAGACCAGGATCTGTATCCAGCTGTGCTTCCAGCCCGCCCATCCTAACACGAGGCCAGACGAGGCCAGCAACACAGCCACTGTTTTTCTTTGCCATTGGGGCCTAAGCTGTGACCCTGGGGGCTAACATTATAGGACACACACAGACAGCCTTGCGTCTGCCTCCCCCCTCGGAACTTCATGAAACGAAAGCAGCCACGGAAGAAAGTTTATTTTTCCTGAGCCGTTGGCTGATCACCTGACGTTGCCACCAACACGGATTATTTGGCATCCCACGCCCTCCCCCCTCCTCACTCCCCACACCTGAACCAACACCACGGACCTTCAGGGGGCATGGACAGCGGCGCTGGCAGTAGGGAGGTCTGCATCGCCTGCTCTTGTGTGCCCTGGCCAAGCTAGTGAGAAGTCAAAACTTCACTATCCTTTCAACTGGCCTCCACTTCAAAGATGCTTTGCAGTTTTTTAACCTTCTGTTCTGTGAACAAGAAGCTTGGTCAGAAACCAGAGGTGCTCTGTAAAGCAGAGGCCCAGATCAGAGACACTCATGGGAAAATGAGACCCCTCTGCTGCTTGCTGATACTGGCAACTGAGGGAAGGCACCACTGCCCGCCTAGGAACGAATGGGTAGCCCACTCCCCTCCGCTGTGTGGACCCTGTCATTGAAGTCCGCCGCCTTTTATCCTGCTTCCTCCTTGCCAGAGTTGGTCAAACACAGGGGCTACTGATTTGCTCTACAAAACCATCCTTCCCCAGATAATGCCGGCTCAGCTCGCCTCTGGGTTATGCCGATCACCTTGGACCACTGTGGACCCCTCCTCTCAATCATCACACCAGGCCGTGCACAGAGACCCTTCCCCCCGCACGAAAGTTCTTAGCTTGTGTTGTTTAGGTGGGACAGGATGTTCAGGTCTGAAATTCACCTCTGAATATGCAAGTGGTATTTGCCCAACAATCTTTTGCTATGCATAAGATTCCCACGCACGGCTGGCGACTTTCTCTCACAAACAGATGCCCCAAACTTCCTTCCTCTCGCTCTGTGTTAAACCCCACATCTGGGCCATCTGTGTGGCTGCACCGTGCTGCAGGGGCAGCCGCCTCAGGGTAGGGGTGTCGGGGAGGAGATGCCGTCTAGGGAGCAGACAGAAACTTCTTGGGGACTTTGGGCAATTTCCTCCTTGACCAAGTGAAAAAATGAAGCTATGTGACCCTGTCTGCCTGGCTGGCTAGGCTACCACGAGAGGAAATGAAAGACGCGGCTGCTTCGGAAATTATAAGCTTGGACCTCCGACTGTATGATACAGAAAATGACAGTGAGCATCTTAAAAGGCACCACCAAGCCTCCCTGAGAAGATTCTGGATCTCACTGGGCCCCCCCAATATGACTTCGATGACTCTGAAAAGGAGAGACAGAGTGACTTGACAGTAAAAATAATAGTAAGCACTTGCTGGGCTAAGTGCTTTTCATGCAGTAGCTCCCGGAGTTCTCACCACTTTTGAAGTTGATATTATTACGGTTCCCATCTCACAGAATGACTCTAAGAGGTCAGCGGGCTGATATAACATCACACGGCGAGTAAATAGCACCAGGACATGTACCCGGGGCTGGCTGACTCCAAGGTCGGAGCACTCAGCCACTCCACTAGAGCAAAATCCTAATGTCATGTCACGGGGACCTCGAGCAGCCCATCCTTCTCTCCTGCAGAGAGGGAAACCGAGGCCCAGAGCCTCGGTTTCCCTCTCTGCAGGAGAGAAGGAGGAAGGAACCAGACGCTCCAAACCCCATCCCAGCCTGGTCAAGCTCTCATTCTTGGAATGAAACTTGGTTGAGAGCAAATTGCAAACTCTTCAAGGCAGCACTTGGCGTCTGTTCTTCACGCTGCTCCCTGGCTCTGCGACTTCCCCCTACTGTGGGCATGGGCCGTGGAAAGAGACGTTTCATATTGCTCCCTTTTTAGCCCCCAATTCAGGTAATGCTTGCTTCTAATGGCCTGAGACCCCCATGGAGGCAAATTGTTGTGGGGGGAGCATTTTCAGTTGAATTTCTCCCCCTCCTCCTGATTCTTCCTATTTTTGATAGTCTCGTGCCTTCCCAGACTCAGATATTCAAACCTGTTGTCAAGGCAACCCTAGGTTTCCCTCTTTACACTCTCCTGTCTCAATGGGGGTATCCATAGCAACAGGAATACCTTGGGTTTTCAAAGTCAGTGACCTCCCAAAGCTTCGTGGGGCTTGTGGAGATAAATTACGTTTAGACAACTTTTTAAGCACAGCAACCAATGTAGTACGTCACAAGCCTAACTGATAACATCTGTAACAGTCAGCTTTTGCTGCGTAACAAATAACCCCAAAACTTGGTGGCTTAAAACACCGCACATTTATGATTGCTCTGAAAGTCACCTGGGTGGTTCTTCTGGTCTCAGCCAGGCCCACTTATGCATCTGTCATGAGTTGCAGATGGGGACACAACCCCGCTCATGTTGACCGAACTCTCTCACATATTTGGGAGTCATCTGGCCATAGAATGGAACAGGATGGCCTCATCTAGGACAATCAGGCTGTCTTCTTCAGGGTCTCCCATCCTTCAGAAGCCCAGGGTTTTTCACATGGGGGAAGCAGGCTTCTGGGTCGAGACAGTGAGAGAGAGAGAGAGAGAGAGAGAGAGAGAGAGAGGAAATGAATGACCAGGGGAGGGGTGGAGAAATGTGGCCATCTTTGCAAACAATCTACCACATCTCTCCACATTTCTTGTAGAAAGATTCAGCCATCACTTACATGCAACCCAAGTTTCAATAGCCAAGAAGCAGTCTTAGCACAGAAGGAATAGAACCCTTGGAATTCTCAAATCTCCCTGACTCCCTCTAGAATGAGCTCTGGATTCCCTCACTCTCATGACCATTACAATCCTAGCTGTAGCACTGCCTCCCTCTGTGCAAGTGGATCAGCCCACTTGATCCACATGGGCTGAGAACACAGTAGGTCCCCAGCAGAAAAGAGAGATGCTGTCACCAGAAAAAGGGACGTGAATGCTGTGCAGCCAAAGTCAGCAGGTGACTATGGCAGATCTCACCCAACCATCGCCAGCCAAGAAGCAGGAATCCACACCGGGTCAGCAGTCAGCTCTTCAGCAGGAGAAATGGAGTGAATTCTTATCAGGTGAAATATCCTCCACCTGTGATCGTGGGGCGGGTTTCAGAACTCTTATCAAAACTATTCTTAAACACTAACTCTAGAGGGCTTCCCTGGTGGCACAGTGGTTGAGAGTCCGCCTGCCGATGCAGGGGACACGGGTTCGTGCTCCGGTCCGGGAAGATCCCACATGCCGCGGAGCGGCTGGGCACGTGAGCCGTGGCCACTGAGCCTGCGCGTCCGGAGCCTGTGCTCTGCAACGGGAGAGGCCACAACAGTGAGAGGCCCATGTACTGCAAAAAATAAACAAACTAACTCTAGAAATCTCAGCTGGCCTAATCCTAGACAAGGAAAGCAGGAGCAGCTGTCTCCTCTCTCCTGAGGCTGATGAAGGATGCTGTGCTGCAGAATGGTCGACAATGGAGGGCCACGGCACGCTCGGGGTTGACCAGCTGCCCAGAAAAGGTGGCGAAGATCACCCTCTAACGAGTGCTCACGGTATGCCCGGAGCCACCTCCACTTCACAAACGTTAGCTTCTTGCTCCTCAAGATCCTTTGGGTGCTAAGTGACAGAAGCCCAACCCAGACTGGCTTATTTCTAAAAGGAATTAATCCAGTCGGGGAGTGAGGTCAGGCTCAAGCAGGTGGATTCAGGTATGGCCATGTTAGGGTTACAGGTGACATCTGCAGCCACATATCTGTCTGTCCCTCTGACCAGAAACAAGTTCCTCCTAAGTTCTGGTTGATTCGTCTTTGTCCCACCCCAGAAACGCCAACGTCCACAATGATGCCTGGGGCCCAGTGGACGCTTAGGAAAGGAGCTAATGAACAAAAGATTGTCAAAAGAAATTGTACATGCATCAGAACTCCTTGGGCAACGTGGTATTTCTCCACTGGGAATGTGAAAACACTCCTATCTGCCCGGGGTTCTGGCAGGGGAGAGCCGTCAAGGGCTGAGCCAGAGCCCAAAAGCTCCCTTCCCCGCATCCCCATCAGTGGCGAGGAGAGGGTTAACCTGCTTTCTGGATCTGCCGCCTCTCCTGCCTATGCCCTGTCACCCATCTCCCACTCCCTGTTTGTTCTTTGTGCATCAATGAAATAAGTTATCCTCCACCATTTGGCCTTCAAAAAGCAGGTTGACTAGTGTCGCTTTTCGAGATGAGCCGTGCCCTCCGCGGTGAGGTCCCCTCTCCAGCTGTTCTCCTGATCTTACAACCCGGTGATTCATCCACTTTAAAATTCCCGGTTTCCGGGCTTCCCTGGTGGCGCAGTGGTTGAGAGTCCGCCTGCCGATGCAGGGGACACGGGTTCGTGCTCCGGTCCGGGAGGATCCCACATGCCGCGGAGCGGCTGGGCCCGTGAGCCATGGCCACTGAGCCTGCGCGTCCGGAGCCTGTGCTCCGCAACGGGAGAGGCCACACCAGTGAGAGGCCCGCGAACCGCAAACAAACAAAAAAAAATTCCCGCTTTCCTCCCACTCTTGGAAATGTCAGGAGCACCATGTCACCACGTAATGAATTCCCTTACCCCCAGGTTGAAAACCTACTTTTTTTCAAAGGTGGTTGTTTTAAATGGAAGCCAGAAAGAATATCACAGTGTGAAGTCATGACAGTCTGTGAAAGGAAAGAGTTGAAGACAAGAGATGACGGATGGGACTTTCTGGACACTTCCTCTTTATTTTTCTTTTTTAAGGGCACTTGCAAAATCCATCCCTGGGACAGTGACGATTAATTTACATTATCTCACTTAGGGTGGAAAACAGTGGCTGGAAATTATCACCCAAAAGAACCCCTGCACAGCTTCGCCTCTTACCAGAGACGTAATAAGAGAGATCCGAGTCTAATCTTTATTAATAAAGAAGCTTTTTATGAAATATACTTCAGTCAGACGCAAGTTCAACGGCTACAAAGTCAACAAAAAAGCAATATGTCAAAATTGATTTATCTCCTGCCTTTTTAATGCTTTCAGATCATTTTCTCATTTACAAATGTGCTGCTTCTCAATGACAATGCTTCATTTCTGTCGAAATTTAATATGAGGAAATTGGACTGATGAAGAAAAAGTATGAGGCTGGTCGCCTCGTGGGTCAGGGAATATGGTATTGGAGATTTCGGTAAATAATTGCTTTTAGCCCAGTTTAAATCTTTTCATCTCCATGGGCTTTGTGTGTTTTTGTTTTTCTGTTTGTTTTGTGACACAGGTATACTCACATTTTATAATACGTATGTGAAATCTCCACATTTGTGCATTAAATTGCAGCACAGTTGAGATGTGTACCTCTATGTTCCTGCTTTGGCCCTGGCCACATCCCCAGCACAGAGCAGGTTGGCAATAGCTGCTGAATAACGAAATCTCCTTAAAAAGACTCCTTTAGTATCGTAACAAGTAGTCCTTGAATTGGTAAATCTGTATAATCCACAATTCTCCATGTTGAGTTTCCCGCAAGTACCAGAGTGGGCAGCCAGCTTCTCAGATTATGGAAAGGAATTCCCGGGATTGGCTTGAGCTAAAAAAACAAACACTTGACATATAAAAAAGTTCTGCCCTTGGTCACCTTCTCTGTATTTCTCCACATATTACTCTCGATATATCAACACATTACATTAAAATAATTGTTGAAAGGCATCCCTTTTGGAGACAAGGCTGGGATTAGGGCAGGATGGAGACCCCCTCCACCTGTCCTTCTCAACAGCCTTGTCATAAATATGTTGGTGTGGGTTTCTTACTCCTTTTACTCAATGTTCTTTACATGGAACAGGGGTCCAAACTCCCGCACATGTCAATATGATGGCTTTCAGAAAGGCTTTCCTCCAATTTTCCTTTCAGGTACCTTTGCTGTCTTGCCCCACGCAGAGAACTGGCACTTAGCATCAAGAAGATGCAACGTAGGCTTCCCTGGTGGTGCAGTGGTTGAGAATCCGCCTGCCGATGCAGGGTACACGGGTTCGAGCCCTGGTCTGGGAAGATCCCACATGCCGTGGAGCAACTAGGCCCGTGAGCCACAACTACTGAGCCTGCGCGTCTGGAGCCTGTGCCCCGCAACAAGAGAGGCCGCGACAGTGAGAGGCCCGCCCACCGCGATGAAGAGTGGCCCCCGCTCGCCGCAACTAGAGAAAGCCCTCACACAGAACGAAGACCCAACACAGCCAAAAATAAATAAATAAATTTATTTAAAAAAAAAAAAGAAGAAGATGCAACGTCATTGTTCTTCCAGTTAGAACAGAAAGCCTCTCGCTGGTCCCCTGAAGTTGGCTTGAGGACTCTCTTCATGCAGATTTCATCTGGGCATCAACTCAGAGTTTCACACCACATCGAGGTCCAATATCCTCTGAGGATATTAAGGAAGAAAAAGAATCTCTTGGTGACACATGGTAATTAAAGCCCCATGTGGCCCAGAGCTATGACTATTTCTGGGCACTTATCTGCAGGCTCAGGGGTGATCTTTGCTGGGTGGCAGAACCAGAGGTAATCCGTCTCGACATTTTGTACCTGTTCTTACAAACGCTGAGGGGTGGGATTTGGGGAGGGAGGAAAGGGTATTTGAGTATCTGTCCCAATAACAAGATCTCAGCTCCCTGCAAGAAGCCACAACACTCCGAGTCAGATTGGAAACAGAAAAGAGTACGTGAGCAGAGGTCACCCACTTTAATGACCCATGGAGTGAAGAAACGAGGGCCTCCTTGCGGGCACGAGGACACTAGCCCTTTGTACAGACTCTCGGGAACATCTCAGCCATCGGAAGGCAGACTAGGACAGCCCGTCCCGCGGGAGAGTCAGCCTCAGAAAGCCACCCCCTCCCCAATCAAGGCTTTCAAGTACCAGCTGCTTCGGGAAGGTACTCAAGCCCACTTAAGCGTTTTCCCACAAGGAAATGAACTTAAAAGATTGAAGGTGCATTATCCCTACTCCTAACAACAAAGACTTGGGCTTTTATCTGTTGTCAAGGCAACGCTAGCATTTTTTTCCCCCTGGCTTCTTAATGCCTAGATTTATGTTTCCATAGTTACAAGAAATCCCTAGGTCTTCAAGGTAACACACATGGGTCCACCCAAACTTTCAGGGGTGGGATTGTGGCCCTTGGACAAAACCTGCCCACAGGTATTGAAGACATCTGTCCACCTACCTACTCACCCGATCCCCACCCAGGGCTGGGATTCAGCATTCCTTCCTGTCCTTGGGGCCTCCTTTGCACCTAGGAACAGCTATCTTAGTAACCTCTTGGGCCAATCCAGGAACCTGAGAAGGTAGAAAGTGAGAGTGAACCCAGGAAACAGAGCTCCTTCAAAGCACCAGACTGAATTTGTTAGACCCACTGCGGCCAGAGCACCACCAAGAAGAACTCTGTAAAGTCAAAGTTACCCCTTGGGGCTCAGCACAAGAATGCCATGAGGACAGGGCGTTTGGAGGAACGGAGATACGCAAGCTGCCAGAGCACGCTGCCGGGACCTCAACCCCAAGCCCCAGGCTTCGTGGTATCAATTTCTAGACCCAGAGACTAGTCTTTTCTCAGGATCAACTCACATAGTTCAGACCTTCCAGACATTTTCAGGATGGGCTTGCAGTGTGTTTGTTTAAGCCAATTGGTTAAGAAATCACTACTTTTCATCTCTCCGTGGGCTTCTTGGCCTTTCCTAGGGTTTCGTTATCTCAGGAATGGTCTGGCAAATAGCTGGAAACTGTTGCTCAGGGTATTAGAAGCGAAATTGTGTGTACATGCGCACACGAGTCAGTGTGTGTGTACACACGCGCGGTAGAGAGTGGGAGAAGCCTAATCTAATGAATCAGAAATATCGTCAGAGTAACAGGGATGTGGCCAAGTTGAGAAACCTAGATAGGCGCCCTGAGTTGGGACAATATAGCCCAATTTTGAAGCTCTTCTTTGTCATCCACAACATCAACATCCTTAACAATAGCTGTTGCCTCCCACTGAGATTTGAAGAGGGCACTGGGCAAGTGACGTAGGGACACACACGCAGGGATCCCCAGGTGTATTAGTTTGCTAGGGCCGCCATAACAAACGCCACAAACTGTGTGGTTTAACACGTATTTATTTTCTCGTGGTTCTGGAGGCCAGAAGTCCAGAATCAAGGTGTTGGCAGGGCCGTGTCCCCTCTGTTCCATGCTTCTCTCCCACCTTCTGGAGGTTGCCGGCGACCCCTGGTGTTCCGTGGCTTGTGGCTGCATTACTCCAATCTCTGCTCCTTTGTCACGTGGTCTCTTCCCTCTGTGTCTCTCTCTTCTTCTTACAAGGACACCAGTCACATTGGATTTCGGGCTACCCTACTCCGGTATGACCCCATCTTAACTCATCACATCTGCTAACGACCCTGTTTCCAAATAAGGTCACAGTCCAAGGTTCAGGGAAGAACCTGCCATTGGGACGGACACCATCCCCCTAAGCACGGGGATCAGGGCCATTGGTTAGGGACTTAGCTATCTCTCCACAGAGTTCAGCTGAGCCACCCCCTCCTCCAGGAAACCTTCTCTGACCTCCCCAAAACCAAGGTCGCTGCCCCTCTTTGAGCCCTGAAAGCACGTGGCTCTCCCCAGCACTGCGGCTCTACCGTAATTGCCCGTATGCTGTCCGAATCCCTCACACGTCAGAGGCCAGGGAGCCCTATTTGGTCCTCTCCCTGACCCCTCATTCTGGGAGTAGACCTCAGTGAATGTTGCTCGTCTCTGACTCTAAGTGACAGAAAAGCGGGGCTTATACACTGGCTAAGACATGAGGGAATTAATTTTCTTCCCAACGGGAAGTCCAGAGGTAGGTGGACTTGGGACTCAGGACGCCAGGGCTTTGGCTTTGCTGTGGCCTCCGCAGTCGTTAGCTTTAGCCTCAGGTGGGGAGAAAGACGGCAGCCTCCGTTCCAGGGGGGCCTTTTCCGAGGGATATTTCCCAGACTCCCCTGCTGTCAGGATGTGTCCCACATCTGTGGTCAGCCGTTCGGTGGCAAGGCTGGCTTGGACTAATCATTCAGGGGTGGCTGGATTTGGGGGATTCAGCCAACAGGACCACTTCTCTATGTGAATGTATCCACTGTAGTTGCTTTGCTGTCTCTACGCTGGGCCTAGGACAGCGCTCTGCTTGCAGTAGCCTTTTGATGTCATGGACTTTGAAAACTCCAAAGGCCCAGCTTAAACCCCCAGAGGCATTTTGCAGGATTACAAGAACCAGTGGAAACACCTCTGGCTTGGGCCAGCCTCTCCTGATGACTGCTCCTTCGTGCCAGCACTCATGGAGGTCAGCTGAGGGGATGGCTTGATGTCCTTTCTTGGCAGGAACCAACTTCTTTCTTGGAAAGTTACATGTTCCTGAGCCAGAGCTCCCAGGCTGCTCTTAGGTCACGGTTGTGGGTCCGTGGAGGGTCTGAATGAGTGTGGCTTGGCCTGGAAGCTGGTCTGGGGACAGATGCCTGCCCTCATTAACTCAGGATTTTGGCTCTCACTGGTCAGCAAAAGAAGGGGGTTGGAGGACTGGAGGTGACCAGGCACTTTTGAAAGCCAAGAAATTGCAGAGCAAGGTCAATCTTTATTTAGACGTGTTCCTGCAGAATAAAGGAGGTGTTGATGCTGTGTCTACTTCCAAAGCAAGATCAGGAGGACTAAATCCTCTTCGGGGAACGCTGATCTCCTATTGCTGCCTTACCTGAACTCTTTCGGTCAGCTGAGGGTAGTGAGGTGTTGACCCTAATTGCATCACAAGGATGCCTGCCCTTCCCCTGCTTAAAAGAGCTTCCTTCTTCATCTGGGGCCTCCTAATTTTGTGATAAAACATTTTAAAAATAGGAAAAAAAAAAGATGATGATAATATGTAAATTGGCCCAGCACTCACTATGTGATAAAGGCTATATGTGGGATGTTTCATTTAATCTAGACAGAAAATACAATATACCTATGAGGGGTATAGTACTCTCATTCTCCATTTTACATTCGCTGGGCTTGAGGCTCAGAAAGGTAATGTGACCTGCTCAAAGCTCCACTGCGTGGTCATGATGGGGTCCGGATCTGAGGTCAGGTCTTCCTGATTCCAAGCCTGAGCTCTAGACCACCACCCTACTTTGCCTCTCAAAACCCAGCAGCCACCCTTTGATCACCTCTCATATTTGTCCAAATAGTTACATTTTAGTGGTAAAAATAGGAGTAGTTCTTCCCACTGGCATCCTTTACTTTCACCATAAGTTGTGATAAAAGTGTTCTTTTTTCTCATGAGACACAACGCGATTTTTTTTAACATTTTTATTGGAGTATAATTGCTTTACAATGGTGTGTTAGTTTCTGCTTTATAACAAAGTGAATCAACTATACATATACATATATCCCCATATCTCCTCCCTCTTGCATCTCCCACCCTCCCTATCCTACTCCTCTAGGTGGTCACAAAGCACCGAGCTGATCTCCCTGTGCCATGCGGCTGCTTCCCACTAGCTATCTATTTTACATTTGGTAGTGTATATATGTCCATGCCACTCTCTTACTTCGTCCCAGCTTACCCTTCCCCCTCCTGTGTCCTCAGGTCCATTCTCTATGTCTGTATCTTTATTCCTGTCTTGCTCCTAGGTTCTTCAGAACCTTTTTTTTTTTTTTTTTTTTTTAGATTCCGTATATATCTGTTAGCATACGGTATTTGTTTCTCTCTTTCTGACTTACTTCACTCTGTATGACAGTCTCTAGGTCTATCCACCTCACTACAAATAACTCGGTTTCATTTCTTTTTATGGCTGAGTAATATTCCATTGTATATATGTGCCACATCTTCTTTATCCATTCATCTGTCGATGGACACTTAGGTTGCTTCCATGTCCTGGCTATTGTAAATAGAGCTGCAGTGAACATTGTGGTACATGACTTTTTTGAATTATGGTTTTCTCAGGGTATATGCCCAGTAGTGAGATTGCTGGGTCGTACGGTAGTTCTATTTGTAGTTTTTTAAGGAACCTCCATACTGTTCTCCACAGTGGCTGTATCAATTTACATTCCCACCAACAGTGCAAGAGGGTTCGCTTTTCTCCACACCCTCTCCAGCATTTATTGTTTCTAGATTTTTTGATGATGGCCATTCTGACTGGTGTGAGATGATACCTCATTGTAGTTTTGATTTGCATTTCTCTAATGATTAATGATGTTGAGCATTCTTTCATGTGTTTGTTGGCAGTCTGTATATCTTCTTTGGAGAAATGTCGATTTAGGTCTTCTGCCCATTTTTGGATTGGGTTGTTTGTTTTTTTGTTACTGAGCTGCATGAGCTGCTTGTAAATTTTGGAGATTAGTCCTTTGTCAGTTGCTTCATTTGCAAATATTTTCTCCCATTCTGAGGGTTGTCTTTTCATCTTGTTTATGGTTTCCTTTGCTGTGCAAAAGCTTTGAAGTTTCATTAGGTCCCATTTGTTTATTTGTGTTTTTATTTCCATTTCTCTAGGAGGTGGGTCAAAAAGGATCTTGCTGTGATTTATGTCACAGAGTGTTCTGCCTATGTTTTCCTCGAAGAGTTTTATAGTGTCTGGCCTTCCATTTAGGTGTTTAATCCATTTTGAGTTTATTTTTGTGTATGGTGTTAGGGAGTGTTCTTATTTCATTCTTTTACATGTAGCTGTCCAGTTTTCGCAACACCACTTATTGAAGAGGCTCTCTTTTCTCTATTGTATATTCTTGCCTCCTTTATCAAAAATAAGGTGACCATATGTGCGTGGGTTTATCTCTGGGCTTTCTATCCTGTTCCATTGATCTATCTTTCTGTTTTTGTGCCAGTACCATACTGTCTTGATTACTGTAGCTTTGTAGTAAAGTCTGAAGTCCGAGAGCCTGATTCATCCTGCTCTAGTTTTTTTTCTCAAGATTGCTTTAGCTATTTGGGGTCTTTTGTGTTTCCTACAAATTGTGAAATTTTTTGTTCTAGTTCTGTGAAAAATGCCATTGGTGGTTTGGTGGGGATTGCATTGAATCTGTAGATTGCTTTGGGTAGTAGAGTCATTTTCACAATGTTGATTCTTCCAATCCAAGAAAATGGTATACCTTTCCATCAGTTTGTATCATCTTTAATTTCTTTCATCAGTGTTTTATAGTTTTATGCATACAGGTCTTTTGTCTCCTTAGGTAGGTTTATTCCTAGGTATTTTATTCTTTTTGTTGCAATGGTAAATGGGAGTGTTTCCTTAATTTCTCTTTCAATTTTTCATCATTAGTGTATAGAAATGCAAGAGATTTCTGTGCATTAATTTTGTATCCTGCTACTTTACCAAATTCATTGATTAGCTCTAGTAGTTTTCTAGTAGCATCTTTAGGATTCTCTATGCATAGTATCATGTCATCTGCAAACAGTGACAGCTTTACTTCTTCTTTTCTGATTTGGATTCCTTTTATTTCTTTTTCTTCTCTGATTGCTGTGGCTAAAACTTCCAAAGCTTTGTTGAATAATAGTGGTGAGAGTGGGCAACCTTGTCTTGTTCCTGATCTTAGTGGAAATGATTTCAGTTTTTCACCATTGAGAACGATGTTGGCTGTAGGTTTGTCATATATGGCTTTTATTATGTTGAGGTAAGTTCCCTCTGTGCCTACTTTCTGCAGGGTTTTTATCATAAATGGGTGTTGAATTTTGTCAAAAGCTTTTTCTGCATCTAAAAATTGACAGCAAGCTGAAATAAATGAATTTGAGTGAATATCAAATTGGTGCCTAACCAGACACACAAAAAGAAATATTTCAAATGATTTTAAAACACAGTATCTGGACCCTTGCCTCTAATGGAATATATCCTAAGGATAAAAGGAACTGTAAATAAATCTTAACTTGTATTCAAAAGTCTTGTTTTCAGTAAAAATATTGGTATTGCTATTTTGAAACTATTATATGGATAATGCAGGCTAAAGCAAAGTGCAGTTATGTTAATATCATGGGGAACTAAATGTTTCAGCTTAAAAGTAAAGAGATATACATATAAAACCCAAAGAAGTAAAACTCTATAGTCTTAAAATATGAATCAGAAATATCAGTATGAACTCATGAGTTATTTTCTCCTTTAAAAACAGCTTACAAAGTTCTTAATTATGTCCCACTGAAAATAATGATTGAACCAATAGCATTGAGCACTCCAAGTATCCAGATTTCGGTCTCTAAATATCATTTTCCACTAAAAAGAACCAGAGACCTTAGAGAAATGGCCAATTCCAGGTCTGGGGCAGGAAATGTACAAGCTGAACAGGGGAGACTCTGTTCTACAGGAAAGCAAGAAAGCTATCAATGACCAATAGGATCATGTCAAAAGGATACAGGGTAACACTGGGGCTTCCACTGGCCAAAGACAGATCAACTTGGGCAACAAAAAGAGTAATGGCTGCAATTGATGGAAAAAAATCAATAAGGTCAAACTGATATAAAAAAAATAGAAACTCATTAGTTACTCTTAAAGACTGATAAGGCACCAACTTAGTCTGAAAAATGATGAAGAAAAAGAAATAAGCATTCATACTGTCTTTCTTGAACCCGCTGTACTTCATGGTAACCAAAGGTTGACAAGGGTAAGTTCTTTATAGAAGAAATTTAGTTAATAAATGAAGAAGGAATAGTAGGATTAGAATCTTACTATTTTGCTATCTCCAATGAATTTTGGCTCTGGGACAAGCTTCAAAGTTCTTAATACCCTAGGTGAAAGGTTAGTGGGAAGCTCTGTATGGGATGAACCAGGCTGGCAGCACTTAAGACAAATGATCAATCTTAGCATCGCTGAGGGACTTCCCTGGTGGTGTAGTGGTTAAGAATCTGCCTGCCAATGCAGGGGACACAGGTCTGATCCCTGGTCAAGGAAGATCCCACATGTCACAGAGCAACTACTGAGCCTGCGCTCTAGAGCCCATGAGCCACAACTACTGAGCCCACGTGCCACAACTACTGAAGCCTGTGTGCCCTAAAGCCCACATGCCACAACTACTGAGCCCATGCACCACAGCTACTGAAGCCCACACACCTAGACCCATGCTCTGCAACAAGAGAAGCCACCGTAATGAGAAGACCACGCAATGCAATGAAGAGTAGCCCCTGCTCGCCGCAACTAGAGAAAGCCCACACGCAGCAGCAAAGACCCAACACAGACAAAAGAAAAGAAAAAAAAACAGCATCACTGAAAGGATAAGGGAGCAAGTACAATAACACCACAAATAAGCAACCACCAAATCCAGAATATGGGACTTTCTATAGGACAAATGGCCCAGTTTCTGCAACATAAGGAGCAAAGGGGACAGAAAAGGCAGGGGTGGGGTGAGGAAAGATCTCTAGATTAAAAGAAATGTCAGAGACATATCAATCAAATGCACTATGTGGACTGTGTCTGTAACCTCATTCAAGTAAATGAACTGTACAAAGAAACTTTGGGATAATTAGGAAAACATGACTGTCTGGATATTAGATGATATTCTTGTCAAATTTTTTTAGAGGTGATGGTAGAATTGTGGTTATGTAAAAAGTGTCTTCAATTAATAGAGGTGTAATCTAACAGTATTTATAGATAAAATAATACACTGTCCGAGATTTGCTTCAAACAGTCCAGGGAGAAGAATAGATAAAACAGATTTGCAACATATTGAAAATCACAGGATCCAGGTGGTGGATACATGGGGATTTATTATATTATCCTCTCAACTTTGGTGTACGGTTGATCATTTCCATAATAAAAAGTTAAAAAAATAAGAGAAAATGGTTTCTTTATAATTAAAAAAAAATGTGGCTCATTTTTATATTTCCTTGATCTGGTTATGGTACACAAAAAGTTTGCTTTGCTCTAAGGCCTGGTCCAGATCTCACCTCCTCTGTGAAGCCTTCCCTGACTGCTCTCCCTTGAAATAATCTCTCCCCAGTGAATTTCCAGGGACATTCTTGTCCATATATCACTCTAGGATGTATCCAGTATCAGTTGGTACCATTAGCTAGGTTTTCACGCCCTGAAGTCAGGATTTTCAGATCCAAAGGTCTTGAGTTTGACACCTGGCTCTGCTACATATTACTTAGATGACATTAGGGAAATTACTTAGCCTCAGTTATTCCTCTGACATAGTGGGATAGTGGATGTTGCCAAGGGCTTGGCCCAATGCCTGGCATATGTTTAGAGCCCAAAGAATGATAGGTGTCACCTCTTCCTCCAAAGTGTCAAGGATGGTGTTATGGGTTGAATTACGTCCCATAAATTCATAGGTTGAAGTCCTAAACCTCAACCCCTTAGTATGTGACCTTACTTGGCAATAGGGTCATTGCAGTTGTAACTAGTTAAGATGAGGTTATACTGGAGTAGAGTGGGCACCTAATCCACATGACTGACATCTTTATAAAAGGGAGAAATTGGACCCAGGCAGGTATGTGAAATGAAGATGGCAATCTGTAAGCCAAGGAGAGAGACCTGGAACAATCTTTCCCTCGCAGCCCTCAGAAGGCAACAAGCCAGGCTTGCCAGCAATTGGCTGACCACAGATGTGGGACACATCCTGACAGCAGGGGAGTCTGGGAAATATCCCTCGGAAAAGGCTCCCCTGGGACGGAGGCTGCCATCTTTCTCCCCACCTGAGGCTAAAGCTAACGACTGCGGAGGCCACAGCAAAGCCAAAGCCCTGGCGTCCTGAGTCCCAAGTCCACCTACCTCTGGACTTCCCGTTGGGAAGAAAATTAATTCCCTCACGTTTTAGCCAGTGTATAAGCCCCGCTTTTCTGTCATTTAGAGTCAGAGACGAGCAACATTCACTGAGGTCTACTCCCAGAATGAGGGGTCAGGGAGAGGACCAAATAGGGCTCCCTGGCCTCTGACGTGTGAGGGATTCGGACAGCATACGGGCAATTACGGTAGAGCCGCAGTGCTGGGGAGAGCCACGTGCTTTCAGGGCTCAAAGAGGGGCAGCGACCTTGGTTTTGGGGAGGTCAGAGAAGGTTTCCTAGAGGAGGGGGTGGCTCAGCTGAACTCTGTGGAGAGATAGCTAAGTCCCTAACCAATGGCCCTGATCCCCGTGCTTGGGGGGATGGTGTCCGTCCCAACGGCAGGTTCTTCCCTGAACCTTGGACTGTGACCTTATTTGGAAACAGGGTCGTTAGCAGATGTGATGAGGTAAGATGGGGTCATACCGGAGTAGGGTAGCCCAAAATCCAATGTGACTGGTGTCCTTGTAAGAAGAAGAGAGAGACACAGAGGGAAGAGACCACGTGACAAAGGAGCAGAGATTGGAGTGATGCAGCCACAAGCCACGGAACACCAGGGGTCGCCGGCAACCTCCAGAAGGTGGGAGAGAAGCATGGAACAGAGGGGACACGGCCCTGCCAGCATCTTGATTCTGGACTTCTGGCCTCCAGAACCACGAGAAAGTAAATACGTATTAAACCACCCAGTTTGTGGTGTTTGTTATGGCGGCCCTCCCTGATCTAATTAGGAAACCAGTACAGTCCCCTTCATCTTACAGAACAGCATTTAGGGCAGAGCAGGGAAGAAAGATGATGTGCCCATCTAAAAAACCTACATTTCCCAGATTTCTCTGCAGGAGAGGTTGTCACGGGACACGGCTCTGTCCAAGAGATGGGAGCAGCAGTCACTGGCTGGATTTCCAAGAAGCCTCCTCGGAAGAAGGTGTCCCTTATGCTTTGCCCTACACTCTTTCCCCTCCTCCCTGGTGAGTGGAGCTGCAGCAGGCACCTTGCATCTCAGTGAGAGGGAGAGGTCAACAGTGCAGCCGTGACTTTGGACCTGGTATCCCTGAGCAACCACATGTCCTGGAATGTCCACCTCAGGCTTCCTGTTGCAGGAGAGAAAAGGCAGCCCCTATCAGCTTAAGCTGCACCTGTTTGGATTTTCTGCTACCTGCAGGCATTCAATCCCTGACTGACACACATGGGATGGAGAAGTAAGAGTCAGACCAATCGTGGGCGAGTGAGGAGAACGTCCAGCGGAAGGGACCTTGGCTAAGTGCCAGATTCAGAGAAGAGCCCGGCATGTGGGGGGACACAGTGTCCAGCCCGACTGTGACACAGGATGGAACGGAGGCGTGAGGGCCAGAGAGGCCGGCGAGGACCGGACAGTGAGGAAGGCAGTGCCCCCGCCATCGACCCGGAGGACCCAGTGCAGCCCGGCCCACCCCCAGCTCCAGTCCCTGCATTTCTACGCTGGAGGCCTTCCTTGAGGCAGAGCACCAACGCTTCTTGAGAGCTCCCCCTCAGACAGTAACGGGAGGGGCCCACAGACACCCCAGTCCCCCAGCCCTGGAGCAGGACAGCTCCGAGGGGCGTGTCCCCCTGACTCCTTGGACTCCCCCAACGGACTGAGCTCCACTGGCCCATGCTGGTGACTGGCTGAAGGCACACCCTCGTGTGTGTTCTGGGGACAAAATTACCACAAACTGGGATGCAGGGGGCGCTGAAAACACCAGGAATTTATTCTCTCAGAGTTCTGGAGGCAGAAGTCCAAATCAAGGTGTGAGCAGGGCCGCACCCCCCTGAAGGATCTAGAGAATGCTCCATCCTGCCGCTTCCAGCTTCTGGTGGCCACAGATGGTCCTTGGCTTGTGGCCGCATCCATCCCATCTCTGCCTCCGTCATCCCATGGCCTCTTGCCTGCGTCTCTGAGTGTCAAAGCTCCCTCTTCTGTCTCTTATGAAGACATCAGTCATTGGACTGAGGGCCCAGCCTAAATCCACGATGATGTCGCCTCAAGATGCTGAGCTTAATTATAGCTGCAGTTAAATGACTAAACCTGGAAATAAGGTCACATTCACAGGAACTGGGGTTAGGGTGTGACAGAGCATATGGGAGGGCACAATTCACATCACTTATACACTCCCTCCCCAGCAGTAATTTCTTCACCTCCCAGAAAATTCCTTATACCTGAATCCTTATCTCAGGGACGCCAAGCCTAGACAAGAGGCTAGTGAGTCATGGGGACAGTGAGAAAGTCTGATGTCTATCCAGAGAGAAAGGATGTACCCACATGGATGAAAAGACCTATTAAGAACCACAAATTAAAAATGATGAGGGGTGGGGAAGGGATGGATTGGGAGTTTAGGATTAGTAGGTGCAAACTGGTCTGTATAGGATGGATAAACAAGGTCCTACTGTAGAGCACAGGGAACTATATTCAATATCCTGTGATAAACCATAATGGAAAAGAATATGAAAAAAGCACATATATATGTATGTATGTATAACTGAATCACTTTGCTGTACAGCAGAAATTAACACAACACTGTAAATCAACTATGCTTCAGTAAAGAAATTTTTTTAAAAAATGATGAAAACCTAGTACTTTCCGCGTTCGAAATTCTCAAGGCTTCCTGCTACTATTTTTCAAGCCCCCTTTTGATTGCACTGGATACCAGGGTATGTGTGTGTGTGTGCACGTGCTTGTGCGTGAATGTACATGCATGTGTGTGTGTGCATGGTGTATATATGTGTTTCCATAGCCACTGACTGTTTATGGAACATTCTCACACACGCAACCTCATTAATCCTTATAGCAACCCTGAGAAATGTGATAACTATTTATAGTATATTTCTATACTTCCCCAAAAGGCTTGAGTTGACTTACGATTACGGGCACAGATACCATCAACCCATAAAACTTTGAAGAGAAGCCTAGAAGAAGGTGGGGGGCGGATGAGGGCAGCAGGTCAGGTACAACCTCACTGGGGAAAACTAGACCAGTTAAACATGAAAACTTTCTCTAAGCTTCCTGGAAACCAAGGCAAAAAGAGAAACAATTCTAATTGTCACAGAGCTCTTATTGTCTAAAAAAGAAAAAATATATACAAGTTTGCCAAGAAAAGCAAACTTTTTTCCAAGCTCTAACTTTAAAAAGACTTTTATCCCAAGGGTTCCGAAGAAAGGGCAGAGGACAACTTCAAGGATGGTGCTTTTGAGAACAGTTTCTCAGAAAACGGCCATTTTTCCTATCGACCACGGTTAAAAGCTCAGAGCGTGAAGTTAAATCATGTTCTGTTTAAAGGCAGTTCTACAGGGAGCTTCTGGGCCTGCCCCTTCCCAGCGAGCTGGCCCAGTCAAGGGCTGAGGCTCCCAGAATGGAAAGAACCAGCAGCCAGTCTGTCCTCGGGGGCTGATGCCTTCCAGATAGCAGCCAACTTAGCAGAAGGCAGACTCCACAGTCATGGGGACAGCGGGCTCCACATCTTCCGTGCAGTTTATTCGGAGTAAAGCCTCATGCGCTGGGCCAGGGGTTTTCAGATTTGACAGATTTACGAGCTGGTTCCTTATTTAGGGGAAATGATATAGAGTTTCCAGCTTTTATTTGCCAAATACAGACACCCCCAAAATGCCCTATCCGCTCTCTTGTCCCTGTTATTTCCTCAAGGGGGGCAGTTTCATACCGAAAAATCAAGTGTCTCTTTAAACCGAATAAATCTACCTTGGTGGAAAAACCCACTACCTTGGGCCTATTTTTTCCCCTTGTTTCACTACGGAAGTGAGAACCTGATCTTGAACCAACTTTTAGGAAGCCCCGCCCCCCACGCTGAAGGTGGCGAGACTGACATTTGGTTGGGGTCACGTGAAAGTCTGACCTGTCCCTCTGTCCGTGGGGAGGGATGACCCCGGTGACCCCTCCTGGTAGCCCCTTGAGAGCTGTGACTTATTTCTAGCCCACGGACTGTGGCTGAGGAGGCAAGAGGTCAGTCCCCTGATGGGGTTACCTTATGTAAGACTCCATCCTGGCCAACTGGAGAGAAAGACTCCTCTCACCCGCTTGAGAGGACGAGTAGCCATGTGGCGGAGGGCCACCTGGGGGGTGTGAAAGCTTTCTAGGGCTGCCATGACCTAATACCTCAAACTGGGTGGTTTAAACAGCAGAAGTCTGTTTATGTCTGTCTCTATGTCCCAATTTCCCCTTTTTACAAGGACAGAGTTGACGATATTGGATTAGGGCCCACCCTAGGACCTGATTTGAACTTGATCACCTGCAGTGACCCCATTTCCAAAGAAGGTCACATTCACAGGTACTAGGGGATTGGGATTTCAACATCTCTGAGGACCATAATTCAGCCCATGACAGCAGGGAGCTGCAGGCCTCCTCTAGAACCTGAGAGCAGCCTCCAGCCAACAGCCAGCAAGAAGCTGGGGCCCCCGGTTCCCGCACGCTAGGAAACGGATTCTGCATTTGCCAACCACCACGTGAGCATGCAAGGTGACCGCCGCCCCCAGATGAAAATGTAGCCCAGCTGACTCTTTGATCACAGCTATGTGAGACCCTGGGCTGAGCCAGCTGATCCGTGCCCCGACGCCTGACCCACAGACACTGGGAGATGATCAATGTGCGTGTTGTGTCATGCCACCCGGTGTGTGGTGATTTGCTACAGAACACAGAAAACTAACACAGGAGGGACGTCCAGCCTCTTTGGGAGAAGGGTCGCCATGTTGGATGCCCAGAGGCAGTCTGTCCTCAGGGTGGGGAGAACCAGAACCCAGATCCCATACTTACCTTCATACTGGTTTTGACCTTCATGATGAGCATGGAAAATTTCAGAGCAGAGGTCTGACCAGTATGTGGGGGGGCTAAATTGAATTACTGTGCACAGGGATGTGGGCGAATTAGGATCTAGTGTGTGGACTCCAGGAAAGCATTCTCTTCTGTAGAATAAGGGATGGCAGGAAGCACCTTGTCTCCTAAAAAGTTATCACTAGAGCATCTTCTTGACCTACAGGTAAAAAGAGGCTGACTCTAATTAGGGAAACCGAGGAGTGAGCTTGTAGACCTGGACAGTGGCCATTTCAGGTCACAGCAAATTCGCCCCACACATGAGATCCAATTTCCTCGTCTCTGAAGTTTCCCAGCTGCCGCTCAGAACCCTGATCCCCTCCCTTTAAGCCTCAAAACCCCAGGGAAATAAGAATAACCAAAAACAAAACAAACAAACAAAAACCTAAGGCAACATTAAAGCAAATGAAACCGTAGCAGAAGGTTTTTGATAAGACCCAGAGAGAGGCCGAGGCCAGGGTGAATCTGAAAACCCTTGACGAATCATAAAACACCACCCATTCTCGTGAAGTCCAAGTACCTGTGTCCACCCACCAGTGTAGAACTCTCAGCTCTCCAAAAACTAAAACTCTGCATCAAGCCTGCAGCCCAGTAGCCCAGAACTTGGGCCAAACCGCACTCACCTTGACCCCGTTGTGATGGCAGGGTTAAGTCAGGAGGCCTGCCGGGAAAAAGGGCTATGGGGATAGCCAGAGCCAGGATGCTCTAGGGAAGAGCCATGGAAAATGCCGTCGCTTTCCACAGGAGAAAGCGCCCAGGGAAGGGTGCCAAGGAGCTGGGGAGAGACAATGAACCGTCCCTCCTCTAAACACTTTCCCAGGCGTAGGCAGCCCAGCCTCCTGCTTTACCCAGTCAGCTCCACCATCGTTTAATTTTATTATAATAGGTTCCTGAAGAAAACACATGCCAATATAATACTCTCAGTTAAGACTGAGTTAGACATTATCTGGCAGAACATTATAATAAAAGCAGGGATTATTTATACGCTGAAGAAAACTTCAAAAAGGGTTCCATTCCCAGCTGTGGGCACTCTCCGGAGGATGTGACTGACAGCTGCTTTTCGCTTTTCAACAAGATGGAATGGAAGTTGCAGAACCGAGGAGGCTGATGCCAGAAGTACCAGAAAAGCACAGGTCTGGAGCAGGAAGGATCTAGAAGCTGTAGCTCACCCTTGGCTACGTTGGCATCTGCTGCACGGGGGCTGTCCTGTGCGTTGTAGGATGTTTAGCGACATCCTTGGCCTCCACCCGGTAGATGCCAGGGGCACCCTCCCCAGAGCTGTAATGGCCAAAAATGTCCCCAGACATTGCCGGATGTCCCCTCCTGGCTGAGAAGAAGCAGCTCTGTGATTTACTGGCGGTCTGACCTCAAGCTAATCCCTTCACCTTTCTGAGTTTTACTTTCCTCATCACTGCCCTGCTGGCTCTGAACTTTTGAGAAGGTCAAAGAGGATGATGATTCGAAATCACCTTTAAAGCTCTGAAGTTCTATAGCCGTGGAAGTTATGGGAGTTCTATCACCTGCTACTCGAAAAGTTTCTAACATCTAGAGGTTTTTCATTTTCACGCTGGAAGCAAACATGAAGTCCTGGAGGAGGGATCAGAGTTATTACCTACAACAATAATCGCCCTGATTCCCTTGCCAGTGCCCTACAGGGAGCCAGGGAGAACCAGATTTCACTCTGTATGTACAGGGGTCTGTACTGCAGGAGAGGAGCCCCCAGATCATTAATCTGGGAGTTTATATACAGAGGCTACACACTGACCCCCTCCTCTCTGAGAGAGAAACTTTGCTTCCTAATGTCTTACAATCCTTTGGAATACAAACGAACCCTTTAGGAAGAGGAAGGCGGAAGACCCTTCCCCAAAATGCAAGTATTAGGCTCCAGGGAGATGAGGGTGTTTTCCAGTTACTGAGCTACAACTGATATATAGCATTGTGTACATGGGAGGGGGTGGGGGAGGGATGGATTGGGAGTTTGGGGTCAGCAGATGCAAACGATTATACATAAAATGGATTAAACACCAAGGTCCTACTGTATAGCACAGGGAACTATATTCAATATCCTGTGATAAACCATAATGGAAAAGAATATGAAAAAGAATGTATGTATGTGTATAACTGAATCACTTTGCTGTACAGCAGAAATTAACACGACATTGTAAATCGACTAGACTTCAATAAAATTTTTTAAAAAACACTGTGTAAGTTTAAGGTGTATAACGTGAGGATTTGATATTATAAAATAATCGCCAAGGTAAATGAGTTAACAGACCCATCACCGTACATAGTTACCTTTTTTTACATGCGTGGTGAGAACATTTAATATCTGTTCTCTTGGCGACTTTCAGGCATACAATACAGTGTTGTCAACTGTAGCCGCCCCGCTCTACATTAGATGCCCAGAACGTATTCATCTTATAACTAGATGTTTGGAACCCTTAACTAGCATTTCTCCATTTCCCCCACCCTGCGCCCCTGGCAACCACCAATCTACTCTTTGTTTCTATGAGTCTGACTTTTCTACATTCCACAGATAAGTGAAATTATACAGTATTTGTCTCTCTGTGTCTGATTTATTTCACTTAGCGTCATGCCCTAAAGTTACATTCACCTTGTAACAAATGATAGGATTTCCTTCTTTTTATGGCTGAGTAATATTCGTGTGTGTGTGTATGTATATATATGTGTGTGTGTGTGTATATATATACACATATATATGCATATATCACGTTTCTTTGTCCATTCACTCAACAGCACACACTTAGGTTGTTTCCATACCTTGGCTATTGTGAATAACGCTGCAATGAATGCTGGGATTTACAAATGCATTTATCCCATCCCAGGGATAAATCCCATTTGATCATGGCGGATGATCCTTTTAATGTTGTGTTGAATGCAGTCTGCCAGCATTTTGTGGAGAACTTTTGCCTCTATATTCATCAGGGACATTGGCCTGTTGTTTCCTTTTCTTGTTGTGTCCTGATCTGGCTTTGTTATCAGAGCAATGCTAGCCTCATAAAAAAAATTTAAGTCTTCCCTCCACTCTCATTTTTGGAAGAGTTTGAGAAGGATTGGCATGAATTCTTCTCTAAATGTTTGGTAGAATTCACCAGCAAAACCATCTGGCCCTGGGCTTTTCTTTGCTGGGAGACTTTTGATTACTCATTTAAGGTCCTTAGTTGCTATTAGCCTGTTCAGATTTTCTATTTCTTCATGATTCAGTCTTGGCATGTTTTATGTTTCTAGGAATTTATCCATTTCTTCCAGGCTACCCCTTTTTTTCTCGGCATCTAATTGATCATAGCAGTCTCTTTTGATTCTCATTTCTGATAAGGGACTCTTTTGTCCCTTGGGGGACTCTTTCACTCAGTACGCTCTCTGCCTCCTGACTTTATTAAAGCGGGCTCCTAAAGAGTTCTGCAAATAGTATGTACCACTACCTAAAACGGTCTCATAGATGTCTGTATTTATTTGTTTATTGACTCTCTTTCCCAATAGAATATAAATGCTATGACAGCAGACACAGGTCTATTTGCGCCACTGAATCTCCAGTACCTGGAAGTGTGCCTGGCACAGAACATATACTCATTACATGTTGATTCCTCTTAAACTTGCAGTTCCCAAACATTAGCATGACAGTTGGAATGCCATTTCCTCTGCCTAGAAAGCGCTTCCTGACTCTCTTGGAAAACTCCTACTCATCCCTTAAGATACTTTGCAGACATCATCACCTCTATGAAACCTCAGAGTTCAATGTATCCCCTTCTATCTCCCATAGCACCTTGAATATACTAGTAATAATAAAAATACCAGCCAAGATTTTCTGAGCTGAAAAAGAATAGATGTATGTATATGCATAACTAAATCACTTTGCTGTACACCTGAAACCAACACAACATTGTAAATCAACTATACTCCAATATAAAATAAACGTTTTTTAAAAAAAGATTTTCTGAACAGAGACAATGCTTTGAGCATTGGGCTAAGTACTTTATAACTCAGTTAATCCTGACAATGAAAGTGGAACTGTGAACATCCTCCATTTTACAGATGAAGAAATTGAGGCTCAGAGAGGTTAAATCACATGCACAGGACCACAGAGAAATTAAATGATACAACCAAGATTTGAACCTACAGATCTGGCTCTGGTACCCACTGTTACCCACAGAGGTAACTTGTCTCCCATACCACCGACCACCATGGCCAGCACAGTAATGCAGGGTAATCGCTGGTTTACCTTCCTGAGCTCCCTACATAACGGGAAGCTCTTTGTAGGCAGGGGTCTCGTGTTACTCCTCTCTGTAACTTTATTGCCAGGATAGGGCCTGGTACAAATGAGACACTCAATTAATGCTCATGGAGTAATTGGTTTTTATATTGCTGACTTTTCCCTGGGATTTCTTGTTTCATTTCAAAAACCAGTATCAGCTTACACCTGAACCAAAGCCAAAAACATCCAACAAGCAAATGCTTATAACCATAGGAGCACAAAGTTCTCAAAATTATTTGCCATTTCCGATCTCATCCAAGGATGTCCAACACTGGGAATGTAAATTAACTCTAGACTGAAGTTAGAGGAGAATTCACCGGACTGAGAATGACAAATAAGTGAAAAGAACAACAAGAATATAATCTGTCCCCAATCACAGCATCCAAAGTCAGACAGGATAGGATTAAGTTTTACAGTTGACTTACCCGCCCAGAAATTGAGCCCCTAACTGAATAGAAAGAAGAAACCAGGCTATTTACTCCTAAATATGTTTTAAAGACTAGAATTTCATCCTATAAGGTATGGCAAGAAAAGATAACAAGTTGATTTTCCACTCTGGTAACTGAATTTGGAAGGAAAGAACCATTTATTTTTATCGGTTTCTCATTTGCCCATGATGGTACTTTTGAAGGTGATGGTAGGAGCTTACAGATACCCAGTCATGAGGCAGCATACATCCCTAGTTGCCATCCAACACGATGTGAAAATTACAATAATTCCGTTCCGTAGAATTGATATCACCTTGCCTCTGGAGAGCTCTAGGCAGTACTCAAATTACATTTAAACACCAAATTAAAATTTTAACCATAAAAAATAACGGGATAAACAAGAGAGAATCATATTATAATATTATATTAGTAAAAATATGGCTGGGAGAAGGAAGCGGATTTTCCATAGTGCCATTATGCTAAATGCAGTGTTATTTCCATTAGAGCCACAGGAAGCATATGGCCCATTTAGCATCAATCTTCATCAGAGTCCTGATCTCTCATGAACATTTATTAAGGACCCATGGATACCAGCTACTCTCCAAGTCAAGTCACTAGAAAGCAAATTCCTGTACAAGTTTTCCTAATGATGACTAATGTGGACCTACAATTTCCTATTTTCCAAAAGATATTTTCAATGAGAATAGAAAAAGGCATCTGGCCAAGCTGAGAACAGGCCAGCCATGGACTTGATACTCTGCTTTTCCTCCAGGTGTTCTGGCTCATGGGGCCAAAGCCTCGTCAGGCAATTTTGCTGGAGAAGGGTCTCCTCTTGCCTCTCAAGACTCTCCTCTCCTCTCCTTCCTCCAGCCCCTTCTTCTTCTCCAAATGCAGAGGCCACAGAACTGTTTCAAGCTACGGAGCCTTTTTAAGCAGTATTGGAAAAGATTGAAGGACACATTTAAAGGAGAATTTGGTCTCAGGATTGATTTATGTAAAATAATAAATGGTACACTTGACTGTTTATAGAGTTAGAGACAAAATTAGATTCCAGACATTCCTTCCTCATGCACCTGGGGTAACTCTGATGGATTACTGCCTTCATGTGACTTTAGGATAACAGCAGCTTGTGGAAATTTACAAGGGGCTCCTTGAGAACACATTTCCCAGCCACATCCAGTAATTCAGAAGGATATTCCCAGTCCCCAAAACGACTCAGATTTAATTCGGGACCAATACTTGAAAAGAGTAAGCTGATAAAAAGTATTACATAGTTAACAATGTTGAAGTTACTTCACTCTCCACAGCTAAGCAGAAACAATTTCTCCCCAGCCTCTCACCTCTTAGCCTGGCCACCCTCAAAAAAATAAGCGAAGAGGGAGCAAGTAACAACCCTGAGGATTGAGGAGATGAACATTTCATCAGCGGCCCAAGAAAGGAGGAGTCTGGATTTTAGCAGGCTAATGCCCTTGACCTCGGCAGTTGTACTTTTTTATAAAGTTGGAAATCAGGCCAACCTGAGTGTTGATAGCTACATAGGCTTTAAAGACCTCTTGACCTGAACGTCAGCTGCCCTCTGGCAATAGTCAGCTGTGTTGAACCCACTCATTTATGGAACAAATACTTATGTGCAACTGCTATCTCCTTGGCACTTTGCTGCTTCTGGAGATGCAAACAGAGATCAAGAGCAGGCCATGCTCAAACTCAGCCTATAAAGCAGGGTGCAAAGTGCTCTTATGGGGGAAAAGTAGACGGGATGAGTTACGGATAGTTAAACTGAGACCTGAACAGAGAGCGAGGCTGCAAGGCAAAATTCTTGCAGTGGAGGGGTGGGGTGGGGTACAGAGATAGTATTGATGGAGGGGGGATTTGGGGCAGAAAAGCAAGAAGACTTAGACGGCTGAATTGTAAAGTGGGAGAGGGAGAAGCATGAGCGAGGAGACTGAAGAGTCAAGGAGATGCCAACTGATTAAAGGCCTGCCAGCCAGCCACATGTGGGAGCTAGAACTTTATGGAAACAATGTCATGTGACACTATCAGGTGCTGTAGAAAGAACACCCGCCGCGCAGGGCAAACTGAAACGGGAAGACCCCTGAAGACCCTTCCAGGCCCTGCCAGTCATTCAGGTGTCCTCCACTGGGATGGGGGGCCACCACGGGATAGGTTCCAGATAGATCTACAAGGCAGAGTGCACAGAACTTGCAGACTGATTGGACGAGCAGACTGAAGAAGGCGGATTCGCCAAGATGATGCCCAGGCTTTGGCAGGAGGAGCAGTGGAAGGATTTACTAGGGCCGGCACACCAGGGAGGCAGGTTCCAGGGATGGCTTCTGAGATCAGTTTTGGAGAGATGTCTTTGGAGGCGTTCACGGGGCAGAGCCAGGCGGAGACGCTTCAGAAGGAGTCTACGGCAAGTGATGGGAGTTCCCGACCCTCCCTTCACCTCTAGACCCGGAAGAGGAGGAGAAACTATTAGACCAGCAGGTAATTTGTGAGGCAACCCTTTCTCTGAAAACTACAAGGTTCCCAGAAAAATCAGGGTCTCCAGAAAAATCCACCAGAGGCAGCAGCAGCTATGCATTCGCGGTGACAGTTACGGGGCCTCACTCGAAGGGGGCGGGACTTCCGCCGAGGCCGGAAGGAGCCTCCAACAGGCGAAGAAGACGGCAACATGGCCGCCCGCTCACTCCCTTCAGTCTCTGATGGCAGCAGTACTTGGACCACGTCTGCTCACCCAGAATTTGAAGCAATTCCACTGAAAGCAGAAAGCTTCTGTGCAGCCTCCTTCCTCTGCGGCCCTCACTCTCTGGCTAGGGCAGGTGATGCGTGTTTGTACTGGCAGTTGTGCAGGTCCTGGGGTCTCTTGCCCCAAAGCTGCTTCCAACTTTTCTGCTCACCACCATCCACCAGCTGATAATCCCAAAGGGCATCATGTTTCTTCCCGTGGACGCTCCAGCTTCATGCTTTCCTTCCAGTCCCTAGGCAGACGCTGAGCAGTCGAAACGCCACACAAGCCACGTATGTAATTTTAGATTTTCTAGTAAATACATTTTTAAGTGAAAATTTAAATGTGAAACTAATTTTAATAACGTACTTATGCCACTATATCCAAACTATTTTTTAATTATCAAGATAGTTTATAGCCTGTGTGTGTGTGTGAAATCTTCAATCTGACGTGTATTTTACACTTAAACTACATCTCAGTTTGCACTGGTTACATGTCAAGGGCTCAGTGGCCACATGGGGCTCTGGGATGGTGTTGGAAAGCACAGCTCTAGACCATCAGGCCCAGACCTTCCAGTCCAGAGAGCTAATAATAGCCATGAGAGCTAAGGTGTATTGGGCACTGGCTGAATACCAGGGACCTTGATAAGGACTTTATGTGGGGTATAATGTGGATAAGTGCACAGATTCCTAGACTTCAGTCCTGGCACCAGCACTTACTAAATTCTGCCAGTTACTTTTTGTCTCTGTCCCTTAATTTCTAGCTGTAAAATGGGAATGATAGTATTATGGTCTGAATGTGTCCCCCCAAAATTCATATGTTGAAACCTAACCCCTAAGGTGATGGTATTAGGAGGTGGGGCCTTTGGGAGTGATTAGCTCATTAAGGTAGAGTCTCAGAAATAGGTTTAGTGCCCTTAGAAAAGAGGTTCCAGAGAGCCCCCTTGTCCCCTTCCACCATCTGAGGACACAGTGAGAAGCTGGCAGTCTGCAACTGAGGGGAGGGCCTTCAGCAGACCCCAACCATGCTGGTACCTTGATCTGGAACTTCCCAGCTTCTAGAACTGTGAGAAGTAACTTTCTGTTGTTTATGACCCACCCAGTTTGTGGTACTTTGTTAGAGCAGCCCAAATGGACTAAGACAGATGATAATATCCAGCGAGGACTGTTGAGAGAATTAAATTAGCAAGTATTACACAAGTGCCTAGAACAGAGCCTGCCATAATACGCTCTGTATAATTGTTGCTATTCCTCTTATCCTAGACCACACAGCTTCCAAAGAGGTCAGTGTGACAAAGTTTGAAACCTGTCTGTTGGATTTCCAATTAGAAGTTCTTGGTGACCCTACCAAGGGCAATTAATTTGAATGGTGATAAAACCCAAAACCAGCCTGCTCTGTGTGGTGGGCAGGCAGTGATGTGAAGATCTCCATTTTCATTTAGTATCCACAGTTCCTTTAAAACCCTGATCAGAACCACCCTATGGGCACTTGCCTTATCTATGCTACCATAAATTGAACATCTGCAAGTCTCCTTAACACCCTTCACAATACCATTCAATAGTATTGAATGCCGCCAGAGAAGCCAGGGGCACAATTGAGAGCACCCAGACAGTGTAGAGAAAGGAACAGCAAACAAAGGGGCCTCAGGGCTTGTCCACATTTAGATAACAAAAGCAAGTTAGAATTAGGCGGGAAGGGCCGATAAAGGAGAAGGAGGAATGAGAAGTGGACAGATAAAGAGGTATTGCTCCAACTGCTAAGTCCTGGATATCTGTGGCCTGTGCCTTTTGTTCACAGTGCATCAAAGAAAAGGTTTAATGGTCTTAGAAATGACTGCCTTATATTAACTTTTTAGTTGGAAATAATTTTAAAGCTACATAAAATTTACAAGAATAGTACAAAGAATTCCCGATATCCTTTACACAGATTCACCGATTGATAGCATTTTGCAGCATTTACTTTATCGCTCTCTCTCTGTCTGAACCCTTTGAGATTAAATTGCATACATCATGTCCTTTCATCCCTAAATACCTCAATGTGCATTTGAGGCCTTCTCTAATGTAATGACAATACAGTTATCACATTCAAGAAATTTTACATTGATATAATACTCTTACCTAATCTGCAGTTAGAACGGGTGGCGGAGGCATGAAAGAAAAGGCGGAATCACAGGGCAGACGAAAATGACTGCTGCTCCGTGTTCCAGCTCCACCGTCTCAACAATGTCGTTCAGAGCAACTTTTTTCTGGCCCAGTATCCAATCCATTATCATGCCTTGCATCTAGAAATAACTAACTTTTAACTTTTTCTTTACTTACCTGAACATTTTGGACTTCAGCACTAAATATCCATTGGCCTAGTTCAAAGATGCTTGGAATGTAATTTAAATGAAGGTATCTTAAGAAGTGGCAGGGATGTTAAGGAAGGGTGGCAAAGGTAGAAAGAGCCCTGAAAAGGTACAGCTGAGCTTCTCATGTTTGGACACCATCCTAACGACAGAAGACGGCACAGCTGAGTCCTTGGGAACATGTGCTGAGTGACTCCTCTGTTAAGTTACAGAGACACTAGGGATACAAATACAAATAAAACTGACCCCTGCCCAGGAAGAGATGACAGATCGTTTCAGTAGGAACACAGATCACTTCAATACGAAGTGGTAAATGATGTACATGCCGAGACCCACATGCTCACCTGCAGAATCATAGTGTGTGACTGCTGGTCATTATATTCTCGCTACTCAGAGACTTAGAAGCCCTGGGCTTGAGTCTCAGGAGATCAGTTCTATTAAGAATTTTACCACCACAGAACACTAGCTTCTCACTGTAGGATTTGGAGGGGGTTCTCCCTATCATGTGCCCAACTGTGTCCTGATAACCTTACAAGCATCCCAAGTTCCTCCTTTCTTCTTTAGGCCTGAAACTTCTCTGCAACTTCACTCTTTGTATGAATTCTATTTCGATCAGGCTGTTTGAGTTTCAAAAATCTAGACTTACTCAACCCAGCTCAAATAAAGGGCACAGATAATGACTGAGGCCCCTCAGCAGTGTAGAGATGGCACAAGACATCTCTAGGACAGTTTCAGCAAGGAATTAGAAAACTGCAGGGAAGAATATGGAACTTCAGGGTTGAGGGTAGGTGTCCAAAAGCATTGACAAGTGTCAAAACAAGTTCACGCTAGTGTGAAAATTTCAGTTATTTTTAAAATAAGTTTTCTATATCTCTTGAGAAACCAGAAAATCATTAGTCCTCTTTTGCTCTTAGAAAAGAACATTACTAAAGAAATATTTCAGCCTTTATTTTAAATCTTTTTAGATTGCATGTGGAGTAATTTGGACGGCATGTATTTCGCGGTGGAATTTACCTCTGCGTTCCTACCAGAGTGAGTCTTCTTGGTGAATCACCAGGAGGAGAGAAGCTGAGTTCCGATGCTTCCTGCTGGCATTCCAAGTCTACACAACCGAAACAAGTGTTACCCTTGCAGCAGGGTGGCAGGGAAGAGAAAATTAAAAATATAAAATGTCAATATTCCACAAATTAAATGGTGTCGGTACAAATAATACAGTCATGCGTCATTTATCTAACATTGTTTTGTTTGATGTTCCATGGTAATTTTTCAGGAAGCTAAAGTTTGTGGTATAATGACGAAAGTTAACAAGTAATTAGCGCCAGGCGGGAATTAACTCTGAAAGGGCACAGGAGAAACTTGCTGTGGGGATTAAAATGCTCCATCTTGATAGTGGTGCTGGCTGTAAACATTTGTCAAAAGTCCTGGCACTGAACACTGCTGAAGGGTAAATTTTATTGTATGAAAATTCTACCTCGATAAATCTGACTCTTAAAAAGGGGGGAAGTAATTAGGATGCTCTCAAGAAAGTGAAAAGGCAACCTACAGAATGTAGGGAAATATTTGCAAATCATATATCTGATAAAAGTCTAGTATCCAGAATAAATAAAAAACAACTGGGCTTCCCTGGTGGCGCAGTGGTTGAGAGTCCGCCTGCCGATGCTGGGGGCGCGGGTTCGTGCCCCGGTCCGGGAAGAACCCACATGCCGCGGGGCGGCTGGGCCCGTGAGCCATGGCCGCTGAGCCTGCGCGTCCGGAGCCTATGCCCCGCAACGGGAGAGGCCACAACAGTGAGAGGCCCGCGTACCGCAAAAAAAAAAAAAGAGGATGCTCCAACAGCTTACTGTGTCTGTGAAACTCACAAGGCAAGGCATTCTCTCCAAGCTAGGAAGGCTCTGCATTCCTCTGCACTGACCAGGCATCCAAGTTGTGACTTAAACTGCAATTGTTGTGGTCCTAGGCAGCACCCCTGAAATGCCCTTGGAGCTGACCCCTGGGAATGTGTTGCAAGTAACACGATAGGAGGAACTAAAGAACTTTAAAAATAAAAACTCTATCTACTGTCAGGCAGTCAAAAAGCTCTGTGAGCACTCCAAAGCCAGATTGTCCAAGGTGGGTGGAGAGAAATGTATCTACTGCTGGGAAGGAAGCCAATCCCCAACGCTGGACATGCACCTCAAGAGAAGTGAGGTGAGAGGCAAAAAACAATGGTCCCCAGTGTCCAATCTGTGAAGCAGTAAGAACAGTGCAAGATTGTCCCAGAACTGAGCCACCTAGGGCCTAAGAAATTGGGGAAACACCAGGGGCCACCGAGGCTGGTTTAACTGACAGGCATCCAACAGGAAAGCAAGAAGACCAGGGAAGAGCAGGCTCCAGGGGCAGGGCCAGGTGGAGATCTCAAGTGACGGCCATTGCTATAATTGCCCATGGCCTTGGCTTGGGAAAATTAGAATCCCTCAAGACGGGTTTCCCCCAAGAATTGTCAACCAGTAGATTGCTGTCAACTTGGAAGGAGTGCCTTTGTTATACCCCTGGGCTCCACTTGACCCTCTCTGTTCAACTAAGATGAAGACTCAGAAGAAGTGTGTATCCAAGCTGGAAGTAGCCCAGGAATGGAAAGAAACGCTTATCCTTTGATGAACAAAACAAGTCAAGAGTCGGAAGGATTTTCACAGGTGAAAGCTGGACCAAAATTAAGCAGAAATTTAACAGGAGTGTGTGTAAAAACCTAGATTTCTTTTTTTTTTTAATACAGTTGAAGGATAGCGGCATGTTGGTGTATGGCGTGAAGTGCCCATTACATGCTGGACATTGACAGGCATTATCTCACCTCCTCCTCATAGCAGTCGTACAAAGTAGCAAATAGGAGAACAGAAGCCCCAAGGAGAGCAAGTAATTTACTCAAAGTCACATACTATATGTGTGTGAGGCAAAGCCCATCTAGGTTCCCTGACCCCCAAAATACATTGTCCTGTTTTCCACAAACAGTTCCTCGTAGAATAAGCCTGAACCTAAGCACAATTTGTGGGAAGAAGACCTGGGGCTCCACTTGACCATATGTTTTTAAAGACTGTGTAGGTTGAAGCCTACATCAATTAAAATACAGGGTCCCAAATCTCAGGGACATAACCATCCCGTGGTCCTTCAAGGATCCATTGGAGTATTTGAGGACCAGACTTGAGAAGGAACTGAGTGCCTCAGAGTTGATTAATCAGTCTCACAGTCTCTCTAAAGATTCCGAGTTGGGTCCTGAAACCAGGAATCTTAACCAACTAGGACAGCCCCTGGGGAAATCTTAGAAATGAGGCGCCCCCTGGTGGTCCTCTTGACCAGGGACCATAGCCCATTCCAGAGTATTCTATTCACCTGCTGCAATGCACCAAGCAATCCATTTGATCTCTAATTTTTAAATTATGTTTTGATCGTTGAGATTATTTTCACCTTAACGCTTTGATCAATATCTTATATTTTAGAGAATATTTATTATATAATTTACAGTTGCATCCCAAGTTCAAAAATTGGTAGTACGCTCCTATAGAAGCTACTAAACAACAACAACAAAGCAAGAGAATCCAAGCCCATATCTCACTCACACAGGACTTGTCGAGCTTTAAATTAAAATTGTCATTATGCCTTTGATGGGGAACGTTTATTTCACAAAGGAGAGGGTGGATACATTGCAAGGGAGTTTAATCATTTCCTACAAGTAACATTATCTTATTAGCCTTAGGGTAGTCTTCAGCTCGGAATTAGTATCTCATTATTTATATTATCCATCGTACGTCTTATTTATTCTCTGCTTCATTTATTTTTATGAAAGTAACTTGCAGAGTTTTTAGTTCTGATGAACGAGTTTTCTTATTTGCTTTTGAGCACTGATCAGCCACAAGTCCTAAAATAAACACATAATTTGAGTGTAGAAAAGCAAAGAGAAGCAAAATTAATTAATTTGCCAGTCCACTATCATTGGTGAATATTAAAGTACATATAAGTCATCACAGTTCTGGATGATTCTATGAGATGTGTTGGCAAACTTTCCCGTAAAGAGCCAGTGAGGGGCTTCCCTGGTGGCGCAGTGGTTGAGAATCCGCCTGCCAATGCAGGGGACACAGGTTCGAGCCCTGGTCCAGGAAGATCCCACATGCCGCAGAGCAACTAAGCCCACGTGCCACAACTACTGAGCCTGTGCTCTAGAGCCCGTGAGCCACAACTACTGAGCCCATGTGCCGCAACTACTGAAGCCCACGCACCTAGAGCCCGTGCTCCGCAATGAGAAGCCATCACAATGAGAAGCCTGTGCACTGCAACGAAGAGTAGCCCCTGCTCGCCGCAACTAGAGAAAGCCTGCGTGCAGCAGCGAAGACCCAACACAGACAAAAATAAATGAATAAATAAAATAAAAATTTTAAAAAAAAAAGAAAAAGAAAAGAGCCAGTGAGGAAACATTTTAGATTCTGCAAGCCAGAAGGTCTCTGCCACAACTACTAGACTCAGCTGTTGAAGCACAAAAGCTTCCAGAGACAATATATAAACAAACCGATGTGGCCATGTTCCAATAAAACTTTATTTACAAACCCAAGCGGCAGGCCAGTTTTGGCTTGCAGGCCATAATTTGCTAACCCCTACTATAGTGAACAGTTTTTCTCCACTGCTGCCTTCTATTTTGGAAAACAATTCTGGAATATACATACTAAGAATGTTGAGTAATAATATGGAGTTCACAATTCTATTCCTACTATACTAGTATTTACTTAGTGTTTTCTTGATTATATATTAAAGGATATTTATAAAGAAATGTATTAAATATTAAATTTTTGATTGCATCTAAACAAGTTACAACAGTTTTATACCTTGTCATATGGTACATAAGTTTGTAACTAAACCTTTATAGTTTAGTTACAAAAATTTACCAACCCATTTTTTTGTTTTCATTATGTGGCCAGCCTCCTAACAGACATTAAAATGATGAAAACGTAATTCCCTTCTACTCATAGGAATTTTTGCTCTCCCAGGCATATAGTCTGGTTGTTATCTCAAAGTTTTAGGCAAGTACATATTTTTTATATTTTCATTCTAATGTCTGTCTTGTTCTATATAAAATCTCCTAAAGAATTTGTATGAATTTTATTAGAAGGGTTATAAGCTTTCTGGCTGATATATGTTTACATTATTTGCATTTAATTTCATTAGAGTTTTGAAGGGAATGCTGTAAAATCAGATTTAGTGTTTTTATACCATTTGAAATTTGTTTCCTATACAATTCTCAGCACCAGTAATCAAGGATCTTATTTTTGAAAGCAGTTTATGTAGCTGTATTTTTTTTTTTTTTTTTTTTTTTTTGCTGTACGCGGGCCTCTCACTGTTGCGGCCTCTCCCGTTGCGGAGCACAGGCTCCGGACGCGCAGGCTCAGCGGCCATGGCTCACGAGCCCAGCCGCTCCGCGGCACGTGGGATCTTCCCAGACCGGGGCACGAACCCGTGTCCCCTGCATCGGCAGGCGGATTCCCAACCACTGCGCCACCAGGGAAGCCCTCCACTTTCTTTTGAAATGCTTTAGAAATATAGAGTGAGATGAAATTATATACGCCTGAGAAGGAACATTAAAAATTGTTTTAATGGAGCACTGAAATAAGGGTAGCTGTTTCTTTCTTTCTTTTTTTTTTTTTTAATTGTTCGGAACCTGTTGGGTGCACTGCTGCAAATCCACACGTTCCACTGGGCCGGACAGCTTCTTCGGGCCACGGTCTCTGCCAACACCAGTCTGGAAAGCCTGCCAGGGACCCAGCCCCCACTTCTCTCCGGGTGGGTATTAGTTTGGGCTGACACGTAGCACCACCTAGCCAGGTGAAGCAATTAACGGTATATTTTTTTAAACATTAAATTTCAAATGATTTTAATTGGAAAATCTAATCCTGAGTTCAACATCATCCAGTCTTCCCTCATCTACACCCCACCTTTACAATTTTTGCCATGTCCCTGTGTTACCTGTACCGTTATTTACTTAACATTTTTCCTGTAGTGGACTTATTTATTTTACCCAAATAGACTTATTTTAAAATCGAGCTTTATGAAACTACTAGATGGAAAAACCAGCATCACCAGCTTGGAACAGAAAGTCGCCATACGACATGACTAAGTAACTATTAGGTGTACGTGCCCATCGCCTCCGCTCTGAACATTTTCTGCTCTCATCTCTTGTCTTGCTCCAGGTCACGTTGCCTGAAATTTTACTAAGATGAAAGGATCTTGCAGTAACGGTAAGAAACCATGATTTGAGTACCTCATTCTCGGGTTAGAATGGTCTGATTGCAGGGCCAGCGCCCTCACCAAAGCTCTGGGCTGCCTTTGGCGTAGGTCCTCAAAGTCCCTATCTCCCACCTAATATTCTCCAAAGCCTTCTTCATTTACCCCTGTGGGGGGAACAAGTCCTCCCCTCCCCTTTGCTGAGCTTCACGCCGTTGACCCAGCTCTCCTCTGGCCCTCACCCTTTCTCCATGTCCCTTGCTCTGTCCAGCCTCTCTCTCTACTGATCTTGTCCTGGACTAAAATAATTCTTCCCTGAATTCTCCTGCTGGCTTTGGACATCCTTCCCAGTTCATGCATGCCCTCCACCCCAAGGCTCTTGCAAAGAGGGGTCAGGCGTGGAGGCTGAGGGGCTCTGCCCTGTCTTCTCCATGTAAACCGAAGGTGCTCCCAGGAAGGCCCCAATTCCTAAAACCACATGTTTCTGAGCCTTCCTTCTCATCTCACCCCAAACCGCTCTTTAGCACTTGGACCCCTGAGGGCCAGGTCTTCCTGAAGCATATTCTGCACGTGTTGAACATCTAGGAAGCCCCTCTGTGCCCTTAATCCTGTCGCTCTTCCCCCGAAGTAGAAAGTCCCCAGGAACCTACCTCTGATTCTCATCACTTTCCTCTCCCTCCTTGCCCTTGGCAGGCAGATGCCATCTCTAATTTTCACTGCATATGACCTCAAGCAAGTTATTTAAACCTTTTGGACCTCCATTTTCTTATCTATAAAGTGGGGATAATGGTCCCTATATCAAGGAGTGTTTCAAGGAGTGAATCACTCGGTGCGTTTAAAGTGCCCTGAATGATGCCCAGAATTTGGTAGGTGTTCCATAGATGGTAGCTCGTACCCACCTGCCGCACGTAGTACGCAAGTCCGCATGGCCCACACTTGACCCTGGGAGAGGCCCTCACATGCATGTCCAGATTCACTCAGCCTCTTCCTCCCAGCACTGATATTCCACACGTATCTACCAAGTGCTTGCCGTGTGCTTCTGCTGTTCCAGACACTTAGGACCGAGGGTAGGGCCAGTGGCATTCAGCCCAGCAGCAGGACGCCTTGCCTGGAGTACGGTAGGTACTCCTCAAGTCCTAGATGAGCGAGTGGATACCAGCTTCTGCTAAAAAGAAAGAAAACCCGACATAATGGGGGGTGGGAGGGGAACTTTGTGATAACAATTAGTAACATCTAGACACATAATTGTAGACACAGACAAGCTTAAAGAGTTGCAGTAACTCTGTACAAAGAGAAAAACTGAAAATTTCAAAACGCATTGAAAGAGCTCTTTCTTTCATAGGACAACTCCGTCTTTCCTTTAGTAGTGCAGTTGCTAATCACGTGACATCCCTGTTTTCGCATTTTTATCAAGTTTTCTTAAAGCATGAAAATACAGATATTTTCACTTGGGTAGATTTCTTTTAACAGCAATCTGAAATAGTAGTAGAAAAATGGTAAATAAAATATCATATTTTATTTCATTCTGGTTAAATTGATTTATTTTGATATACTTTATGAGGAAAGAGCTCTTATTAATGAGTAAACTATATTTTTATTAAATTATGTTTTATTAAATGCAGTTTGTGGGGCTTCCCTGGTGGCGCAGTGGTTGGGAGTCCGCCTGCCGATGCAGGGGACATGGGTTCGTGCCCTGGTCCGGGAAGATCCCACATGCCGCGGAGCGGCTGGGCCCGTGAGCCATGGCCGCTGAGCCTGCGCGTCCGGAGCCTGTGCTCTGCGACAAGAGAGGCCGAGATAGTGAGAGGACGTGCACCGTGATGAAGAGTGGCCCCCGCTCGCCACAACTAGAGAAAGCCCTCGCACAGAAACAAAGACCCAACACAGCAAAAATAAATAAATCAATTAATAAACTCCTACCCCCAACATCTAAAAAAAAAATTAAATAAATAAATAAATAAAGCTAAGGCTTTGGACATGTATTGACAAATTGCCTTCAGAAAATATTGATCCAATTTACACTTCCTGTCGTATCTGACCTCTTTTTCATAAGTCACTCATTTCTGCCAAAATACCAATATATAACAGGCTTTTTAAAAAAATTTCTACCTGCCCTAAAACCTGCCGGTACTAAGCCTGTATTGTCACTTATTTGCGCACATGGATTTTTCGCAATGGTTTTGCTAGAAAGAACAACCAACAATGTGCTTTAAAAGTATCTGAGGGATATGACGCTTTTTAAAATGTATGTGGAAAACTATCAAGACAGCTCAATTTACGAACAGATATAACTATTGAGTTGTTCAGGTTCAATAATTTGGCTTGAGCAATAACTCATTGCTTGATTAAATCCTAAAACTAAGTACTTCATTTGTACAATCAGATGCCACTTGTTTTTTTTCTTTTCTTTTTTTTATTTTTTGCGGTACGCGGGCCTCTCACTGTTGTGGCCTCTCCCGTTGCGGAGCACAGGCTCCGGACGCGCAGGCTCAGCGGCCATGGCTCACGAGCCCAGCCGCTCCGCGGCATGTGGGATCTTCCCGGACCGGGGCACGAACCCGCGTCCCCTGCATCGGCAGGCGGACTCCCAACCGCTGCGCCACCAGGGAAGCTCCAGGTGCCACTTCTGGAAAATTTATCATTTCTATTCTTTAGAGGCAATGTCTGCTCTTCCCTCTGCTGTGATCACCATAATGTTGAACTTCTTTAACTTTTTGTTAAGGCAATGATGATTTATGTATTATCAACTTTAGGGCAGTAAAGCACCTCTTTGGTGATGATCAAATTTCCCTTCGTGGAAAGTAAAGTAAAATAGTGCATGGAGTTGATAATTTGTGTCACTGTTTACCAAAGAAGTGTCTTTTCATGCACCTTGAAAATTCTACATATAATTAGGAATCGAAGAAAAAATACTCCATGAACAAGATGAATAGCAATTTTAATTTTTTAAGAATTTATTTTTGTTATTTCTAGGATATTATGAATAAATTACATAGCAGGAATTTGGATGTACCCACTTCCAGAAAAACTTAATAACCATGAATTGGTGGTAATTTTTACAGCATGCTATTTTATCATAATAGGTTTCTATCTTTTCGAAGTGTGACAGTAGAGTTGATACGGCGTAAGTAATGGCAGGCCCTATTTTTAAAGGAACATGTTTTCGTAGCTTGAGGAGTGTGCAGAGGTACAGAGTCAGCTGGACTCTCTGGGAACATTAAAATAACTAATTCATGAAGACTGAGAGAACCTGCAAGATATTAAAGAGGGGAATTTTTAGCCTAGATGCATGGCACAGACAATCATTATGGTTATAATGACCAAATCTTTTCTGCCCTAGGAAGAAGAGTTTTGATTTACTGTGAGAAAACAAAATGATTTATAATTCACACTCCCAACATGTTAGCAGACTTTGGGAGCATACAGTTCCTGGTGTCACAACTGGTCCTCTTCTCAGAGTAGAGATATCCCCAAAAGAGCGAAAATATGAGAATGTTTATTGCACAGTTCATTGGTTTCAACCACTGGGACCTAATTAATAACCCTCTAGTTAATACCTAATTTTCTGATTTCTATTCTAAAACAGTTCCCTCTTTATTCGTATTGAAATAATCAACACTTTTCATTCTCTGCGTTTTGGTTTTATTAAATGTTTAAAGTTTCTAGTCTTTTGTGTTGTTAATATGGAGTTTGTCACTTAGATTGTATAATTACTTAAGCTGTTTCTTTTTTTATAAATGTATTTATTTTATTTATTTTAATCTTTGGCTATGTTGCGTCTTCGTTGCTGCGCACGGACTTTCTCTAGTTGCGGCAAGCGGGGGCTACTCTTCATTGCGGTGCGCAGGCTTCTCACTGCGGTGGCTTCTCTTGTTGTGGAGCACGGGCTCCAGGCACGCGGGCTTCGGCAGTTGTGGCTCGCGGGCTCTAGAGCGCAGGCTCAGTAGTTGTGGCTCGTGGGCTTAGCTGCTCCGCGGCACGTGGGATCTTCCCAGACAAGGGCTCGAATCCGTGTCCCCTGCATTGGCAGGTGGATCCTCAACCACTGCACCACCAGGGAAGCCCCAGTTAAGCTGTTTCTTACTCACACAAACCATGTAGATTTTTTTAGATCAATTTATTCGGAAAAGGCTCATGTGTTTTTGAAAAGAATTTGTTCAACCTGCTTTAAAAAATCATGGCTGACAAAAACAAACTTTTCCCCTAACCTGATGGACATTGCCTCCCCTCCCCTTCCTCCTCTTTCTTCCTCTCCCACCCTCTCTCCCTCCCCACACTCTCTCCACTCTGATAATACCCTTCATATCTTGGTGAAATTCTCCATTGTGGAGTCCCTGCCTCTCAGAAGGGAGTCAAGGCAGGGATGCAGACGTACCCTCTCTCTATTTCCCAGCTGCCAGGATATGGGAATATGCCTATTGCTCAGTCAATTGCGCACTCCTGTTCATGGCTTGAAATGTTAGGGAGTGACCCCAAGAAACAGGTGCACCTACAGGGTATCTAGCATGGTGGCGGCAGAGTTAGGAGCCAAGGGGTGGTGACGGCCAGTGCCCAGACAGGCAGATGTCAGGGGGGAGGCCCAGCTAGACCCTCCTCATGCTGTGATCTTGGTGTCCTTGGCTACCTGATCCTGCACACCTTGCTCACATCCCAAGACGATGTCACCAGCCTTCTCTTTGGTTCTCTGAACCGTTGATATCCTTCCTATAAATTCCTGTCCTCTCAAGTTAATCAGAATCCATTTCTGTCGTTGGTAATCAGAACCCTTGACGGATACAGTGTATAACTGAGATGCAACTTGAGGTACAAATCATGGGCTTGTCGCTGATGGAATCTATTAATAGAGAATAAATTTGAAATTCAAATTCAATAAATATTTGTTGAGGAATGATCCTATTTAAGACATTATTCTGAGGAATGAAGAAAGGCTAAAGATGTTTTCGAGTTTTTCTTCTTTGGACCCAAAATCTAGTGAAGACACGTATCCATCTGATCACACTACGGGGCAAATCACACAAAGTCCTGTAGTTGAGGAAGAAACCAAGAACCATGGGCCCGTAAGAAAGGGGAAAACTGTTCTCACCTGACTGATCCAGAAAGACTCTGAAGGACGTGAGGCCTGAGCTGGGCTGCATCCCTCTAAGTTCCCCAGAAAATATCGCCACATTTTCTTGTTGATGACAGTGATATGCTGAGAGCTATGAAGAGTGGTAAAAAAATTATATATATATATTTTAAGAGCAGGCAGGTCATTTGTTGCTGTTTTTTTTTTTTTTAGTTGAAGTATACTTAACTTACAATGTTGTGTTCGTTTCAGGTATACAGCAAAATGATCCAGTTATATTTATATATATTTATATATATATATAAATTCTTTTTTAGATATTTTTCCATTATAGGTTATTACAAGATATTGAGTATAGCTCCCTGAGCTGTGCAGTAGGTCCTGTTGTTTGCTTATTTTATATATAATAGTGTGTATCTGTAAATCCCAAACTCCTAATTTATCCCTGCCCCCTCTTTCCCCTTTGGTAACCATAAGTTTGTTTTCTATGCCTGTAAGCCTATTTCTGTTCTGTAAATAAGTTCATTTGTATCATTTTTTTAGATTCCACTTATAAGTGATATTATATGATACTTGTTTTTCTCTGCCTGACTTATTTCACTTAGTATGATAATCTCTAGATCCATCCAAGTTGCTGCAAATGGCATTATTTCATTCTTTTTATGGTTGAGTAGTATTCCATTGTATATATAGACCACATCTTCTTTATCCATTCATCTGTCGATGGACACTTAGGTTGCTTCCATGTCCTGGCTATTGTAAATAGAGCTGCAATGAACATTGTGGTACATGACACTTTGAATTATGGTTTTCTCAGGTTATATGCCAGTAGTGGGATTGCTGGGTCGTATGGTAGCTCTATTTGTAGTTTTTTAGGGAACCTCCTTACTGTTCTCCATAGTGGCTGTATCAATTTACATTCCCACCAACAGTGCAGGAGGGTTCCCTTTTCTCCACACCCTTCCAGCATTTATTGTTTGTAGACTGTTTTTTTAATTTTATTTATTTATTTATTTGGCTGCTTCACTGCTGCGCGCGGGCTTTCTCTAGTTGCGGCGAGCGGGGGCTACTCTTCATTGCGGTATGCAGGTTTCTCATTGTGGTGGCTTCTCTTGTTGCAGAGCACCGGCTCTAGGTACACGGGCTCAGTAGTTGTGGCTCACAGGCTTAGTTGCTTCCCAGACCAGGGCTCGAACCCGTGTCCCCTGCGTTGGCAGGTGGCTTCTTAACCACTGCGCCACCAGGGAAGTCCTGTTTGTAGACTTTTTGATGATGACCATTCTGACTGGTGTGAGGTGATACCTCATTGCAGTTTTGACTTGCATTTCTCTAGAAATTAGTGACATAAAAGGTATTTTCTTGAAATGGCAGAATAGCTCATCAGGGAACTCTTGAGCTGAAACCCCAGTCTCACTTGGGAGTCACTAGAAACAGGATGCTATCTGCCACACAGTGGACGCCATGGTCCTGCATCACTGCTTCTTCTGGGAAGCGCCCCCTCCCTGTTCCTCCTTCTCTGAGCCGAGGGCAGAAGTGCCCAATGCGACCAGCTGTCCAAGGTCATCCTGTGCAGAGGGAAACTTTCTTTCTCCTGAAAGATCAAGTGAAGTGACTAAAATGTCAGTGGTTCTCGCAAAAAAAATTTAGTTTAAATGCAGATCTTTCTCATGATGGGCTGAGGTTGATTGGATCATTCTTGTGTGATTAACTCCTTTTTCCTGGTAGCATTGACAATGTTTCCAAAGTTCGCAGAATTCCGCCTCCCCAAAACAAATCTAAGTACTCTTTGTCATGCTTTACTGGCTCCCAAAAAAAATTAAAGACATAAATGTAAGCATCAGAAAAATAGAGCATGAGAAGTGTGAGTTTCATTATGACTACACGGTACTCTTGGACCATATACATCTCCTTTCAACTGACCATTTTATATCTGAGAAAGGTGAAAATGAAGCCATTTCTCAACTCTAGTTTCCTATAGCAAAGGAGAGAAATATTTTGGAATAATTTGCAAATTGTTACCGTATGTTACACGGACCGCCAGGAGGTATTTGATATTCTGTATTTTAAAATTTGATATGCTGCATTTAAAATTCATTTACTCGGGAAACCTTAGACTTCTTTTGTAAGGATAAAGAAGTAAAATTTAAATGTTTGCTCTAAAGAAGCGCCCTTTCAACCAAGAACCTGGGTCTGCAAATCCAGGCACCGAGGAGAGGTAGAAGCTAAAGGGTAGAATAACAGGAAGCTGGCACCTTGAAATCGCAAAGACCTGGGTCCCAACTCAGGTGTCTCCTCTTATTAGCCGTGTGAACTGCTCACTCTACAGATGGCGATGTCGAGGCTCAGAAGGTTAAGTGTCCTCCTACCTGGCCAATGGTTAAGCCCAGCAGAAACCAATGCAGTCTTAGCCCAGAGCTGTGGGCTTCTCCCTTCTCCACAGCAGTGCTGGAGCTCACATCCGTCTTGGGCTTGCTATGGGGCTTAAAGGGTAAAGAGACAAATCGAGACATCATATTGTGGCCCCTGTGACCACTCACATTGCGTAACTGGAGACAATTGGCCACATAATAGGGGGAGGGTATATTTCCTCTTTCCCGTTCAGCGTTGTCCTCCAGTTCTCCCTAGCTCTGTAATGGCACGGCCAGAAACCTGCATCATCTCTGATGCTCTCCTCACCCCCCAGGCAGCTATGTACCGGTGTCCAGGCTGTGCACTACACCACATCTAAAAGGGTGCTATTGACATCATAGACTAACTTACATGAGAACATGCAGGTGGCACGGAGATTCTGGGCCTCCCAGACAAGTGCCAGGGAGTGGGCCCCCTGGGTAAACCCACACTTGCACACACTAAGGGGCACATGTATGCACGTGTTCTCTGAAACACGTGCCTTCAGGGCTGCTCTCAAGCACTGCATCAAGTCCCCACTCCCTCACCTGACTAGAACCTGACTTGGCTCCCTCCTAAGAGTAGATGGGAAGCGGGGGGACCAGGGTGAGAAGAAACGTGAATCCTGTCCCTCCTTCCTCTTACTTCCTACATCGTCACACAGCCCAGTCGTTCAGACCTCAGGTGTCCAGCCCCCATCCCCTCTCCTGAAAATGCTTCCTCCTGCTGACCAGGGGCTGCATGCTTTTCATCCTTCAGATCTCAGGTTAAGCGTCACCTACTCACGTAGCCAAAGCGACCTGCCTCAGTAGCCATCGCCTCTCCCTCTGCTCCCACACGGCATCCTCAGTTTTTCCACCATACTCGTATCTCTCATGCTCTCCCATGCTTTGTAGTTAATAAAGTGTTTGCTTGTTAGGAATAATCTTTCTCTCCCACTAGAGGGTAAACCCGTGCCATCTCATTTTTGTTCTCTAGCGGACACATAATAGGTATTAGATAAATACTGGTTGAATGAATAGCTGACTATATTAGAACACTAGAAAAGTCTAAAATAATGAGCTCTTAGGGGATTCTTACTATTTCCTCAGAACTTTTTAATTCCTCCATGGAAATTTCCCTTGGGAGAAAAAATTAACAGGTGCCCCTTTCACATGGAAAAAGTGTTTATAATGATAGTGAAGCTGAATGATATGAATATAGGACTTCAATAAAAGCTAACCTGCTAACGTTCCTCACTCACATAAATCCATTAGTCCCTCTCCTCTTTTATAAACGAAGACAGTGCGAAGAGAACTCAGTCTGTTTCTGAAGTTTTCCCCTTTGAAGTTTTGCTGCTAAAGTAAAATTCCATCTTCCATATCGGAACAGGAAACCGAAATGGAGGAGATCTGACTTTTCACAAAGGTGTTATAATTAGTCAGTAGAAGTAAGTAGAACATGGTTGTGCGCTGGTAAGTGTGAATCAGTCTTAATTACTTAGGGCTCTATTTTTTCTGTTCTAATACCCTGTCATTGAAAAGACACCAAAGTGAAAAACCCATTGTATGAGCTCCTCAGGATCTGTCGGTGCACAAGGAGATGAAACAAATAAAGCCACCCCAAATTTTTCCTTCCCAGACGTTGACATTTCTCACACCATGTTTTTAAGAAATACAGTATTCTTAAATTATCCAAAATGTCTTGAATGTTCTTGGAGAATAAATGAGGCCATTTTCAAAATTATAGGCGAATAAAGAGTCTTACTTTCTCATTAGCGCTTGACAATAGAGCTTTCATTTAAAAAGGCTTTTCAGTGTATCCCACTGCGTTCTGTTAAAGTTATGAAAGTGGTTCCTGTGGAACTTCCGGTCAGGGTTAGGTAATTACGTGCATTATCTTGGGGTTGTATTGTTTGTTTAAATGATTGATAGCCTGATAATTTGTGATTTGCTATGGTCAAGCTAGCTCTCTGCAATGCATACGTTACGTCAATTTTTTTGTTATTATGGAAACTCTATTTGAAACTCCAGTGTCAGTGTTATTATGAGTCAGCCAGGTTGGATACTTTATTTCAACAAGTCCTATGAGTCACTTGAAATTATGTATCATTCATAAGCAGAAAACTTTTTAAATTCTGTTGTATCCCACCTACCTGTGACATTTTGATTCTCTATAGAGTGGGAAAAAAACAGTATACATTGTAATTTGCTGTCTATTTTTCAGATAATTGACTTAATAAGATAAAATGAAATCCTGTGCCACCCGGTTTGCATAAGAGATGAAGAATTAAGCAGTAACTTTCTTGAGTAGCATCAGAGTTCAACGTGGTAATTCTGAAAGTTGTTTTCTCCCCTTGGCGTGTAAGAGCTAGGAGGGTAGTTGGCAAGTTTTTCTATCTCAGAAGAGCTACCGAGTTGATCGGAATAAAGTACATTTAGTAAATTTATACTGAATTTTAAGCATAAAAGCACATATCTGGAGGACCCACATTAGGTAAGATGCATACTGTGTAGGGTGGTACTGTGTGTCAAGCAGTGAAATGGGAATTTTATGCGACCTTGTATTTTAATGCATTTCAATCTTCCTTACGCGATACATTGACGTACTGCTTCACTGAAACCTGCTTGATTTTGATTCTTATTCCTTACGAATTCGTAGGGTCAAACAACAAGGCTTTCTAGGCAGAGTGCATGAGGAAAAGATGTCCACTTTTTCAGCAGAGTGTTTCTGAATTGATCTGAGTTGCCCTTCACCTGTTACCGAGCGGTAAGAGAAGTGCGTCTATCATTTGCATTTACGTTACCAAGTGACTTGTTTGTATTTGGTGTCTGTATGTTTCATCAGGGTCATTACCTATTCACGGGAGCCGTCCCACGCTCTTACTGTCCAAAACTCAAGGTATTAACTACTGGATCCTCCTCTTTACCCGTTGCAAACCCATCATGATTGCTTCCTGACCTAAGAATTGTATTTCCTGAGCTCATCTTTCTCTGCCCTTACCTCTCCCACCCACCTCCCCAAAAAAGAGATTTATGAACTCCTAATAGCAATTCCATGTACTCCAAAGATTGCTGTGAAATTCCATTTGTGCCCTGTTTCGCTTAAAGGCAGCAGCAAAAAACAATGGGGACGATCAGGCCCTCTGTGACCAAACAACAAGACAGTCCTCAAAGCCTGAAAACATCTTGTTTGGAAGAAGCTACTAAGTGGAATCAGAGGAAAAGATATTATTCTTCATTTGGTCAGGAGACACTTACAAAGCATTGCTGTAGACCGAGAGCTGTGCTGGCTTAACCCTGCGTGGACCAGTGAGGAGACCTCGTGCTGTCAGGGAAGAACAGTGGGGTCTGGAGCCTGTAGACCTCCCAGCGATTAGCTGTGTGACCTTGGCCAAATTTTTGTTAAAGTCTCTGAACTTCCACAGTGGCTGCAGCAGTGATGCTACTTGCATATTAGAGTTTGGAACTGACTGGATAAATGTGGGTGAAAGTGAGGGAGAGGGAGGGGTCATGGGAACCGAGGTCTTCAGCCTGGGTAAGCAAGGGCAAGATAGTTTGAAGGAGGAACAACAAGATTTATCACCTGGGTAAAAACCTAGGGCAAAGTAAAAAAGGTGGCTTCGAAGTTGCACATCTTATTAATTAATGCTTTGCATCCCTCCCTCTCCCCAACCCACCCAGCGCCATTAGCATGTCCCCATCCTCCGGCTGCTCCGGTCCCTGCCACAGCCTGGTACCTGCCCTCTGGTTTATTCGGAAACCACCGTGCCCCCAGGCAGTTCTTCTTGGTCAGTGGCACCGGGCTGCCAGTCCCTGGAAGTGGTTTCTCTTTCTTACGTGGTGGAGAGGGGGATGGTCTAGAAGCCCTGCCAACATCTTCATCTTGGACTTCTAGACTCCACGACTGTGAGACAATAAATTTCTACAGTTTAAGCCACTCAGCATGTAGTACGTTTTCATGGCAGCCCTAGCAAATGGAAACACTCACTCTCGATTTAAAACATAAATGTCGTCCACTAAAAGGTGCTCATGCCCTTTTCCGATCACTGGAAAAGTTCTTAAGAGTGTCTGATTTCCACAATGCCACAGATATGTCTTGCCTTCCCTCCCACTGGGAGTGACCCGGGCTCTGTCTTGGTCCTGAGGCTCCTTGGTAATGTCTGGCTCCCCTCTGTGCACCTGCAAACTCCCCACGTGTGACACGCACCTATTTTTCCCAATAGCAAATGAATCAAGAACTGACAGTTAAACTCCCACCTGAACCAACTTCTCATAGCTTCCTATTCAAAAATTAAAATTTTTACAAAGAGGCTTTCTTTTAAAAGATAAAACAAGGATGACTGCATGCGATGTTCTTTCTACCAATATTTTTGAGAACATTCACCAGTGGAACTGCCCAGTAGAATCCCAGGACACAGGGAAACTTTCAGCTTTTCATTTTAATATCCCAAACAACAAAACGAGGGAAAAAAATATTTTGGGCTCCTTTTAAAAACATTTTAAGGAACGAAACCTGCTTTCAAAATGGGTTTCAGTTTTAATATTTGTTGAGAACAAAATTACCATTGAGAATAAACAATAAATTCTCCCCACCTATGTTCTACAGTTAGTTACAGTTTTTTAAAATGTTTAAATCATTCGTGGAAGGCATTCCAATACAAACATAAGCTGTTAATGAACATCAAGATGTGAATGAAAGATAAGCTAAGGGGTAATTTATTCACTTTAACAACAGGGCTGGACTTCCCTGCTGGCACAGTGGTTAAAAATCTGCCTGCCACTGCAGGGGACACAGGTTCGAGCCCTGGTCCGGGAAGATCCCACATGCCGTGGAGCAACTAAACCCCTGCGCCACAACTACTGAGCCTGCGCTCTAGAGCCCACGAGCCACAACTACTGAAGCCTGTGCGCCTGGAGCCCATGCTCCACAATAAGAGAAGCCACCGCAATGAGAAGCCCACGCACCGCCAGGAAGAGCAGCCCCCGCTCACCGCAACTAGAGAAAGCCCGTGCGCAGCAACGAAGACCCAACACAGCCATAAATAACTAAATAATAAATAACCAGGCTTTGGGATTCTTTTGTAAATGACTTCATTTATAAATTTTTTTTATATTAATTTACAGCACATCTATCAAAAAGAAACAAATCTCCAGTTCTTAATCAAACAAAAGATTTACTGAGAAGGTTCTAGATGCCCAGTTCTAAATTTGGTGCAATGGGGAAAAAAATATGGAGACATATAATTTGACCTCTGTGAATTTATGGAATTCATATTTAGCCTGCTTGCAAAGATTACAGACTCAGGATTAGGACTTCAACATCTTTGGGGGTTGGTGGGCATAATTTAATCTGTAACAGTGGGCAATCTTTTTCTGTAAAGGGCCAAATAGTAAATATTTGAGGCTTTGCCAGCCTTAGGGTCTCTGCAGCAATGACTCCAGTCTGTGGCTATACCATGAAATATCCAGTAGATGATATGCAAATGAATGAGTGGCCCCATTCCAGTGAAACTTTATTATGGACAATAAAATTTGAATCTCATATCATTGTCATGTGTCACAACATATTATTCTTTTAATTTTTTTCCCAACCATTTAAAAATATAACAACCATCCTCAGCTCACGGACTGCACAGAAACAGGGGGCTAGCTGGATTTGCCCACTTGTGCTTGAGAGCATCCGTATACATTCTTCCCACGGGATTTCTGTACACAGGGGTGCATCGACTGCAAAATGTGCCCGTCAGGAGGCAAGTATCTAATGCCTGTCTATTGTGTGATAGTAGGGCAATTTGCAGAGTCAGTGTCCTAGGCCTGCAGCAGCCCTGACAGTCTTTTAAGGAGGGAGAATCCGTCAGTAGAAGCCTCTGAATGCTCAGAAAATTGAAACGCTGGAGACAGCGTTGAAAACCGAGGAAATAAACACCCTGCCCGAATTAAAAGAATAGGCCATCATGTTTCCCGTCAGGTAGCTGAAGATGTTTGGGGGGAAATGTATATCTTCCATTTAAATGCCGCTCCACAGCAGTGTCTGGAAGGAACAGGAAATTGAAAAAAGTGCTGTTGAAACAAGTGATGAAATGGCCATCCGAAATCTTTTCTGTGAAAAAATTTTTTGCAAGTTTGATATCCTATGTTTGAGTCTCTAATGAAAACGATAAATGAAGAATTTTGTTGCTTCTTGGGTTAGAGGGTTGAAAGATGAAGACACCCCCTTGTCTGGATTTGAGGACCTTTTGCTTCCTCTGGGTTCCGCTCTGAACTGAGAAAGAGAGTGACGATCGATTCAGATCGTTGCTGAATGACACCCCCAGCCCAGTTTCAATCACAGCAATTACTAAACTGTTTGCTGACATTTGTAGCAGCCTGGACATGTAGCAGAGGTTTTAACATGTCTATGTTAATTGAGCCCCACCCCTGCCCCCATAACACACTGAATATTTAACTTTTACCGGTACTTGGCATCATGGTGAGACCAAGAAACCAACTGCCAAATTTTGAAACAATAACATTTCAGTTAAAATATTTTGATCAGAATAATTTTATATCAGTTTTGAGGTTTCCAAGCAACTGCTTCCTGTTTTATTTACAGCTGATGTCACTAATAATTTAGGAAAGCCATCAGTATCCTAAAACTGCAGTTCTCAGTAACTGAAAAGAGATTAAATTGAGCATTTTAGCGTTTTTAAAATAAAAGACAGAGATTAGACCCCTTTGGAACAGTTTGACACCCAAGTAAAAGTACCTCCTAGGATATTTATTTTCTTTTTCTTCTTTATTGTGGGATAACCTACAGATAGTACATTGCCCAGATCTTAAGGGCACCGCTACAAAAAACCCTTTAGCTCTCATCATTCCTATGGTTGGGAGCACGATATAGATGATTATTATGACCACAGTTAGTCAACATTGTGTTGGAGATCGTAGCCGGGACTATAAGCTTTTGGATATAATCTAATTCATTTTTAAATACTTCATCTTTTCATCCATCCACATTTGTCTCTATTTTTTTTAATAAATTTATTTATTCATTTAATTAATTTTTGGCTGCACTGGGTCTTTGCTGCTGCACGTGGGTTTTCTCTCGTTACCGAGAGCGGGGGCTACTGTTTGTTGCAGAGCACGGGCTCTAGGCGCGTGGGCTTCAGTAGTTGTGGCATGAGGGCCCTAGAGCACAGGCTCAGTAGTTGTGGCGCACGGGCTTAGTTGCTCCGCAGCATGTGGGATCTTCCCGGACCAGGGCTCGAACCCGTGTCCCCTGCATTGGCAGGTGGATTCTTAACCATTGTGCCACCAGGGAAGCTCTGTCTCTATTTTGTTTTTAGCATATTAATCATAGTTATTTTGAAGTACATTTTTACTCACTCCGGTATATGGATAACCTCTGGGTCTGCTTCTACTGATTCTTTGAGCTTCTGGTTGAACAATCATATCTCTTGTCTATTCTCAAATCAGGTAATTTCTTACTATATGCCAGACATGTGGATAATACATTGCAGTTTCTGGATTATCTTCTTCTAAAACACATCTTTTAAAATATTTCTGATTCATATTTTATAATCATGAAAGTAAAAGCATTACTCTGTCATAGGGAGAGTTATTTATAAATATTTTGTTATTTATAAATATTTTGTTATTTATTCTGAGCCAATATCCTTGTTATTTATCCTTTAGCAATATGAAAGGCTGACAATTTTCCTCCAATCTATAGAATCAATTGTTCAGAATAGCTTGGAAAGGAATGCAAGAGTGTTATTAAACATATTTCATTTCTAAATCATTGCAGACTCCAAACTGTTTCAATATAATAGCTGCCTACTTATCATAAATGTGTTCTGTGCCTCTGAAATCTTTCAGGAAAAAAAGGCAATGACTGTGTCTTCTATAGTGTGACACAGAATGTGGCTTCCCTCTGAGAAGTCATGAGACCTGTTCTGAAGAAACAATGATATTTTTCATCCCATTGGACCATTATGCATTATCTTGGTGGTAACTGGAGAATTAGAGTCATAATGTCCAGTTCTATAGTCAGAATCTTTACCTTTCTTGATATCTGCATAATTTTCTTTGAAAAATATAATGCACTGAAAGTTTTTTGTTTCATACTCTTTTCATTTTGTAATTCCCCCCTCAGGTTTCCATGATGTATTTGTGCCTCTCTCTATAGATGTACCTAGATTTCCCTGCAACCATTTGTATTGGCCTCTACTGATACAAATTGGCAGAACTGTAATCAACAGCACAAACTGATACTGGTAGCTCTCCCTTATTTGTAACTCATTGATAGTACTAAGTGCAAGGGGGGGGGGAATAAAACGTAAAATAAAACATTTATTTCTTGTATTTTTTTTGCTAGTATAATATTTAAATCTACATTGATGTGTTATCATGTGGATAAAATGTATGAGTACATGAACAGAACCAGGAAAAATCAAGAGTGATTCATTAAAACCACCATTTTCCCCTCATCTCACAATTTATGGCCCCACCTTGATAGTATAGAAAGACTAACAACAGAAACTAAAATTAACTTGTTTGTTTTGTCCCTAAGTTGCTTCATGTTATTCAAGGAAAAAAAAAAAAGAAAGAAAGAAAAGGCCCTCTAACCTCCTGTACTATTTATCACTTAAAATATTAGAGCTAATTTTATAAAAAAACTAATTTTTTTTTTTTTTTTTTTTTTGCGTTACGCGGGCCTCTCACTGCTGTGACCTCTCCCGTTGCGGAGCACAGGCTCCAGACGCGCAGGCTCAGCGGCCATGGCTCACGGGCCCAGCCGCTCCGCGGCATGTGGGATCCTCCCAGACCGGGGCACGAACCCACATCCCCTGCATCGGCAGGCGGACTCTCAACTACTGCGCCACCAGGGAAGCTCAAGACTGAAAGTTTAAACTTTAAAGAACTACAGGGTTTAATTACTGGCCTTGCTTGGTTTTTATAAATAGAACATTGTTTATTCAGTAGGTAAATCCTATTTTTGTACTTATTACCACAGGCTTGTGAATCACTAAAAGAAAACAAACAACCTAATTCCCACAGGTGATTGTTTTTATTATTAATGTCACAGAATTGATTTTCAAATTTAGAACTACTGATGTGTTCTGACTAGTTATTTGGAATTTGTTAAATGCCAGCTGTGTGTCAAAAATATTATTTTTGTGATTATATGCTTGTACAGAATCACTCACTGCAGAGTTTAACAACCACATCATACAGAATTCACAGAGACTTTCCAGGAGGGGGATAATTTGGAGTAGTTCCTAATACATTTCTATTTTCCATCAAAAGGCAAAATTGATTATACTAATTAAAGCTGGCCCTGCTTCAGTCAGGGGGATCTGGCATACGAGGCATATACAGGTAAACAACCTGGGCTATTCAAGTCTGGGCACGTCATGTAACCCTAAAACCTATCCAGGGTCTTTCCTCTTTGGGGTTAACTTCAGCAATGCAGGCTCTGTAATCCATACCCATTGATACCCCGTCCTGAATTCTTTCTCTTAAGGACCCAAGAGAGACATGTTATTCGTCCTAAAGCAGAAGCCAGGAGGGCCACGCGCCCAGGTGACTGCAAGGGGGGAGGGAGCCAGGTATCTCAGTCTTCTCGATTCTCGAATCATCTTCAGTTATTGTACAGAACACAGTAAGTTCACTCCAACTCTTTTTGATAAGTTTCTGAGTACTTCACTTCTGAGTCTATTCTGATTTGTCACTTTTGCTTGTCTGGAGGTCGAATATAAATTACTTTTACGAAGCCATGTAACCTTCCGTCGTTCATTTGGTTTTTCCCCCATAGCATCATTTTGATTCACAGTGGAGTGTCACTATTTTTAAAGCCCAGCCTGACGTCAGGATTCCTGACCTGCGTTCGTCTCCCGCGGTGCCAGAGCCCTTTTCATCGACACCCTCCTCCACACTCTCGCCCTAAATCTCGGTGACTCACGCTGCCATCATGTAGCATCATTTGGCACCCACGCGGACGCGGAGCCTCGCTGCGTCCGGCACTAAGCTGCGTGCCTGTCTCCCGTCTCCAGAGAGGTTAGGATCTGCTGAAGCAATTTCAGAGGCCGTGCAGGGAGAGGAAGATAAGGCAGCCAAGCAACACTTCAGATAAATTATCCACCGAAAAGAAAACGCTGTGAAGCCATAGAAGGCGTCAGTGTTTGCGGTTAGGGTGTTAGGATGGCTGTGCGAGGGATGTATTCGCATTTTGGAGGGACACAGGGGGAAGGATGAGGGCAGAAAAAAAGGCCAGGCGTAGGCTTCCGGCTTCCGGCTTCCAAACTGCTTCCTTGACGTCCCTTTCTTTTCCCAGTCCCGGAATGGGGGGATTGCATTTGAGGGTCGCATTTCCAGTTGGATTTTTCTGTGTTGCTTTGTTTATCCTGCGGGAAGGAAAACCAAGGTTCTGCATCTTATTTGGGTGGTGTCCGATTTGTACTTATGCATACTGTATGGAATCATTCTAATACGTAATCATCTAAATGGAGGGACTTTCCTCCATTTGGGCCTTTTAATGTGAAAGGAAAGTCAGCTCACCATGTTTGCCTTGGAAAAACTGTTAACTTCTGAACTCCCTCTGAAAATGGGCTCTAGATATTCTGCTGGTTTTACTCATTCTAACATTTCATCTTCTCATTAGGAACAGAGTGATCCTTTTCTGCAGAATAATACCATCCATCCGTTAGTCTTCTGTCCACGCTCACAGTACACACAAAAAACGTCTTTTCCCTTTTAAAATCATGCATTTTTAATGTTCTGTAAATGACCTGGGTGAAGGTTAAGCAGGTGTATACACATGTAAAAAAATACATATGTTGGGCTTCCCTGGTGGCACAGTGGTTGAGAGTCCGCTTGCCGATGCAGGGGACACGGGTTCGTGCTCCGGTCTGGGAAGATCCCACATGTTGCGGAGCGGCTGGTCCCGTGAGCCATGGCCGCTGAGCCTGCGCGTCTGGAGCCTGTGCTCTGCAACGAGGAGGCCACAGCAGTGAGAAGCCCGCGTACTGGAAAAAAAAAAAGAAAAGAAAAAAAACACATGTAAAAACACTTACAAGCACTTTACTCTTCGTAAGCTGTACCTCAACCAAAAATTAAGTAAAATCACCTATTTTTTCCTCTCTGCACAGCAGCCATTTTCTTTCTCATTGTTATTATTATTCTATTGCTAAAGTAATTAAAGGAATTTAAAAAATTCAACCAGTGTCTCCCTACCGTAATCAAAATGTTTGTTTTTCAGTATCTGATCTCACTTTGGACATATAGTTGTGATTGGGAAATATATGCTGTTTTGTATTCTGCTTTTGTTCCACCTGTAATATCATATCAAATATTTTCCTGTCTTTCATGACCCTCATAATTTTCCATTCTAATGGCTGCAAACTCTTCTGCTAAGTGATTACAACATCATTTGCTTATCCACTCCTCTTGTATTGGACATCTAGGTGACTTCAGATTATTCATTAAAACAAATTACCCTCCTATAAACATATGCATGCATGCATTCATCCATCCAATGGATGGAATATTAACTTAAGCCTTTGTTCTTTGTGGAGGGCACAAAAACGGAATGCAAATATGAAAGCTCCTCTGAGGAGCACTGAGTGTGGTCTGCACTGTGCAGTAAGAACTGCTAATTAATTACAGTATGGTCCTGTTTGTTGAGACCTGCACTGTGATCGCCATGCGACAAACCCATCCCTGGACTCAGCTCCAGTTGGACACGGAATGGCTGATTGGGCTTGTCTGGTCCGCCCCAGTGTGGCCAGCACTGGTCAGCACCCCGCAACTACTCAAGCCTGGCCGCTGAATGAATGAATGCATTATCTGACCTCACTATCCCAACAAGTCTGTGAGATAGACATTATTATCCCCATGTTACAGATAAGGAAACTGAGGCTTGTGGACAAAGGTACAAAATGTCACGGAAACACAGGGCTTATCAGCTGACGTGCACAATTGCATCTAACCCTCATTCAAACCCTCTGAGGTACAAATGAGAATCCCAGTTTTGCTGATGAGGAATCTGAGGATCACTCAGCTTTCAAATATTAGAATCAGGATCCAAACCTAGAATTTCCAACTCAGATTCCACATTCTCTTCAGGTACTATGCTTTTCCTCAGATGTGGGATTATGGAGCTAAAAGGCAGAAACATTTTTATTATTCTACTTTTAATATTGTCAATATTCCTTTCATTTCTGCTCAAAAGTACTGCCTGTAACATACATAGTTAACTGTGTGTGACTACAGCTGTACTAGCAGCAGGTATTATCTTTTTAAATATTTTTGTTAATGTGAACTGTTTTAATAGCACCTATTGTACATTATTTAGCATTTCCTTAATCCACATGGAAGCCCAACACTTTTTCATATGTGTCTGCTCTTCTGTACATTGTCTCCTTATGAACTTTGTCTCTTTGTTTATTGGACTCATAATTTTACTGATGTATATTGAAGTGGCTTCTTTAGATATTAACCCTTTGTCATATTTGATTCCTACATCTTTTCCCCAAATAGTTGTTTCCTTTTTTATGTGGTTAATTTTCATTTTATAAAAGTGGTCTAGGGAACTTCCCTGGCGGTCCAGTGGTTGGGACTCCACGCTCCCACTGCAGGGGTCGATCCCTGCTTGGGGAACTAAGATCCTACATGCCGCATGGCACGGCAAAAAAAAAAAAAAAAAAAGTGGTCTGCAGTCTAATAGTTAAAGGCTTGGTTTCTTCTATTGCTTTAGAAAGTTGTATCACTCCTCCAAATATCTGTTTAGCATCAAATATCTTATATTTAACAGACTAATTCATCTGGAGTTCAATATAGTAGAGAATACGGATCTAAAGTGTATTTCCCAACTTCCTAATTTAAGCCAGGGCTATATTAAATTCACACCCACCTGTACTGTGGCACCTGGTAGACATACCCATTCCATACTGTTGTTAATATTTTGAACATCACCTGGTTTGTTACCCAATGCCATATATTCAGTTATTCATTCTTTCATCACATTTTTTGTGACGCTTTCTCATATATTTACATTTTATATATCAATGGAATATTTCTAGCTTTTTTTCTATTCAGATGACTTAATTTTCTACACCACTTGAGTAACCTGTTAATTATTGTATATTTATAACATTATTTTATATCTGGCATGGTAGAGTCAAATATCGTGGCATCTGGAGCTTATACAATTTTGGGGGCAGGGGTCATAAAGAAAATACATTTCGTTTTTGTGAAATTAATAAAAACATATGACCATGAGAACACATTGCTAGAACACCTCGCAGGACATTGGGAAAGTCCGCACAGAGAGGGCACAGAAGTATAAGCCTCGTTAGCTTCATTAAATCCACCTCCGCCATTTGGGCTACACTCCACTTATTTAAATTATTTATATGTTCCTATGGCCGTTCTTTCCTAATGATTTTATAATTATTTACTTCAGTTGTTTTCATCTGTTTGTTCTGTTTAACGTCTTCTAGGGATTTTAGTTGGACTTGGAGAGAATTATCATTCTTAGAAAACTTATCCTCTTCCAGAACACACTGCTCTATATTCCATCATCTCCCTTTATACTTTCCAGTAAATTTTTCATTGTTTTCATACATCTATTCCTTGTTAAGTTTATTCCTAAGTAATAAACTTATAATTAATTTTCTTTATAATTTATTTCTTGTTATAATTAAAGAGGTGTTAATACTGCTACACAAGAATATTATTGATTTTACACATTTCTTCTATATCTGGCAACTTTTTGCAGGTTTGTTTACATTTTTAATCACCTGAAGTTGAATATGTTGTCTCTATGGGCCCAATATGTATTATTCTTATGTCATAATTTTGGTTCTTAACTTATTGAAGAGAATAAAACAATATTAAACTAAGGCAGCACCTTAGTTTCATTCTGCTTTTAAAGAAATGTCTCTAAGATTGTTCATTGATTTAACATTGTCCCTTGATTTAAAAAAAAAGTTTCATAATATGTTAAGTCTTTTTATTTTATTTTATTTTTTTAACATCTTTATTGGAGTATAATTGCTTTACAATGGTGTGTTAGTTTCTGCTTTATAACAAAGTGAATCAGTTATACATATACATACATCCCCATATCTCTTCCCTCTTGCATCTCCCTCCCTCCCAACCTCCCTATCCCACCCCTGTTAAGTCCTTTATTAAAAAATATGTAGTTGGAATCTGTGTTTCAAATTACTTTTTAGCATCTATGGAAATGACCATATGTAAATTTTCATTTAACTCATCTGTGTCTTATAAGATTTTGCAATTGAACCATCCTTGAATTCCAGGGGGTACATTTTACTTTCTAATGCAATGCCCTTTTGAAGGGTTTTGTTTAAGATTTCCCCATCTATATTTATGACATTGACTGTTTGGAGTGCTTATCCTTATCAGTAATGTATTAAGTGTTTCTAGTCAAGAACACACTTTGCAACATAGTGTTATCTATCTTTTAAATATTTTAAAAATTCACTCATATTCAGAGCCTTTTTAATGAAATTGTAATAGTTCTTTGATGACTTTTCTGATTTTCTCTTGTCTTATCAATCTGTAAAGATTGCCTTTGTCTTGCATCAACTTTAGAAATTTTTATTTTGCATGAAATTTCTTTGAGAATTACAAATACAGTAGCATACTTTAGATATTTATTTCTCATAGGTTTATTTCAATAGAGTTTCTATTTCCTTTCTAATTTCTATTTTTAAGTGTTCTTTCATTTTTCTTAATTAGAATTATCAGAAGTTTTATTCTATATTATAAAAGTTTCAAGAAATCAGCTCTTGTTTTCGCTGACTCTGTTTATTGCTTTCCAACTTATGACTTTATCTTTTATTTCTTTCATTTTGTTTTTCTTCTCTGAGATATTAAGTTGAATAATTTATTTACTTTCTCTTTTTAATTTTAGCAATAAAACATTTAAAACTTTTATTGATGTTTTTCTAAGCACTGATCTTGGTATGCAGGATATTATCATTATTATTTTCTAAATTCTCTTTTAATTGAGTTCTTGATTTTCCCATTGTACCAGTTGTATTTTTTTTTGTGTTTTTTTTTTACATCTTTATTGGAGTATAATTGCTTTACAATGGTGTGTTAGTTTCTGCTTTATAACAAAGTGAATCAGTTATACATACACATATGTCCCCATATCTCTTCTCTCTTACCAGTTGTTCTTTAGGAGATTATTTTAAAATATCAGAGTAATTTGAAATTCTGTTTCTTTATTCTGAGGACTTCTAATTTTAAGTTTTAGTTGTATTTTGGTTAGAATGTAGCCTGTAAAACCTCTGGTGAAGTTTATTCATTTAATTTTCTGTAAACTAGCAAGAGATAAGATTGATAAGTGTTCTTCGAGTAATTCTAAAATAAATTATATCTCATTTATAGAGTACAGAATTTTGCCTAATTTACTTGTTATACCTTTGGTTATAAGGAATTTAACTCTCCCCTATAACTGAATTTTTGTTTGTTTCTACATGAAATTCTTACATTCTTTGCTTTTTGTGTTTTGTTGCTATGTTAGTTGGTGCATATGAATTCACAATTATTATATCTTAAGTATGTACTATGTTTATCTTTGTATAACCACCCATTTATTTCACTTAATATTTTTTATCTTGAATTATTTGAAATTATTATTCCAACCTTTGCTTTCCTGTATTTATCATTGCTATATCATTATAGAAACTTTTAATTTTAGGTTGTCTGTGTGACTTTTTATATGTATGTTATTCATGAGCAGCACAATGCTGAACTAGAATCCTCTTTGAGCATCTTTGCCTTTTAGTGGGAGTTCCACTTGGTGTTTTTCCTTTTCTTTTAGTTCCATTCTTTTTCCTTCTACAAAAGTTTTTAAACTTTTGTTTGAATTTGACTCACCTGAGTGATCATTTTCATAACTGTTATTTTCCTTTGTTTTAAGCCACTTTATAAACATTTTAAAGGAATTGAAGGAGAGAAGATCCCTGGTGTTCCCTCTATCATCATTCCAAAAGGGCACAGCATTGTTTAATGAAATGCAGCCATCTCCAAGTTTCCAAACTCCCCACCAGCACAAATAGCTGTCTTTTCCTATTCAGGTCGTGCCTTCTTGAATTCTATAATTGATCATTTGTCTTCCATCAAATGCAGATTCCTATTTCTTATGTTTTGATTTCGAGACATTATTCTGGTACAATGCTATTGTCTTCAAATTTTAAGTATGCCATTCAAGTCCTTTTTGTACCAAAAATACCGTATACAAACCTCATTTTACTTTTCTCTCAATTCTTCTAACAACTCCACAGTTTCCTTTTTTTGAAATTTCAATAAACCATAAAATTTTATTAATTCTGTTTCAAGAAGAACTTTGAGAAAATAATGTTCCAAAAGTCAATTCCTTCTTTTTTAATGAATGTTTTATGAAATATTCTTTCTCTAAAGGTCACTATTATTCTTGTTTCAATTATAGTATTAGTGTTCACATGCACCATTAAAATATCACCTCCATTTTTTTCTAGTACTTTCCCACCTTTTCTGATGTAAAATTTGTCCTGAGTAAATGATAAGCACAATTTAAACTCTTTTCTTTATAGCACTAATATTTTTAAATGTCACACTTACCAGTAACAACGATAATAGATAACAATATTGAATTAACTCTTTTTAAAACCCAGTTTTGTAACTGGTGGTTCTGAGGCAATGTTTATCTACTAGTAATGTATGTATGTGATAGAAAAATTGTGGGAGGAGGGGAAGAGTGGGGAGAGGGGCACAGAGGAGATAAAGCATAACCAGTATAAAGAACCATAAGATTAATAAGTGTTATTCTGTATTAATATTGGAATTTCCAGCATCAGTGCACCCCCTACTGACTGAAGTCCAAATAAATTTATTTTTAAATGTCATTTAATGCATGTCATAAAAGTGAATCAGTAGAGTTACTTAGGAAGAGTCTTTATCAACTTTCTTCCTAAGAGACTTTGCTGGATCTTCACTGGTGAAAGAGTAACACCACAACTCAAAAATATGGAACTCAAAGCCACTCACCACCTGAAAGAAATCTATTCATTAACTAACAGACATTTATTAAGCACCTAACAGGAACTTGGGAGGATATAAAAATGACCAACACAGAATCCTGACATCTTAAACTCTCATGAGGGTGACAGATGACTGCATAAGTGCTTCTGAGCCTCACCCCTTCCTACTCCCCCACATGCCCCACGTCAGCCATGACAGAGCACACGACAGTCTCCAAATTAGCCATGCACTGAACCACCACGCACCCCTGACACCAGCCATGCTCTTCTTTCTCTCTAGAATTCCCTCCTTCCTCTTCCCTCCCCTTGAAGGACTTCTTTTCTTTCCCAATCCAACCAGGGAATCATTTTTTGAACATTTAAGTTTTTTCAAAATTTACATTATTACAAATAATTCTGTGATCTAGATCTTTGGCCAATCTCAGAATATTTTGTTACAGTAGATTCCTGCATTAGGAATCACAAAAAACAAAGAGGAATGTTTAAGGCTCTGAAGAGATGTTGCCAAATTGCTCACCACAAAGATTGCACCAATTATACATTCAACATAAGTGTATAAAAGTGTCTATTTCACTTCACACTCATCAATTATGAATAAGAGCTATATTTTAATCATTGTTAATTTCATAGGCAAAAAAAAAAAAATTGAATACTCTCTTAGTTTCTATTTCTTGGATCACCAGTATGGTTGAGCATTTTTTCACAACTATTCACCATTTTCACTTTTTCTACCAATTGCCTGTTTGTGGTATTTTTATTTTCTAAAAGATTTTAGTGGGGTTTTAATAGTTTATATGAGTTTTTTTATGTATTAAGAAAGTTAACACTTAACCTGCCATATTAGTGGTAAATATTTTCATACAATATTTTCCTTTCAATTTTGTTTTTGATTTTTTCTATTTTTGTGTCAGTGCTATTTGTGCAGTGGAATCCTTATGAATAATTAGATTTTTAACATTTATCTCTTTAGTTAATCTAGAACTTATTTAGGCATATAGCCTGAGATAATATAACTTAACTGATTTTTCTGAATACTTAACCATCTGTCCCAGCACCATTTATTTACTAAGCTATCCTTTCCCCTTGGATTTGAAATGCTGATTTAAATCAAATGCTAGGAATTCCCTGGTGGTCCAGTGGTTAGGAATCCATGCTTCCACTGCAGGGGGCATGGGTTCAATCCCTGGTAGGGGAATTAAGATCCCACATACCACAGTGCGGTCGAAAAAGAAAAGAAAAAAGAAATCAAATGTTAAAATATCATATATACTGGGCTTCCCTGGTGGCGCAGTAGTTGAGAGTCCGCCTGCCGATGCAGGGGACACGGGTTCGTGTCCCGGTCCGGGAAGATTCCACATGCCGCGGAGCGGCTGGGCCCGTGAGCCATGGCCGCTGAGCCTGCGAGTCCGGAGCCTGTGCTCCGCAACGGGAGAGGCCACAACAGTGAGAGGCCCGCGTACCGCAAAATATATATATATATATCATATATACTAAGGTTAATTTTAAAGCTATCCATTCCTTTCCACCCATATTTGCCTAGTATCACACTATTTTGACTACTATAACTAGATAGTATGTTGTAATACCTAGTACATCAAATTCTCCTGTTTGTGTTTTCAACATTTTCTTGGCAATTCTCAACTCTTTATTCTTCCAAATGAACATTAGAATCACTCTGTCAGGTTCCAAATACATCCTGCGGGGCTTTTGATTGGAATTTCATTAAACTAATTTGGGGAGAATTGACAACATCAAAACATTCAATCTTCCTGCCCAGAAGCATGGTAGCTCTTCCTTTATTCAAGTTTCCTGTTATATCCTTCTGAAAAACTTTATGATTCTGTTTATATAGATCCTATCCCATCTCTTGTTAGGATTTCTTCCTAGGTTTGTTGTATTTGGGGTTATTTTGAATGGAAATTTTTCATTATTGCTTATAAGTGATCATTGCTGGTATGAAAAAAAAGCTATTGATTTTTTTGTATTTTTAAATTAATTTTAAATTAAATGTAAACAATTTTATATTAGCTTTTCAAATAAATCACAATTACCTAAAGTATAATTTTAGGAGATCTACAACCAATTCTATGTGCTGATTGATTCTGTTAAAAATGTGAATATCTGGGGTTTCCCTGGTGGAGCAGTGGTTAAGAATCTGCCTGCCAATGCAGGGGACACGGGTTCAAGCCCTGGTCCGGGAAGATCCCACACGCCGTGGAGCAACTAAGCCCATGCGCCACAACTACTGAGCCTGTGCTCTAGGGCCCGTGTGCCACAACTACTGAGCCCACGTGCCACCGCTACTGAAGCCCGTGTGCCTAGAGTCCGTGCTCTGCAACAAGAGAAGCCACCGCAATGAGAAGCCTGCGCACTGCAACAAAGAGTAGCCCCCGCTCGCCGCAACTAGAGAAAGCCTGCGCGCAGCAACAAAGACCCAACACAGCCAAAATAAATAAATAAAATAAATTTTTTAAAAATGTAAATATCTGAATGTATGTGTGCTAAGCACCAGTTGGCTGATGGAAATAACTAAAGCTATATGAGGATTTTGTCTTATTCAGAGTTATAGTCAATGGCATTTGAAGAAATAAGAAACCACTGAAATGACTTCTTACAGCAGGCTTTTTCTACATTATTATTTAGTGAACAGACAAGTCAGAAAAGGAAAAAGCCTGGACATGCCAATATGCTCTTTCTCCAGTGCATTCCAAAGATTCTCAACACATGGGTTCTGGTGCCTCTGTTTCCCCATCTGCTAGGTTTCTGAAGTATTTGGAAGGAAGGTCTATGTAAATTTAAGATTCCATCATGATATATCAGCCTGCAAGTACTCATAAACATTTTCATCTTGTTTAATGTAACACACAATCCGTAAAAGGGCATGTTTTCTGTCGGAGCTGAGGCTTCCCTTCTCCATCCGAGCCCTTAGGAAAATGTCTTACTTTCCTCTCTTCCCCGGTGGTTAGAGTACATGCATTTGTCAAATACTTCTTTGATGAAAAATGGAAGGAGACGGAGCTGGGTAGATTTTGGTACATTTTGACATTTAACTTGCAGCACACAAGTAAAGCAACATGCGGGGAGTGGCTGATTCCCTAGTCAATCCTTTGGGCACTTCTAATAGGGATGCTCACTGATTTACTAAGGACAGCACTCTTTTTCCCAACCTTAGGCCCAAGCAAACAGCTCTTCTCTTAAATGAAGGCAGTTTGGGCCATAGGCACATCCTCCCCTCCGGGCCTACTCTGAGCTACCAGCCAGAGTGCTGCCCCTGCTTCTCTCCGCTCTGGCCTCCAAGACCAGTCTCCCTAGACGGACCCGTAGAGTGGTTGGGGGCACTGCTCTGACTCAGGCACCTGCTGGGTCTCTCCCAGTTCCCTTGTGTTCTTTCTGGCTTTAGACCGTCATGCTGTGCCTTGCAATTTCCAAATTCTGGTCATTATCCAGTTTCATAAATCTGTCGCTGACCCGCATCAATACATGAGGCATAGTGTCACCTCATGCTAGGGCTTGCTTTCCGTTCATTCTTTTATTCATTCAACTGTTGCTTTTTGAACAGCTACTATGTGCCTGGCACTGTGCTAGGTCACTGGAGACACAGCTGTGAACGAGACAGACCATCTCTCTGGAGTATTCCCTCTGTCTGCATGGGTCCCCCAGAACTAAGAAGATCAAAACCCCGGTTTCCTACAGGCCTCCAAGCCCCTCCAAGCCTAAGTGCTGGGGTCTGGTTTGCCTCATACTCCAGAATGGTACGAGTTTACTTTATCCTTCGTGGAAAAATCTCTTGGCAGATTTCCCACATGATGTTGGAGCATGCTAATGTGAATAGACCCATTTTCTCAGTGGAGAAGCTCACATGAAGATAGAAAGGACACACTGTTTTATTTGTTTGGGAGGAGACACAAGGACACATGGTGGGAATGGAAGCTGACGTCCCTGTGTTGTCTCTTCCTAAAGGTTTTCCAACCTGACACCCAGGGTGAGCAAGCCTGAGCCCACATGTTACCAACGAGGTTGGCCACCCAATGTTCTGGTTTTCACCTTGGCTGCCAATAACCTAGTTTAGTTTTTCTTTCATGAGCTGACTGAACCACCTAGTTTAGGCATCGTGGCAACATGAAAAGCAAACACCTCCCTGGGAGGAGCTACCTGCGGGCCCACAGGTACCTGTGGTCAGTATTACTGACTCCAGTGCCTTGGAAAAGAACCACTGAATACTCCTCCTGGATCCATATTCTAGAACCTTCTACCCACATGCTGTGAAGCTACTCAGTGTGGTCCACAGTATCATGCGGTCCTTCTCTGAAGGGCACTGAGTCTCAGTGATGAAATTATGTATTTTTTAAAATGGTCCAGGTCAGTCATTATAAGATGTTTCATGGCAAACCACTGACTTACCTTCCATTCTTCCATTTTTTGTGCTTGTTTTTCATACAATTTCTTGAATGTACATAAAATGTCCCCCTTCTGCAGAATGGACCTCTCAGGAAGACCATAAGAAAGCAAAGAGCTGACTCTACCCCAACTTCTGTGAATAGAATCCAGCAAATATTTATTGGACTTCCCCTTATGTTCAGAACATTTTAACACACCCACCTTCTTACAGAATGAATAGGGGCAACCAGGCGGGTCAGACTGCGATTTCACACATCCCAGCTCTGCTGTGGCTGACCTTGCCACCTCCAGCCTGGGGAACGAGGCAAATACATTACACGAGTTTTGTGTTGTTGTGTCTGTCACTCCTGTCCCCATGCCACAACCTAGTGATGAGAAAACAGTGCTGGCCAGTGGAAGGCACATGTGACAGAAGAGGCACGGCCATCTCTTTGCCTCCTTTTTCTGGCAGGAATAAAGTCCCTACTTCCTTTCTTTACAAGATGTCACACTGGCCAATGAGGGGATGCATGGGATGGGCCCCGAGCTGCCTTGGAGAAAGACAAGATATTTATTCATCCCAGATTTCTGCCCCGACACTCATTACTGAACGGGTTGGAACCCCCGGGGTTGAAAGAGGTGCTGATTCGATCCTTTGAAACTGTAGTCAGCTGGACTGCTTTCAGGAAGTGGATCGTGGCTGTAATTGCTCTCTCCCTCCGTGTTCATGCTGTTGGCCACTGAAATGTTAGCTCCGAAAGGTCATCCAGATAGGGTCAAGTAAGAATAAGCCACACAAAAAGGAGCTTGTCTGAATCCGTCCCAGGCCAGTAGGCGGCTGCATTTGTAATTCCCTGTTTCCAAGGTCCCCTGTGGATGAGGGTACTTGGAAGGGGAGCCCCAGACAAAGCCTAGTCTGCTTCTCGCTTGGTCCGTTTGTCTCCAGCAAAATGGAGGAGACTGCCAAGCTCCACAGCTAGCCAGGAACCAGGCTCCAACGGTCCCCCCCACCACCTTTTTTTAAATTGAACTATAGTTGATTCGTCTTTTGTAAACCTAGAGGGTGGGTCTCAGTGCAGCCTGTCACCCCTCTCTCCCGATGGCACAGAGCTGAGCTATGTTGGCCGTGGTCACCAAACAGCAGGTCACAATCTGGGTGACTTCAAATAAGAAATGTCCTTTATAAGAGAAAAAAAAAAACGGGAAACGCGGCTCCCATCTACGTGCAGGTGGATGCTGCTAAGAGCCTTCTCTGGTCTTCAGATGCTCGGTGCTTGGCTAGAGCACCTCCTTCCATCTTTTTGTCTCCTGATGTGGTCAGAGGAACCAAACAAAGTATCTTACATGACCATGAAAGAAGGACCGCTAGAACTGTTCATCTCAGAGATGCATGGGATGATGACATTTTTATCATCCCAGGAAGGGTTTCTGGCCAGGTTTTATACCTCTGTGTGTGAGAGTGTTTGCAAAGCAGTCTTTTCAGGGTGAAAGCTTTCCGCATAGAAAGAGAGTGAAACTAATTTCCACATGGACCGCCTGGTTATGAGAAGATAGCTCATAAGACAAATTGGTTTAGCTCAAAGAAATGATCCTTAATTTCTCAGGATAAGGAATTACTGGAATAGTCAAAGTCCTCCCAGGAGAAGGGATTCATTTCTTATGATAGGAACTTAGGGATAACTTGGTTAGATGCTTAGGTAAACATAGAGGGGGGGTGGCGGGGGCGGGGTGGAAATCATATAGATAGGAAGCTCTGGACCGTTACCCAAAATCTGGGATCACTAATATGGGAACAAAATTGCATTTGCCTCAAGATACTTGTTGAATTAGAAGTAATGAAAGATTCCTGAGATAAGGAGGTGCCCTTTGTAGACACAAGCAAGTGGGCTCCAGGGCCCGAGGTCCCTGCAGGCTTCTGAGTCCCTCCTGCTTTCTGGTCTCTTTCCAGGCCAGTGAAATCCCCAGGGAACAGAGGCCACGGGATGTTGAATTCCTGGGCTTGTTGTGCAGGTTGCGTCTTTCCCGCTCATCCCGAGGCCACGCAGATTCTGTCTCTCCATCTGTAAAGTCTGCTTGAGTCAAAGCACAAAGGTGAGTGTGTGTGCAAGTTCCCTACCAGTAGGGCTTCCTAAAAATGCCTCAAGCCCCACCTCCCCTCCTTCCACCTCTGCCCTTGTTTCTCACCCTGAGTGCCTGGGCATCTTCCTCCTAAACAATCACCCTGAGTAGTCCCAGCTCTTGAGGTTTAAGAAAGCCCTCGTTCTTAGTGTACAGTTGGTGCCCAGTCAACCCACTGAATCCACTTACAACCAGCAGCAAAATTTCATAGTAAATAACGAAAAGCAAAAATTGTAGCTAGGACTTTACCCTGGAAAATGAAATATCAAATGACACTAGTAAGTTTATAGACACACACAGGCACATATATACATGTGCATAAATGTAGTGATACATATATATTATAACATATATTTATATATATTATGAGACACATACACACACAGTTTAGGTTAAAATTGTAACTCCATGCAAATTCTTATACATAGGATGAATCAAGTGCTGGGTTTTGCCATCATTTTCCCCACCAAACTGGAAAAAGCACTACACAATATGTTTGAATTTCACAGCCCAATCACAGTGATGGAGATCTTTGCAGAAATATTCAAGGACTTGATTAGTTTTCCCATGGGTCCCTCCTACTCCTTAGCTATTCAAAGCATTGTCTTATGACATGCTTTGACTTTGGGAACCATCTCTTGTCAACTTTCTCTTCTCAGTTGTTAGCTGCCTTGATTCCACAGGAAGTCATCCACTGGTGGTTTCACATGTGATGTAGGAGGTCTTGGGGGTCACCTGCTCAACCTGATAAAATCCTGCATCTTTTCCCAGCGTTGCCACTTCACTTTCCAACAGTTGGTGGTACATTTTCCGCCATAGACAAGCACTGAGAGACTAACCAGAAGACACCTGGGCTCAACAAGGTCTAGGCTAGTGTTCTCAGCAGGTGCTAAGTTTCCAAGCGTTTGGCTCAGGAATAAATATGTTCATGTTTTGATGATTCTTGCTTCCCAGTATGGCCACAGGCCCTCTCATCCCTCTAACAGAGAAGTTGCTATTGTCTGAGTGTTTGTGCCTCTCCCCCCGCCCCAAATTCATATTGAAATCCTAATGTCCAACACAATGACATTAGAAGGTGGGGGCTTGGGACTTCCCTGGTGGCCCAGTGGTTAAGAATCCATCTTGCGGGCTTCCCTGGTGGCGCAGCGGTGAGAATCTGCCTGCTAATGCAGGGGGACACAGGTTCGAGCCCTGGTCTGGGAAGATCCCACGTGGCACGGAGCAACTAGGCCCGTGAGCCACAACTACTGAGCCTGCGCGTCTGGAGCCTGTGCTCCGCGACAAGAGAGGCCGTGATAGTGAGAGACCCGTGCACCGCGATGAAGAGGGGTCCCCGCTCGCCACAACTAGAGAAAGCCCTCGCACAGAAACGAAGACCCAACACAGCAAAAATAAATTAATTAATAAACTCCTACCCCCAACATCTAAAAAAAAAAGAATCCATCTTGCAATGCAGGGGACACAGGTTCGATCCCTGGTTGGGGAACTACGATCCCACATGCCTCCAGGCAACTGAGCCCATGCCACAACTAGTGAGAAGCCTGCACGCTGCAACAAAGAGCCCACATGCCGCAACTAAGACCCAACGCAGGCAATAAATAAATAAATATTTTAATAAATAAATATTTTTTAAAAAGAGGGTGGGGCCTTTGGGAGGTTCCCAAATGGATGAGATCGATGCTCTCACAAAAGAGGCCCGAGACAGCCCTCTTGCCCCTTCCACCAAGTGAGGCCGCAACGAGAAGTCAGCAGCCCGACCCTCCTGGCATCCTGATCTTGGGCTTCCAGCTTCCAGGACTGAAAGAAAGAAATTTCTGCTGTTTATAAGCCGCCCAACCTGTGGTATTTTGTTACATAAGCCTGAACTGACTAAGACAGGAGTCACAACTTTGTACTTAACATTGCAGCTGTGGACACGCACACACAATACAATCACAAGATCTATACAGAGTTCCACCAGCACAGAAGCAGACACAAAGCGTTGGGCCGAGCTGGGGAGAGGCACACCTGTGAGGTACTCGGGGTCAGGGGAGTATGTGCAGCCTCAAGACATGAGCAAGAATCTTTAGGGCAAATGAGGGGAAAGCGCCTTCTGGACAGAGAACACCACGTGCAAAGTTCAAGGGTGTGGAACGTGTGGCCTGTTGAGGGACAGCTAGTAATCGCTGTAGCTGTAAAGGTCAGGTGAGTTGGCGACTGGAAAGACAAAAGATGGAGTCCAGGCAGGTAAACCTGTCTGATCCTAAGTCCAGATTCTAAGAGCCTGTTAGCCTGAGCCCAGCGTTTCTACGACGCTTTTAGAAATGTCAGTAGCGTTTCTACTGACGCTAAGGGCCGGCACTTTTTTGATGTGAGGGACTGGCTCTGTCCTGTGTCCTGTAGAGTGTTTAGCAGCATCCCAGCCTCTGCCCACTGGATGCCAGGTGCACCCCCCTCCCCAGCTGTGACAACCGTAAAGGTCTCCAGACATTGTCATGTGTTTCTCGGAGGAAGTCGCCACTGATTGTGAGCTGCTGGTGTAGTGTCAGCTCCATGATTGTAGCGAGGGCCTAGAATAGGTGATCTGTGGCTATTTCTTGAATAAATAAATGAAGGGAGGAAAGGCAAAAAGGTTGGGAAGAATGTGTTCTCTGAGTGCAGAGAAATATAGAAGAGGATTAACGATGAAGAAGCTCACAGTAAATTCAGAGACAAGGGTCATGGCTGAGAGGTTCAGAGGAAGAGGTCGGTTTGGAGTTTGAAGAGCACAGATGAGGGTTAAAGAGCAGTTAAGAAGCTTGGAAACTGACCCCAATATGAGACACACCCACTCCTGAAGTCTATGAAAGATGTTGGAGAGGCCACAGGCTTACTGTTTTGCTTTAATAGTTACGTGTTGAGGAGAGAAAAAAAAATTTTTTTTTTGTATTTGTTAAAAAACTGATATAAGAAACTTAGGTAATAATGGAACAGATGGTATGAAGACAGGGCAAATTGTGAAGATGGCATGAGAATGACTGACTTGGGGAATTAAAGGCGCCGGCGCCCAGCTGAAGTTGAGGCACGTAATTTCATCTGCTTCTCCTGCCAGGCCTGTCTCTGTGCCCCACGAACGTGGCCCTGCTGCCTCTTCACTTCCCAGCCCCTAATGGAGGCCCTTCAGCCAAATCCTGCTCTGCAGCCCGGGAAGAGGCTCCACCACCATCTCCTAAGAAGGAGCTGCCTTCACGGCCATGGGCCTCTGCTCTGAACACCTAACCCCATCCCACCCCCGCTTTAAAAATCTTCTAGTTTTTTGTGTTTGTTTAAATTGAAGTATAGTTGATTTACAATGTTGTGTTAGTTTCTGGCATACAGCAGCGATTCAGCTATATATAGATTCTTTTTCAGAGTCTTTTCCATTATAGTTTATTACAAGGTATGGAACATAGTTCCCTGTGCTGCACGGAAGGACCTTGTTCATCTTCTAGTTATTGTTCGCCTTGTGTTTTGGCTGCTCAGCCAGTTTTGAAGTTTCTTGATGGTAGGAATCCCATCTGCATTCTCCCCAACGCGCACCCCAGGCACAGGGAAGGGCGTGAGGCTCTGGGGATTGTGTGTCATCCTGGTAAGTAAGTGTCATAACAGCCAGTCACCGGGGCTTCCTTGATGGCTCAGTGGTTAAGAATCCACCTGCCGATGCAGGGGACACAGGTTCAAGCCCTGGTCCAGGAAGATCCCACGTGCCGCGGAGCAGCTAAGCCCGTTCGCCCGTGCGCCCGCGCACCACAACTACTGAAGCCTGCGTGCCGAGAGCCCGGGTTCCGCAACAAGAGAAGTCACAGCAATGAGAAGCCCGTGCACCGCAACGAAGAGTAGCCCCCGCTCTCTGCAAATAGAGAAAGCCCATGCACAGCAACCAAGACCCAACACAGCCAAAAATAAGAACAAATAAATAAATAATTTTTTTTAAAAAAAGAGCCAGTCACCTAATGACTGCTAATGACTTGCCTGTTTCTGTGAGAGGCACAGTCAGTGACACAAGGCTTAGGTATCTAAAAACCATTCATTTGTTTCCTCTGTGTGTTCCTGTGTGAGTCTCCAGGAGAAAATCTATGTAAAGTCCTGCTCTCCAAACCCAAGTACAAGGTCGGTGGTATGACTTACACACAGAAGAGATAGTTGGGCCTAGATCTCCAGCCTTCCATGCCCCCATCCCCACCACTCAAGCTGTCGATAGACTGATATAGGATGGGTGGGGGGTAGCTGTCATTTTCACAACTTTAAAAAACAGAAATATTGAACTAGGGGGCAGAATAACATTCTCTAAATTAAACAGAATAGGAATCCTGGACGGTGAACAGCTTCACGGAGCTCCGGGAATAGCGGAGACAGGCTGTTCTGTGCTGACGGTTCCTGAACCAGTGTTTTTAACACCCAGCGACATTAACTTCTCAATTGAAGCTAATGACATTAACTTCTCCGTAATCGAGGCTGAGGCTCTCTCAGCAGCCCGTAAAGCATTACCTCCCTAAGAATCCCCTCTAAGTACTGTAGGTTTTGTTTTTAAAGTCCTAGGTACCACAAACTGCACTTAGCAACTACCCAAGCATATTATTTCCTTCCTGTCCAATGTAATTTTTCTTTCTTTATATAAAGGGCCTCGGCTATTTTAAATAATTATCCTCCCTCCTAAATTAACCTGGCTTTTATTTGTTTTTAGCAATCAAATGAGCTAAGAACAAGAATGAGGCAGTGCTTCGAACTAGCTTCTAGGTAACTAGATGTAAAAATTTTCCTCCACAGCCATCATTTAAAACGGCAAATTTTTCTGTTAGGGGGTACAGGTTGTGGAGTGTGGTGGGTACCAGAGAGAGAGGCCTTGTCCTGAAAGCGAGGCCAGTTTGTCCACTGGACGAGGTTCATCTCGTGATGTGGATGAAACCGCATGCCATGCCATCCTGCCCCCTCACGTCCTTCTCATTCATTCATTTACGCAACAACCAGAGATTATGTAGGTGCAGGGGGATTTTTCTGGACAAGTCTGGCAAGACCCTCCCTGTCAGGCGCTTACAGTCTAGTGGCTGTATGATTCCAGTAATTCATTCATTCCGCGAAGAATTATTATTTCATTTTTCAATAACCATTGAGACCTTACTGAGAATCATTATTGAGCAAGGCAGGCAAGATCCTTGCCCTCAAGGGCTTACATTTGAGCGGAAGTTAAACAAATGAACAGGATGATCTCAAAGAGTGAGAAGTGCTAAGAAAAATGCAACAGGATGTGTGTCAGAGGAACTAAAGTTTAGAGGAGCTGCTAAGGAAGGGTGATAAAGGAAGGGCGGGGGCCACTGACAGCTGAGCTGAGAGCCATCCTGTAAACCCCGGGCCAGCTGGCTTTCCACCTGTTCCATTGAGCACTCGTGCTTCCTAACTACACCCTCCACTGGGCACTAAGCGCACTGTCTGATGTTAGCTTCTCCGGTGTACTCTGTGTCTCTTCTCCCCGCCGAGGGGCAAAAACCTCCGGGAGGGCAGGTGGCACGAGCACAGGGCTGACTGCCTGCTTGGCTGGTTGCTTGCTTGGTTGATCGCTTAGCTGGTTGACTATGCACCCTCCACAGCCTGGGGTGAGACAGCAGGTAGGAGGAAGTTTCTAACGTGGCACCATGAACATTTGCTCAAGTGAACCCCGAACACACAGGAGATGTCGGTGTAAGAGGGCCGATTGGATCCGTCAACAGTCCTCGTAACGCCAGGCGAGCTCGGGCCCGGCGGGAGCGAGGAGGCGAGGAGGCAAGGAGGCGAGGCGGGCGGACGGGCTGGCGGGCGGCGCGCGCAGGACCCAGCTGGGCCCGGCCCAACTCTGCCCAGAGGTCGGCGTTCCCCCCGACGCCCGCGAGGGGGCGGACCGCAGGTCGCGTGCCGCGCCTGCGCAGCACAGCTCCCGCGCCGGCGGCCTGGAGCGTCGCCCTCGGAACTGCGCCGGCGCGGTGCGCCTGGCGCTAAGGGGCGGGGCTTCGTTGCGCCGCGCGCAAGGCTGGGGCAAAACCCAGGCCGGGATAGGGCGTGGGGCAGCGCGTCGGGACGTCCCTCGCGTCGGGCCCGATGGCGCGTGCGCATTGGGCGGCCGCCGGGGAGGCTGAGGGGCGGGGCCGGGGCAAGAGTGGCTCCTCTGCCTCGCTGTGCCCTATCGCCGCCCGGACACCGCGCGGGCCGCCGGCATCATGAAGATCTGGACTTCGGAGCACGTCTTTGAGTACGTTTGGGGCGGGGGCAGGTCGGCGGGGGGCATGGGGTAACTGCGGGGTGGGAGGGCAGGCCGGGCCCGGAGTCGCGGCGAGGCCGGGGCGGCCCTCAGGAAGCTTCCGGGCGTCGGGCCTGGTGGGGGGAGCTGGGCCCGAGCGCCTCGGAGTCCTGGGGGCGGGGACGAAGGTCACGACCCTGGGGACGCCCCAGGAATGGGTACCCCGGAGAGACGACCCGTCCGGGAGGGGGCTGGGGAAGGGGCCCTGGCGGCCTGCCTCCCGTGGACGCTCTTTTGCGGGGCGGGGGCGTCGTCGAGCACGAGGTCCCTGACGGCACTGGGGGTGGGACAGGCGCCCCGTTGCCACATGGGGCCTTGCAGAGACCTGTGAGTCGTGGCCCCGAGGATCGTGGGCTGTCGAGAGGCTGGTCGCTCCAGTATCTTCGGGTGGAGTTCCTTGCTTCGGAATGTGGACTTAGGGCGAGCTCAGGCGACCGCACAGCGGACCTTTTCCGGCAGCCCGTTGACCTGAGGAGTTAGAATTTACGGCCTTGAAATTGGAGTCCAAGGTCCAGCACTGGCTCCAACAAGCTGTGTGACCTTGGGTTTACGCATTTTCGTCTGAGACATGGAAGACGACGACGGAGGTGTCGTCAGGGCCTTGACAGCGCTGAGATGTCTTTGAGGCCATGTTCATTAACATCTGTTGGTTAGGGAGAAATGTTTGGTAAGGAAAATAGGCCTTACACCAGTTGGATGTTGGGAATTAAATTCCCTTCTGGTTCCATGATTCATTGTACAAAAGAACCATGCATTTATTCGCCTGTATCATTTTTGCCTGAACAAATTGTTGATCATTTGTCTCATCACTCTTTATTGACTAATCTTTTTTCTTCTCACCCATTTGAAATGCCACCTTCCTCCTAAGACGCTTGTGATTTATATTTTAATCCATTTCTGAGCTATCTGTTCTATCCCAGTGGTCTGGCTGTTGTTGCCACACTGTTTTAATTTTTTTAGCTTGGCAGTATGTTTTAGTTTATTTCCAGGGCAATGTTTAAAACAAGTTGTAGGCTTTTCACACACTCAGTGAATCAGACACATGCAGGAGTCCACTGGATCCTGGAAGGTAGAGAATGTTAGAATCGGGGCAGATTTCTTTTCTCCCTAATGTTTACAATCTTTCTGGGGGAAAGAGCCTAAGTTTGTAGACTTTCCAGTGTTCTTTAACCAGGTCACATTCTTCACTACTCTGTTTCAGCCGTTGGGATCATGGATGGTTTCTTCTTTGCAGTTCTCTTCCGGGTTTAAATGCTTGAGAAGTTCTTGGCACTCCTTAGAATTTTCTTCCTTTACACTCTTCTCCCTAGCTTGTTTCCTACCCCTCCCCACCCATTTGGCCCTCTTCTTTAATGTTTTCCTCTCTTCTTACCCGTCAGTGTAAATGTTCAGTGAAATTCTGTTGTTGGCCTTCTTGCATTTCATCAGGGACTATTAGTCTTTCTCTTTTTGTTGCACGTTTCTCTGAAATTTGATGAAAGCTCTGGGACTGTCCTCGCAGAAAATAGACATATTAACATAAATGCTCTGCATTTCCTGGGAGAAGAAGCCCTGATCCTGATTCTCCCCAGATAATGTGGACTTTTTAATCAAGGTCCCAGCTGATACACACATTTCTGGCACCCAAATCTGTACCTTGGGCTCCAGTCTTTCTTAAAATCCTTATTTTCAGGTCTTAGCAGGGTATCTCTACTCACATGTCCTGCAGGCTCTTCAGACTCAGCATCCCCAAAAATGAAGTCATTTATCTCCCCTCTCAAATTTTATGCTTTCCCTGTGTTTTCCATCTTAAGGATGTTACTAACTAACAACATCTAAGTCATCATTCTGAGTCTTTCCCATCTTTGATTTTCCAGTGCTTCCTTCTGAGGCCTAGCATGTAGTTGGCATCAGTTGAAGTCATTCACTGATTCCTTCAACAAATATGAAGGCCCACTAAGTGCCAGGCACTGTTCTTCGGACTGGTTCCACTTTGGTAAATAAATCAAGACACTGTTGCTGCCTCGGTGGAGTTAACAGTGTTCCCCACCTCGTTTTATAGGTGAAAAAATTGGACAGCTCACCAAGCACGACCAGGTTCTACTGACTGACTGTCCTTTGGGGCCATCTTTGAATGCCTTGCAGTGTGAAGTCTTTTCACATGATTTCATTAATTTAGTTAAAGTGAATTAGTGGAAGATGGTTAATTGTAATATGCATCCTTTGTGATTTTTGAGCTAGTCGTGTTTTATAGAGCAGTCTTCGTCCAGGCTAAGTCAACGTCAACGTTTTCAAGTTGGCTCAGAGAGGAGAGAATGACTGACTTAGAAATAATGCATAACCACCCCAAAGCCTTGCAATTATTAATTTTTTCAAGGAGGTGGGGGAAGAGATAAGTGCGTGGAAGCCACCTCCCCATGGTTTATGACTAGATGGAGACAGGGAGGTGTTCATCCGATTCTCATTTTAGATAGTCTTCGTGGTAGCAGTGAGAGTGCTTGGCCCATCACTTCTGTTTGTGGGGACGGTTTAGCTTTATGAAGTAGCCCCGCTTATATACCTGCAGCGTTTGCTGAATACGGCTTGAGATTCGAACCAGAACGGGGCTCATTTCTGTGTAACGTTAGAGCAAAAGTGAGGGCATTGCGAGCAATGTTACTGGTTGTCCAGGATTTTGCAAAATGAGTGAGGCTGAGATTTTCCTTTTGTCCACGAAAAGTTGTCAGGCTTAGTTCTCTGAAAAGTTGAAGTAGATTACTGCCTACTTGTTTTGCTTTTGTTTTTTTTAACATCTTTATTGGAGTATAATTGCTTTACAATGTTGGTGTTTTGCTTTTCGAAAAATAGGAAGTCATGCTGTGTGGTTTATCGGTAAGTGTAGTTTGAAACACCGTCTCCAGATCTTGTCTTTCCTTTCAGTGAAGACGTGTAAGATCAGTCGCTTTTAAGGCTCATTGTAGTTAATGAGAAGCCCATTTGAAATGGCTGTCTTTGGTACAGGCATGTTGTCCAGATAAGTTGTGAAGAGAACAAATGCACATCGCATTTTGAATCACCCAAGTACATGCGCTTTGACGACTCTAAAGATGCTGCGAGTTCCGTGGTATTATTACCATCTCGATGCTAGATGGCAAGCAAATGCTTATTAAGAGAGAATTTTAGAGAGTGGCACATTAGGAGCACCTTAAAAAAACATTTTATTGTATTGGGTGACCTTTTCAAAACAGAAATCAGAATCACTCTTGAGGAAAGTAATGGATAAAGATTGACTGGAGGGGCCAGTATTCTTTATTACCTTATTAGAGAAGAATACATGTTTAATATTATGATATTCAAATCAGTAATGCTTTGGATCTTTTTGTAATTCCTATGAGAATTTGTAGTGCCTATAAGTTCTTTTGCTCTTGTTACTTCTTTATGGCTTCACAGAAGTGGGGTCAGACAAAAGAATAAATGGTATAATAATATTTTTTGCTGTTTGTTTCTGTAGAACATAATTGTAAAACACATTTTTATGAATCAGTAATTCTTAGAAACAAAACTTACATGTGAGAGTGGACACTGGTAAGTGGACAAGGTGACTGAAGAACGGCCCTGTAGCGCCCTGTGGGCTATTTTAACCTGGGCGCCAGCTCTGCCGCATCACCTGAGTGCTGAAAACATACTGAAATCTGCACGTTCAAAATGCAGACGGAGCCTCCCCAAATCATCTTTCAGTCAGCGTTTCAGAAAGTAGTCTTCCCTAGGTAAATTAAGTAAAGTTTAATTGTAAAGACTAATTGGATGGGTTATAAGAATGGTTTCATTTATATGCGTATTTTTTAATGTTTGATTTTTTTATTCCTGTCGGCAGCCACCCATGGGAAACTGTTACAACAGCTGCAATGCAGAAATACCCAAACCCTATGAACCCAAGTGTGGTTGGAGTTGATGTATTGGACAGACACGTAGATCTCTCTGGAAAGTTGCACAGCCATAGACTTCTCAGCACAGAGTGGGGACTGCCTTCTATTGTGAAATCTGTAAGTGTGTCTTTATTCCTGAAGCAATGTGACTGCTGTAGAGAAGTTTTCAAAACCACATTATAATTTCAAATAGGTTGTGGGAGCCGATTCTGAATGTCATTTTTGCATCAGTTCAAATTGTATTATAATAAACTTGAGTTATGAGTGTATAATGAATTGGAAATATTATTACAGTCTTCATGAAGGCACCCGATAAAACCTCCTGAAGGAAGCCAGCTAATGCTCTGTAATCTAAAAGTTTTATTCTGCTTTTCCTACTTTGCCAGCAACTTAAGATGTGGAAGCAGTGGTCTGGTGCCGGTTGTTAGCTGACAGTTGCTGTGGTCAGTGGTGGCCGCGCCTGTTAAGTGAGGAGCATGGTCTCACTTTGCTGCTGCCGTGTTTGTTCCAAGATCTGTTGCTTCTACCTGTACGTTTAAAAGCAATTCTATGCCCTTTCAAGGGAGCAGGCTTTAGTGAGCCAGTTTAACCAGCAAGAAAGTGGGCTGCCAGTTTATCGTGATGGGAGAGAACCCTGGTATAAGTGGACCCAGTTGTCTGTAGAGATTCTTTTTCTAGAAAGTGGGCCACCTCAGAAAAGTAAAGTACACATTTTCCAACAATTTGCTTCCATTGCACACACCACTGCACTAGATGGTGCGGACGCAGAAATGAGCACGGCTGGGATTGGCTTGGGGTCGGAGCACAGGGAATGACCCTGGATGTGCTGTGTTATCTTCGTCGTGAGGTGGCTGGTTTTCTGTCTGGAGACCGGAGCCACTGCGTCCTCTCCCTTGGGCCGCGCTAGGAAAACACTGACAGACACTCCAAACCTCTCCTTTCTCTACATGCCCTGCTTCCCGAATGTTCAGGCTCACTGTTCCACCCTCAACCTCGGCAGCTGCCGAGTCCTGCCTTGTACTCCGTTCGCTCTCCGCGGGCTGGTTGCTAATCGCCTCTGCTTGTGTCTTGGGCGTCTCATCTCCTTCGTGGTGTATGAAGTCCTCTTACCATTAAACGGGTCTCCTTTCTGACCTTTGTTGCTTTCTCATGTTTTTTATGAAAACAGATTTTTGGTTCAAAACATTAACACATTTTTACCTTCAAATAAAATATTGATACACTTGTTAAGAAATCCTTCTTCCTCTGATTACTAATTCTGAATGTTTTACTTAGCTTATTGGTGCAGCAAGAACCAAAACATATGTGCAAGAACATTCTGTAGTGGATCCCGTAGAGAAAACAATGGAACTTAAATCTACTAATGTAAGTCTGGACTCTCTTTTGTTTTAATTTTAAACTGTTTGGCTTCGTTTTTTCCTCTCTTTTGTAGTTGGTACACAAATGAATGTATGCTCTTCAGCCTGGCTTAGGAAATCAGTACTGAGATGCTGCATCGTCTCTGCCTGTTTGCGCTTAGCCTCAGCGCTCTAAGGAGCCTGCCTGTTATTTCTAGGAGACGGCACTCAGTAAAGTGCACTTGGCATCGTGTGCATGTTATTACTATTATGATGCTTTTGTCAAATGTATTATTTTTTTAATAAAAAGGAAGCAATGAATAGTGAAAACTTCTTTTTACACTAATATCAAAGTGGTTTACTTGCTGCTGTTTTGTATATTTAGCTAGCAAGGTTTTGGTTTGTGAATTAATTTTGGAAATATTTTTGGTTTCCAAGATGATTTGACTTTTTTTTTAATTCTATAGATTTCATTTACAAATATGGTTTCAGTAGATGAGAGACTTATATACAAACCACATCCTCAAGACCCAGAAAAGTAAGTGAAAAATATTTTAACAAACCTATTTTACAGTGTGTTTTAATTTTTTAATCAAATATTTCTTTGAAAAATGAAAATTAGGTCATCCTGAAGCTGTGTAAATGTGTTTTGTTCCAGAACTGTTTTGACTCAAGAAGCCATAATTACCGTGAAAGGGGTCAGTCTCGGCAGTTACCTCGAAGGCCTGATGGCAAGCACGATATCGTCAAATGCCAATAAAGTAAGTAAGGCTGCTCCCCGCTTGCTCTTTGTTTTGTTTTCTGTTTTTTCTTTGGGGGGTGCAGCGCAGGCTTGCAGGATCTCAGTTCCCCACACCCCCTGCGGTGGAAGTGTGGAGTCTTAACCACTGGACCACCAGGGAAGCCCCTCCCTGCTTGCTCTTACTCCTGGGTCTTGTTTCTTGGAAGCGCTGTCCTTGTGAGCTGACTCTGAGCCACTGCAGTGCGAGGTGATGTGGGCAGTTGCTGGCACGGGCTCTGGGGTCCAGCCCACCTGCCTTCACGTGCCAGCTGTAACTCTGACCAGCCTTTCACCTTGGGCGATTAATTAAGTGAACCTCTCTCTGCTTCAGTTTCCTGTCTGCGAAGTGGAGATTAATCACCCACCTTACAGGGTTGGGTGCGAAGAGTGAATGAGATAATATGGGAAGACTGTAGCCCTGGGCCCAGCATGGGGGAAGGGGGGGAGCCATGTAGCAGTGCGTCACTGTTGAAAGCATAGATTCCCAACCTTTTTTTCTTAGCTCCCTTCACGCCCAGGTCCACTGTAGATATTTTTCCCCTAATTACCCCCACCCCATGAAATTGTTTAATACTACAGATTATAGATATAGATAAATGGATATATGTCTGTGCTTTATACGTGAAAACAGTGAGATTTTTCTCCACTGCCCCCCAACTAATTTTTGCCTGATTGAGAATGAGTTAAAATAAAGTAAGTTCAGAGAAAGAGATGCCTAATGTACTGTTTTATAACACATGTTTGATATAATCGTTCAGCAGTCAAAAGATATTCATAGATGCCTTCTCTGTGTCAGGCAGAGTGCTAGGCTAGACTGGGGATACAGCGGGGAGCAAAACAAACGTGGTCCCTGCCCTCGTGGAACTAAGAGGAAGGCGACATTAATCATACAAAACGTCATTAGGAAAGGAAAAGTACAGAAAGGTATGACAGTGTTTAATGAGTGTTCAGTAAGTGATGTTTCTGCTGAGTTCTGAATGAGGGGTGGGTAGGCCGTGAGGGGCCTGCTAGGAAGCATTCCAGGCAGAGGAGCTGCGTGTGCAAAGGAGGCCCTGAGACCGGAAGCAGGAAATGCTCCTGTTCTGTCCCTCAAGGAACTGCATAGGGTCCAAGAGAGTGGTTGAAGTGGAAGTCAGGGACCAGAGCCTTCAGAGCCTCATACAGGATTTTGGTTTAAAATATGGACATAAAAAGAAAAAAAAGGAGTTTGACCTCACCCCGAAAGGGGAACCATTCTAATCATAAATAAGTAAAACACCACTGTCATTTAATTGTAGATTCGAGAACATCTTTTGCAAAAATATAAATTAAAATCAGTATATAGATCAAGCCAGTTTCTCAAGGCATTTGATATTTGGTAAATAACGTTAGAGAAAAAAAAGCAAAGGTAAAAACAACCTGTCCTGGTGAGGTTTAGTTACGCTTGTACCGCTTCTTGTTACTTCCTGATGTGCCGTTTGTTTGACAGGTGCCTTTGCTCTCACTTGGTAAGAATAAACATGTTGGATTTTTTTTTAAGGGCCGAGAAGCAATGGAGTGGGTAATACATAAATTAAATGCTGAAATTGAGGAATTGACGGCTTCGGCAAGAGGGAGCATAAGGACACCAATGGCAGCAGCAGCATTTGTGGAGAAATGATAATGAAAGTTGATAACACCCAGTTCCCCAGGTCTCTACAAGCTGGCAGTATATTTATTTGTTATTTAAAAAATACAACTATATTTTCGGTAGAATTGTTTTTTTAATAAGCTGAAGAAGGACTATGTGACTTGATCAAAACAAAGAGGTGCAGTGTTTCTAAATCAAAGGGATTGGCTGAAATTAGTGTTGTCTGAAATGACTGTCTGATTTTGAGGATTCCAGTATTTATGTAAAAATGTAACAATTTTTGAAAAGTACTTGAAAATTGGTATTGGCTGATCAAACCTCCTTAAGGTAGAGTTTTAAAGCTTTTCATGCATTGGAACTCTACCTGTCTTTGGACCAACCCCAGAACCAAGCAGAGCCACCTCTTACATACCCACCACTGCCCTGCAATAAACTTGGAGAACTTGCATGAGGGAACTCACTTTTAAAGGAGAAACTGTATAGTTTTAAAAAGACATTAATTGTATAAAATAACTTGCTCTGCTATAAACCACCATGAAAAATCACAGTGTTTTAATTTGGTACTCAACATTTTTGGAGTAAAAATTACCATGAAAGTAATAACTGATTCCAACGAAAATATATTTTATTGTGTTAAAGAGTACTGTATTGATTTGCCAAAGTTTTGTAATTTAGTAAATGTATTACCTTCCTTGGATCTGTACTTTATGACTTAGTATGCTGTGTTGTGGGCTGGTTATGTTAACTGAAAAAATAAAGTCATTACCAGAATTTTGCACTACTCTAAACTTAAACAGAAGAACAGCTGTTCACATCTTTTAGCATTTCACATTTGCCTAACTTATCAATTGCCATGTGTCAAAATTGTGGTTCTGTAATTGCTAAAGCATGATATGTCAGGTTATTTGAATATAATTCCTTTTTGAAGTAACTGTGACCACAAAACATCTTTTTTACGTGAAGAGCTGTACATCATTTGAAATTACTCGAATGATGTCTTGATCTGAAGCATAAATCCCAGGGACTTAATGTTTTTAAATAATACTGTGTCACTGCAGGGGATGGGGGCGGTGGAGAAGAAAAAAGAATAATAGGGTGAAAAAAAAGCATTGACCTAAACTAACCAGTATGTGAATTGCTTTGCAGCTTTTATTTATGGGAAATCCTTGCTTTGGATGCCAGTGGGCAGCTGCAATCTGGAAAACAATCCAGTAAATGTTGTGTTGTTTTGTATTTTGTAGCAGGCAATTAATTATCAACCGTTAAATAAGAATACCTTTGATACTGGGAATTGTTGCATACAGAATATTTTTGTTAAAAGGTGATGAGCTCTTGTCTTTATTTCACAGTACTTAAAGTGATAAACTTCTAGTCAGGTTTCCTACAAAAGAAACCAATTAATACATGTACCTAAACCACAAAAATAGTATACCAGGCTATTTGAAAATTATTGTTTTTCTATTTAAAATATTGTTTAGCTTGTGACTTCTTAGGACATTTGTAAAAGCAAGTTAAAGCCAATAAGGTTTTTGATTATTTTTTGTAACCGGAGATGGTTTTTACAATTAAAATAACATTTCAACTAAACAAACCATTGCTAAATAATGATATTTAATAATAAGTTGCCTTGTATAACTTCTGAAAATTATACTTGTTCTGAAAAGTATAAGAATACCCTAATGATAAAAAAGATTTCTAAACAAAATTTTATCCTGTTTTTTTTTTTACTCTGATCTAATGACAAAATTCTATAGATTTTCATCTTCCAGTGTAGTTACTTTTCGTTAAGTAGCTCGTAGGTAATGGCTTTTACCTGTTAAAATATAAATAACAGCAGGCATTCGAGAGGACTAAACTGGAGTAGAGTGTTCATGGGTTAGAATTAGACTCTCGGATTATGGAGCATATTATCCTGTTTAATGTTAAAGATGGATCTTACATGAATTAAGAAAAACCTTCCTGTTAATAAAAACTTCCTTTTAACTATGATGTTTTTCCTGATTACAATTTCTTTTTAATAACTAAGGAGCAAAAGAAATGCTTTTCCTTGTAAGAATTCACCTAATTGCCGCGCGCTCGAGCCGGCTCTGCGCCGCGAGGTTGAGTCTCTTAAGCTGGACGCGCTGGGCCTCCTCCCCTCCTCCCTCCGATGTCCAGTTCATTCTCCCCGGCCAGGTTCTGGTGCCCCGGGCCGGCCTGAAACCCTAGGGATTGTCGGGGGGCGGCTCGTTTTAACTGTTAACTCGGGGCGGACATGCTTGAGTGTTGTCAACATGAAGGTCTGGACGCGGCCGTCGGGTCGGGGGGGGCGGTGCGCCCCGACACCGACCTCGACGCGGCCCCGAGTCTCGCGCTCCCGAAGCTACGCGGCCGCGCGTTCCCTCCAACTCCCCTCTTGCCCCGCCGCCCCGGCCGCCGCCGCCTGAGCCACTACGAAAGCCCGCGGAGCCAATAGGAACGCGCGGCCGACCGGCCCGCCCGCCCGGGGATTGGCACCCGCGGCCCGGGCCGCGCGCCCCCATTGGCTCGCGGAGCCTGGAGGATTCTGCGATGAGACGGCAGAGGCCGTTCGGGAAGGCGGGGCGGGGCAAGGGGCGGTGGGATTGGCAGGCCCGGAGCTCCGCCCCTTCCGCTTCTCAGGCCTGACCTTCCGGCAGCCGGCCTGCCCGCTGAGCCGTCCTTGACGGGTCCTCGGGATTCGGCCTGACGCGCCCCCTCTCGCGACATCATGGTGGCGTACTGGCGACAAGCTGGACTCAGGTAGGGCCGGACATCGGGAGGGGCGGACAGCTGGGGCGCGGGGAGGTCCGGGGCGAACCGGGGTCGGAGGTCACGCCGGGCGCGACGGGGGTGGGGGTGGTCCCGGCGAGTGCGGCCCCAAGATGGCGGCCTGCGGGCGGGGAGGCCGGGTTCACGGCCGTGGGATGCGGGCGCGCCGGGGCCGAGCACCTGTCCGCACCTGCCGGGGGCGCCGCCGAGCACCTGTGCGCCGCCTTGAACGCGCTCGACAAGTGCCGTGTCTTCCCGTGGACGGCGCTTCTCACCCGCGGGGCCTTTGTCCTTTAAATTACACTCGGTTCACGTTCTAGAAGTAACAGAGCCACATACAACTTGAGAACTTGAAGGAGAGGAGAGAGGTCTCTGGAGGTAACCACGGTCACCATACCTGGCCGTTCCAGCATTAAGGTGGGGCCTTTTAAAATGGCATATCCATCTTTTATTAAATTAGCTCCTGTTGCTCTCAGGTTTCCTTATTGGTAAAACGGCTGAGCCCTCGGTAAGGTGTACAAAGCTCTGCCACAAGGTGAGTGGTGGCTCTTGGGAAGCCAAACTATGGAACCCACTGGGGGACATGGCTTCTGGCGAAATGGAGACACCATGGATCTAGGTGTCACACCTGGTTTCTTTGCCTGTGCACCCAGTTGAGCCGCTCACCTGGCTCAGGTTAACACACCTTGTTGCTTGACTAGATTAAGTAGCACCTCCTAGTAGTGACCGTCTGTGGGTATGTGACTGTGGGCAACCCAAGTGTGTCCTGACTTTCAAGGTCAAGCAAAGTTTTGTACAGTTGGAAGGATGATGGCCCCAGTCAGAGGGACCATGTATTAAGCACCTCCTACGAGACAGGTGGGGCAATCCTGCTCTCCACACTTTGTCTTTCCTCCTCCCTGCCACCAGTGAGGCAAATACTGTTATCCTTCTGCTTTGTTCCATTGTTTTTACAGAATAAATTAGCCCAAAAGATGGAACAGCGTAAAATTCACCAGTTAGTAGGAGTGGAAGCAAGAATTGGAACTCCTATCTCTGGCCCAAAAAAACAAACCTGAAACATGAGAAAATAGTCAGCAGCTCCCTCCCCTCTGTCCTTCCTGTTTTCAAACAGTGTAAAAAGTGAGCTGACATCTTTTGGAAAATAAGATGTTGATGGGAGTCCATCTACAAAACAGGAAGCTGGCTGTTAGATATTTTGCTGGAATTGATGATGTTCTCTAAGGACTTCTCCGTTTAATTTAGAAACCTTGCTTGGGAAGTATTTTCAATGGCAGGCCTGACAAGCAGAATCCAATATTCGCAGGAAAACCTTTAAATAATCAGAAGTAGAGCTGTTTTAATTCAAAATAGTTTTTTTTCCTTCTTTTAATTATGTATACTTTACCTTGTAAGAATAATAAAAGAAAAAATTTTAAATAGAGAAATGGAAAAAAACCACTCATACCCTCTGTTAACATTTAGGACTGTTTACTGTGCTGTGGGGTTTTTTCCTCTAATATATGCATCTTTTATTTCAAATTAATATGTATTAAAGAGAAAACACTGCGAAGAAGAAAAACCAAAAATCACCTAACCCCAATTAAGACTTTGATACATTTCTTTCTGCTCTTCTTTTTCTTTGTATAGATTCCTTTTGCATTAGTCATTTTTTTTAAAATTAATTAACTTTTTTTTTTTTTTTGGCTATGTTGGGTCTTTGTTTCTGCGCACAGGCTTTTCATTGTGGTGGCTTCTCGTTGTGGGGCACGGGCTCTAGGGCGCACGGGCTCAGTAGTTGTGGCTCGTGGGCTCTAGAGCGCAGGCTCAGTAGTTGGAGCACATGGGCTTAATTGCTCCGCGGCATGTGGGATCTTCCCGGACCAGGGTTCGAACCCAAGTCCCCTGCATTGGCAGGCGGATTCTTAACCACTGCACCACCAGGGAAGCCCCGCATTAGTCATTTTTAAGTTCAGTTCTACAATGATGTACAATCCAACCAAAATGAAAAGTATAGGAAGAAAAACAAAAGCACAGTCACACAGCAAGTCTGGCTGGATCATTGATAATTAGCTTTATATTGTCTCTCGTGTTCCTCCAGCTACATCCGATACTCCCAGATCTGTGCAAAAGCAGTGAGGGATGCGCTGAAGACGGGATTCAAAGCAAACACCGAGAAGACTTCTGGCAGCAGCATAAAAATTGTGAAAGTGCAAAAGGAATAATCTGTAAGTTGTTGGTGGATTTAGAGAAAGAGTTGCATCTTAAGTATTTAGAGAGCTTTTAAAAATCAAAATAATTTTAGTTCTGCCTTCTGTCCACATTTGGTCCATCAGCACATCTAGAAGTAAGTTAGTGGGATGGTAATGTCACGCATACAGGTTGTGGAAGCCCCATGGCATCATCAAAGAATGTCATTTCGAGGCCCTGACAAGCAGAAGTAACCTGCCACGTTGATTTTCAGTTCATTGAGCAATGCTAGGTAGAAAGCCATCTTATTTTAATTAAACCTGTTTCATGTGTCTGCACAAAATCAAATAATTCGGAGGATAAACTCCCCACTTTTATAATTGTTACTGGAGTGATGTAACAGTTCAGGAGCATGAAAAATTACAGTTCTTTGAGTTTTTATTTCCCCCACATCTGCTCATGTTCTCACAAATCACTACTTCCCGAACGTAGGGCTACAGGTACAGGCAAGGGTCCTGCTATTTTATCAAGCAATAAAATCGGCAAGACCCTGCAGTGAATACTGTTTGGCTAAATTTATGTTTTCAGAGTTTGGTTCATTTTACTTCTGATGTTGGCAATGCAAAGTAAGGCAGTTTCGTACAGTTGATAAGTTCAGACTTTTGTGTTCCAAACTATTAAAGTGAGTTGATCTCTAAACTGCTTTCTTGACATTATTATTTCGAAGATCAAGCGAGGCAAATTACCGGAAAGCTGTTTTTCAGATTTAATTTTCTTGTTTAGCTTTAAAAAAGCTTCAGACCCGCAGTTGCAGGGAAATGTGATAAATAGTAATCCTCTGGCAGCTTGTGGTTATGAGCGATTGTACTTATTGGAACTGTCTCCCCTAAGCACTTTTCATTTTCATTTTGAATTAGTAAATATTTTATTACAAGTCTGGAGATGCGGTGTTGAGCCCTTTTTCTGGGGCTCTCTGTCTGATCTCATAATTCTGAGGAATGAGACCTGGTTTTAGGTTGGGTTGTTTTGTTTTAACAACGAGCTAACTGAGAAAAATCACCCAGCCTGTGCCTGCAGCATGGCCGAGCCAGACTCCGCATCGAACTCCCTCCACCTTGTAATGTCCTTTGGGCCAGGAAGTAGTAGTGTCCAGCTCCGGTAAGCAGAACAGTGACCATTCTCTATCCATCGTGCTGGGGACGCAGCCCCACCGCCTCAGCATAGGGGATTTAGCGTCTTTTAAAGGCAGAGTGTTTCTTTATTGCAGGGAGAGTGTTTGGTTTTCCTTAGCAGGGAAGTGCCTCTTCGGCTAAGGCAGTGCACATGAACCTGCGCTTTTTACAGCTGAGAGCCAGGGTTTATCACCAACCGAGTGAAGGAGATCTGCAGTCATATTATACTGCTCATTATAAGGAAGTTACTTTCCCTATTCGTGTTGGATTTTTAAGAAAACATGAAGGACTGGCAACTTGCTGTTTCTCTTTTCCTCCTAGACCCTGACTACAGCTTGAAATGCTGCATGTTCATGGTGAAGATGTGTGGGCACGTGTTATGGCAGATTGAAAACGATCCCCCTTCGTGGGGGAAAAAAAAAACCTGTCTTGTTCATAGATTGACAATGCCAATAAATTAAAGTACAGTTCACTCTTGCTGTTGGTTTTTGGTTTCTCTCGGACTTTTTCTGTTTGGGAACTACCACACCACTGCAGGATTATGATCATACGAACCAGGGCTTTTTAAAGGAGAACAGTGAATTCCCTGGTGGTCCAGTGGTTAGGACTCTGAGCTTCCACTGCACGGGGCACGGGTTCAATCCCTGGTCGGCGAACTAAGGTCCTGTAAGACGTACAGCTGAAAAAAAGAAAAAAAAAGTTAAAGGGAGAACAGATATCGTATCTAGTGACCAGAGGGATCCAGGAGACATTTTGAAAATGTCTCAAAAGAAAAGGTTCTCTTTTTCGTGACGTAATTGACAGAATTGGGCTCCGTCATTGAGGCTGTCTTGCCCCTTATCTTTGAATTGCAGACGTCATGTCAGAGCAGTGGGTTGGGGTCAGGGGTGGGCCGGGTTGTCTGCTGGCCTCGTCCTTCTGCGCCGGCAGCCGTATCCAGGTGGTGCGATTCAGCAGGCTGAGTGCGAATAATTATGGAAAGCGTAGATGAGAAGAAATGCTAAATTGTAGTATTCATTTTCTATCGTGCACTTCAAAGCTATAGAGAAGTACTATTGTCGAAATTTGCTAAGCACGAGATACTTTTCACATTGTCTTGTAAGTGAATCTTTATATTCTGGGAGCACTTCTCATAGGAAACGAGGCAAAGCCGCTCAGCAACATGCTTACCGAGCTGATGGCCGAGCTGACGTGAAAATCTAAGCTTCTGGACTGCAGGTCTAGGGCATGGTCATGACAGTAGGTCCATGGTGTTTTCACGGCGATTCGTTTACCTATTAAATATTTAGGGTTGAAGAATTGTTGCCAGCAGGGTGTTTTTCTCTTTCTTTGAAACTTGAAGGCACTCAGCCAAGTAAAACCGCAAAGCTTACAAAGTTGCAAAGTTAACTGCTTGATTTTTACCCACTTCTGGACATGGAGAGAGACACTTGGACAGGAAATGTTGAAACACCGGTTTAGCTTCTGCCCCAGGACAGGTTCTCAGCTTGGTACTTAAGCTAACAATAATTTATCACGGCCACTCCGCCATGCCAAGGATGAGGGCAAGAAAACGCCTTTGCTGTTGGCTTCTGGAGAGGACTTCCTGCCCTGGACACTTGACCTACAGGCTTTATCTCATTCTTGGCATGGGGCACGCGAGGAGCTGCAGGGCTGGACGGAAGCAGCCTACGAGCCCCTTGTGCCCTGTGCCTCAGGCTGTTGTCCTGCTCTTTTGAAGTCAAGGCCCCTCAGTTGTCATGCTTCCGGTCCCCACAGTTAAGGTACCAGGAGGCATCTTTCATTACAGGGACGGGAATAAATGGATCACAAGGCCGTGGGGCCTTCTTGGTACCAGGCAAATAAAAGTAACTGATAGGCAAAGGGCTAAATTCTTCCCAACCAATTCAATTAGAGATAAGTCATTCATTCGGGAGGCAAATGGGATAATTAGAAAAGAGACTTAGGGACAGGGCTTGTGGTATGGAAAGGATTAAAAGTCAACTGAGTAAAGGACAGATTCACTGCTCAGTAAAGATTCTTTGAGGCTCTTTCTCTGTGATTAAAAAATCCTGAACCGATACTGTGAGGCCCTGCTGGGAGGTGGCAGGACCACTGTGTCCAGACTACCAGGGGCCCTGATCAGATCTTGTGGGCATTTCACTAACCACCTGAGTGATTGTGAGGGATTCAGTCTCTTCACTCATGCAGTGTTCTCGTGTGTGAAGTGAAGGAATCAGACAAGCTCCGAGATTCTGATTCCACCGTCTTGGTCTCCGAGAGACCAATGTCGCTGTAGCAACCATCCAGCTAAAGGAATAGGCTCTTCAAAATCACAGGGGACAGATTTCTTTCGGTTTCTAGTGGGGTTTTTGGTTTTTTTTTTTTTTAATCTATTTCTACCATACGAAAGAGTAGGATGGTGAGATGCATTCTGAAAATATTTTTAACTACTCACATTAATCAGTCTGGACGGTTAGAATTCCAAGAAAAGGAATTTATTTAGTCTGAAATAAAGCAATTTAGCCATTTAAAATTGTATTTCTTTTATTTTAATGATTACTGTTGAGCAAACAAAAATCTTTACAGTAATATAAATCAGCAGGGTTTTTTTTAATTTAGATCTTTATCCTTTCTTGCATCTATTTAATTGCCTTTTCAGGTTTGAGAAAGTGAAAAAAAGTGCTAGAGGAATCGTGTGTAAGTTCTTATGTAATCGCAGGTTATAAGTCTTTTTAGCATCTAAGGAAGTTATGAACTTCAAACTAGGAGTCGTTTAGGTGCAGTTCCTTAAATCTACTTTTAAATCTACTTTTGTTTTTAGTGCTTTTTGAACCACAAGTAGAAAGTATTTAAATTTTTTTTTTTTTTTTTTTGTAATTCTGGAAATAGAAGACTTGTCATGATACCAACAGCGAGACAATTTTCTCTGGGTACATGTTTTAGTGATTTCCTCATAAGACTACATGAAAAGAGTGAAGTTTCTCAAAATGAGCTCCTGTCACCCATTCACCGGCTACCTCGTTACTGCAGATTACAGAGCAAATCCAGTTGCCTGCAAGTAAATATTTCCTCCTGTCGCCAGCTACCCATGGATCAAATAGGACAGCTTCGTGGTAATTCTAGAAGGCCATTAAAACCCTTGCGGCGCTGGAAGGGATGGCAGTGCTGTATGTCAGGAATTAGGTAAACTGTAATTAAGAAGTTATGGATGATCTGATTACGCTTTTGTGTATCTGGTCCTGTTGTAATGTGAGCAGATTAAAATCATGTAATGGTTAAAGCTGCATGATCATGCAAACATTATGGCAACTTCTGCAAATTAATTTGAACTGTAAAAGTTCCCTAATGAGACGATGTCCTCCGTAACTGCGAAGGACACTGCAGCCACCGCTGCTCAATTCCTCCGTTTGAATGGCTGCTGAGCGCGCCTGTGCCCTTTTAAAGAACAGAGCGGCTACAGGGAGCTTTCAGGAGGTGATCGCCGCGTGAAAGTGAAAAGGGCATTTCGAGATAGCCTTTACAAGGAAAACCAAAGATGATGATTAATGAATTCTCAGAATCAAACATTAATAAGAAACTTAAACGTATGTAAGTACACCTATGTTAAAAGCCAGCTCTTCAGACATAAAGGTCAGAGGACTGAAGTTCTCGAGTTTTGCTTGTCGTTTTTTGTTTTTTTGTTTTTTATTTTTTTTTGCCCGGGTATTTGCGGGAAGGAATGCCACTCTCCTTTCCTCCCTTTTGCCCTTTGCAGTTGGTACGTTGAAACGTACACACAGTCTCCACAATTTACTAGTGGACGCTGAAGCCCATTTACCTCTGCGAACCTCCTGCACACCAAGCAGTCACCTGGCATTTCTGGAGGACGGCAGGTGTGAACAGGTGGGCTGCGGGCAGCGAGTTAAGAGAGAACCTGCAGGAAGAGCCTTAGCAGCCCGGGATGCCGAGTACAGATTCCGGGACGCTTACCAGCGTAGCTAAAGCATCTACAATTTAACCTCAACTGCCGTGGCTCCCCGCGCGTTCACGTGTGGAGCCCTGATGCCTGGCGCAGTGCTAGGCATACAGCAAATAGCCAATCCAGATCTTTAAACAGAGGGAGCGCTTTACCATAAGTTCACCTGGCTATTAAAAAGAAGCGACTAGAGTGGGCAGGGGATATGAAGCTCTTCAAGGCTAGTCGGTGCCAGCAGAAGACCCTACTGCCCATCAGTACTTCCCCACCCGCGCAGTCCTGTGTTGAAGCTAATACTGGGTGGCTGCGTGTGGGTCGCGGTGCTACGGTGCAGAACTGGCCGGGGACGGCCGTGGGGACTCACTCATCCTAGGTGAGAACACTGGACGTGACTCCACGCCGCAGCCAGCCTCGCGCAGCTTCTCTCATGGTTAATGTCCCTTATCTCCTGGTTCCCTTTCTGCCTCGCCCCCGACCTCCTCCTTCTCCTCCGGAACTGCTTCGGCATCTTGAAGCTGTTGGTACTCGGACACCAAATCCTGGATATTACTCTCGGCTTCGGCAAACTCATTGATGTCCATCCCCTCGCCCGTGTACCAGTGCACGAAGGCCTTCCTCTTGAACATGGCCGAGAAGTGCTCAGAAATCCTGCTGAAGAGCTCCTGGATGGCCGTGCTGTTGCCGATGAAGGTGGCCGCCATGCTCAGCCCCCGGGGCGGGATGTCGCACACGGCCACCTTGACGTTGTTGGGGATCCACTCCACGAAGCAGCCGCTGCTCCTGGTCTGCACGGCGAGCAGCTGCGCGTCCACCTCCTTGGTGGACATCCTCCCCCGGAAGATGCAGGCCACGGTCAGGTAGCGGCCGCGGCGGGGGTCGCAGGCGGCCATGGTGTTGCGGGCGTCGAACATCTGCTGGGTGAGCTCGGCCACTGAGAGCGCGCGGTACTGCTGGCTGCCCTGGGCCGTGAGCGGCGCGAAGCCGGGCATGAAGAAGTGCAGGCGCGGGAAGGGCACCATGTTCACGGCCAGCTTGCGCAGGTCGGCGTTGAGCTGGCCTGGGAAGCGCAGCGACGTGGTGACGCCGCTCATGGTCAGGGACACCAGGTGGTTGAGGTCGCCATAGGTGGGCGTGGCCAGCCGGAGGGTGCGGAAGCAGATGTCATAGAGGGCCTCGTTGTCGATGCAGAAGCAGGCGTCCGAGTTCTGCAGGAGCTGGTGCACGGACAGCACGGCGTTGTAGGGCTCCACCACCGTGTCCGACACCTTGGGCGAGGGCATCACGCTGAAGGAGTTGAGGATACGGTCGGGGTACTCCTCGCGGATCTTGCCCAGGAGCAGCGTGCCCATCCCCGAGCCCGTGCCCCCGCCTAGCGAGTGCACGAGCTGGAAGCCCTGCAGGCAGTCGCAGCCCTCGGCCTCGGCGCGCACCGCGTCCAGCACGCTCTCCACCAGCTCGGCCCCCTCCGTGTAGTGGCCCTTGGCCCAGTTGTTGCCGGCCCCAGAGTTACCTGCGGCACAAGGGACTCGGTTAGCCCGCTGGGGTCGGGGGAAGGATGTCGGCAGCAACACACCAGGAAGCGCTCCTCTCTTCCCGCTGGAACCTTCCAGGAAAACCTACCGTGGACAAAGCTGTCTGGTTGGAAGAGGGCCCCCAGTCGGCTGGATCGGATGCTGTCCATGGTCCCAGGTTCCAGGTCCACCAGGACTGCTCGGGGCACGTATTTCTTACCTGCGTGGAAAAATAGGAAGAAGTCAGCCAACTGCTGTTTTTCTAAAGGTTAATGTTTCATCAGAGTAGAACCCTGTGACACGGGTCCAGAAGAAAAGAGCCCTCCCTGAAGGTGTCTGTGATAGAAAGACTGGAAATCGTATCTGGGACTGCAGCAGCGATCACACAGATCTGTAGAACGCTGCAGAAATAACTTTCTCCATCGTTGTCCATTTTGTTTGTTGTCTTGCCAGCGACAGGGATTTTGTTCCTATTGGAAATGATTCTACTTTTTATTTAAAATCCAGAAAGGGAGAATTCCCCAGTGATCCAGTGGTTAGGACTGCCGCGCTCCCACTGCCGAGGGCACGCGTTCAGTCCCCGGTTGGGGAACTAAGATCCCACAAGCTGTGCAGCACAGCTGAAATAAAAGTTTTAAAAAATTAAAAAATAAATCAATTCATTAAATAAAATAAAACCCAGAAAGGAAGGTCGGGGCCTAAACTGCTTGTGTTGAGTGTGCCCCCCTCCAGTGACCAGAGACCAGTGACCCTCTAGTGGCCAGTCCTGCCCTCGGTCACTCGGGACATCCCCCATCTGGCGTTCCCGTCTCACGGGACCTCCTCTCTCTGCCGCGTCCCTGGGGCTGGTGACGGGGGCCGACAGCGAGGTCCTACCATGGGCCTCGTTGTAGTACACGCTGACCCTCTCCAGCTGCAGGGCGCTGTCCCCGCGGTAGCTTCCGGCCCAGTCGATCCCATGCTCCTCGCCAATCACCTCCCAGAACTGAAAGCAGAAGGAGGGGAGGTCAGTGTCCAGAGGGACCCCGACAAGCACCAGGTCGGCGACAGCACATTGAGCAGAAAGACAGGAAGTGAGGGCTCCTGGGCCCGCTTCCGTCCCCAGCATGGTCTTGGGGGCCCTTTTCCTAACTGCCCACCCCATGGCGTAACGTCCTCTTCACCTCTGCTCACCATGAAGTGAAGATTTTTTATGTCAGCCTGAACTGCTTCAATAAAATGTCAACACATAAAATATTAAATTGGATTTTGCTCCTGTTAAATTCAGGCCCTTGTGTACATTAATGCTGTTCTTTTAGAGTTTCTCATCAGAAGTGTATCTCTAGTTTGGCCTTACAGTGCTTCCAGCTAGTAAAGTATAGATCCCATTACGTGAAAATAAACTGAATTCTTATCTGATTTCACAATAATATCCCCTTTCACTTTGCGGATTTATTTTCATGCAGTTTTCCCAAAAGCCCCCCACTAAGACGCCTATGCGCGCTTTTAAACTGTGTGCAGTTGGATGATCAGGTATTCGCTCAATTCAGAATTATGCGTAGCTGTTCTCTTGTAACTACCTGAGACATACTACACTTCCAATCGCATTACAGTATCTATGAATATAGGTAGGTGCCAAGCTCTTTATATGGAATGGAAACAGTTACTGAGATAATAACCCCTTTTCGTTACCTGAAGGAGCACATAGTAAAGCGCAATGAAAATACATTCATTTATGTTAAAATCCCCTGGGGTGTTTTCCCAACCACATCTTGTAAATGATGGCTCTGATGTGGCCTTGGTCTTATGAACAAGATTACTTTATAGTAAATTATCAGCACTCTTCAGGGTGTGGGAAAAGAAAGAAATTTAAGTTCTCTCACAGCACAAATTAAATGTATGTCTTAAAGCTCTTATGGCCCCAAATAATAAGTAGTTGCTGGGCCTCTAACCACTAGACAACACAGTTCTGGATTCAGAGCTGAGACCCTGTCTAGACCCTCCTCTCCCTCCTGGGGTCCTTTCTCCATCCTGTCTTCCAACTTCAGCGCAGTTGGGGCCCATGCCTCCCACGTCTCTGTGTGTTTCAGTTTTGAACGTCTTATCACTCGGCAAGGAAGGGTGACACCTCCTTTGCAAGCGGTCCTTTTCTTTGCCCCGGGTTTTAAACACCTGTATTAAAAGACTTTCATTTTTTCATAGCTGCACTAGTTCCAATAGCCAAAAGTTGGAAACAATCCAAGTGTCCATTGACAGATGACTGGATAAACAGAATGCAGTCTCTCTATAGGATGGACTATTATTCAGCCTTAAAAAGGAAGGAAATTCTGACACAGGCTACAACAGGGATAGACACTGAGGACACTATGCTGAGTGAAATAAGCCACTCACAAAAGGACGAATACTGTTAATATGAGACACCAAGAGCTGTCAAATTCATAGAGACAGAAAGGCGAATTGCGGTTGCCAGGGGCAGGGGGAGGGGAAATGGGGAGTTAGTGTTTCATGGTACCGAGTTTCAGTTTTGCAAGAAGAAAAGCATTTAGGAGATTGGAGGCACGACAGTGTGAATATACTTAACATTACTGAGCTGTACACTTAAACATGGTTACGATGGTACATTTTATACCATTTTATCACATTTAAATTTTTTAAAGTTTTAATGCAATTAAATTTTTAATGCAATTCGTACTAGTAAAAGTAATTTCGAAATAGCAAAGAGACAGTTGTTACATAGTAGAACTGATCATCTTAAAATTAGGGTTGGAGACCTTGGGCTGTGGCATCTGTTTTTTAGCATTGGCCAACAGTACCAGGTATTTTTTAGAAAAACTTAAGGGGGAAGGAGAAAAACTTCTATATTCCAGAGGATATATTTTAATTATTTCTGCTGCTGGACCCAAAAAACTTTTAGGTTTACCTCTTTCATTTTCTGTTGCATTTGAAATAAAATAGTAGTTGATCTTTTTTAACTTTATAACATAAACATGGGAGGGAGGGAAAGATATCTTAGTAATACGGTGTAAAAATTTTCCCAAGAAACTTTGGAAAACTGTTTTGAGACAAATTCCTGGTTTTAGATATGAAAAGTTCATTGCTAAAGTGATCAGAGTAAAAATGGTTGACAGGTATATTATACACATGTAACCGTCAACAGAATTAACATGAATTAAATTAACCCTTTAAACCTTTACTATTTCCTGGGTCTCCTGAGCTACAGGTGTCGTTTAATAAGTCAGATACCCACCAAGCGTCTCCATCTGCTGGGCTCCCCGTCCGTCCTGCTAACTTAGGGGATCTTCTGAGTTGGCTGCACTGTGGACCATGGAAAGGCCAGCACTAGTCATCGAACTTTCCTTACCTTGGCTCCGATCTGGTTGCCACACTGGCCGATCTGAATGTGTACGATCTCACGCATCCTTGCTTTGTGCCCAAGGGCAAGATCTTCACAGGGTCCCCAGTCTCTGGGAGAGCCGCCCGTCACCGCTGTGAGCCCCACACAGCTCTGGTCATCGCAGCGATGGGACCAGCTGACCAGGCTACCTCCCAGGGTGACCCGAGGGTGTGTCCAGCCCAGAGGCCCAGCCCCAGCCCTCCCCCTATCATCCTTGTGGAGGGGGAGTTTTTTCCTCTCCCAACACAGAATATTGCCTGGTCATTTCCTAGAGTTCAAGACCAAAGGCTGCCATCGTTCAAGGTGCGTGGAAGTCTGGCACCAGGCCTAGGCCTTCCATGGTGGACTCTGGGCACCAGCGCTGGCTCCGGGCCCCAAGTTGGTGAGACTCCTAGCTCACTGGGGTGACCAGGACCACCTCCAGAGAACTTTCCCATCCAAGCCAGTTGTATTATTAGAAATCCTGTTGTCTAAACACATCGCTTGACAGATGAGGCCACGAATCCCAGAGCATGAAGTGGCTTCACCACAGTCTTACATACGACCACTAAGACGTCTCCCCACCCTCCCTCAAGAACCTGCCATGACTCCCTCGCCTGCAGCCGTGCTTCGTCTGAAAGCCACTGGTGGCGCTGAGGTGACCGTCAGGGGAACACGGGTGGACAGTTTCTATGTTGTATACTTGGATGTTAGTAGAAAAAAATAACTAGTATGCGTAGTAGTAAAATGATAATAAGAGAAAGTTTGCTTTTTGAACTTGGCCAGATGTGTCTGGGTGACATGGGATTCTTGGGAGGTTGGGAAACCACAGTCAAGACGTAGAACCTGAACTCCCTGGCTTGGGACGTCCCTGGCGGCCCGGTGCTTAAGACTCCACGCTTCCAGTGCAGGGGGTGCCGGGCTGATCACTGGTGGGGGAACCAAGATCCCACATGCCGCGAGGTGTGGCCATAAAAGTAAAAAAAAAAATAAATAAAACTTAAAAAGATACTTCTAAAAAATAAGTAAAGAAAATATACTCCCCTGCTTGCCATCAAAGCCTTTGCTAACCTGGCCCCAAGCTTCCTTCCCAGCACCGCCTCCAAACTCTGGTCCTGAGAAAGCCTGTATGGTGAGGACTCTGGAAGCCAGCTCCCTCGACGCTGGGCCCTCAGGTTCTCAGCCCACGACTGCTCTCGCCCAGCCCAGTGTTCACACTGGTGTTCACTAGCCCCTCCCTGACATGCCAAGGCCACTCTTCATGCAGAGGCTGCAGCTGCTCTGTCGGGCCTTCTGCCCAGACCAGGGCCTGGCTGCCCCCTCGACCCCCAGCTCTGTGCTTTATTGCCCCTTCGCTCTTGTCACGGGGGGCTCACTGTTTGCTGTTGGGTCCTTTACCAGACGATGAAGTCCCGTAGACCCAAACGGACTCCCAGCCACATCTCCCTGATGCCCAGCAAGGGCCAGCCACACAGGAGGTGCTCAGCCCAGCGCTCCCAGCAAACCACGCCCACCAGCAGCCCCCGGCCCATCACCTCTCACCCCGCACGCCCCAGCCTGACTGTCAACTCCTAAACCCCGTGCCTTTCTAGAGGGCTCTGGGGGCCCATGACATGAGGTCAGTGACATGGGCAGGGAAGTTACTGCCAAAGGACTTTCTGGGGAAGATAGCCTCTAGTACTCCCAGGAGTTCAACCACAGAGCAAAGACCTGAGCTGAACACTGGGAAGGAAACCCACAGGTGGGGAAGAGGGACTTTGTCCCGCGGAGTCAGCAGCAGGACCTCTCCTGTCCGTTGTCTGGTGACCTCACCGGCCATGTGCTGACTAAGAGCCCCGTGTGACTCTGGGTCAGGTCCTGGACCAGAGGAGGAGTTGCTGTAAGGGACACAACTGGGACAATTATGGACATTTGAATACAGACTGTGTAGATTGGATAGTAACAGTGTAGCCATGTTATAATCTCTGAACTCCATCTTAGCCCAGGGGCTATGCAAATGCAAATCCTTGTTTTCAGGAGATATTGCCAGGTATTCAAGGTCACCATGCAACTTTCTCTGAAACAGCTGGGCAACAATAACAACGTGATACGTGGAGAGAGAGGTTAAGCAAGGCTGAATCTTTCCAAGCTTAGAACAAGGTGAGGACTCTGGCAACATTTCTTAGTTCAGAAATTTCTTCCTACTCAAAGCTGAATGACCACATGACCCACACCTGCTTCTGGTCCAAACTTGGCCTCTCCCCAAGGTAAAGAGACGAGGAGACTGTGTACATCCAAGAGGAAGAAATCTGCATGTGCTTAGCAGTATTTTTCACAAATTAAAAAATATGCAGAGGGGAGGGATAAATTCGGAGGTTAGGGTTAACAGATACACACTACTATATATAAAATAGACAACCAACAAGGACCTCCTGTAGAGCACAGGGAACCATACTCAATATTTCGTAATAACCTATGAGGGAAAAGAGTCTGAAAAAGAAAAGTATATATATATATATAGTATATAGATCTAGTGCTGTACACCTGAAACTAACACAATATTGTAAATCAACTATACTTTAATTAAAGAAAATACATACATACACAGAATGAACCTTTCGGTTTCCAAGGAAGTCACCCCACTCTCCCTACCCCAGTGCCTTCGCCCCTTCCTCTTCCCTCTGTGTCCCCACCTGCCCAGCCCGCCCTCCCCTGCCCAGCAGACTCCGAGGCTGGAGCACGAGATCAGACCCTGGGGGGTCAGGGACACCCCCCCCTTTTGGTGGCCCCAGAGCTTTAGTGGCAGTTTCCACATACGGTTGTGTTTGCTCATTACTTCTACTCCTGCCTTATCTCCTCACCAGCATGGGAGCTGCTGTGTCGTTTCACCTTTTGAGTCCCCAAAGTGCCTGATACATAACAGGGCCTCAGTCAATGTTTGTTGAGGGCAGACCAACAGCTGGGCGAGTTTGAGCAGCCCTGCTCAGAAGGGCGTTTTCTTAGAGCCGAGAACGTATTTATCCTCGAGTGTGCCCTCATGGGTGGGGCTCGGTGCCGAGGGCGCTTTCCTCCGTCCCCTAAGAGGTGGTCCAGGCTGAAAGCGTAAACTGTTCCAAAGAACAAGGATGTCAGGATCGAACGTGGAGTCAGCACACGAGCTATTTTGGGACGCTGCAGGACACGGTGGGGGGCAGAGCTGCTGGGAGGGCCCAGGGGCTGGCCTGAGGGACACCCTTGATCTCCATGTGTTCACTGCAGGCCAGAGGAGCAGGGCGCAGCGGGCTGGGCACGCCAGCCTCCACCCTGGAGCACGCCTCTCTTGGTCACCTCAGTTTGCCAGGTTTCCAGATGAGCGCTTAAAAGGTTTTTCTGTTAATGGGGCAGCTGGCAAAACGGCGGAAGAAGAGGAACCCTGTTTGCTTTGATTCCAGCGCGGCCAGCAGTGTTTACTCAGCCTGGGCGGCATGTGCTGAGCTTGGAATGCTGCCAGGGGCGGGGGTTGGGGGTAGGGGGCGGATGCCAGGCAGAGAGGCTGCGGCTCAGCAGGGCCCACCTCTCCCCAGACCTGAGCCGTCTCAGCTGGAAAGCGGGATGACGGTCCCGAGGCCCAGGTCTGCGTCGAGGACTGAGCAGCCCTCAACACCCCTGGGCAGGCAGTGTTTTCCAAGTCAGCTTCACAGGATGGAAGGCGGCGATGCAGCTGACTGCGTAGACGCAGCAGCACCCTGGGTCCTGAGCACCTACCGTGTATCTGGCCTAAGCTAGCTGTGGCACACAGAGCCCTCCATCTGGACTTAACACGTCCGGGTAGCACAGGGTGGCTGGACACGCAGCAGGTCTGACGCCAGCCTGTCTCTGCTCCCCTGTCCTTATTCATGAAGGGACCTGCCCCCTGGGGAACGTGCGCCCCTCTGGCTGCCAGGTTAGCGAGAGCCAGTGAGGAGCTGAAGACACAGTGCCTTTTTCAGTCCCCGAGAAGTGGCCCCTTCCCGCCACACAGGTGAGTGTGTGACAGTTCACGCGGGGGGAGACCCAAGGTCTGCTCTCCTGTCAGGCTGAAGGTGACCCCTTGCCCTGAAGCACAGCAAGTGATTAAAAGCGGCCATCTGTGATGAATGACAAAATCATCTGGATCTCCCCTGAGAAGGGCTGTGACAAAGGCAGATGATGGTGACGGACCCTGAGCGGAGCTTCAGCAGGGCAGAGGGCAGGAGCGAAACTGCCCTGTGCACCAGGGGTGACCCCGCTCGCCCAAGGACACTGAAATCATTAAGTACCAGTGGCCAGCCCTTCGTCGCGAGGAGCCGTCCTCAAGAAGATGGGGTGACAGCAAGCCCCTTCCTGGATGACACTCGGGTCTATTATGGGAACAGGACCAAGACGATAAGGAAAACCAAGCGTCATCCAGAAACGCCACATCGGCTGCTGCCACACTTCCCCTGGAGATGACCCCAGTGGCCGGGTGGGGCTCCCCCAGCCCTGCATTCGGCAAATGAATGATTAGGAGAAAAACAAAGTTCTCAGAGAATTCATTGATTTCATCCGCCCCTGATCTTCCACTTCCTAGGGCATCATACTTCCTTGCATAACTTAGAGAAGATGGGTGAATTATAGTGTTTGCTTGTGATTCAGAGGTAGAAATTTTTCCAAATGTCTTAGCGAGAAAATGACATCTGAGGAGCCATTAGGAGTGACTCAGCTGGGTGTGGGCAGATCATCAGATGAACTGAGTTCCACTTGCCTGTACTCTGCTTCGTCGTGCGTTCTCTTACTGTAAAAGAAAGTTCGGGGAGGATGAATAAGTAACTGCAAGAAGAAAGGGACTAACTAAAAAACTAGTCACTGTTTTTCACTAAGCCAGGCTGCCCAGGTCCACGGAGGAGTTTGAGACCTTCTCCCCATCAGGTGGTCCACTGGACCCGAGATGGTCCAGTGCCGTCTCTCTGGGTACATTGAGAATCAGCGTCCTGGGCTGTGGCATCTCTGACTTGCAGGAGGAAACACACACACAGAAACACATACACACACACACACACACACACATACACACACACACACACACACACACACACACACACACTTCCCGTGAGTTGACGTGATTCTGAGGGTGTATGGAGACGTTAACCTTCTCGGTTGTATCTCTCCCGTCTCCCAAGGTGTGCAACTCCCGATTCATAATGTTCAGTGGCAGAAAGAGAGATAAACATAACATGTGAAATCAAGCACAAATATATACTTCTTCCAGCTCCGTGTTTGTCCAAGAAATCTCCATTTTGTCTGTCTCAGAAATCCACTCGTTTATCCAACAAATATTGGCTGATTACTATTTGGGGGGCTCGAGGGACCTCGGCGAAGTAGGAAATCCCCTCCAGGAATGAGAGACACACCTGCCGAGTTCCCTCTCTCTGGCCGTTACCAAGTTCTCTGCCACCCATCTCTCTCGATACCTCTTTTAGCCCACCTCTGGGCAAGGGGATGGTTCCTCTCCATCTGGTAGAAGAGACTAAGGCTTGGAGACGGACCCGACAGCTCAAGTCCCAGGATGATGCGGCAGAACCAGAGGTGGGTCGCAGGTCTGCGGACCTCTACATCTAGGGATGACTCCAGGTGTCAAGAGGCGGACCGGCCAGACAGCCTCCAGCTGGGCCTTTCTCCTCACCTCTGGTCCATAACTGGGTCCTGTCAGCCCTGCCACCCAGACAGACGTGCCCATGCTCACGATCTCTCAGCAGGATCCCTCACCTATCACCACCAGCTCACCTGTCCACGACCACAATGGCCTCTACCTGACCTTCCATCCATCCTCCCAGAGCGAGCTCATAGAACACAAAAGGTCGCGCCCACTGCTCTCCAGGGAAACTAGCGGCCACCAGGGTAAAACCGTTGCTCTTACCGCAGCTGATATGTTGTTCAGATTGATGGGAAAAGCCCACGGTCGGAAGCAGGGAGGGAGCCGAAGGAGGCCGAGCGGGAGGGAGGGACGGGGAGGGGTGGGTGGGAACCGGTGCATGACGAGGAGCCCTGCACCTCGAGGGCAGCGGCCTTCGGGCAGCGGGCAGCATGGTCTTAGATCCCAGAGCGCCAGCAGCTGAGAGGCGCGTTTACAGCCCCGGGACCTCGCCCTGCCGCCTTCTTCTCCAACCACCTCTGCTGCCACTTGGTCGCCCCTACCACGGGTGCTGGCCTTCCAAGGCCTTTGCACACACTCTCCCTTCTGCTTGAAAGGTCCAGCACTTTCCATGGCTACGTCCTCATCAGTCAATCCCAACTCACTGGATGGCTAAGAGAACGTCCCAGAGCAGATACGCGAGGCCCTGTCTCTACCAGGCCCCATTTGCTCTGTAGCCAGCACATTCTTCTTCGAGCCTCTGTTTCCACGTGGCCCCTTGCTAGAATATTCGCCCTGGGCAGGCGGGGACTGACACTCCTGTGCCCCCAGGGCTGGGTCAGTGGCGTGGCGCATCCTAGGTGGTCAGCAATGTTTGCCGACTGTCCTTTAGAGCGCCAGCAGACTGGACCAGGTGAAAGGCCCGGGCCGCTCTGCAAGGGCTCCTGGGCCAGCACCTGGGTGGGCTGGACGTGACCTGGCCGGTGGGCGGTGGCCAGCGTGTTCTGAGGTGTTACTGACAGGTGTGACATACTCAGGAATGGGACCCCCAGGAGCCGAGCTCCCCCCCAAGTGAGGCTGTGCGGCCAGCAGAGGGTGTGGTGGCGATGGCATTTGGGGACCACGAACTTGACCCACATTCGCTGCAGAGGGTCAGCGTGAGCATCTGACCCAGTGGCCACGTGGATGGAGGCGAGCCTGCAGCTGGCGAGGGGACCACGGTGCCCTGCGAGCCAGACTTGCCTTCTGTCACCGCCAGCATCTTTAATGACAGATGCGGTATCCAGGATGTGGCTCAGCTCAGGAATGTGGAGCCATAGGAAATGTCTGCAGCCTACCGGGTGCGGGCAAGCAACATGGCACGAAGGAAGGAGAGGAGAGGACTTCGAGGCGATTCCACGGTAAACAAAAACTCACCTTTGTTCTTCTGCTGCCCGTTGGGAGACCGGGCCGGCCCTGGCCTACCTGTAAAGTGTGTGATTTCTTTACTGGGACGAGGGGACAAGTCAACCTTATTTTTAGAAGCAAATAGGCTTTTGCGTCGTGGCCTTGGATCACATGTTCGCCAGGAGACTTTACGGGGCATTAAAAAAGAAAAAAGGGACTAGACTCAAACCCGCCACCCGTGAGCCTTGGGCTGAGTACCGGTCTCTCAACCTCTCTGGAGCCTCAGTCTTCCCACCTATAAAATAGGTGACAGCATCGGATTCCCACCTCACAGGGTTGTTTGGAGGATCAAATGAGAAAAGAGTTTCCCAGACGGGAGAGCCTTCTAGACTGTCATTTGTATCTGCCTGTGGACACAGCCCAGGGGGCGGGAGTGCAGGGATGCCGGCCGGGTTCCCAGGGAGAGGCCTGTGTCCTGGTTTCAGGGAAGGGTCTGAGTCTCAAGTATGCGTTAGATGTGCTCCGCACGGGGACACACAGGTGAGGATGGCCTGAGGGCAGCCGACCTTGGGGCCCTGCCGAGCCTCCTCTGTTCCAGGCGGATGAGACAGTCATGATCTGCACGTTGCCCTCACAGGCATGCAGAGCGGTGCCAGGAAGGGACCGCACAACCTGCCGCTCAGGTGCACCTGCTTCGGGGAGAGCCGGGCGGCCAGTCCAGCAGGTTCTCCTCTCCCTCCGTCCCCGCGGCGTTTGAATTTCACCTGTGTGCCTTCAGAGACCTCCTAGGGCCAAATGCCTTCGGCTAACAGAGGCGGTCAGGGCTGTGGCCCCCTCCCTCAACAGAACACAGCTCTAAGGGACCCAGTGCGGTTTCAGTGACCCCTAAAGTGACGCGGCTAGCTCACCCCTCAGAGCCGTGGGCCAGGTGGACGTGCATCAGCGGACCACAGCCAGGTTCAGAGGGGAAGAAAGGGTCCAGGGGCTTGGCTCCGCGTTGGACCCGTCACAGGTTCTGAAGAAGCAGAGTGGGTCACAGGAGAACTCATTTACTTCTTCTTGCCTTGAAAGTTGTGGTTTCAAATGTCTGGCCTCCCTCCCCCTCCTCCTGCCCGATTTTCCTGTCACTCTCTGAGTTTGAGCTGCTTCTAGGGCAGGAAAACCCTGCTGTATCGCCACCTGTCAACGCTGGATGTCCTATTCGTTTCCAGCCTGAAAATGTCACCGTCCCTCCCTTTAACCTGCATTCTCCAGGGCTGAGTGCTCCCTGACCCCCAAGCCCCGCTCTGACCCTTGCTGCAGGCCCTGGCCTACGGAGGCTGAGTCATCTGGCAGGCCCAGCTCTGCAACCTAAGGCTCAAAACGAAAACAGGGCACCTTGGGCAACCCGGCATCACACCAAGTGCTCTGGGCCCTGTTGACGGCAGAGGTCACAAGCCCATGACGCTGGCCCTGCCTGTCATAACACTGACGCACGTGGACCTCCTTGGAGAATCCCAGGGCGCCTTCAGAACATCCAGGTCTCCCAACACGGCAGGTACCGAAGAGCTTGTAACCCGGCACATGATTTTCACCCAACGTTAGGGATGCAGCCCCAGACCTCACAGCAGTCATCAGAGGCTGGGCCTAGGGACCGTCTGTGTCCCATGTTATAAAACTTGTGGTTGGACTTTGCACCTCTTGGGCCCTGACCGCTTATGGGGACTTGGGGGTCCCCAAAATATTTGTCACCCTGCAATATTGGGACCATTCTGATCGTTCTTCAGCAACTAGGAGGTTTTAGCTTGTTCTTTGGAGGAGACCAAACACCCACCTCTTAGGAAGACCCCACCTGGATGACAGATGTCACGGGGGTCACGGGGACAACCATGCCGGCTTGTTTCCTCATGTGGATGGAGGACAGATTGGCTGACTCACCTTGGCCGTGGAGGAAAGAGGGGTAGGAAGGGGAAGTCCTGGCTGGCAACTCCCTTCCCACACCTGCTACACCGGAGGGAAGGGAAAGGCTTTGGCGCCAGGGCCAGGACACCTGTTCGGGCAAATCAGCCTCTGCAGACGTGGTTTCTGTGCCCCCATCCCCACTGCTCAAACCTGGACGTTTTCTCACGGGATCGGGGTGGAGGGTGGGCAGCTCCATCCCACCTCCTAACCAGGAACTGACTCACAGTAAGGGTTCGGAGGAGCCCACTTTCCAGGAAGATAAAAGACACCTCGGGCTTCCCTGGTGGCGCAGTGGTTGAGAGTCCGCCTGCCGATGCGGGGGGCGCGGGTTCGTGCCCCGGTCCGGGAGGATCCCACGTGACGCGGAGCGGCTGGGCCCATGAGCCGTGGCCGCTGGGCCTGCGTGTCCGGAGCCTGTGCTCCGCAGCGGGAGGGGCCGCAGCGGTGAGGGGCCCGCGTACCGCAAAAAAAAAAAAAAGAGAGACACCTCAACACATAGACCTCAATAGGTAGAGGCCATGTCTATACATTGCCTCAGCAATAGCGTGTCAGGAGCAGGGACTAAGCCCTCCTGGGATTCCGTGGGTGCCCCAGGGCTTCCAAGGGTCGTCACAGAAATGGCTGGAAGTCCACGGGGCAGCCACCGTGGTTTCTGATTGCAGGTTTGGTGTCGGCAGAGGGAAAGAGGGGGTGGGTGTGTGGGGATGCCCATGTCGTCCAGGGAAGAGCAGGGTCCCTGCATCTGAGGACCCTATAGCCAAGGCTGTGGGCCCTAAAGCAAAAAGCCTGGACCCTCTTCTCCCAGAACCAGGGAGGCCATTCTGTGCTCAGCTCAGGTGACCGCCACTCAGGAGGAGCGGGGGGAGGGGAAATTCTTGAGTTACGAAACCAAGGCCCCCAGGGTCCCACTTCTGCTTTTGTTTCTCTGTTTGAAGATGAAGCACTTTGTCAGCAGAAACCTCACCCAGCAGCTTTAGAAGTTGGAAAGTAGAATTAATGATTCAGGCCCACATGAAACCAGGGCACAGTCCTGCGAGGAGACCCCCTGCCCATCCCCGGAGGCCTGGGCCCACGTGGGATGCGGGGAGAGGGGCACCTCTCCAGGGCCAAGGGTCCCAAGAATCCAAGGTGGGGATGCCCGAGAGTGAATGAGGTCTGACGGATGGGAGGCTCGTGGCTGGTGGCCGGGTCGGGTCTGGGGTCAGCCGAGGCCTGGCGCGTGACCCGAGTCCGGGCGGCGGGCCGTGCGGCCGGGCGGGGCGGGGCCGGGTCACCGGGGGCAGCCGCGCGCCCCGCCCCGGGGGAGTGTCCCGCCCGCGCGCAGCCACCTTAAGGGCCGGGCGGGGCGGCCGGGGCGAAGGCTGGCGGAGGAGCTACCGGCGCGGGATCCGAGTTAGGATCCGAGTTGGGATTCGAGTCGGGGTCAGATCGCGCCGGCGAGGGAGCCATGGCGTCGTCCGGGCCGGCGCAGCTGGTGCTACTGCTGCTCGTGCTGCCGGCGGGCGCGGCGCGGGCCGGCCTCCACTTCCGCCCGGGCCGCGGCTGCTACCGGCCCCTGCGGGGGGACCAGCTCACCCAGCTGGGGCGCAGGTCGGGGCGGCTGGGGGGTGGTCAGGGGCTGCCCATCTCCCGGGGCTTCGCGCCCTCTCCCGCCTGGGGGACCCTGCCGCCTCCTTGGGGTGCCAGGAACCAGGACGCCCAGCCTCCCTTGACCTCTGAGGGTCAAGGCCAGCCCCGTTGCTTTGGGGGCGCGCCCTTTCACATTTGCGGGGTTGGACGAGGCGCACCGGTGCAGGAGGCAGGCTAGCCTCGCCGCCCTGGCATTTGGAGCCTCGCTGGCGGAGCGGTCTGGTTCCTGCACTGCGGGGGCGCGTGTGTGCCCTGCCCACTTGAGATTCCGAGCGGGCAGGGGCGTCTCCTGGCTGAGATGGCCCTCTCCCGCTCGCTCTCAGTTTGGGGAAGGGAGAGGGCGCTGGGGAAGTTGCCTGCGCGCCCGACCCCCAGGGGCCCCAGTGCTGATTCCGGTGGTGGTGGTCTGTTCCCAGGACGTATCCCCGGCCTCACGAGTACCTGTCCCTATCGGATCTGCCCAAGAGCTGGGACTGGCGCAACGTGAATGGGGTCAACTACGCCAGTGTCACCAGGAACCAGCACATCCCCCAGTACTGTGGCTCCTGCTGGGCCCACGGCAGCACCAGTGCCATGGCGGGTAGGTCGGGGACTTCGGCCCCTCTTGACTGTGGGCCAGGAGAGCCCGTCCAGCTGCCTTCTTTGTCAGTACCGGCAGCTGCAGCCCAGGGTCCTGGGGGCCTGCAGTTCTGTGCCAGGACTCAGCCTGGCATGGGGGGGTGTCCGCGTCAGGCCTAAGGGAGCGGATGCTCGGCAGTCACAGGACTGAAGACCTGTGACAAACGGCTCCCAGGAGGCTTATCTGTCCCGAAGCTTGTGAGCTAGGCTCTTGGGGCTCAAACCACAAACTCACCGAACACCCTGCTGGTGTTTGGGTATGCGGAAGAGAAGCTGCTTTTCAGCGTAGTTAATATTTGAAATGAATGCCAGCCCTGGGCTTGGAACATTGAGCAAGGCTGGCTGTTTCCTCATCTGGGCCTTATCTGCCTGGCTGCAGCGAGGGCGGGAAACCTCGAGGCCGGGATTGGGGGGCAGGGAGGGATCCGAAATCGGCGCCGCTCCAGAAGGCTGCTGGGCCTGCCTTGGTAGGGGAGGGAGGGGGACTTCACACCAGCCTGGGCCTTCATTCAGCTCGGGGTTCCGGGAGCCTGCAGTCACGCCGGAATCTTTCGAACTCCTGCTCTGTGGCACTGTGTTAAGCCAGTGTGTGGCTACCGCCCCTGGCCTATGCTGGACGGCTCATCCCATGTAAACCTCCTGGCTGTCCTGTGATTGCTCCCACTTTGCAGATGAGGAAACTGAGGCTCCGGCAGGGAGGTCAGGAGACTAGGCCTTTATGGGAGTGACAGCTGGGAGCAGGGCACAGAAGCTGGGCTGTCTGTAGGATGAGGGGTGGGGCTGGCGTCTGGACCCCGGGGCCAGCCAGCTGCACTGGGGGCATCAGGCAGGGCCTCGTGGGGGCCCCGCCCCATCTCTCCTGGGGGCTGGGTTGCACTTCTGGCCCTTCAGGGAGGAGGAGGGTGGGGGCGGCTAGGCTGAGCCCCATTTTATTTTATTTTAAAAAGTGTGTTTTGGCTGCACCACGCGGCTTGCAGGGTCTTAGTTCCCCAACCAGGGGTTGAACCCCGGCCCACAGCAGTGAACACGCTGAGTCCTAACCACGGGGCCACCAGGGAACCCCCTGAGCCCCATTTTAAGCTGTAGGAGCTCTTCTGGGCAGCTGGGGAGGTCCCTGACCGGGATGGAGAGGGACAGGGCCCCTGGAGAATGTGGAGCAGAGGCTTAACCCCTGGAGCCGCTGGGAGACTTCAGGGGCCCAAGGCGGGCAGGCAGGCAGGGTGTAGGCGGGCCTCGAGCCAGAGGCTCAGGGCGAAGGCCTGGCAGGAATGGCGCACTCCCTGGCCTGGAGGAATTGAGAGGGCCTTTGTGGCAGGGGCCTAAGGGTGGGTGGGGGAAGCTGAGAAGGTCACCAGGGGCCCTACCCCCAGGGGAGGGGCCCGGCAGAAGCCTGAGGGATCTTAGGGAGGGAATCACATGCCAAGATTTGCATCTGTAGAGGAGGGCGGGGCCTGGAGGCGATGGCGTGTCCCTGCTCAGAGGTCCGCCCTCCACCTGCTGGAGTGGAGTCTCCTGGGCAGATGACTGCTTCTCCCCTCTTGCTCTCCAACCCCTAACGGCCTCCCTAGCAGCAGGCGTCCTCTTCCTCTTTCACTGAGAAAACAGAAGCCCCCAGAAGGGGACTTCCACGGTGCCCGGCCCAGCTGCCACCTTCCCTCCTGTCCCCGGCCGTCCAGCGTCTGAGCCCCTGGACAAGGCCATCCCTGCCGATGCTCAGACCTGGCCAGCGCTGAACCCCACCCCGTCTCCAGCCGCCACCCCACTTCTGGGCTCCTGGAGGGGCCTGCAGTCCCCACCTTCTCCCTGCTAACCCGACCCCCTCCAGTCGCCTGCCAGCTCCTCGCCAAGGTCACCGGCTCGGGGCCGTCCGGGGCAGGTCTGGTGGTTGCCCCTGGGCCTCGCCCCGCCCTGTTGTGCTCGATCAGCCCCTCCCCGAAATGCTTTCCTCGCCTTTAGCCACAGGCCCCCAGTCTCTGTCTCACCGGCCCCAACTTCATCCCCCACCCCCACCCCGCTTAACTTCTGGACATTGGACTCCCTGGGACCCTGCACCTGGACTCGGCCTTCACGCCCCCCCCGCGGGACACCTCAAACCTCACGTGCTCCTCCTTTCTGCCACCACCCTCACCCCCAAACCGGTTCTTCCCCGGCCTCCCTGATCACTCCAGGAGAATGCTATCCCTCCCTCGCTCAGGCCCAGGCCCAGAGGCAGCCGGCCTCCTGCTTTCCACCCTCAGAACATCGGGCCGCAGGGCTGCACTCTACCTTCCAAGCACCGCTGCGGAGCTGCCGCCTGGTCCGCCTGCTGCTCTCCTGGTGGAGCAGCTCAGACCCAGGCCGGGTCCCTTTTCTGTTCCGCTTGAAGCCCTGCGAGGTTTCAGGCAGATAGAACAAAACCCTGACCTGCCCGCAGAGCCTGTGTCAGCTGGCTCCCTGTTCCGTGTTGGGACCCAGTTTGGACACCAAGAGCTGAAGAACGGGCCGGTACCCTCAGGCGGGAGGGGTTATTGGGTGAAGCAGTGTCAGCTGCAGGGTCAGCGAGGCCGGGGAGGAGGCTCGAGCGCCCAGGGCGGGCACGGCGGGAGGCTGCTGAGGAGCTTGGGGAGACCTGCGGGGGCTGGAGGGCGGTGCTCACCCGCACAAGGGGGTCCACGGAGGAGCACTGGGCGGTGCGTCCAGGGGCGCTGGGGGAAGGGCTGGGGCACGTGCTGGTGACCGGCCGTGGGTTCCACAAGCCCTGTGGGGCCGCATGTAGAGCCCTGGGGGCCCAAGGGCCTAGGAGGTGACCCCAGGGGTGTAGGGGGCCTGGGGCTGCAGGAGGGAAGGATGGAAGGGGGCGCCTGGAGGGGGCTGCTGGTGGGTGGAGGGCCTGGCCGCTTGCTCGCCGTCATCAGGGAAGGAACAGGAGCAGCTGTGGTGAGTTCTGACCTGGAGGTGGGAACTCGGGATGCGGCCACGAGGTGGGCGGCTGCGGAATCTTCGCTCCAGGAGGGCGGAAAGCAAGGTGGCGGGCCCGTGGTATGGTTGGCTGCAGGGCCCCACAGGATGCTGTCTGTACAGGGAAAGGGGGGCAAGGAGCGGGGGGCCGTGGCTGCCCTCAGCCGTCCCCAGCTGCCCCGTGGGGTGTGTGGGCCCAGGCGCGTGGGGAGTGAGAGTGGGGTCGCCGACTGGCCCCTAGTCTGGCTCCCCGGTGCCCTCGGGGATCTACCAGCCTTCAGGCAGGACATGCCCGGCCCTGCCCAGATGACATTCGTAGTGGGGGCAGGGTGGGCATCGGTACCAGGAAGGGCCCGGGAGGCCTCTCTGGAGAGCAGGGACCCCAGGGAGCAGGGGAGGGCCCTCCAGAGAGGGATGCATGGCCCCCGGGGCGGCAGGCAGTGGGGTGGGTGCTGACCAGCATGGGTGCTGCCCCCGCAGACCGGATCAACATCAAGAGGAAGGGAGCGTGGCCCTCCGTACTGCTGTCCGTGCAGCACGTGATCGACTGCGGCAATGCTGGCTCGTGCGAGGGGGGCAATGACCTGCCGGTGTGGGAGTACGCCCACCGGCACGGCATCCCCGATGAGACCTGTAACAACTACCAGGCCAAGGACCAAGGTAGGGCCTGCTCATCTCTCTCTCTCTCTCTCTCTCTCTCTCTCTCTCTCTCTCTCTCTCTCTCTCTCTCTCGTGGCCGGGTCCCTGGGAAGGGTGGGACGGAGCTGGGAGCCCCCTGCCGCTGTGTGTCTAGTGGGACGGGGGGACGGGAAAGGTGGGGCCTGGCATCCTTGGTGGGAAGACCAACAAAAAAAGGACTTGGGATCCTGCGTGCCCGGCACCCAGGCCGGGCCCTGGTGTTTGGGTTTTGATGTGTTGGCATTTTGGTGGTTTCATGGCCCTTTGTAAGGGGATCGCTCATCAAGGGAAGAGTGTTTTCCAGGAGCTGGAAGTGGCGAGCAGGCAGGGAGCAGGCGGGCCTGGCCTGCTTCGAGACCCTGGTCCCGGCCGCCTGCGTCTGGGTGGATTTGGAGCCGAGGGTGCTGCACGGACCAGCGGATGCAAGCTGGCCTGGGGCCCTGGAGTCGGCACGGTCCTTTCAGGGTGCTCCCCTTGGAAACCCAAGGAAAGAAAAAGCCCAAACCCTAACCCCACAGTGGGTAGTTTTAAGTCACCTGTCTGAGCTCCCTCGTAACCAGAGCAGAGAGCTGAGACCAACTCAAAAGGCCTTTTGAGACAGGAGTGGGGAGGACGGGGGTGTGTGTGGGGAGACCGGGGGGCTTTTCTGCCCCCCCTTCCATCTGTAAAAGGTGTGCTCAGGCCCCTGTACCTTCTGAAGGCGCCATCCCACGCCCACAGGCTGCCCCCGCCTTGCCTCCCAGGCCGTATTGCCCGGCCAGCAAGCATCTCCCCAAACTGGTCCAGTGAGTTGTTGAAGTGATAGATGCAGCAGGCGTCAGAGAACCAAGAAGAAGAGTCCAGGATGAAGGGGAGCAGGGAGGGCCCCCGTGGTCCTCGGAGCCCTGATCCACCCAGAGCTGGTCTTGTCTGTCCTCGGCCAGGCCCCTCCAGCCCACCTGGGACAACAGGGCCAGATGGAACTCATCGGCACCTGATTGTTTGCAATAAGTAGTCCTGTCTTTTTTTTTTTTTTTTTTGGCTGTGTTGGGTCTTCGTTGCTGCACGCGGACTTTCTCTAGTTGCAGCGAGCGGGGGCTACTCTTTGTTGCGGTGTGCGGGCTTCTCATCGCGGTGGCTTCTCTTGTTGCAGAGCACAGGCTGTAGGCGCGTGGGCTTCAGTAGTTGTGGCTCGTGGGCTCAGTAGTTGTGGCTCGTGGGCTCTAGACTGCAGGCTCTGTAGTTGTGGTGCACGGGCTTAGTTGCTCTGTGGCATGCAGGATCTTCCCCGACCAGGGACCGAACCCATGTCCCCTGCACTGACAGGCGGATTCTTAACCATTGCGCCACCAGGCAAGTTCCAGTAGTCCTGTCTTTGTATTAGCAAATGTGGCCACAGATCCACCTTTTTTCAGGTTGTCCTGGGCATTTGGTGTCCAAGGGACAAATTAAACCAACAGTTTAATCCTCAAGGAGTTTAATGTCTTGGGGAAGGAGTCTGGATAGATACAAAACTATAACAGAAATAGGTAATGTGAAAGCAGTAGAAAGTGGTGCTGTGGGCCAAGGCAGGATGGACAAGGTGAGAAGTAATACTGTCTAGGGCCCAGGAAGGATGCAGGAGACGGTGTGGAGTCTTCCAGATCTAATAGCTGCACTGTTTTTTGAGGCCTAATTATTATACCTTCTCAGACCGAAAGAATAAGAAAATGCTTATTTTTTCCCCAAACGTGGGGAAACAATACAATCTTATTAAAAGTGAATAATTTAATTACACTCTATTCTCAGCTGTAGAGTATTGTGCAGAGGCCTTTGTCCCGGCTTTAAAGGAAAAGTGGAGCTTTTGAGCACCTACTGTGTGCTAATTAACGTTTCTTTCCACCGAGGCCCGGGGAAAGGCTTTTTGTAACTCCTGCAGCTGAAAGCAGAGGGTAATTAAACACCCGAGGGCAAGAAGATTTCCATTATTAGCTGATGGATGGAGCCTTCAGTTAGACAAGTGGAGTTTGCGTCTGGGCGTGCTACTTTGTTCAGGGATTAACGGGGAAATGGCCTCACGCTGACTTTCCGTGCTGTCCCCAGAGTGTGACAAGTTTAACCAGTGTGGAACATGCACTGAATTCGGAGAGTGCCACGTCATCAAGAACTACACCCTCTGGAAAGTTGGCGACTACGGCTCCGTCTCCGGGAGGGAAAAGATGATGGCAGAAATCTATGCGAAGGGGCCCATCAGGTGAGCTTTGAGACCCCTGCCCGCAGAGGGCGTGCACGCTTCTAGTAAACGGGACCCAGGTGATTTTCACCCCTTTCCTTCTGGCCAACTTTACCCACAGGGCTGGAGACAGCTGCCACGTGAGTTTTCTCAAAAGTAAAGCTCAGTAGCCCATGTGCCCCTCGTAGGATTATTGTGAGGGAAGGACACATCCATGGACAGCTCCCAGAGTGTAGCCAGTGCTCTGGGGCGGCTGGTACAGCTTTGGTAGGGAGGATGCCAGGTGAGTAACTACAGAAGTTTGGGCAGAATCATCAGGTGCGTGTTATTTAAGTTGGATCCACACGGCTCTTCCTAACAATGGTCAACGATGGCTATTGAAAGCGCTCATTCTCTCCCTGCTTGCTCTCAGCTGCGGTATAATGGCAACGGAGAAGATGTCTAACTACACCGGCGGCATCTATGCTGAATACCGCAACAGGGCCTACATAAACCACATAGTCTCCGTGGCCGGCTGGGGTGTCAGCCATGGGACGGAGTACTGGATCGTCCGGAATTCGTGGGGCGAACCATGGGTAAGACATTTCCACTGCGACTCCTCTCACTTGGATGGTTCTGGGGGTTTCGTAGCTGAGAACCGTGGCCCTGAGCAGAGGGGCTCCAGGCTGCAGACACGTGGGGTGAGGTCCTCCTGCGCTGCACGGGGGCTGTCCCCGTCCTGTGCCTCGTAGCGCGTTTGCAGCTTCCCCGGCCCCTACCCGGTAGACGCCAGATGCTCCTCCCCGCTCCCCAGCTGTGACATCCAGAAAACGGCTGCAGACATTGACAAATGTCTCCCGAGGGGGATGGGGGCTGAGAAGTGCTGCTTTAGAAGTTTCCATTTAGCTAGCTTTTATGCCTTTACAACCATCTCATTCTTTTTCTTGCCATACTTTCGGCTCTCCTAAGTAATACCGTGGAGTTTCTTCAAAAATACTTTTTGAGTTGAGTCAAAAACCCAGGGGAATTAAATTAACTGGCAGAATTTTCGTTTCTAAGACCTAGTATTAACCATTAACAGCTGAAGACACAAATTCATTGTTATGAAATCAGGGATGGTGATTTTTTTTTTTTTTTTTTTTTTTTTGCGGTACGCGGGCCTCTCACTGTTGTGGCCTCTCCCGTTGCGGAGCACAGGCTCCCGACGCGCAGGCTCAGCGGCCATGGCTCACGGGCCCAGCCGCTCCGCGGCATGTGGGATCTTCCCGAACTGGGGCACAAACCCGCGTCCCCTGCGTCGGCAGGTGGACTCTCAACCACTGCGCCACCAGGGAAGCCCAGGGATGGTGATTTATGTCGAAGTGATGAAATGTCAATATTTTTTATTAAACGACTATAAATGGGGATATTAATAGGTAGTCGAGTCATCTGGTCTAAAGAGTCGATCAACATTTTAGTTAATTAGCTCTCGGCAGAACAGGGCCATGCACCCCTCGTGTTGAATATTAACCAAGTTGAATATTTCACAAAAGCTATTTCCGAACAGGGGTCCCAGAAAAGGGAAGGGTCAGCCGAGCGGGTGGCTGGGACGCTGCAGACCCCCCGAGCCTGAGGCTGAGTGAGGAGGGGAGGGGCTCCGTCTACTCGGAGCGCAGACGGGAGCTGAGCTGATGCGTGGTCCCACTCCTCACAGGGTGAGCGGGGCTGGATGCGCATCGTGACCAGCGCCTACAGAGGTGGCATGGGTGCCGCCTACAACCTCGCCATCGAGGAGAGCTGCACATTCGGGGACCCCATCGTTTAAGGCAGACGTCTCCAGAGGAGCGGCTCTTAAAGAGATGATCGCATGAGCCGTAACCAGAGGGGATCCCACCTTCACGGGCACTGGGGTGGTACTGCCGTGGTTTGAAGGAACTGGGGGTTGGCGGTCACATACGTGATGGCCGGTGACGGCCCTGGGCGCCCAGGAGGGACGGCCGCCGCGATGCCGCACGGGCTGAACGCGTTCTGGGGTGGGGCGGGGAGTCGCGGCGGGGGGACGACCCAGCACCTGCACAGGACGGCTTCCTGCCGGGAGGACGGCAGCGCACCATCTACCTGAAGAAGCGTGAGCCACCAGGCAGCGAATGATGTGACCTCCGTTTTCTTCGATAAATGATCTGGTGACTGTGGTCTGTGATGTATTTAAGAGGTGGAACATTTCAGACTTGTCATCACCAGTTCCTCTGTCACCCTGCAGTCAATGGTGGGGCCGAGGGGGGATGGCGATCTCAAGTTGCCCAAGGGATGAATAAAATGCACACTTCACAGCAGAACTGAATCTGAGTGTTTTATTTACACACGAAAACAACATTAACACCGGGACCTACACCTTCCAACCGCAGAAGGGCTTTTTATTTGTTCTCGGAAAATGAAAGCAATTGCAATGATACGAACTAACCAATGGAGCCTTGTGAGAAAACTTAAATCAATCAACTCTGAAAATAGTTCATCTAAGTGTCTCAGTTTCTGAATTTCCACCCCCCGCCCCGGGGCTGACAGTTGGCTACATCCCAAGAGGTGACGGGAACCTAGTTCCGCTACTGGGGAAATACTGTAAACAGGACTTGGGGGCAGCCCTGGACTCACGAGGAGACGGGACTGTTCCTAGTAGCCGTTACACTGCTGACATCTTCCTTTTTAAAAAAGTTATCCACCTCCTCCCACCACAGCCCACTTCCAAGACGCTGACTGGGCCTCTTCAACAATAGCTTCTGGAAAGGGTTTTTCCACAGCGGGTCTCCTGGAATGTTCTGCTGCAGCTCTGGAGGATGCGCTGAATCAGTTCACCAAGATGAAGTTAGACTTGCAGTGAGCTTTAGCAAACGGAAGGAAAACAGGCACTGGGTTAGAAGCAGGAGGGAAACAATGACATCGAAAACTGCAGCCAAGAGACGCTCACGCCAACCCTACCTATAAACTCTGTCACAGGGTCGTGTTCACCTTCTGTTTTAATGGTGCCGGCGATGCTGTCGTTCTCCAGGATAGGAAGGAAAAGCTGCACGAAGTCAGAGGTGTAGGGGGGCGCGATGACGTCGAGCACCTACGGGGAGCACAGCCTGTGAGCGGCTCCGACTACCAGTCAGACGGCAACAGTGCGGCGAGACCCCTCCCCCAACCCCCGCCATTCTGCTTCCTGCCGACAATCTCCGACATTAAGACGCCCAGGGGCCAGGCAGGTAAAACACTGTTCCTGCAGGTAGGAGGTGCCTGGTAGACTGGCATCCGTGTCACTGTCATCACCGTGACTCTCCGACGGCACGGCTCCGGAGTGCGGTACCAGATGACTACATCAAGCCAAGAAGGGCGCTGCCGGGGGAAGCGGTAACCGGCGCGCGCTGACCTCAGTCACAAAGTGGCGAATGAGGGAGATGTCGGTGTCCAGCTTCTCCAGACACTTGCGGATGTAACTGACCACGGGGAGCACGTAGCCCCGGCTCAGCAGGTGCACCATCCTGTCCAGGAGGGTCTTCTTCAACTCGAGCTGCACGGGTGGGGCGACAAGGCTGAGGAAGGGGCCGCCTTCCCGCTGTGCAGCCCAGCCCTCGGGCTGCCCGCTCACCTGCTCCATCACGTCCAGCTGGGAATGCTCTGTCTCGAAGAGCTTCACCAGCAGCTGCAGGACCTGCGGGTGGAGGAGCTGGTGGCAGGTGCTGATCTACAAAGAGGCCAAAGGGAGCCACCCTGAGCGCTATGGCCAGGCCTCTGGGCTCCCTGCCGGCCCCAGAGGACCGTCACCAAAGACAGCTCGCGGCTGAGGACGGCGGGCCCAGCATTCGGCCCAGGGCCGGCCAGCCTCTGACCCATTCCTCATCCTTTCAGGGACACTTGATAAAAACGGAGAGATCTGTGGAGTCAACGAAACTAGCTCCTTAAAAGGAAACTCCTCATTTAGAACAGAAATAACCAGCTCCGGAAGGACTGCCTTCTGAAGGCGGGGAACAGACGTGCGAGAGCCTCGGACCGGAGCTGGGAGGTCCGCAGCCCCTACCTCGTCCAGCAGTGCCAGGTGCACCGGGGTGTGGTCCGTCTGCAGCTGGAAGTACCTCGGCTCTGACACAGTCCAGTCCACCCACTTCAGCACACCCATGGCCACCACTGGAAACCTACAGGTAAACAAGGCAGAACGCTTCCTTTACACAAAGTTTCCTAAAGGGCAAACCCCAGAACACCACCAACGCAAGCCAGCCCATCACGTCACTCTACAACGTGCTCTGCCAGGGAGACACGATGAGCTAAGAACAGGCTGACGAGACCAGCGTCCTCTCAAACGCGCAGCTCAAGAACCCGAATCCCACGCTCAGCTGACTTTAGACCAACTTTGCTGGTTTGAAAGGAAAAGACCATTCACGCCACACTCCAAGAGCCTGGTGGGCTGGGCTGAAGCTTACCTTTATTTAGCAAAGCCTCTCTTTGTCACTAGGACAAATTAACGGAGGAAGATTCAAATGCCTAAGAGGCCACCCTGTGTGTCAGCTTTTCTAGTGAATGCTTATTTAAACAGTTGGCGTGACACCCACCACTTCTGTCTAGGTGGTACTTTGTTGGTCTAACTTTTACTGTAAATAGAGCCTCTTCTTCAAGTCAATTGTTGTAATTCTGGTTGGTCTTCCTTTTTCTGAGTCTAATTTGCAAACTTCTGGCAAGTAAACACCTGAAAATTACTCATGCTGCTAGAACAGTTGAAAGTGCTCTCCCTCTATTTACGAAAGAGAAAATAAATACGATGAATAAGTATCTCTGAATCTGTTTTATTTTTTGAGCTTTTAATATGAAAGCTCAAACCCGTCCTCCCCGGAGAGTCAGGGTTAGAAGCTCCACGTGCTCACCTGATACACTGGTAGAGGGTGCTCAGCTCGGCCACAAGCTCAGACGCCCCTTTGTTCTCATTGCAACACAAGTTGTGAACAGTCTCAACAGCTTTCGATGTTGACTTCAGCTCGTCTTTATTGATGCTGACTCGCTTGTTCTGAAAACACATGAAGGCGGTGAATCCCGACGGTGCCCGCGTCCTTGCAGTTGGGGTAACCTGGCCTCAGCCCTTCTCTCTGCAAACCCCCGTCCCTGTCTCTGAAGTGTCCCCGTCACACAGCGAGACCGTCCGTCAGGGAGACCGGCGTCCGTCAGTGGCTTAGGGAATCGGTTTCGTATCTTTAGCCACACTTCAAATTACAGTTTAAATTAGTATCGTAGATGCTGTGCACCTTTCCTTGAGACATTTAGCACTTTGACTTATTTTATGCAGAAACACTAGAAAAGACATTTCTGATACTAGTTGGGCCCGTGATTCCCTGCAGCCAAAATTCCCAAATTACACCACAGAGAGGAGGTTTCTGGCTCCGTAAAAAAGTCCATGAGTTCTCAGAACTGACAGTACCTTCTTCCAGGTCTCCACCACGCTCGCTGCATATGCTAAGATGTGGATGTACTTATGCTTGTGGTCCTGGTTGATCCTGGCCCCTGGTTTAAAGAGTGACTGCATGAACAGGTCCAGGAAAGCTGGCACCCGGATCTGAAGAGAAACACACAAACACACTGAAAAGGAACACAGGAGTGAGATGGCAGGTAAGTCCACACGCACCCATGGCAGGAGGGCCCACTCACGTCCACCACTGCATGTGCTTCAGGGTGTGTGAGGGCCGAGGATGTGATGAGGAAGGACCAGGGAGAGGACAGAAACATTTCAATAGGAATGTGCACTCGCTGACTTCAGAGAATTAAAAGGAACAACTTTCCAAAGGAATATACTTCCGATAGGCACTGAGGGTGTCCCATCTTAAGGTTAAAATGAAAAGCAACTCACGAGTTCAACAGGAGGCGGGTCCATGCTTGTAAACATCTTGAACAGGACTGTGATGTCGGCCGGATTCAGGGCTCCCTTGGACAACATAGCCCCAAGGGCCTGACACGCCCGGGGGTAGGAGGCAGCTGTGCCCAGTGCGAGCGTGATCTGACTGGCGTCATGGCCTCTTGATGAAAAAAAATCGTACATCCCATCATTGATGAGGTGGCGCCCTGTCCTGCCCTCTCCTTCCTTCTCTCTCCTTTTCCTTCCTTCCTTCTTTCAGATTTATGCTTTGAACTGTTGAGGTCCCTTTGTTTTTTCATATTTCTCTCATCCACTGGTACGTTTACTAACTGACCCATGAAAGCAACATTTAGAGCTAACTGGGGAAGAATGCTTCAGTACAGCTCAGAGGCTTCCTAAAAGGAACCACGCACTTCTTAAGTATCTTAAGCCTCCATTAGTAGACAATGAAGCTAATAGGGGCTAGTTTTGTTCTGTAAGATATGGACCACGATCTAACCATCAGACTACTGAAGAGCTATTTCAGGACTGCTGCCATGTGCCACTGATGAATCCCAATATATTGGGAATTCAGGTTCATAAATACACTTAGGTTCGTAAGTACAGTGAATTCAACGATAAGCAAATCATTTACCAAATATTCATCGAAGCAAAACTTTACGAAGCAAGCTCTCTTCACGTATTTAATATTAGCCCGACTTTTTCAGCTCTACTGGATAAAAGCAAGTTTACCTATCTGTCAAAAACAGGAGGACCTAGAGTCTTCGGTTGTGGACACAGGGCAATGTGGTAGGGGCGAGAGCGAGCTGACAGGCAGCCTCTCACCTCTCCTGGGCGAAGCGCTGGACCTCCTGTGCGGCCCTGCGCACGGCCGAGCCCCCCTGCTCCTCCTGGGCCAGCACGGACATCAGGGCCTGGGCGAACAGATACGTGTGCTCCCCGTGACACACCATCTTCTGGAAGACGGCAGGGAGACAGTGTGTGGGGTTTCAGGACCACAGCAATGACAAAGGCAGACAGAAGAGTCGGACTCCGACAGTTCTGCACGCAAGTCCCCACCTGGGAAGGTGCCCTGCGCCCCACACACTCTCCACAGTAAAGAGCATTTCCCGTTAGAAGATGCATGGCCCCATGCGAACGGCCTCCTCCTGATCTGAGCCACGTCAAGTAAAGCGCTTACAGCAAACTCGGGGAGATTTTTTTCGAGGTTTTCTTCGCCTCCGTCCAAAATCGTAGCTAGAGAGGTACGAAGCACTCTAGAAAACACCTCCAGCTGCTGGCAGGCCGTGGACACGCTGGTGATCTCCCCTTGGTACCCTGCGTCGGAGATAAGCTGCAACACGGAAGTAAGCGCACACGGTGCTGGCGAGCCGTGCCCGGCGCCCACAGGAAGGCAGCCGCTGGCCGAGCCCGGGGTGAGGAGGGACGGGCGCTGGGCGCGGGTCTCAAACTTCTGCTCGGGTCCCCGCTTCACCACTAACTAGGTTGGTGGTCCCAGTCAAGCCCCCCACCCTTGAGTCTTCGTGTGTGAGACGGAGGAGATGGACCAGGCGCTGTTAGAGGCTCCTCTCCGAACGCAAGGCTCTGTCCCCTGTTCCTGCCCAATCCTAAAACACAGTCCACTCGATCCCCAAACATACAAAGTCTATGCTTCTCTTTCTCGATGTTTATGACTTACTAAAGTGAAATGACGAAAACCTTTACAAATAAAGCACGTAGGATCTTTTCAAAGGACACAGACCAACAACCAACCAAGTCAAAATCACCCTCATTCATAAATACTTTCATCTTTTCTCGGACTCTAGGACTCTTCCTACCTTAACAGTGAAGTTGAGCATCAAACAGTCTGGGTGGGCTTCAGCCAGTTTGTAGAAAAGGTCTCTCCACGTGGTATGTGCAATCATTTGTTCAAGCCAAGCGGGGGTCTGACAACAAGCAAACAAACAAAAAGCAAGGTAAGAGGCCTAGCTTTCGCCTAAGTGAAGGTGACGTCGTGGCAGCAGACACAGCAAGAGCCCCTGGGCTCCTGGCTCTGCCGCGGTCCCCGACACAGGAAGAAGCAGGCCGCGGGCTGCTGAGGCTGCTTGGTGGCCGGGCGGCCGAGCCCAAGCCCCGAACACCCCCGCAGCGTGTGGAAGCTCCAGCCCTGACTGACACAACGCGCCACACTCCACCGTGAGGTGGAATCAGCAGAGGACTCTAAGAGCTGGAATTAAAAAAGGGAAAAAGGTTCCTCACCTCTCCTTCTTCAGTAAAGATAGAATCTGCTTTGCGGGGGTCGAAATGTTTGATCAGTAAACTCTTCAGATGATTTTCCACAGTTTCCTGAACCTGCACTGGTTCAACACCTGAAAGAAAATGCAAGCCACGAGATGGAAAATGGCAATCTCTCAATTCACCGTGTTATTTTAGAAAAAGTCGACAGATCAAAAGTTTACGTGCAAATCAGATATCACAGAACTGCTTCTGACCACTTAGGATCTGGGGCCTCTTATAAAAATTAATATTACTCATATTCGATGGTAAGACCCAAAAAAGAGTCCAGGGCGAAACACACAAGGATGCTTGTTTACGTGGAAAGGACAGTGACATCTTCGAAGCCTCGCTAGGAACAAGGACAAATTGCCAAAATGGAAAAACACCCCCCCTCCCCCATGGCAGAACAGAGCAGATGCCAGCCAGGGGGCACACTCATGTGTGATGACTGTGACAGCAGGGAGTCAACTCGTTTACGGGCAGCACCCACCCCACGACGCCATCTGTACTCAGCACAGAGGATTTACAGTGAGGCGCTACTTGGATCATAGTAGCTAAAAGCCATAATCATGCCCAGTCCTAAATTAGCCATGATTTCTGCTTGCTATAATAGACCTCTTAAAGATGACACACTGAACATACGCCATATAATCCTCTACTTCTACAACACGGTAGGGAAAACAGCTCAATGAGAATCACATTTGCGGGTTATCTGTGAACCTCAATTATTAAATCAAAGATAAAAACCAAGCCGATGAAAATGGGTAAGAAGTTCACTTCTTACTGACAGAGGTGTTAAAAACCAGGAAAACAAACAAACAGAAAGAACCAGGAAGACAAAGAAGGCCTTTCCAGTGTATCAGCATGATGATGACCCAGCGGCTCTGTACTGTGTTGGGGGAAGGGCCAGGACCCCACCCCCACACGGCACCTGTCTGAATGAGCCACTCGGCCAGCAGGTTGACGGTCTGGGCCACAGCAGTGTAGTTCTCTGACAAGAGCTGGATAACGTTCTCTGGAGACCCTCCCGCCTGAAAATACCTAGAAAAGAGGAACAAACAAGCTGTGACACTCAAATGGACGCAGATGGGCATGGGGATGGACAGCCGTGGCAGGGTGAGGGGGAAGACAGGTTATTCAGGCTTCTAAAGTGGGGGGACCCCTAGAGGCCTTCCATTCCCGTACCGCATTCTTCTGAATTTCACGTATCAGCTTTTGGGTCTATTACACAACTTTCTCCTCCCAGTGCAAACAACTTTTCTCACATACCTCTTTAGAGTGTTAAAGATGGAGGGTTCCATTATATAATCCCGGGTAGAAAATTTATGTAGGCACTCTTGCTGGACCTCGGCATCATCTTCTCCCTCTCCATAATCCTCCTCCTGCTGTTGGCAAAAAGAGCCAGGCTATTCTTCATTACTACAAATATCCTGCTATCTCACCTTAAACCCGTATAACGCTGTCCATGTCAAAAGTGTTCCATGGACTTCCCTGGTGGCGCAGTGGTTAAGAATCCGCCTGCCAATGCAGGGGACACGGGTTCCAGCCCTGGTCCGGGAAGATCCCACATGCCGCGGAGCAACTGAGCCCGTGCGCCACAACTACTGAGCCTGCGCTCTAGAGCCCGCAGGCCACAACTACTGAAGCCCATGCTCCACAAGAGAAGCCACCACAATGAGAAACCCGTGCACCACAACGAAGAGTAGCCCCCACTCGCCGCAACTAGAGAAAGCCCACACACAGCAACAAAGACCCAATGCAGCCAAAAATTAATTTTTTAAAAAAGTTCAACGTATGTCATTTCATTTGACTTTCATGACAATCTCATGAAGTACGCTGGACAAGTAACGAGTGGCTAAGAAAATGGAATCCAGAATCATACCAAGTGAGATTGTATGGCGACTCCACGCTGGCAAACTTGTGTATGCGGTCATACAAGTTACCGCATCTCATGCAAGACACCTCACCTGGGCATCCATTTCTCTTCTACTGAACAAGGACAACAACGGGACCTACTCCCATTTGGCTGCTGTGAGGATTCCAGGAGCTAATTTTCAGAAGAGCCAAGCACAGCACCTGACATTTGGTATGAGTTCAGTAGGTGTTAGCTACTGTCTTCACTATTACTATTTCATATGTGCCACGCATGGAAGGCTTTCCAACAAAGACTGAGGAAGCGATTCTCAAAGGCCATTTGCTGTCCATTTGCTGTCAGAAAGTGAAGCTCACTGGCTTGCCTCCAATCAGCAGGCCTGCCTGGATACTAGTCCCTGTCCTACACGGCAGCGACCTCAGGCAAGTCGCTGAATCTAAGGGCACAACAGGATGATGATGTGATGACAGAGGACTGAATGACCCCAGGGTCTGTCCAGCTCTAACGCTGTTACCAACAAGCAGATGCTTTTTGAACACTCACTATACTGAGCACTATACAGGAAACCCAAGAAACTGTAAGACAAGAGATGGCTTTTTCTGCTGAAGGAGTTTACAAACCAGTAACTGCCCCTAACATAATGGGGTAAGAGCTAGGCCAGACATCAGCAAACTACGCCCAGGGCCAAATCCAGCCTCCTTTTGTCTTTGTAAATAAAGCTTTATTGGAACACAGCCCCCTTTTTAAAAACATATTGTCTATGCCTGCTTCCCCCCTATAAAATGGGCAGAGTGGAGCTGTGACAGAGACCTGCAGAGCCAACAACATTTACTGTCTGGCCCTTTCCAGAAAACCTTGCCCACCCCTGATGCAGACTTACATCCTGAAAGCAGTGCTCTGGGAGAAGGAACACGATTCCTTCACTATGGAGACCGGGGAGTCTTCTCTTGGACCTTATTTGAGTGGGAGCCTCGAGCAAGGCTTCTGAAGGAAGGCCGGCCTTTGCCCCAAGAGGCATCCTTGGGTGTCTGGATTCTCGGGCTTCTACCCTGGGCACTCATCTTCTCCACTACATCTTCTCCTGGGTCGTGCCACTTCCCTGCTCATGAATCTAGAATCTAGCCTAGATCTCTCTCTCTCTCTCAAGCTCTAGACTCAAGCATTCAACTGTCTATTCTCACTTCCATTCACATGTCCCACTAGTACGGCAAACTCATTAGATTGCAAACTGACCTCCTCTTTTCCCTCTAAACAGATCTGCTTCCCACAACCCATGTTTTTGTAAAGGACTCCATCATCTCTACCTGTTACCTTAAACTCACAAACCTAGAAGAGGTCTTCAATTTCTGCTCCCACATCCTGCCCAAAGACCCATCAATTCTCCCTCCCACATGTCTTCCCTCTTTCCCTCTGCCCTTCCTTATTTTGGGCACGCTCGCAGTTGCAATGGTCCCCCAGTGGCGTGGTCTCATTCCTTCCTTTCAGTCACCTTTCACACTGATGCCACCATGACCTTAATAAGCCACAAATCTGATGTCTCTTTCTTGCTTAAAGTTTCCTATCTCCCTCAGAAAAGACAGCAGGACTTCACCCTCCCACTCGCTTGCCTCCGCAGTGTCGTCCCTCGGCACTCCCCACTGGCAAGCCGCAGCCGGAGTAAGCTCTCTGCACTTCAGTACCCTTAGCTTCTGTCGTCTGGACTGAATGTCACAGCAGCCTCCTTACACATCTTCCGGCCTCCCCCAGATCCACCCACCATGGGGTTAAGTGAACAGAATTTGGGTCACAGAAATTGATCTTCCACTGTCTCAAAATCCAGCTCATGCCACCCTTCCTGTTACCTTTCTTGACTTTCTTTCCTCCATGAAGTCAGAGTTAGAATGAACGTGAAATGAACATCTAGTCCACCCCTCTCATCAGGGAGAGCCTATCAGAGTCAGTGGGCCAAATCGGGATCATGCTTAAAGTTCCGCAAACCTGAGACTCCCCAGCCTCCTGTCTGTGGGCGTCTAGGCCTGGCTCTGCCATCCCTAACTGCTTAAGCAAAGGCCAACAACTGGAGTGCTCAGTTTATCAAATGCGAATGTAGCCTAGATCTCTCTGCACTTCAGTACCCCTTAGCTTCTGTCGTCTGGACTGAATGTCACAGCAGCCTCCTTACACATCTTCCGGCCTCCCCCAGATCCACCCACCATGGGGTTAAGTGACTAGACGGCCCTTAGATATGCCCTAGTTGTAGCGCACTGTGACCGGAAGGCTTCGGTGGTCCGGCTGTTTGCTCGAGTGGAGATGGAGACAAGACCTAAGTGGGATCCCCATTCCTTCATGTATGAGTTTCATGACCTTGGGCAGGTCACTCGGTCCTCCCGTCTCACTTTCTTCATTTTCAACATGAGCAGAGTTAACACCCAACTCAGTATCTTGAGTGTGGAATGAGATGATGCATGAAAGCACCTAGTCGGCACAGATTTTCAATTAGCTACATCTGACTCTATCTCTCCACTCTAAGCCTCCAACACCCTGGAATGATCCCACACGTGAAGCTTAGAGTGTCACTCCCTGCCCCCAACTCTTGAACAAGTCATGCTTTTCAGCAGCTCTCAAAGGCCCTTCAGAACCCACTGCTTCCACCAGGCAACTAACCACACAGGCCTCCTTTCAGCTCCTGGAACACAGCGCCCACCTTTGCATCCCTGTACCCCGGCTTCAATGCCCTCAGTGCCCCGCCAGCCCCTTTCAACGGGGCACGCCCCACTCCAGGCTTTCTTCCTTCAAAATATCACTTCAGTATGTTCCCAAAACACCTAACCTTGACTCTTGTTAAAAGGCAGGTTCCTAGGCTCCGCTCCAGACCAACTCCTCCCAGGCCCCAGGGGAGGAGCCCGGGAAGCTGGGTTTCAAACATCACTGCGGGTGGGTCTTCAGATGAGAATCAGGTTGGGGTCCCCTGGCCGAGCGACTGCGCCCAGTTCCTACTGTGCAACCCCTGGCTTCTGGGGAGAAGGTTCTGAGCCTCCCTCAGCTTCCACAGCAAACCCCTGAAGGTCAAGGATGGACGATCCTTTCCTCCTCACTCAGGCCAAGGACTGATTACATCAGCCAGAGCGCCCAAGAGTATGGTTTACAAACAGTAAAGCACATGTGCGGAAGTCCAAGTTCCACTTTTCCGCCCTCATGATGCTGAGTTGGATTGTTTTAAAGATTATGGCTACTTTTCGCAGTGTGTGTCTGGGCCCAATCCTCCACCTTCGAGGTGCTGTCTGACCCTCCCGGCGGGGCTAGGAAGTCCCAGGACCCGGCCCCGAGGCCGCCCCAGGGTGATCGGAAGGTCAGATCGGGTCACGACTGGGAGGCGGTGCCCCTGCGGCCGGAGCCCGTCACTGGGGGGGACCGGGTCCTCGCCACGCATCACCGTCCAGTGCCCCCCGAGAGGCCGCGCGCCCGGGGGGGGTGGGCGAGCGGCGGGAGGGGGCGGGGCGAGCTGTGCTTGGACCACGCGGCGGGGGCGGGGCCGGCCCGCCGGCGACGGAGACCAACAGTCCTCGTCGGGGGCGCCCGGTGCCCCCCTCACCTGGCCGCCGTCCGCCTCGTCGCCCCACTCGGCCGCGCTCCCGAAGTAGTCCTCGTCCATGATGGCGCCCGGCGCGGCCCCCGCCATCCTCTCCCGCGAGCGCGCGCGCGAGCACGGCGCATGCGCACGGCGGACGGGCGAGCGCGCGCGCGGCCCCGCGGCCCCGCCCCCTGCGGACGCGCGCCTCATCCCAGGCGGGAAGAGCAGGGCCGGGGCGGAGGGGCGGGGCCGGCGCGGAGGGGTGGGGCGCAGAGGGCAGCCTGCACGCGGCAGAGGGAACCACCCGTACTGATCCAGAAGCGCAACCTGTTTGGGCCCCAGGGATATTGGATCGGGATAGAAGTTTGGAACTAGACTCACACGTGGCCTGGTTTCCGGTGCCAGCTCTGGGTCTTTTTCACTGGGAATTTTGGTCCTCTGAGCATCAGTTTCCTCATCTGACACCTGGGCACAAGGGCAGGGCCAACTTATTGGGCACGGGGTTTATGATATCACTTATATGTGGAATCTAAAATAATGATACAAATGAACTTATTTACAAAAAAAAAAAAATAGACTCACAGACATGGAAAACAAACTTATGGTTACCAAAAGGGAAGGGGGAGGAATAAATTAGGAGTTGGGATTAACAGATACACACCACTGTATATAAAATAGATAACCAACAAGGACCTACTACTGTACAGCACAGGGAACTATATTCAATATCTTGTAATAATCTATAATGGAAAAGAATCTGAAAAAGTATATATATATTCTGGATCTGAAAAAGAATATATATGTATATACAGGTATAGATATATAGATCGCAGCCACCACTTACAGAGGGCTCATCAGCACTGTGCTTTCATGCATCCCTTCTTTCCTCATCTGACTACTGCTTATTGTGTGTCCCTAAGTGCCTGGCACTATGCTACTCCTAGAGCTCATTGGTGAACAAATCGAACATCACCCTCGCCCTGGGGGAGCCTGTATTCACTTGAGGGAACAAACAAATGAGACAATAACAGAGCGTGACAAGTGCCGGTTGGTATTCTGTGATAATAGGAGAGCCCAACTTTGGCAGTCTCTAAGAAACTTATATTTGAGCTGAGAGCCATATGGCAAAAGGAGCAAAGCAAGCCGGACCAAGGAGAGAACACCAGGAGAACAGAGCTGCTGGACAGAGGCTGGGCGTGTGTCCTTGGAACCCAAAGGCCACTGAGACTGGCACCTGGCAGGCCAGCGAGAATCCTGGATGAAGTGGGAGAGGTAGGCTTGGGGAGGTGGTGGTGGGGAGTTGGGTTTTTCACTGAGGACTCTTCGGAAAGATGTAATGCATTAACATATGTAGAGCACCAAGCGTGGAGCTTGCACACAGTAGGTGCTCAGCAAGTATTAGTCATTATGATAAGGATGAGGGAACTTGGAGTTGGGAATGCAAGTTAAGAGGCCTCAGTGAGAGTTAACGGGGGCTAAGAAGGGGCCGGGGCGGCTGCTGCGAGATTGAGGTTAAGTCCTGAGGATGCAGCAGACTTGGGGATGGCTAGGGAGACAGCCCGGGAAGATGTTCCTGAGACTTGCAGCCTGTGTGCCAGGGGTGGAGCACCACGGAGACGGAGAGCCCAGGGGGCGAGCTGGTTTCTGCACGGGACCCTAATGAGTTCGATAATGAGTTCAGATTGGGTCGTGCTGATTGGAGGTGCCATGGGAACACCCATGCCTGGATGTCTTGCAGGTGTCCAGAGGTGGGAGTCCGCGGCTCTGGATTAAGTGACTCGGCTCCAGCTTCTGTTCACGAGATTAAAGTGTATTAAGTTAATGAGTGTCCCTGCTGTCGGCTTGTTTCAGGGTTCATTTTCATTTGCTTTCTGAAAATGTTGCAAAGAATGGATGGCTGTTAAACTCCCACTACTTTTCCTCTTGGAATTTTTTTTAACAGTACCTGAATTGAAAGCAGGCAAATTAATGTATGTATAACTAATTGCTTCTATGGAATCAGGGATTATTTAACTCACCTCTCTCTCAACCAAAAAGTTACTTATTATTAAATGGATTAACAAACAATCCCTAGTGAAAGCATTACATTCCGTCTGTAAGTAGCAATGATTGAGAATAATTGAATCTATAGGTCTTGCCTCCTGAGATATCATTGACCTGTTGTTTTTGAAAAGCCTCATCTAAAATGTCCAAATTAGCTTGCATTACTGAAAACAAGGACTCTAAAGTCTTTTAAGATATTTTCCTATTTCAGAAAAATTCTGGTGGAGAATTTCCTTGGAAATGAGAAGTTGGTTTCACTTAATCCATTCAAGAAATACTTACTGGGTGCCTACTCGGGGTTATGGGCTGTAAACCATAGACGCTGTTTATCTAGTGCTGATGGCAGAAAAGAGAAAAGAAATGTCTCTGATGATAGGGAAAGTGCGGAGAGGAGAGGGCTTGACCTCAGAGAGAGAGGTCAAGGGAAGCCTTTCTAGGGAAATGATGTTTAATCTGAGACTTCAGACTTGAACCTGGAGGACAACAATACAAAGAGGGCACAGTAGAGAAAATCCAAGATGACAGTGAAAGAAAATGACTGGAGAGCAAAGATGAAATGGGGAGGGAGAGACAGAGAGACAGAGATCCAAGCAGGAACCCTATGCCCTAGAAACTTACAAGTGGTTTGGACTTTATCCCTGGGGTAATGGGTAGCGTTGAAAGCTTCTAAACACAAGAGTGACATGTCAGATGTAGGGTCTTCGGAAGGTCATTCTGGCCGCCATAAAGAAAGGGTTTGAAGGGTGCAAAGTGGAGGTTGGGAGACCAGTTAGGATGCTGTGGATGAGACATCCAGGTGAGACTTGATGGTAACTGAGACTGAGGCAGGTGTGGGGATGAAGTGAGTACATTTGGGAGAGGCTTAGGAGGCTGGACAGATAGAATCTGAAGGGTCTTATCCGGTGAGTGTATAATAAACACACCAATATTTAAATTCCTCATCATATAGGTAGTTTCTAGTCGTGCTTGAGCCCACTCCTCTCTGTCTTCCGTCTCCTTCATGCCACTGAACTACACTTGCCAATGTTAACATTTCTTTTGTACCCAAAGAACACCGCTGGGTCTTCAGTCTGTTTGATCTGTCGAGAGTAAATGCACAGGCAGCTCTGGCTTCTTTTTCTTTTTTTTTTTTTTTTTGCGGTATGCGGGCCTCTCACTGTCGTGGCCTCTCCCGTGGCGGAGCACAGGCTCCGGACGCGCAGGCTCAGCGGCCATGGCTCACGGGCCCAGCCGCTCTGCGGCATGTGGGATCCTCCCGGACCGGGGCACGAACCCGTGTCCCCTGCATCGGCAGGCGGACTCTCAACCACTGTGCCACCAGGGAAGCCCAGCTCTGGGCTTCTTGAAACACTGTCCTTCCTTGGCATCGGCAGCCCCACGCTTTCTTGGTTTTCCTCCTCCTTGCTCAGCTGTTCTGTCTCAGACTCCTTCCCCTCTTGTCCCTCTACTTGTTCTCTAGACACTGCAGAGCCTCGGGACTCAGGCCTGGACTCTTCCCTTCCCCACTCTCTCCCTAGGGGATCTCATTCACCCCCATCTTTAAAGCCATCTCTATGCTGAGAACTCAAATTTGTACCTGCAGCCCTCGTGTCTGCTCTCATCCGGACTCGTGTATCTACCGACCCAACTGCCCCTTGACCTCACCCTTAGGCTTCTCCATGGGCATCCCAACATCTCCATTAGCACCCCAAACGTGGTGCTTCTGCCTTCTTCCCCTCTCAGGAAATGGGGCCACCAGCTCCAGATACCAATACCAAACACCTGCAAGTCATCCTTAACTTCTTTCCCCTCCCCCATCCAATCCAAAGGCAAATCCTGTATCAGTCCCACTTTAAAAACACACCTCACGTCTCTCCACTTCTCCCCATCTCCATTGCCACCGTCTTGGTCCAGGTTTCCACTAATTCTCACCTAGACACTGCAGGAGCCTTTCTCAGTCTTTTCTCCAAACATCCACAGAGTTTTTTCTTTTTTAATTTTGCTGAATCACTTTATCATAAAGGAAAAAAATCCAAAGATTGCAAAACTCCCCTCCTTTTTGGCTATAATTTGTATCCTTATGATGCAAGTAAAATGAACAAATACTTACTGAACTTCTAGGTGCAAGGTTACATACCACAGAGGGAGCAAGGTGACCAAGGTGACTATGACCCATGCCATCAAGAAGCTGAAAATTCACTAAGGAGAGAGATCATTTAAATATGAAGGTGAAAATGACATTGGCTGTGACAGAAGTGCTGATAAAGTTTTCCTGAAATCAGAAAAGGAAGATTTTATTTCTTTTTTTATGTTCATATTTCTTTTACTTTTTAATTTAAAAAAATTTTTTATTTTATATTGGAGTATAGTTGATTTACAATATTGTGTTAGTTTCAGGTGTACAGCAAAGTGATTCAGTTATACATATACATACATCTATTCTTTTTCAGATTCTCTTCCCATGTAGGTTATTACAGAATATTGAGTAGGGTTCCCTGTGCTATACAGTAGGTCCTTGTTGACTATCTATTTTACGTATAGCAGTGTGTATATGTTAATCCCAAACTCCTAATTTATCCCTCCCCCGCTTCCCCTCTAGTAACCATAAGTTTATTTTCTATGTCTGTGAGTCTGTTTCTGTTTTGTGAATAAGTTCATTTGTATCATTTTTTTAGATTCCACATATAAGTGAGATCATAACGACATTTTATTTTATTTCTTTTTCTTTTTCCCTCCTGCCCATTTTATTTCACTTCTGACTGAGATGGTTAGGCACTGTTTCTTGGGAGAAATGCTTTTGAGCAGATACGAAAGGGGTAGGCAGAATTTGAGCACGTTGAGATTAGAGGGAAGGGCATTTGAAGGGGAAGGACCAGGAGGGAAGGTGTGAGAAGTAAGGAATGGCTCCGTTTGGTTGATCATAGGAAAGAGAAAAGGGCCGTGGGAGAGAAGGATGGGAAATAGGGTGAGATCGTGGAATGCCTTGAATTACATGCTGAAGAGTTTAACCTTCCTCCTGTGGGATATAGGCAATGGAAAACTATGATAGTTTTTGACCAAGAGTATCCCATGAACAAACTTTAATCTGATGAGAATGATCTAGCAATGGTGTGTACGATTTAGACGGTATACAGTTTTCATCCCTTAACTTCCTTTCTGCTTCTCCAAAGTGACTCACTGGCCACCACAAAGTGTTTGAACACTCCTGTCTTCAAGAGGTGGGGCTTAGTTTTCCGTCTTCTTGAGTGTGGGCTGAACGTAACTATTTCATTCTAATGAATGGAAGAAAGCAGGGACAGGGTGAGATTCACAGAGTAGGTCATAAAAGGACACTGTGACTTCCATCTTGGTCACACTGTCCCTTGGGTCACTTGCTTTGGAGGAAGATCGACACCAAGGTGTGGGCAGACCTATGGAGAGAACCACGTGGTGAAGAACTAAGGCATCCTACACCAGCCAAGAAAGTGAACTTGGAAGTGTGTCTCCCCCTCCCATTCAAACCCCAGCTGACATCTTGACTGCAGCCTTGCGAGAGACCTCGAATCAGAAACACCAAGCTATGCTGCTTCCCAGTTTCTGACCTATAGAAACAATGAGATAATAAACGTGTGTCGCTTTAAGCCAATAAATTTGGGGTAATTTCTTATGAAGCAAAAATTAATGAATGCAAGTACCCAGAGTGATCTTTTAAAATCAGATTATGTCCCTCCTCTGTTTGATACCCCTCAGCGGCTTCCATTTCACCTGAAAGAAAGACAAACCATTTTCTCACATCTGGCATGACGACAGAGTGGGATCAACAAATCCTGTCTCCCAAAGCTGGACAACACTGTCAAAAATAGTCACTGCAGCCTTGTGCAAACGGACCGAAGGCATTCAACAACCTGAGAAGCGTTTCTTAATGAACATGACCAAGCTTCAGGCGAGAACACTGTGAATCTCTGACATTTTGGCCCACGTGTGCTCATATGCTTGAAAGCAACAAGGGGAATACGATTCACGACTGACTTCTCTTTAGAAACAATGGAGACCAAAGGCAGCAGAATGACATACTTGAAATGCTGACATAAGACACACTGTCAAGCAAGAATTCTCAGTCTAGCAAATATAAAAAATGAAGGTGAAATATATGCATTTTCAGATAAACAAAGACTGAAGAATTTGTTGCTAGCAGACCTGCCTTACGAGAAATACTAAAGGAAATTTTTCGAGCTGAAATCGATGCTAGGCAGTGATTTGAATTCACAAGAAGAGATGAAGAATACCAGAAATGGTAAATATAAAAGATTCTGTAAGTAGATTCCATTTCTTCTCTTGCCTTTTTTTTTTGGCTGCATTGGGTCTTCGTTGCTGTGCACGGGCTTTCTCTAGTTGCAGCGAGCAGGGGCTACTCTTTGTTGCGGTATGCAGGCTTCTCATTGTGGTGGCTTCTCTTTGTTGCAGAGCATGGGCTCTAAGCGCGCGGGCTTCAGTAGTTGTGGCATGCAGGCTCAGTACTTGTGGCACACGGACTTAGTTGCTCCGCGGCATATGGGATCTTCCCAGACCAGGGATCAAACCCGTGTCCCCTGCATTGGAAGGTGGATTCTTAACCACTGCACCACCAGGGAAGTCCCATTTCTTCTCTTGCCTTTTAAAAAATATATAAGATTGGACAAAGTGATAATTGTAACACTGTATGGTTGGGTTTGTAATAGCACAAAGGATTGGTGGGGGGGATGAGACCATAATGGAGCAAAGTTTCCAGATTTTACTGAAATTTAGTTGATATTATTTTGAAGCAGATTGTGCTAAATTAAGATGCATATTGTAATCCCTCATAGCAATCACTAATAAAATAACTTTTAAAATGTAGAAAAAATCAACAGATAAATTAAAGTGGTTTATGAAAACATATTTAATGTCAAATACCCAATAAAGGAGAACAAAAGAGACATAAGACAAACAGAAAACAAATAGCAAAATTATAGGCATAAATCCAGTTATAGCAGGAATGTCATTAAATGTGCAAAGACTAAAAACTTCAAAAGACAGGGACTGTCAGACTGGAACAAAAAGTCAGACCCAGCTGTGTGCTGTCTTTAACAGAAACACCCTAGATTCGAAGACACAAATAGGTTGAAAGCAAAAGGATAGAAAAAAAATACACCATGCAAACAGCAACCATAAGAGAGCTAGGGTTTCTTTATCAATATCAGACAAAGAGACTTTAAGACTTAAAGGTAAATCATAATGATAAATGGGTCAATAGAAGAGTTAGATATAACAATTATAAATGTATATATGTACGTGTCAACCTCTGTTGGTTAACCCAAAGTGAGTGAAGGAAAGATTGACTGAATTGAAAGGAAAAATAGACAATTCGACAACAATTGTTGGAAAATTCAGTACCTCACTCTTGACAATTGATGGACTACTGGACAAAAAAAGTCAGCAAAAGTAGGATTGTCAAATGGAGCACAGTATGGAAAACAGTATGGCAGTTCCTCAAAAAATTAAAAATAGAATTACCATATGATTCAGCAGTTCCACTTCTGAGTATATATCTGAAAGAATTGAAAACAGGGTCTCAAAGAGATATTTGTACACTCATGTTCATAGCAGCGTTATTCACAATAGTAAAGAATAGAAGTGCACGCAGCCCAAGTGTCCACTGATGGATGGCTGGATAAACAGAATGTGGTGTACACTACAGTGGGTCCTTATGGAAGATTTTTCAAGCTCAAATTGGAGAAAGGCTGCTATTTCTTAGTTGTGGGGCTGGTGGAACCAGCTACCATGCTCCCTGTGTGAACACAGATGACGTCTGCCGTAGGTAAGAATGAAAACACCCCATAGGAAGAAGCAAAAGGGACAGGTGGAGAGACAGAGGTCCAGACAGAGTACCCCGAGTCCCTGGGTCCACTCGTCCTCAAGGCCACCATGACTTCTGTCCTTCCTCATTGAGTGAGCTTGTTAATTTCCTCCCAGTCACCCTTTGTCTCTTTTGCTTCGGGTCGTTTGAATTTCTTACCACTGTCCTGACCATCACAGGGACCACCTTTTGCTCCAATCAGGTGTGGTTTGGGAGCGAGGGTCACACAACAGAAAGTAAGGCAGCTTCTCTGGACAAAAGCACCCCGAGAAGTGTCGCTCTGAAGGGAGACTTGGGCATGGCAGCCCCTAGAGTTTCTGCACGTGGGTGCTGCCACGTGCTGCACGTGGATGCAGAGGGTCCCTCTTGGGGGAACGGCCCAGCTCATGCCCTCGCTGAGAACTGCTCGTCCCCCTAGCCCTTTCTGAAGGGACAGTGGCAGCTTCTGTGTTAGCCCCAATTTCACCTGTCCACGGTAGATTGGAGTGGAGTAGACACGCCCCAAGATGGGGCCATTAATTCTGTTTTCCAGGTGTTGGAACTAGGACCAGAGACACTAGTTCAAGGGTGCTGGTTGCTGCAGGCAAGAGGTGGTATAGGGCTAGAGCTGGGGAATCAGATACAGGGGAACTGCAGAGGTGAGGGATCCAGCTAGTGGCTTCGGCTCCTGAGAGACAGTACGCTCTACTTCTGAGGGACCAGCCCCGATTCTTCATGAGTACCAGCTGTACTTGCAGCCATTGCTGCTATGAGGTCCCCATCCCTGTGTCCTTCCAATGAATTCCTCTTTTTGCTTGACTTAGCTTGAACGAGTGCCTCCTTAGGATCAAATGTACCCTAAGAGCCTAAGAAACTTTTAGAAAAAGCCCAGTTATTTTATTCTTAATATTATCATGTCAAGGTATATTACCATTACATTCAGCTTTGTTGGCGGAAATGAATTATTCATAATTTCACGCTATTTGAGTTTTCTCTAATCTTATGGGTACATATGACTAAATGACTCAGGGACTCCTTCAAATAAAATTTTCAACTTGTTACTCCCCTGCTGAATTGGTAAGGACACTTGGATGCAAGAACTAGAAGGTAGCTTAAGAAAGAGAGGGAATTTATTATAAGGCTATGAGAAGTCTTGTGGAAGCAAGAACATATAGGCAGGGAAAGACTGGAACTAGGGTCTGGAGAGCTCTCAGGACCCTCCTTCTCATAAATGCTTCTCCTCTGCCTCTGCTTCGATCTCCCTCTCAACAAAATAATGCCGTATGCATTTCCATGCCCTATGCATTACATATGAGAAACTGCAACCATCAAAATCTCCTAAATTTCCATCCCCACTATGCAAAAATTTGTCCGGGATAAGACTGAATAGCCTAGCTTCACGTCCAATTTCATGGACTGGATGAGGTGTCTCTCCATGAATCAAGAAAATTATTTTGCCTGGGCCAAGAGAGGGCTATGGTATGATGCAAACTGGCTGCCAGGGTCCCACCATGTTTACAGGGATTCTGATTGACCCAGTTTGCATGCAGTGTCTATTCCTGGACTAATCAAAAGTGGCCGGGGGACAGTATTGTGTTGGACAAAGTGGCATTCAGCTTTCCGCCATTTTTGTTTCCCATGTAGACCTGAAGAAGGGGCAATTTCCAGAGGGGAAAAAAAGAGACTGAGTAGCCATTCCCCAAAATGGGTCCACTGTATTCCACCCCTGTCTGCCCATCCTTTTCTTCTCATTAACTTCCTGCCAACCAGGCCAGCCTCACTATTGTTCTCTCCTTTCACCCGTTATCAGAGAGGGAGCTCCCCTGTCTCACGAGAATTCCTCCAGCAGAACTTTGGGTTCCATGGCCTCCTTCCTTCTCAGAGGTCTCACACCGTCCACCGTACCCCTTCCTTCTTCATGATCACTTTCTGCCTCTCAGCTGGATCCTTCCCACTGACATTTCTAAATGCCCCAATACCCACGACTTGAACTCCCCAACCCTCCCCAGCCTCACCCAACTTCAGCAGTTAACTTTATTTATATACAATTTTTTAAAGTTATCCTCCATTTATAGTTATTATAGAATATTGGCTGTATTCCCTGTGTTGTACAATACATCCTTGTAGCTTATTTTATACATGATAGTTTGTACGACTTAAATCTCTACCTCTATATTGCCCTTCCCCACTTCCCTCTCCCCACAGGTAACCACTAGTTTCTCCTCTGTGTCTGCGAGTCTGCTTCTTTTTTGTTATATTCGAAAGTTTGTTGTATTTTTCAGATTCACCATATAAGTGATATACAGTATTTGTCTTTTCTCTGTGTGACTTATTTCACTTAGCATAACACCCTCCAAATCCAACCATGTTGCTGCAAATGGCAAAATTCTCTCCTTTTTCAAAAAATAGTTTTAAATTGAAGTATAGTTAATTTACAATGTTGTGTTAGTTTCAAGCATACAGCAACGGGATGTATATATTTATACATATATATGTATAAAGAATATACATATCTAGATAGATAGATCTATATTCATTTTCAGGTTCTTTTCCATTATAGGTTATTACAAGATATTGAATGTAGTTCCCCGTGCAAACTGTAGGTCCTTGTTGTATATCTATTTTATATATAGTAGTGTGTATCTGTTAATCCCAAACTCCTAATTTATCTCCTCCCACCAGAATTTTTGTTCTTTTTTATGGCTGAGTAGTATTCCATTACACACACACACACACACACACACACACACACACACACACACACACACATATATACCATGTCATCTTTATCCATTCATCTGTTGATGGACACTTAGGTTGCTTCCATATCTTGGCTATTGTAAATAATGCTGCTGTGAACACTGAGGTGCATGTATTAATATCTTTCTGAATTAGTGTTTTTGGGTTTTTTTGGATCTCTACCCAGGAGTGGAATTGCTGGGTCACATGGCAGTTCTATTTCTAGTTTTCTGAGGAACCTCCATACTGTTCTCCACAGAGGCTGCCCCAGTTTACATTCCCACCAGCAGCCCCAGCACTAATCTCTCTCTCCACCTCTCTTTCCTCCCCAGCGAAGTCTACACTGGCTCACCTCCCCTTCATTCCTCAGTCACCTCCAGTCTGGCTTTTACTCTCATCACTCACGGAAAAGCTCTTGCTGAGGTCACCCAGGCCTCCAAGGTCACTGACCAGGGGTCCATTCTCAGTCTTTTGCCTCTTCTCTGACATCAGCAGCCTTTGATATTGTTGACCATGCCTTCCTTCTTAGGACACACGCTTCCCCACGCTCCGCTGGCTGCCCTTCTGTCTCATTCCTTGGTCTCTGGTCTCTCTCGCCAGTGCTGTCTCCTCCTCTTGGCCATTAAATGTTGGAGATCTTAGGGCTTGGTTCTAGACCTTCTCTCTCACTCTATATTTGCACCCACAGATTTAGTGATCATTTTGTCCTGAGGACTCCTAAGTATATCTCCCCCAGCCGTGATTTCTCCTCTGGGCTCAAGGTCTTTATAGCCACCTCCCAATCAACAATTCCCCTTGTCTGTCTTGAAGGCATTTCAGACACAACCTGTGCAAGGTTGATATCATTGGCTCCCTCACCCATCCTTACCCATCCCTGGTCCTTTTTCTATGCTCTTGACCTTGGTGGATGGTACCACCAGTTCTGCCCAAGTCAGAAACCTAAAAGTCACATCTGAAACTTGTCCCCTTTAGCTCATTTCCAATCCATCACCTAATGCCTCTAATATTGAATCTTTTTACTCTTCTCTGTCTTCACCTCTCACCAAGTTTGTAGCTATAGCCTCCCAAATATCTTCTCTTGTTCTCTTTGGTTCCACTGCCACAAGTGTTTTGTTTTTTTGTGGCTTCACAAAACTCCAAACTACACATGCTCGGGTCCACTCTTGTAACCCTTCTTTGAATTCCTCAGCACGCCATATGCTCTCTCCAGCCACAGACACCTTTGCACTTGCTCTTGTCTCATTTGGTTTGTGATTGTCTCCTCTCCTTTGTTTAGGTGACCTTTATTCACGCTTCAGACCTCAACTCATACATCATTCCCCTGGAGTAGCCCTCCTGATTCGCCAGAAGAAGGTAGGTTGGCCTACCGCATTTCCTTGTAGACCAGTGGTTCTCTACCAGGAGCAATTATGCCCTTCTGAGGGGACTGAGGGGACATTTGGTAGTGTCTTGAGATATTTCTAGTTGTCACAACTGAAAGGTAGGGTGGGGCTTGATCCTGGCATCTAGTGGATATAGTCCAAGGCGCTACTTGACATCCTACAAGGCACAGGACAGCCCCCAAAACAAAGAATTATCCAGTCCCAAATGTCAATAGTGCTGAGGTTGAGAAACCCTAATGTCAACCTATGTTCTCTCCTTTGGAGTGTGTGTCTCAGTTATTACTGTATACTCACAGTATACATCTTTGATTGGTGTACATCTCAGTTTGACTGTGAGCCTCATGAGAGCTGCAACTGTGGTGGTTCTCACTCTTATGGGGTTCTCCATGCCTGGCCCATCCCTACACTCATTCACTGATCCAGATACAAGGATACTGGGAAGTATCTTCCCCTCTCTTTTTGGTAGGGGCATCTTGATTTTCCTGTGGGCAACAACTGCTTCAGCATTTCATCTGGTCTTGGTGGGTGCCTCTGTCACAGTACTGTGGGCATATGGCTTGCAGTAGACTAATCAGACCGTTTCCTGTTTTTAAAAATCAAGTTGGAAAATTTTGTTAATGAACCTGGAATAAATATTGGAAAACAGCCATCCTCGTTCACCTACATCTTCTCTATGGCTGCTTTCACAAACGACAGCAGAGTTGAGGAGTTGCAACAGAGACTGTATAGCCTGCAAAGCTGAAAATATTAACATAGACCATGGTCATTCATAGAAAATAATACTTGCCAATGCCTGATCTAAAGCATAATTCATGAATTCTCACTGATGAGATCCTTGGCGCTGCCCTGGGCCTCTCTAAGGCCAGCTTGTTCACTTTTCTTCAATTTTGTGACCTTCCCAGTAATATTCCAGTAACCCTCTTTCCCCTACCCCCTTTCTTTGCTTGGTTTAGCCAGAGGAGGTTTCAAACATCACTTAAAGAGTCTTAACTAACTCAGCAACCCTACGGATGTGTGTTACATAGTTTAATATCGCAGTAGGTTGAATGGTGGTCCCCAAAAAGCTATGTCCATGGTCTAATCCCTGGAATCTGTGAATGTGACCCTATTTGCAAAAGAGGTCTTTGCAGATATAACTAAGTTAAGGATCTTAACTTAATCCAGGAGATCATCCTGGATTAGCTGGGTGGGCCCTAAATCCAATGACAAGTCTCCTTATACACAGAGAAGAAGGCCATGTGAAGATAGAAGCAGAGATTGGAGGGATTCCTTGGCAGATACAGCCAAGGAACATTGGAGCCAGGTGAAGACAGAAGAGGAAAAAAAAAAAAAAATCCCCTAGAGCTTTCAAAGGAAGCAGGGGACTGCTGACACCTTGATTTTGGACTTTTTTTTTTAATTAATTAATTTATTTATTTTGGCTGCCCCGTGTCTTAGTTGCTGCACTCGGGAAATTCGTTGCGGCATGCGGGATCTTTAGTTGCGGCATGCATGAGGGATCTAGTTCCCCAACCGGGGATCAAACCTGGGCCCCCTGCATTGGGAGCGCAGAGTCTTACCCACTGGACCACCAGAGAAGTCCCGATTTTGGACTTTTAGCCTCTAGAACTATGAGAGGATAAATTCCTCTTGTTTTAAGTCCCCAGTTTGTGATAATTTGTTACAGAAGTTATAGGAAACTAATACAACATTCACCAGCCATTTCCTAATGCTGTTAGGATGAGATCCAGTCTCCTTAAAGGTTTATAAGGCTTTTCATGGTCTGGTCACTGACAACATTTTCTTTTTTTTTAAATTACTACCTTTTTTTTTCCCAGAATTTTTTTTAAAATTAATTAATTTATTTATTTGGCTACACCAGGTCTTAGTTGCAGCACACAGGATATTTTTAGTTGCAGCACGCGGGATCTTTAGTTGCAACATGCAAACTCTTAGTTGCAGCATGTGAGATCTAGTTCCCTGACCAGGGATCGAACCCAGGCCCCTTCCACTGGAAGCACAGAGTCTTAGCCACTGAACCATCAGGAAAGTCCCTAAAATTACTACCTTTTGTAGACTCCCCCAATATCAACATTCCCCATTAAAGTGGTACTTTGTTAAAACTAATGATCCTACATTGACACATCATTATCATCCAAAGTCCATAATTTACCTTAGGTTGACTTGTACTGTTGTATACTCTATAGGACAAATTGGACAAATTAGAATTACATATCCACCTTTTCAGTATCATACACAGTAGTTTCACTGCCCTAAAAGTCATCCGTACTTCACTTATTCATCTCTCCACCTTCCCTAACCCCTGATAGTACTGATCTTTTTACTGTATCCATAGTTTTATCCTTTCAAGAATGTCATATATTTGGAATCATACAATATGTAGGCTTTTCAGACTGGCTTCTTATACTTAGTAATACACACTTAAGTCTCCTCCATGTTTTTTCATGGCTAGATAGTTCATTTCTTGTTAGCACTGAATATATTCAATTGTTGGACTCTACCCCAGATTATTTATACATTTACCTAATGAAGGACATCTTGGTTGCTTCCAAGTTTTGGTCATTATTGATAAAGCTGCTATAAACATCTGTGTGCAGATGTTTGTGTGGACATAAGTTTTCAACTTCTTTCGGTAAATAACAAGTAGTGTGATTGCTGCATTGTATGGTAAGGGTGTGTTTAGTCTTATAAGCGACCACCAAACTGTCTTCCAAAGTGGCTGCAGCATTTCACATCCCCACCAGCCGTGAATGAGAGTTCCTGTTGCTCCACATCCTCACCAGCATTTGATGTCAGTGTTTGGAATTTTGGCCTTTCTAACAGGTGTGTAGTGGTAGCTCATTGTTGTCTTTGTTTACATTTCTCTGATGACATATGATGTGGAGCGTCTTTTCATATGTTTGTTTGCCATCTCTATATTTCCTTTAGTGAGGAGTCCATTAAAGCCATTGGCCCAATTTATAACTGGGTTGTTTGTTTGTTTATTTTTTCTTATCGTTGAGTTTTAAGAGTTCCTTCTATATTTTGAATAAGAGTTCTTATCAGATATGTCTTTTGCAAATGTTTTCTTGCAGTCTGTGGCATATCTTTTTTTTTTTTTTTTTTTTTTTGCGGTACGCAGGCCGTTGCGGAGCACAGGCTCCGGACGCGCAGGCTCAGCGGCCGTGGCTTACGGGCCCAGCCGCTCCACGGTATGTGGGATCTTCCCGGACCGGGGCACGAACCCGTGTCCCCTGCATCGGCAGGCGGACTCTCAACCACTGTGCCACCAGGGAAGCCCTGTGGCATGTCTTTTTATTCTCATGACATTGTCTATTGCAGAGCAGAAAATTTTAATTTTAATGAAGTCCAGCTTATCAGTGATTTCTTTCATGAATTGTGCCTTTGGTATTGTATCTGAAAAGTCTTCACCAAACTCAAGGTCATTTGGACTTTCTCTTATGTTATCTTCTAGGAGTTTTATAGTTTTGTGTTTTACATTGAGGTCTATGATCCATTTTGAGTTAATTTTTGTGAAGGGTGTAAGGTCTGCGTCTAGATTAATTTTTTTTCTGCATGTGGATGTCCAGTTGTTTCAGCACCAGTTGTTAAAAACACTGTCTTTTTTCCATTATATTGCCTTTGATCCTTTGTCAGAAATCAGGTGATGTATTTATGTGAGTCTATTTCTGGGTTGTCTGTTCTTTTCCATCACCCTATTTGTCTGTTCTTTTGCCAATACCACACAGTCATGATTAGTGTAGCCTTATACTAAGTCTTGAAGTCAGGTAATGTTAGTCTTCTGACTTATGTATCTCCTTCAATATTGAATTGGCTATACTGGGTCTTTTCTCTCTTCTCATGAAGTTTGGAGACAGTTTGAAAATATCCACAAAGTAAATTGCTGGGATTTTGATTGGGATTGCAATGACTCTTTCAGTCAAGTTGGAAAGAATTGATAATTTGACCATATTCCGTAATCCAATCCATAAAAACGGAATCGCTCTCCATATAGAGTTCTTCGATTTTTTTTTTTTTTTGCCACGCCAGCCAGCTTGCGGGGTCTCAGTTCCCCAACCAGGGATTGAACCTGGGCCAGTGACAGTGGAAGAACTCCCTGTTCTTAGATTTTTGTTCCTCAGAGTTTTTAGTTTTCCTCATATAGATCTTGTACATATTTTGTTAGTTTTATACCAAAGCACTTCTTTTTATTTTTTTTGGTGCTAATGCCAATGGTATTGCGTTTTTAATTTCAAAACCCACTTGTTCATGGCTGGTATATAGGAAAGCAATTGACTTTTGTACATTAACCTTGTATTCTGCAATCTTGCTATAATCACTTTTTAGTTCCAGGAGTTTTTTGTTGATTCTTTCTACGAAGACAATTATGTCATCTGCAGACAATGACAGTTTTATGTTTTCCCTCACAATCTGTATACCTTTCTATTTTATACTCTTGTGCTCTTACATTAGCTAGGACTTGCAGTACAATGCTGAAAAGCAGTGGTCAGAGGGGTTGTCTTTGGTTAGAATCTGATCTTAGTGAGAAAGCCAAGTATGATCACCATGAAGTATGATGTTAGCCGTAGGGTTTTTTAAAAAAATTTTTTTGGAATATAGTTGATTTACAATGTTGTGTTAATTTCAGGTGTACAGCCAAGTGAATCAGTTATACATATATCCACTCTTTTTAAGATTCTTTTCCCATATAGGCCATTCCAGAGTATTGAGTAGAGTTCCCTGTGCTATACAGTAGGTCCTTGTTAGTTATCTATTTTATATATAGTAGAGTGTATATGTCAATCCCAATCTTCCAATTTATCCCTCTCCCCCTTACCCCTTGGTAACCATAAGTTTATTTTCTACATCTGTGACTCTATTTCTGTTGTGTAGATAAGTACATTTGTAGGCTTTTTTTAGATTCCACATGTAAGTGATATCATAGGATATTTGTCTTTGACTTCACAGCTGTAGGGGTTTTTTTGTAGATATTCTCTGTCAAACTGAGGAAGTTCCCTCTATTCCTAATTTACTGGAAGTTTTTATCATGAATGGGTATTGGATTTTGTCAGACGCTTGTTCTGCATCTGCTGATATGATCGTGTGCTTTTTCTTTTTTAGCTTGTTGATGGGATGGATTTCATTAATGTTTGAATGTTGAACCTCCTTGTATACCTGGGATAATCTCACTTGGTCAAGATTTATAATTCTTTTTATACATTGTTAGGTTTGAGGTACTAATGTTTTGTTGGTGCTTTTTGCATTTATGTTCATGAACGATATGGGTCTGTAGTTTTCTTTTTATTTTTTTTGGCAACACCACGTGGCATGCGGGATCTTAGTTCTCTGACCAGGGATCGAATCCACGCCCCCTGCACTGGAAGTGTGGAGTCTTAGCCACTGGACCACCAGGGAACTCCCTACTTTCTGGGTTTTTTTGTTTGTTTGTTTGTTTTGTTTTTTGGCCATGCCACGTGGCTTGTGGGATCTCAGTTCCCTGACCAGGGATTGAACCTAGGCCACGGCAGTGAAAGCCCAGAATCCTAACTACTAGGCCACCAGGAAACTCCCCCAGTTTGGGAATGGTATTGATTGTTGACTCAATTTCTTTAATAGATAAAGGCCCATTCAGATTGTCTATTTCTCCTTGTGTGAGTTCTGGCAAATTGTATCTTTCAGGGAATTTGTCCATTTCATCTACGTTATCAAATTTGTGAGGATAGGGGGCTTCCCTCGTGGTGTAGTGGTTAGGAGTCTGCCTACCAATGCAGGGAACAGGGGTTCAAGCCCTGGTCCCGGAAGATCCCACATGCCACAGAGCATCTAAGCCCATGCGCCACAACTACTGAGCCCATGTGCCACAACTACTGAAGCCTGTGTGCCTAGAGCCTGTGCTCCGCAACAAGAGAAGCCACCGCAATGAGAAGCCCATGCACCACAACGAAGAGTAGCCCCTGCTCACCACAACTAGAGATAGCCCACGCACAGCAACAAAGACCCAACACAGTCAAAAATAAATAAATAAAATAAATAAATCAAAAAAAGTTTTGTGAGCATAGAGTTGTTCATAATATTCCTTTACTATACTTTTAATATCTTTGGTAGCTATAGTGATGTCCTCTCTTTCTTTTCTGATATTAGTCATTTGTATCTTCTCCTTTTTTTCTTAGTTAGCCTGGATAGAGGTTTATCAATTTTATTGATCTCTTCAAAGAATCCGCTTTTGGTTTTGTCGATTTTCTCTGTTGACTTACTGTTTTCAAATTCATTGATTTCTACAGTAATTTTTTATTATTTTTCTTCTTCTTACTTTGGATTTTTCTCTTCTTTTTCTGGTTCCTAAAGTGGACGCTTAGATTGTTGATTTTAGGTCTTTCTTCTCTTCAAATATGTCTAGTTGATGCTATAAATTTTCCTCTAAGCTCTGCTTTCACTTCATCTCACAAATTTTGAAAAGTTGTATTTTCATTTAGGTCAAATTTAAAATTTTTTCTCTTGAGATTTTTTTCTTAGACCCATGTGTTATTTAGAACTTTGTTGTTTACTCTCCACATATTTTGGGATTTTCCAGTTATATTTCTGTTAATGATTTCCACTTTAATTCAGTTGGGGTCTAAAAGAAGACATTGTATGATTTTTACTATTTTTTTAAAAATAAATTTATTTATTTAATTTATTTATTTTTGGCTGTGTTGGGTCTTCATTGCTGCACATGGGCTTTCTCTAGTTGTGGCAAGCGGGGGCTACTCTTCGTTGCAGTGCATGGGCTTCTGATTGTGGTGGCTTCTCTTGTTGCAGAGCATGGGCTCTAGGCACGTGGGCTTCAGTAGTTGTGACTCACGGGCTCTAGTGCGCAGGCTCAGTAGTTGTGGTGCACGGGCTTAGCTGCTCCGCGGCATGTTGGATCTTCCCGGACCAGGGCTTGAACCCATGTCCCCTGCACTGGCAGGCGGATTCTTAACCACTGCACCACCAGGACTTCCGATTTTTACTTTTTAAGGTCTGTTTTACAGCCCAGAATGTGGTCTATTTTGGTGAATGTTCCATGTGAGCTTGAGAAGAATCTGTAATCTGCTCTTGTTGGATGAAGTAGTCTACAGATGTCATTTATATCCAGTTGATTGACGGTGCTGTTAAGTTCAGCTCTGTCCTCACTGACTCTGCCTAGTGAATGTAACCATTTGTGACACAGGCGTGCTCAAGTCTCCAACTCTAACAGTGGATTCGCCTATTTCTCCTTGCTGTTCTAATAGTGTTTGCCTCAAGTATTTTGATTCTCTGTTGTTAGGTGAATACACATTAAGGATTGTTATGTCTTCTTGCAGATTTAACCCCTTTGTCATTATGTAATGCCCCTCTTTATCCCTGATAATCTTCCTTGCTCCAAAGTCTGGCCCATATGAAATTAATATAGCTACTCCCACTTTTAAAATTAGTGTTAGCAGGCTCTAGCTTTCTCCATCCATTTACTTTTATTTTAATTTTTTTAAAAAAATATTTATTTATTTATTTGGCTGCACCAGGTCTTAGCTGTGGCATGCGGGATCTTCACTGCCGCATGTGTGATCTTTTAGTTGTGGCATGCAGGCTCTTAGTTGCTGCACGCAGGATCTAGTTCCCTGACCAGGGATGGAACCTGGGCCCCCTGCATTGGGTGTGAGGAGTCTTAACCACCAGGGAACTCCCTATCCATTAACTTTTTTTTTTTTTTTTGCAGCGCGTGGGCTTTCTCTAGTTGCAGAGAGCAGGGGCTACTCTTTCTGGGGATGCAGGGGCTTCTCATCCTGGGGATACAGGGGACTTCTCATTGCGGGTGGCTTGTTGCGGAGCACGGGCTTTAGGCACACGGGCTTCAGTAGCTGTGGTTCACGGGCTCTAGAGCACAGGCTCAGTATTTGTGGCGCACGGGCTTAGTTGCTCCGCGGCATGTGGGATCTCCCCGGACCAGGGCTCGACCCGTGTCCCCTGCGTTGGCAGGCAGACTCTTAACCACTGTGCCACCAGGGAAGCCCCTATCCATTTACTTTTAATCTATATGTGTCTTTATGTTTAAAATAGGTTTCTTGCAGACAACATATAGGTAGGTAATGTTTTTTAATCCACTGTGACAAATTTCTCTCTCTCAATTGGCAGATTTAGACAATTGCTATTTAACGTGATTATTGATATTGTTGGATTAATGAAGATCAATTGGATTAATCATTTGGATTCCTTAGATCAATAAAAATAAGAAAAATAAAAGTTTGGATTTTACCTTCACTTATTTATCCTCCAGTGCTTTTCCTTTCTGTATGTATGCCCAAGTTTCTGACCTATATTATTCTCTTTCTCTCTAAGGAACTTTTGACATTTCTTGCAGGTCTCCTGGCAACATATACTCTCAATTTTTGTTTTTCTGAGAAAGTCTTCATTTTTCCTTCACTTTTTTTTTTTTTTTTTTGCGGTACGCGGGCCTCTCACTGCTGTGGCCTCTCCCGTTGCGGAGCACAGGCTCCAGACGCACAGGCTCATTGGCCATGGCTCACGGGCCCAGCCGCTCCACGGCATGTGGGATCCTCCCGGACCGGGGCACGAACCCGCGTCCCCTGCATCGGCAGGCGGACTCTCAACCACTGCGCCACCAGGGAAGCCCCTTAGCATATTTTTTTAAATTTTAATTTATTTATTGAAGTATAGTTAATTTACAATGTGGTGTTGTAAATCAACTACACAGCAAAGTGATTCAGTTATATCTACATTCTTTTTTTAATATTCTTTTTCATCATGGTTTATCATAGGGTATTGAATATTTTCCCCTGTGCTATAGAGCAGGACCTTGCTGTTTACCCATCCTGCTTGTAATAGTTTGCATCTGCTAATCCCAACCTCCCAATCCATCCTTCCCCCACCCTCCTCCCCCTTAGCAACGACAGGTCTGCTCTCTATGTCCGTGAGTCTGTGTCATATGTAGGTAGGCTCATTTCTGTCATATTTTAGATTCCACATATAAGTGATATCATATGGTATTTGTCTTTCTCTTTCTAACTTAGTATGATAATCTCTAGGTGCATCCACGTTGCTGCAAATGGCATTATTTCATTCTTTTTTATGAAAGCCCCTAGCATATTAATCAGATTAAAAAACAACAACAACAACAACTCCCGGTCTGATCATTCCAACCTCCCTGCCATCTCTAACTCTGGTTCTGATGTCTGCTCTGTCTCCTTAAATTGTATATTTTGCCTTTTAGTATGTCTTTTCATGTTTTGTTGAAAGCCACCTTTCAACGTGCTGTCCTGGGTAAAAGGAACCGCGGTTCCTTCAGAAAGGCCGAGGTAAGATGTGGGCGTAAAGGAAGGGTTCTCTGGCCCTAGACCTGGTGTTAGTCTTTTGGTGAGCCAGTGCCCGGTGGACTGTGAAAGTTACCATTGCCTCTGGCTTTTTCTTCCCCCTCTTAGGTGGGTTGGGTTGGCTGGAGGGGCTGGAGTTGTGTATTTCCCTTCCCCCAGGTCGGTTATGCCTGATGAAAACCTAGTAGGCTGGGCTCTGCTAAAGTGGTTTCTCCTGAGGGCACGCCTTGTTAAGAACGGAATGCTCGGGGGTATTTAAACGTGACTACTCGCCTCTCCCCCTGCTTGGAGGGAGGAAGAAACTTTTCTCTGATGGTCGGTCGCTGTGAGGACCCAGTAAAGCCCCCGGAGGCAAAACCGCAAAAGCTTGGGGTTCTCCTACCACTGGTCCCCCTGAGTTTTTAACTCTCAGAATTGTCTACACCGAGCCTCCAGCAATTCGTCAAGTAAAGTTCAGTTTTTCCGACCTCGACTTTACCTACCCCAGTGCCGGTTCCCACGGAGGGTTCTGCTCCGGTAAGTTGTGATTCTATCAGCCTGTGTGTCTTTCTAACCTGGGAGCTAGCAATTTGCCCTGTGATCTCACTTCTCTGATGGATCTAAGACTTGTTGCTTTTTCAGTGTGTTCAGTTTTTTACTTGTTAGGATGGAGTGGTGACGTCTAAGCTCCTTACATGCAGACCAGAAACCAGGAGTCCCATGTTTTTCTTTAAAAACTTATTTTGGCATTTATAGTTCCTTTGCCTTTACATGTAAATTTTTAGAATCAGCTTATATATTTCTACAAAAATCTTTCTAGGATTTTGATTGGTATTTTACTGAATTTATAGATCAATTTTGGTGGAAATTACATCTTAATAATATCAAGCCTGCCAATCCATGAATGCAAAATCTCTCTCCATTTACTTAGGTCTTATTTCATTTCTTTCATCAGCGTTTGTTATTTTTCAGGATGCAGATCTGTCACATATTTTGTTAGATTTTAGCCTATGCATTTCAGGATTTTTTGTGCCCCTGTAAATGGTACTTTAAAAATTTCCATTTTGTAATTATTCTTTGCTAGTGTATAGAAATTTAATTGACTGAACTGACCTTGTAATACTGTGACCTTGGTAAACGCATTTATTAGTTCTAGAAGCTTTTTAAAAGTAGAATCTTCCATATTTTCTACATAGACAGTCACGTCATCTGTGACTCAAGAGTTTTATTTCTTATCACTTTTATTTCTGTTCTTTCCTTGCTCCTCTGGCTGCGGCCTCCAGCATGGTGTTGAATAGAGGTGATGACAGTAAATATCCTGGCATTGTTGATTTTCGGAGAAAAGCTTCCGTCTTTCACTGTTAGATATAATGTTAGTTGGTTTTCTGTAATTGCCTTTGATTGGGTTGACGAAGTTCATTCTGTTCCTAGTTTGTGGAAAGTTTCTGTCATAAATTATTGTGGATTCTGTCAAACACTTAAAATTTTTCTTTCTTTTTCTTTTGCTTGCGTTGAGATGTTCATATAGATTTTCTTCTTTACTTTATTGAATTACATTCATTGATTTTTTTTAATCTTTAAAATACATTTATTTATTTTTGGCTGTGTTGGGTCTTCGTGGCTGTGCACGGGCTTTCTCTAGTTGTGGCGAGTGGGGGCTACTCTTCGTTGCGGTGCGCGGGCTTCTCATTGCGGTGGCTCCTCTTGTTGCGGAGCACGGGCTCTAGGCACGCTGGCTTCAGTTGTGGCACACAGGCTCAGTAGTTGTGGCCTGCGGGCTCTAGAGCGCAGGCCTAGTAGTTGTGGTGCATGGGCTTAGTTGCTTCAAGGCATGTGGGATCTTCCCCGGGCCAGGGCTCGAACCCGTGTCCCCTGCATTAGCAGGCGGATTCTTAACCACTGCACCACCAGGGAAGTCCCATTAATTGATTCTTGAATATTGAACCAGTTTTGCATTCCCAGGGTAGTCTCCTCCACTTTTTCATGATGCATTATTCTTTTTATGTGTTGATGAATTCAATTTGCTAATATTTTGTTTACAGTTTTTGTATCCAAGTTCATGAGGGATATTGGTCTGAAGGTTACTTTTTCTTGTACTATTTATTTCAGGTTTTGATACTGGGTAATGGCCTCAGAAATGAGTTGGGGAGCAATTTTTTCTCTTCCGCTTTCTGGAAGATTTTGTGAAAATTTGTATTATTTCTCCCTTAAGTGTTTGGTAGAATTCACCACCGAAGCCATCTAGGCCTGGACATTTGGTTTGGTTTGATCTGGGTTTTGTTTTTTTTGAATATTTTAAACAACAATTCAATTTCTGTATTACGTATAGGAATATCTAGATCACCTGTCTCCTCTCTCTGAGCTTAGGAAGTTTATATCTTTCAAAGAATTTGTCCATTTTATATAATTTGTCAAATTTATAGGTATACTGTTTAAAATATTACCTTATCCTTTTAATGTCTAAGATCTATAGTGTAAGATCTTTCATTCTTCTTTTATGTTGGTAAGCTATATCTTCTCTGTCTCTCTTTTTTTTTTCTTAATCCGGCTAGAGGTTTATAAATTTTATTGATCTGAGGAAGCACTTTCTGGTTGAATTTATTTTTCTCTATAATTTTTCTGTTTTCAGTTTCATTGGTTTCTATTCTACTTTCATTTTTATTATTTGCTTCTTTCTGCTTGCTTTTTCTAGCTTCTTAAGGTGATAGCTCAGATCACTGATTTGATACCTTTCTCCTTTCCTGATATAAGTATTTAAGGCTATCATTTTTTTCTCTAGGCACTGCATTAACTTCATCCTGCTTTTGATTAGTTGTGTGTTCATTTTCATTTAATTTAAACTATTTTTAATTGCTCTTGAGACTTTTCCTTGACCCATGGGTTATTTAGAAGTGTGTTGTTTAATTTCCAAATATTTGAGGGTATTTCAGGTACCCTTTGTTCTTGGTTTCTAGTTTAATTCCTTTGTGGTCAGAGAATACACTCTGTGTGATTCCAGTTCTTTCAGATTTGTTGAGGTTTTCTTTATTTCCCACAATATGGTCTAGTCTGGTGAATGTTCCATGTGTACTTGAAAACATGTGTGTTCTGCTCTTGTTGGGTGCAGTGTTCTATCAATGCCCCTTAGGTTTTCTTCATTCAAAAGACATTTTAGTTGGGTTTTCTGTGTCTTGCCACTTAAAGTGTTCCTGCCAATAAAGAATTATGATTGGCCTGAGTCATTTGCCCAGTCCTGTGGCTATAGGACCAGGTTCTCTGATTGGCACCCCATTCACATCATTGGACTGGAGTTGAGGACAATGGTTCCCTAAAGGCATTGCGGTACTGGCCAGGCCAAACCAATAAATGCTGACTACGTCCAGTCCTTAACTTTCACCTGTGCATGCACACACGTATGTTTGCACAGACACTTGCTCATAATCCCAATAAGTATAACGTTTAAAATTCCTCTGTAGGCGTCTCTTAAATAACTCCAGAATCTCACTTATTTTCCAAATGAAGATAATGCAAGTCACCACCAAATAAAACACAGCTGCAAGCCCAGATTCTTTGGATGAGATACATACATGGCTTTTGATCCTGTCTGAATAATACTCCTCCCGGTGCGGTAACCTATGTGCTAGATGATGAATGAACACACTTCTACCCCTCCAAGGATCTCTTGGTGCAGAAAAGCCATAAAAAAATATTTAAAAATCCTCACGAGGTGTTCAGTGGGGCAATTTAAGCCCCAGGGTGAGACAGGACTTTGAGGAAGGACTGTAAAGGAATAACGAAAACATCTAATGCATTCGCTGAATCAAAGCGAACACCAGTTTCCAGACGCTGTGTTGGTTTTGTCCATAAGGAGAGGCCACCTGATTTTAAGGATGTGTTAATTCACTGACATCTTATGCGGTGGACTGTGGATTCAGTGCAGATGTCATAAAAACCACCAAGCATACCCCTTCCAATTATTTGATGGTTGCAACAATCTATATTTTTCTTAGGTGGTATTGCTTTCGATTGCTATGTTGGAGGAAAGGAGAAGTTCCAGTGTTTTCTTTTTGGTCCTGCCTACCATGGTGGCAACTTACTCCATGCCTCAGGAAGCTAATCAAGGGATTCTGCCTGACACTGAGAATCCATCCCAGCTGTTTACACTTGAACAGAAAATAGCCCTGGGATGAGCCTGCCTGCCGTAGGTGCACCTGATCCTCTTATCTCTGGATCCACGTGGTCCTAAGCTAAACGGCAGGCAGCAGTGATGATCAGCGTTGATAGCATCCCAATACTTAGCATCAACTAGGGATGAGTATCCAGTAGCCCAAAGACTTGAGGATGTCCATTCCTCTGGGGCACATTTCTCTCTGGGGAATGTGAGGAAGAAGACTTATAATTTGCCTGGATGCTTGGGTAGGTCTTAAGGCTACCTGACATCTACTTTAGTCTAAACTAGAGACTGAATCAATGAAGTGAACCAGCATTAAGAATTACATAAAAGGCCTTGACCTGGATGATTTTCTTCAGTTGGGCCTATTCTCATTAGACCTGGACTTATTTTATGGGAAAAAAAAATGGGTCATCTGTCACTTTAATTCTTGAGAATTTATAATTAATTAACCACAGCTAAGATCACTGGGCACCACACCGTTTCATGAAGTTAAATAAACGTGCCTGTCCTGTTGCCTGTTATGATAACTCGGTCCACTTTGCTTCTGGCAGGTAAGAGTGGCCACCTGGACAAACCACCCTTGACTTCTCCCATCCCCACTGCAATTGGTCAGTGAGGCCCATTGCAACCCTCCCCTCCTCGCTCCCCCAGCCAGGAGAACAGTCATTTAAAGCCCATTTTATTTTATTTTTTTATTTTTTTGTTTTGTTTTTGTTTTTTTGCGGTACGCGGGCCTCACCCGTTGCAGAGCACAGGCTCCCGACGCGCAGGCTCAACGGCCATAGCTCACGGGCTCAGCCGCTCCGCAGCATGTGGGATCCTCCCAGACCCCAGACCAGGGCACGAACCCGCGTCCCCTGCATCGGCAGGCGGACTCTCAACCACTGCGCCACCCCTAAAGCCCATTTTAAAAGACTGACATCTTTCTCACCAATGCCTTCTCATTCCTCATGGCAAAAGTATGCACAGTCTTTACAGGCATAATGGGAGACATAGCGGGGGCAGGAGGTGGGGGGACTGGGTGAGTGGGAAGCATAGGATGGTTCCAGTTCGGCATTCCTGTCTCCTGAAGTCTTTGAATTCTTTCTTCTGTTTGATGCCGAAGTGTTACTGGCCTTCCCATGTCACTTTGCACAGAGCAGAGTTCAGAACATTAGCCGAAACAGCAAACTGCAAAAGCAGCTGTCATGCCTCCTGAAAGAAGGCACTCAAATCCATAACTTTGGAAAAGTGAACCCCACCTTCCCTGCCCAAGTTCCCCAAGTCCATTCTCACCAATACATCCAAGACGTGTGCCTAGACACATTAGCAAATTCCTGCCCTTATTCCACAGTGTAATTCTTTTTCCTACCCTGGTTCTGCATTTCTCTCCAGACCACGTTGGGTTTGGATGCTGGTTCCCAGCCAAGTAGAGGTTTGAGGTAGGGAAACGGGATCTTTCCTGGGAGGGGGAGGGTTTTTCCTCAGGGAGGGGAGGCACAGTGAGGGGTGTTTCAGAATGATGGGGTTTGGGGGTATCGCAGACTACTCCTGGGTATTTTAATTTCATTTCCAACTTGTCGGCCTTTCTTTCTCAACCATTTCTGTAACTTTCAGTTAAACGTAGACAGTGAACTTGACTGTGTATATTCTGCAAGCCTAGCATCCGCCTGAGATTGTTTGGTTTCCGGTAGTCTTAGGCCTACTTTTAACCAGTACATAGTAGGAAGACTCTCAGATTCTATTCCCTTCCTCGAAGCAAGTGTTTTGAGATTTGGGCTACTGGTACTTTAAAGTTTGCTGACGCTGACAGAAGCCACCACTCTATTTCCCAGCTTCTGCATTTCTCATACCCTTTAAATTGGCCTCTGGATAAAGTTAAGGGAAAAAGGCTCGGTGTATGTATAGGATGCTACCTTATTTTATGCAGACATAATTCTCACACCATATAATTCACCTTTTCAAGGTGTACAATTCAGTGGTTTTTAGTATATTCACAGCGTTGTACCACCGTCACTGCTCTTTAGTTCCATAACATTCTCATCAGCCCAAGAAGAAACCCTGTTCCCATTAGCGGTCACTTCCCATCCCTCCCTGTTCCCAGCCCCCGAAACCACTAATTTACTTTCTGTCTCTGTGGATTTTCCTATTATGAACTTTTCATATAAATGGAATCATATAATATGTGACCTCTTGCGACTGACTTCTTTGATTTAGCATCATATTTTCAAGGTTCAGCCATGTTGTGTTATATATATATCAGTACTTTTTTTCATGATTAAATAATATTCTATATATGAATATACCACATTTTATATATCCATTCACCAGTTGATGGATATTTGCATTGTTTCCACTTTGGGGCTATTATGAGTAAAGCTGGTAAGAACATTTGTGTATAAATTTTTGTGTGCACATGTTTTTATTTCTCTTGGGTCTATATCTAGGAGCAGAATTGCTGGGTTGTATAGTAACTCTATGTTTAACTTTTTGAGGAACTGGCAGTCTGTCTTCCAAAGCAGCTGCGCCATTTGACAGTCCCACGAGCAATGTGTGAGGGTTTCAATTTCTCTGCATCCTTGCCAACACTTGTTACTGTCCATCTTTGATTGTAGCCATATTAGTGTGAAGTGGAGTATGTTACCTTTTATGTAAACATGGAGAGGAAAGAAGAATATATGTGTATGTAATTGCTTATTATTTTACAGAATAGCTCTGGGACATTATATGAGAAACTAGAAATACTGATCGCTTCCAGGGAGGGAAACCAGGAGCTGGTGGCCAAGGTGGGAGGGAGATTTTATACTCTCTACTCTTCTCGAAGTTATTCCATTTGAGATCATGTGGAAATAATTACCTATACAAATAAAATTAATTTGAAGTTTAAAAAATAAAAGTTACATTTATTGATGTATAGCAGGGCTTGGCAACTATGGCCTGTGGACCAAATCTGACCTGCCTCCTATTTTTCTGTGGCCCGTAAGCTAAGTAGTTTTTCCATTTTTTTAAATTGAAGTGTAGTTGACTTACAATACTGTGTTAGTTTCTCCTGTACAGCAGAGTGATTTAGTTCTACGTATATACATTCTTTTTTATATTCTTTTCCGTTATGGTTTACCCCAAGATACTGAATATAGTTCCCTGTGCTTTACAGTAGGACGCTGTTGTTTATCCATCCTATTTATAATAGCTTGCATTTGCTAATCCCAGCCTCCCAATCCATCCCTCCCACACCCCCCTCCCCCTTAGCAACCACAAGTCTGTTCTCTGTCAGTTTCTGTTTTGTAGGCAGGTTCATTTGTGTCATATTTTAGATTCCACCTCTAAGTGATATCATGTGGTATTTATCTTTGTCTGATTTACTTCACTTAGTATGATAATCTCTAGGTGCATCCAGGTTGCTGCAAATGGCATTATTTCGTTCTGAATAGTTTTTACATTTTTAAATGGTTGAAAACAATAAAAGAAGACTCTTTTGCAGCACATGAAAATTATTTGAAACTCGGTGTCCGTAAACTTTTATGGGTACACAGCCGTACTCCTTTGTTTACGTACTTTCCGTGGGTGTTTTCCTGCTACTGAAGCAAAGGTGAGTAACTGCAGCAGAGATTGTGTGGTGCTTTCATGGTTTTTATGCCACTGGTTGGAACAAGGCCAATTGCAGTTGCACAGTTGGCACCCGATGGCATTTGGAGTGTCATACGTATTGCCATACTGTGACTTAAACGCAGAGTTTCCAGGGCATATCCTTTATGTCAAAACAAGAAAAAAAGACAAAAGTGGACTGACTGTCTTGCTGGTAAGGCATGATGGAGTGTGGTTTCTGTTGTTACCACATTACAAGGCAAGATGTTGCGTTTATTGTGCAATGACACTAAAGCTGTGCTCACAGAGTACAAGATACATCAGCAGGACCAGACTGAGCATTCATCAGAATAGTCCCAAATCAGAGGGAAGTGTGGTCAGAAAGATTGGAAAATTTAAAACGATATCTCATCATGACAGAATTTTTCTTCACACAAATAAAAAATGAAAAAGAATCCACTACCAAAATTAGTTGTCAAGGGGCTCATTTGTTAGCCAAGAAAGAAGCCATTTGTAAATGGTAAGATAATTAAATGGTATTTGATTGCAACAGCTGAATAAATGGGTCTGGGAAAAAAATGTTTTTAAGAATATTAGCCTCATACTGAGAGTAGTAGCTTGAAGAATTTAGGACATTGGGGACAAGAACAACTTAAAATCAGGGCAGATGTTACTACTCAGTTGGTGTTTAAGAAGTCAATACTAAGTTAAAAGTGACTAAAGGGCTTCCCTGGTGGCGCAGTGGTTGAGAGTCCGCCTGCCGATGCAGGGGACGTGGGTTTGTACCCCGGTCCGGGAGAATCCCACATGCCGCGGAGCGGCTGGGCCCATGAGCCATGGCCGCTGAGCCTGCGCGTCCGGAGCCTGTGCTCTGCAACAGGAGAGGCCATGGCAGTGAGAGGCCCGCGTACCGCAAAAAAAAAAAAAAAGTGACTAAAGAATTAGCCTCTCTGAATAGTCTGATTGAAAATATTCTCGCCTGTAGTTCAAAGACATTGATAAAACGCAAATTCAGTACAGCCTGAAATTCAGTGTACCCTTAAGTAGAATTAACTAAGATGTGTTACAACCAGAGGTATTAAAATATGTGTGCATTAAATAGTACAGACTTCCAGTTATAAGATAAATAAGTGCTGGAGATGTAATGCACAACAAGATGACTAGAACTAGTACTGATATATGACCCATAAGAAAGGTAGGAGAGTAAAGTCTAAGAGTTCTCATCACAAGGAAAATTTTTTCCCCTTTTCCTTCTTCTCTTTTTCTGTTTTTCTTTTTATTGTATCTATATGAAAAGATGGCTGTTAGCTGAACTCCTGTGGTCATCATTTCACAATATCTGTAAATCAAACCATCGTGCTGTACATGCCTGAATCTTGGACAGTTTGTATAGCAATTATTTCTCAGTAAAACTGGAAAAAATATGTGTGGAGCAGCCGTTGGCTTGGTTGGACAAAGATGCAAAGATTGTGAAAAAGTGAAGTGTTTAAATCTATGGTAATTCACTGTATTATCCATCAGCAGGCACTTTGAGGAAAATATCTGAATCTGTCACGTATTATTGAATCAGTAGTATCAATAATGAACTTCATTTCTTCTTGTGGACATAAACATCAGTTCTGTGAAATTTTGTCAGAAATACAAGAGGGATATCCTCACTTGTCCTAACACAGAAATTTGAAGGCTTATCAGTGACCAAGTTTTACTGAGATATTTTGAGCTCTGAGTCAAATTGAAATTTTTCTGAACAAGAAGGACCTCTTTCCTTCAACCACTATTAAAAATACTGAATGGCTTTGGAAGTTGGATTTTCCTGTGGACTTGAAAATGTTTTTTAAATGAATTCAAACTAATATTAAAAGTCAAGAGACTTCTCTGGTGGTCCAGTGGTAAAGAATCTGCCTTACAATGCAGGGGATGAGGGTTCGATCCCTGGTCAGCAAACTAAGATTTCACATGCCGTGAGGCAACTAAGCTTGCGCGCCACAGCTACTGAGCTTGCACGCCTCAACTAGAGAGCCTGTGAGCCACAACTGCAGAGCCCACGTGCCCTGGAACCCACGCGCCACAACTAGAGAAGAGAAAACCCACCGCTACAACTAGAGAGAAGCCCATGTGCCACAACGAAGAGCCCACATGCTGCAACTAAGACCTGACACAGCCAAAAAAAAAAAAAAAAGTCAATACAGAGCTTATATGTAAAACACATTGTTGTTAAGTCATTTCAACTTTACTGTTTGACTCACAAGTAATGTCAAGCTGCTTTACATACTTCCCGTGCTTTAAAAGTTGAAACAAGAGGGAAGATCTCAATTCCTAAACAAACTTGCTGTGCATTTAGTTTTTGAGTTCAAACTGCCGTTCAAGTTGTGCTTTTTAGACTTTGATGCAAACTCAAAGGAAATCTGAATATTTAAAAATCCATTTAACTGTGGAACTGAGCAGCTTCCACCCAACCTTCAGCTGGAACTGATCAACCTGTAATGGAATGATGTGCTGAAAGGAAATATCAAGAGGAGAACCTAATAGAATTCTGTAATCTCCTTGTATGTGATGAAGATGCTCAATTAAAATCACAGGCTTGTGCACTGTTACCAGTTTCGGCAGTACCTGTCTGTGTGAAAAAGCATTTTCAAAGATGGAAAACAAAATCTCATCACAGATCAGCATGTATAGATGAATATTTGCATTTGATTTTGATTATAGGGGACACTAACTTTGATCACCAATTAAGCAAATTATTAAGCAAATTATCCCCCCCAAAGTATTCCATTCTTCTCATTAGTAGACCTATATAACAAAAATTATAGTTATTATATTTTGAATTTCACCAATTAAAAATTTTTCAAGTTTGTCTCCTCTCTTGTTATATAAGTGTGTACATTCTTGAGTTTGCCCTTCACCCACAGAGCCTAAAATATTTATTATCAGGTGCTTTCTTAAAAAGTTTACACGTTAGAGCAGTTGAACTTAACAGATGTATACAGAACACTCCACCCAACAGCAACAGCATACATATTCTTAAGTGCACATAGGACATTTTCCAAGATAGACCATAAGGCCACAGATTAAACCTCAGTAGATTTTAATAGATATTATACAAAGTATCTTCAACTACAACAGGACAAACTAGAAATAATAACAGAAGGGAAACTGGGAAATTCATACATTTGTGCAAATTAACACTCAACCAATGGATCAAAGAAGAAATCACAAAGAAAATACTTAGTGATGAATGAAAACAAAAAGCATCACAAACCAAAACTTACAGGATGCAGTGAAAGCAGTACTAGTGGTGGAATTTAGAGCTATAAACACTTACATTAAAAACAAGAAAGATTTCAAATTAACAACCTAAATTTACAACTTAAGGAACTAAAAAAGAAGAACAACTAAACCCAAAACTAGCAGAAGGAAGGAAATAATGAAGATTAGAGCAGAGATAAACAAAATAGAGAATAGGAAAACAACAGAGAAAGTGAATGAAACCAAATGTTGGTCTTTGAAAAAAATCAACAAAATTGACAAACATTCAGCTACATGGGCTAAGAAAAAAAGAGAGAAGACTCAAGTTACTAAAATTAGAAATGAAAGTGGGGACACTACTACCAATGCTACAGGAAAAAAATAGATAAGAAATTACTATAAAAAGTTATAGTCCAAAAAATTGGATAACCTAAATGAAATGGACAAATTCCTAGAGACACCAACCTAAATCATGAAGAAATAGAACATCTGAATAGACTTATAACTAGGAAGGAGACTGAATCAGTAATCACAAATCTCCCAACAAAGAAAAGCCCTAGACCCAATGGCTTCATTGGCGAATTCTACCAAACATTTAAAGGAGCACCAATACCAGTCCTTCTCGAACTTCTGCCAAAAATTAAAGAATGGGGAACACTTTCTAACTCATTCTGTGAGGCAAGCATTACACTGATGCCAAAGCCAGATAAAGACACTACCAAAAAGAAAACTACATACCAATGTAATACACCACATTAAGGGAGTGAAAGGGAAAAAAACAAAACAAACCACATACACATGACAATTGATGCAGAAAACGTATTTGACAAAATTCAACACCCTTTTATGATAGAGTGCTCAACAAACTAGGAATAGAAGGAAACTAGCTCAATATAATAAAAGCCAAATATATCTTTTACCACTGAGTATGTTAACCCACAGTTAAGATACTCAGTGATAAAAGACAAAGATTTTCCTCTAAGATTAGGAACAAGGCAAGGTGCCCTACTTTTACCACTTCTATTCAACGTAGTACTGTATATTTTAGCCAGAGCAGTTAGGCAAGAAAAAGAAATAAAAGACATCCAAATTGGATGCCATCTGTTCCCAGATGATATGATCTTACATGCAGAAAACATTAAAGATTATAACACAAAAAAAACCTGTTAGAATTAATAAATAAATTCAGCAAAGTAGGACACAAAGTCAACACGCAAAAATCATTTGTATGGACAATCTTTAAAGGAAATTACAAAACCAGTTCCATTTACAGTAGCCTCAAAAAATTTAGAAATTAACATATCAAGGAACTTGTACAATGAAAACTCTGAAACATTGCTGAAAGAGATTAAAGAAGATATCAGTAAATGGAAATGAATTCCGTCTTCACGAATTGGAAGAGTTAATATTGTTAAGAGGTCAATACTACCCAAAGCAAACTACAGACTCAATGTAATCTCTATTGAAATGAAATTAAAAATTTTCTATTTTTTACAGAAATAGAAAAATCCATCCTAAAATTCATATGGAATCTCAAGGAACCCTGAATAGCCAAAACAGTCTTGTTAAAGAAGAACAAAGCTGGAGGCCTTAACACTACTTGATTTCAAAACTTACTACAACAGGGCGAGAGAGAGGCATGGACATATATATACACTAACAAACGTAAGGTAAATAGCTAGTGGGAAGCAGCCTCATGGCACAGGGATATCGGCTCGGTGCTTTGTGACCGCCTGGAGGGGTGGGATAGGGAGGGTGGGAGGGAGGGAGACGCAAGAGGGAAGACATATGGGAACATATGTATATGTATAACTGATTCACTTTGTTATAAAGCAGAAACTAACACACCATTGTAAAGCAATTATACCCCAATAAAGATGTTAAAAAAAAAAAAACTTACTACAAAGCTACAGTAATCAAAAGTGTTTGCTAACATTGTATTAGCATATAGACAGATATATATCAATGAAATAGACTAGAAAGACCTGAAATAACACATAAATACATCATCAAATGATTTTTGACAAGAGTGTTAAGACCATTCAGTGGGGAAAAGGACAGTGTTTTTAAAATGGTGCTGTCAGAGCTAAATGTCCACGTGCAAAAAAAATGAAATTGGACACTTACCTAACACCAAACAAAAAAAAAACTCAAAATGGATCAAAGATCTAATGTATGTAAGATGTAAGACCCAAAGCTGTAAAAATCTTAGAAGAAAACATAGGGACAAAAGCTTCACAATGCTGGATTTGGCAATGTTTTCTTGGATATGAACCAAAGGCACAGGCAACGAAAGAAAAAAACAGAAAAATTGGACTTCCTAAAAAATTTTAAATCTTGCGCATCAGAAGACAATATTAACAGAGTAAAAAGGTAATCTACAAAATAGGAGAAAATATTTGCAAGTCAGTAAAATAAGGGATGGGTATCCAGAATATAGCAAGAAAACTAAAACTCAACAACAACCAAAAATCCTCATTAAAAAACAAAGGACTTGGGAATTCCCTGGCGGTCCGGTGGTTAGGACTCTGTGCTTCCACTGCTGGGGGCCCGGGTTCAGTCCCTGGTCCGGGAACTAAGATCCCGGAAAGCCGTGAGGCACAGCTGGGAAGGAAAAAAAAAAGACTTGAATAGACATTTCTCCAAAGAAAATATAAAAATGGCCAATAAGCTCATGAAAAGATGCTTAACATCACTATTCATTCTGGAAAATGCAAATCAAAACTACAGTGAGATAGCACCTTACACCCATTAGGATAGCAACTATCAAAAAACCAAAACAACCAAACCCCTAAATAAACAGAAAATAACAAGGAAATGCAGAATTGGAATCTTTGTGCACTGTTGTTAGAAATTAAAATGGTACATCCACTGTGGAAAGCAGTATGGCAGTCCTTCAAAAAATGTATTTATTTGGCCGCACTGCGTGGCTTGCTGGGTCTTAGTTCCCCCAACCTGGGCCCCACTGGACCGCCAAGGAATTCCCCGCTCAAAAAATTTAAAATAAAATTACCATATTATTCATAGTTCTGCTTCTGGGTATACACTCAAAGAATTGAAAGCAAGATCTTGGAGAGTTTTTACACCCATGTTTATAGCAGCATTATTCACAACTGCTGAAATGTATTAGTAGAAGCAGCCCAAGTATCCCTCCATGGGTTAACTGATAAGCAACATGTGGTCTATACTACATGCAATTGACTAGTATTCAGTCTTTAAGAAAAGGAAATTCTGACACATGCTCCAAAATGGATGAGCCTTGAGGACATGTGTTAACTGAAATAGGCCAGTCACAAAAAGAAATACCCTGTAAGATTCCATTGATATGAGTTACTTAGCAGAGTCAAAATCATAGAGACAGTGGAATAGTAGATGCCAGGGGCTGGGGATTGGGGAGTTACTGTTTAAAGGGTATAGAGCTTTTGTTTTAAAACATAAAAAGAGTTATGGAGATGAATGGTGGTGACGGTTGCACAATGTTATGAATATATTTAATACCACTGAAGAAGAAAGATGGTTTTCTTTCCCTGGCCTCCTGTGTTAGATATTTGGAAATAGTCACCCCGAGTCTTCTTTTAGAATAAATTTTTAAATTTCTTTGGGAAAAAAATGTTAATAGATGCTTAAAATGTTAGAATTAATGATGATGACAATAATAACAACAGAAACCTACTTGGTCACAGTTGAAGGATGCTAGAGGGTAAATATATTATTTTGAACACTAGTAAATAAAGATGGAGAATCCAGCACTTCCCTTGCCTATCCTAGACACACTGTATATTTGGGTAACCAAATAGATGAGAGCAAGTTTCTTTTCAAAAGAAGCATTCCAGCTAATACATGGAAAAGGAATGCTACTATGAGTTTTTGACCATCTTCCAGCCCCTGATGAATTGATGTAGACACTGAACATCAATGATGCTTTCGACAAAAAGAGGGAAAACAAGACAACATGTATTATCTAATGAAAGTAACGGCCCCACCTATGAAGTCCAGACTGTGGAAATAAATTGTTTCAAGGAAGAAAAAAGGGAGATGGAGGGGGACCTATGGACCCAAAGGAACTTGGGAATTATGTCAAGGAATCTTATTATTGGATCCTTATTGATTTGTTATTTTTCAGAGCAGTTTTAGGTTCACAGCAAAATTGAGTGGAAGATACAGAGATTTCCCTTTATACTCCTTCCCTGCCACCCCCAGCCTCCCCCATTGTCAATATCCCCCTCCAGATGGTGCATCTGTTACAATAGAACCTACGCCACTGGCACATCATGATCACCCAAAGTCCATAGTTTACATTAACGGTCACTCTTGGTGTTGTACATTCTATGGGTTTGGACAAATGAATAATGACATATATCCATAATGAGGGTATCATACAGTGTAGTTTCACTGCCCCCCAAATCCTCTGTGCTCAGTCCTTTTATTGATACACCCTTCCTTCACCCCCGATCTTTTTACTGGCTCCATAGAATGTCATATAGTTGGAATTATACAGTATGTAGACTTTTCAGATGGGCATCTTTCACTAATAATATGCATTTAGGTCTACTCCATGTCTTTTCATGGCTTGATGGCTCATTTCTATTTCGTGCTGAATAGTAATTCCGCTGTCTGGGTGCACCATAGTTTATTTACACGTTCACCTACTGAAGAACATCTTGGTTGCTTCCAACATTTGTCCATTATGTATAAAGCTGCTATAAACATCTGCAGGCAGATTCTTGTATGAACATAAGTTTTCAACTCCTTTGGGTAAATACCAAGGAGTGCGATTGCTGTATTGTATGTTGAGAGTATGTTTAGTTTTAGAAGAAAAAGCCAAACTGTGTTCCAAAGTGGCTGTACCACTTTGCATTCCCTCCAGCACTGAATGTCTTTTGCGGAGTAGAAATTTTTAATTTTAATGAAGTCCAGCTTATCAGTTATTTCTTTCAAGGATTATATCTTTGGTGCTTTATCTAAAAAGGCATCAACATACCCAAGGTCATCTTGGTTTTCTTCTAGGAGTTTTGTAGTTTTGTGTTTTACATTTAGTTCTATGATCCGTTTTGAGTTAAATTTGTGAAGGTTTTAAGGTCTGTGTCTAGATTTATTTTCTACATACGGACGTCCACTTGTTCCAGCACCATTTGTTGAACAGGCTATCTTTTCTTTACTGTACTGCCTTTGCTCCTTTGTCAAAGATCAGTTGACTATATATTGCGGGTCTATTTCTGAGCTCTGTTGTCCCATGGATCTATTAGTCTGTATTTTCGCCAGCTCCACCCTATCTTGATGACTGTAGCTTTATACTAAGGCTTAAAGTAGGATAGCATCAGTCCTCCAACTTTGCTCTTGTCCTTCAACATCATGTTGTCTATTCTGGGTCTTTTGCCTCTCCAAATACCTTATAGATTCACTTTGCTGATATCCACAAAATAGTAAGTTTTGATTGGGATTGCAATGAATCTGTCGATCAAGTTGAGAGAGACTGACAACCTGACTATATATATATATATATATATATATATATATATATATATATATATATAAACATCTTTATTGGAGTATAATTGCTTTGCAATGGTGTGTTAGTTTCTGCTTTATAACAAAGTGAATCAGTTATACATATACATATGTTCCCATATCTCTTCCCTCTTGCGTCGCCCTCCCTCCCACCCTCCCTAGGTCACAAACCACCTAGCTGATCTCCCTGTGCTATGCGGCTGCTTCCCACTAGCTATCTACCTTACGTTTGGTAGTGTATATATGTCCATGCCTCTCTCTCGCTTTGTCACAGTTTACCCTTCCCCCTCCCCATATCCTCAAGTGCATGCTCTAGTAGGTCTGTGTCTTTATTCCTATAACCTGACAATATTGAATCTTCCTATCCATGAATGTGAAATATCTCTCCTTTTATTTAGTTCATTGATTTCAATCATCAGAGTTTTATAGTTTCCTCATATAGATTTTCTGCATATTTGATTAGATTTACACCTACGTATTTCATGTAAATGGTATTTTTAAAATCAGATTCCACTTGTTCATTGCTGGTATATAGGAAAGCAATTGACTTTTGCATTTTAAAACTGTATCCTGCAAACTTGCCCTAATCACTTATTAGCTCTAGGAGTGTTTTTTGGTCAGTTCTTTTGGATTTCCTATGTAGATGATCATGTCATCTTCAAACAAAGACAATTTAATGTGGATCACACTAGTTGATTTTTGAATGATGAATCGGCCTTCCTTGCATAACTATGGTAAATCCCACTGGGTCATGGTGTATAATTTTTTTATACGTCATTGGATTTGATGTGCTAATATTTTATTACGCACAGAGTCCTAACCACTGGACCGCCAGGGAATTCCATTGTTGAAGATTTTTGTGTCTATGTTCATGAGAGATACTGGTCTGTAGTTTTCTCAGAATATCTTCATCTGGTTTTGGTATTAGGGTAATGCTGGCCTCATAGAATGAGTTAGGAAGATTCCCCCTGCTTCTATCCTCTGAAAGAGATTGTAGAGAATCAGTATAATTTCTTCCTTAGAGGTTTAGTAGAATTTATCAGTGAACCCCTGTCAGGCTCTTATTTTCTGTTTTGGAAGGTTATTAATTATTGATTCAATTTCTTTAATATAGGTAGGCTCATTCAGATCCTCTATTCTTGTGTGAGTTTTAGTAGATTGTATCTTTCAAGGAATTGGTCCATTTCATCGTTATCAATAGCTAATACTATTCCTTTATTATCATTTTAATGTCTAAAGAATCTCTAGTGAAGTCCTTGTCGACTTAATGGATCTTTTCGTAGAACCAGCATTGGTGTCATGATTTTCTCTATTGATTTCCTGTTTTCAATTTCATTTATTTCTGCTCAAATTCTTAATTATTTTCTTCTGCTCACTTTAATTTCCTTTTCTTTTTCTATTTTCCTAATGTGGAAACTAAGATGATTGATTTTAGATCTTTCCTTTTTTCTAATATATGCATTCAATGCTGCAAACTTCCCTCTGAACTCTGTTTTGTTACATCCCACAAACTTCGACAAATTGTGTTTTCATTTTCACGTGTTTAAAAATATTTCAAAATTTCTATTGAGATTTCTTCTTAGTCCCATGTGTTATTTAGAAGTGTGCTGTTTAATCACTGAGATTTTCCAGTTGGAAAATCTTTTTTGTTTTTAACATCTTTGTTGGAGTATAATTGCCTTACAATGGTGTGTTAGTTTCTGCTGTGTAACAAAGTGAAACAGCTATACATATATTGTCATATCCCCTCCCTCTTGCGTCTTCCTCCCGCCCTCCCTATCCCACCCCTCTAGGTGGACACAAAGCACAGAGCTGATCTCCCTGTGCTATGCAGCTGCTTCCCACTAGCTATCTATTTTACATTTGGTAGTGTATATATGTCCATGCCACTCTCTCACTTCCCAGCTTCCCCTTCCCCCTCCCTGTGTCCTCAAGTCCATTCTCTACGTCTGCGTCTTTATTCCTGTCCTGCCCCTAGGTTCTTCAGAACCTTTTTTTTCCTTAGATTCCATATATATATGTTAGCATACAGTATTTGTTTTTCTCTTTCTGACTTACTTCACTCTGTATGACGGTCTCTACAGACCTGTCCTCTTTCATCTGAATATTCAAGTCTCCTTCTCACATGGATATTTCTTTCCGCTCAATGCTTAAACACACTCAGATTGCTTCCATCTTAAAGAAGCAAAACAAAGACCAACTTTCCTTGACCTACCTGCCTTGGGTCACCGCCCCACCCCCAATTTCCTTCTCTCCTTAACAAACACTTTGTAAGGATTACCAACTGTCCCAGTTACTATGGCTACATAACAAATGACCCCCAAACTTAGTGACATTTATTGTTGGTTTCTTTGGGTCAGGACTTCAGATAGAGCGCAGTGGGGATAGCTTGTTTCTGTTCCACAACGTCTGAGCTCTGGCTGGTTATCCCAAAACCTGCGGCTGGCGGCTGGCGTTACCTGAAGGCTTGTTTACTCACGTGAGGAGGTGGGCGATTGCTATCAGCTGGGATCAAAGTGGTCTCTTCATGGACTACTTTGGGCTTCTTCCCAGCATGGCAGCTGGATTCCAAGGATGAATGTATTGAACAGAACCAGAGGTTGTTAAATTCACAGAGACAGAAAATAGAATGGTGGTTGCCAGGGGCTAGGGAGGGGGGACAGTCGGGGGTTAGTGTTTAATGTGGACAGAGTTTCAGTTTTGCAAGTTGAAAACAGTTCTGGAGATGGGTTGCACGATGATGTGTATGGACTTAACCCTACTGCACTGTACATTTTAAAACGCTTTAACTGGTACATTTTATGTTACACAACTCGAGAGAGAAAGAGAGAATAAATATGAACCAGGGAAGCTGTATCCTTCCGTATCCTTTTAATGACGCAGCCTCACAGACCACGTGGCATCAAACCCCCTGTTCTCTGTTGGTGAAAGAAGTCACAGGTGCCCCCAGATTCCCAGGTTTGGGGATAGGGTCCACATCTGGATGAGCAGAGGCGAGGTTCTAGAGGAGTGTGTGGAGCCAGCGTCACTGATGCGGGCGTTTGTGGGAAGCTCCGCTCTCCACGTTAACCGTCACAGCCCCCACAGCCTCGGCGCACAAATCCCTCTTCTCTCTCGTCTGGCTTCTGCTTTTTAACCACTCTTGTGAAAGTCACCAGTGACTTCCATGTCACTACATCAAATAGGTTTTTTGCTTTATTTTCTTGTGATGTGTGGAAACGTTCAAATATATTCAAAAATAGAGAGAAGAGTATCACGAACCGCCATCCTCTGACTTCAATTACCAGTATTTACGAATCAGTCATTTGGAAGAAAATCTCATCTCACTGTCCCTCCCCCGCAGCAGCGCTGGACAGAGGTGACCTCTCCCTTCCCTTGAGACATTGGCTCCCTTGGCTTCTTGGCACAAACACCTCCTGGTGCCCCTTCCCTTTCCAGACCTTTCTTCCTTGGTCTATTTCTTGATTATCATCCTCTCTGAAACTCCAAAGGTGAGGGCACGCCAGCACCTGCTCTCGGCTTTCTTCACCATCACCTGGTCTCACTCATGCCCTTAGCGTCAATCACCACCCACGTGCAGGTGACTCCTGGGGCAGAGACCACCAGTTGACACCAACGTCCATCCTGTCTTTCTTAGGAGCCCTGACTTCTAGCTGGGCACCAGGCTGCCAAGCTAAAGCCACATTTCCCAGCCTCTCTCTCTACTTTTAATTTTTAAAAAATTTTATTGAAGTATAGTTGATTTTCAATGTTGTGTTAATTTCTGCTGTACAGAAAAGTGATTTAGTTGTACATATATATTCTTTTTTTAAATAAATGTATTTATTTTTGGCTGCGTCGGGTCTTCGTTGCTGCGCGTGGGCTTTCTCTAGTTGCAGCGAGTGGGGGCTACTCTTCGTTGCAGTGCGCGGGCTTCTCATTGCGGTGGCTTCTCTTGTCACGGAGCATGGGCTTTAGGCGCGTGAGCTTCAGTAGTTGTGGCACACAGGCTCTAGAGCACAGGCTCAGCAGTTGTGGCGCATGGGCTCAGTTGCTCCGCGGCATGTGGGATCTTCCCGGACCAGGGCTTGAACCTGTGTCCCCTGCATTTGCAGGCGGATTCTTAACCACTTTACCACCAGGGAAGTCCCTATATTCTTTTTCATATTCTTTTCCATTATGGTTTATCACAAGATATTGAATATAGTTCTCTGTGCTATACAGTAAGACCTTGTTGTTAATCCATTCTATATATACTAGTTTGTATCCACTCATCCCAAACTCCCAATCCTTCCCTCCCCTACACCCCTCCCCCTTGGTAACCACAAGTCTGTTCTCTATGTCTGAGTCTGTTTCTGTTTCATAGACAGGTTCATTTGTGTCATATTTTAGATTCCACATATAAATGTTATCATATGGTATTTGTCTTTCTCTTTCTGACTTACTTCACTTAGTATGATCATCTCTAGGTCCATCCATGTTGCTGCAAATGGCATTCTTTAATTCTTTTTTATGGCTGAGTAATATTCCATTGTATATATGTACCACATCTTTATCCATTCATCTGTCAATGGACTTTTAGGTTGTTTCCATGTCTTGGCTGTTGTAAATAGTTCCCAGCCTCTCTGGGAGTACTGTGGGAGGCTGGGAACTATTTACAGCTGGGAGTACTATGTGACAAAGTTCTGGCCACTGGGTAGTGAGAGGAAGTGACACATACCCACTCTGGTGCCTTCATAGAGAGGGCCCTGGCCTCTCCCTCCCCAGGGCCCCTTCTGATGCTGGAATGCTGTCGTTGTGATGAGCCAGGCTGCCCCTGCAGACAAGAGCATCACCCCATGCAGGTAGAAGACACCTGGGCCCTGGGACACCTCGTGGAGTGGGGCTACGCTACCTTCTCAGTCTTCTCCATGTCATAGAAGTGACCTTCTATCCTATTGTGCCCCTGTTACTTCAGTTCATCAAAAGAAGCCAAACTTATACCCTAACAATCAATTTCATCAATTCTGTGATGCATTTTTTCACATTTTATCTGAAATCAAAACTATTCAGTCAGAGGCATGTCATGGTTGAATCTCAGTGCTTTTTTTTTCTTTCTTAGTGGCATCTAAAATAATGGTGCAGCTTCCAATCGGTGGCATCTTAGATGACATGAAATCCAGTCTCAATGCCACATGTGTCTCCTCAACCCAGACTGTCCTCAGAACTCTGGACTTAATCATCCAATTGTCTACTTGGCATCTCTGCTTGGGCATCTCAAAGGCAATGAACTCAGTGTGTCCGTAACCTCCTCTTCCCCCTCCCCACCCTCCACCAAAGCTGACCCTTTGTCCAGCTCCCTGTCTCAGTAGACAGCACCACTGCCCATCAGTAACATGCACCAGAAGCCTAAAACGTGACCCTTGAGAACTTCCTCTCTCCAACCCCGTATCCTATCCATCACCGTGTTTGTTTTTCCTCCTCACTTTTTTCCACTTTTCCAATGTACATTGTCATCATCTCTGTTTTGAATTATGGCCTCACCCTCCCAACCCTTCCCCCTTCTTCCTATCTAACTCAACCCCAATCCATTCACCCCATCGTAGCCAGAGGGATCTTCTAAAAACCCGGATTTACTCATTTCATTCTCTTTACCAAGAATCCTTCAGCAGGCCTCCCATTGCTCTTAGGATAACGTCCCTAATCCTTAAGCTGGCTCTAGAAAGCTTTGAATTATCCACCCCTCGAGCATCAAAGGGGCCTGATGCAAGGGGACAAATGGAGGTTACTGGGTCTCCACCCTCCTCTTTCTTCTTTGCCTTGGTCCCACCTTCAAGGGACTGGACATGCATGTGTGTTGACACCCATGCCACACATCCAAGCTCTGTCCACACCCTCAACCACAAACCACTGCCCCTTGGTCACTCCTCAGGCCCAGAGTGTACACACCAGGACTCCATCTGCCCTTGGAGGGTGGCCCTGAAGGAGAAGCCTGAGCATGTTCATTTTTCTACCCAGAGTTGTCAATCTTTTAAAACTTTTATCATTTTTCCTGTCTCTCAGACATGTATTCCATTTCCCTCATCAATTTCTGAGATGTTATTTCATGTCATTTTCTCATACTTTCATGGGGGTGTCCACTTTGTCTGGAATCTCTAAGAACTCTTGGGCACACATGGGATCCCAGTACTTTGATGTGTGGGTTACAAATGTTTCCCCCCAATTTGTCATTAGTCTCTTAATCTTGCTTGTGGAGATTCTGGTTGTTTGTTTTGTGCTATGGAAGTTTAGAAGGCATCAGTCTTTGTCGTCATGGTGTCTGATTTTACTGTCATTGTTGGAAGGGCATTTGCTGAGCCCCTAATTCTTTCAATCACCAATATTGTATTCTTTTTTTTTTTTGTTTTTTTTTTTTGTGGTATGCAGGCCTCTCACTGTTGTGGCCCCTTCCGTTGCGGAGCACAGGCTCTGGACGCGCAGGCTCAGCGGCCATGGCTCACGGGCCCAGCCACTCCGTGGCATGTGGGATCTTCCCAGACCGGGGCACGAACCCGTGTCCCCTGCATCGGCAGGCGGACTCTCAACCACTGCGCCACCAGGGAAGCCCACCAATATTGTATTCTTGTTCTCCTGTGGTTTCTTCCCCCACCATCCCATATCCTTGTCCATATGGAATCCATCCTTGATGTAAGGAATGAGGCAGGGATCTGGCCTGGATCTGGCATTTCTGGGTTCTGCTTGTCCAGCATGTCTTCTCTCTCCTTCTGGCAAGCACCCCTCTTTCCTGTGGGGCACCCTCTCATTGAGTCTAAAGTGGCCCATCCACCACCCATCCTTGACCCGTGTCTGACCAATCAAATGACTCCATCCCTCTGGCCACAGTGATTCGTTCAGAAAAGGGCATGTCTTGTAGGTTGGACCAATCAGAATTCTTCCCTAGGACTTTTTTCTACCATAAAGGTTAGGAAAGAACCAGGTTTTTTAGGCTTCAGTTGTTAAGGTACTATGTGAGTTTGGCTATTGGTGGCCACCATGCCCACCTTAGAGAGAGCTTATTGGAGAAATAGAGACAAAGATGGAGACCTGTTGATATTTTTGGGCACCTACGTCCAGCTCTCCTACCCATTGGACTTTTGAGGTACTTGAATGTATTTAAAAAATACATTCCTTTTTAAAAAATTTTAATTAATCAATTTATTTATAATACATTCCTTTTTTGAAACTTAGTTTCAGTTGAGTTTCTGTCTCTTGCAAACAAAAGAATCCTGATGGATACATGACCTTATTTTTTACATCAAATGCTAAGCCAGGGATCATCTATTGCTTTGTCTGCCCAGAAGAGCATCCCTTTCTCCCTCCCTCCCCCTGCAAACTCCCCATTTATACTGGGAAATCTTTTTCTTCTGTTCCAGCTTTGTGGTTTAAACAGAAGCTGTCATTGTATAGGCCCACCTTCCCAGTCACCTTTGATTGGCCCAGGAATGGCTTCTGATTCCAGCCTAGTCTATCTTCCTTTCTTTAATTTTTTTTTTTCCCCAAAGAGTTAGGAGATGAGATGCAATCCATTAAAATAATATATAACTTTCTGGGAGATCAGGAGTATATTCACATTCATATTGTTTAACATCCAAAAGATATTAAAGACTATAGAGTAAAAATTTCTACCAGAAACTCATAAAAATCAACAAGAAAACTATAGTAACGCTAATATGAAAAAATATAAGAAGATATGAACAGGCACTTTACAGAAGAAGACATGTGAAAGGCTGATAAGTATATGAAGAGATACTTAAACTCATTAGAAATCATAGACTACAATTTAGAACAATAACAGCTATCACTTTATACCTACTGGACTGGCAAAATTTTAAAAGGTGGTTATTCCGCAATGAAGACCTGGCGCTGCCTAAATAAATAAATAAATATTTAAAAATAAATAAATAAAACGTGGTTATTGCCAAGCATTGGAAGGATGTGAGGATATACACACCTTTGTGCCTGCTTATAGCTCAGACTGGAACAGGCACTCCTTAGTGAAATGAAATATATGCTCTACTGCCCAGAAATCCCACTCCTGGGTGTATGTCCCAAGCAGTGGCTACATGGGCCTGTAGGGGGCGCATATAGGTATGTTCATCACGCCATCGTTTGGGGGAACATGGAGTTGAAGGCAGCCTGGGTGTCCATGGTGGTCACTAAGACTGTCTACAAATATTCCAGCTTTCTCTTTCCACAGCCACGTGGTGGGAGTGAACTTCCCTGCCATGTAAGGTAGGGGGGACCATGTGAAGTACTTTTGCCATCAGAATGTGGGCAGGAGGGATGTGTGTCACTTGCAGATGGAAATCAAGAGTCAGCGCGTGCTTTGCTACATTCTTTTGTCTACAGTGGACATGCAGCGTCTATGAGAAATAAGCCTTAGTGATTTTAAACCATTATACAGACATACCTCAGATGCTGCAGTTTTGGTTCCAAGCCGTGGCAATATAGCAAGTCACATGAATTTTTTTCGTTTCCCAGAGCATATAAAAGTATGTTTATAAGTGTGCAATATCATTGTAGTCTATTAAGTGTGCAATATCATTATGTTTAAAAAAACAATATATGTACCTTAATTTTAAAATACCTTATTGCTAAAAAATGCTAATATCATCTGACAAGGCAGGATTGCCACAAACCTTCAATTTGTTTAAAAAAAAAGCAGTATCTGCAAAGTGCAATAAAGCAAAATGTAATAAAACAAGGTATGTCTGTAATCTGGGGAGTATTTGTTACTGCAGTGTAACCTACTCTGTCTGACTGATACAGAGGCCACAAGTAGACATTGGAAACCATGGAGGAGGCACATACACAGCATTGTGGATAGATATTAAAAACAGTGCTGGATGACTATTCACAATAGCCAAGACATGGAAACAACCTAAATGTCCATCAACAGATGAATGGATAAAGAAGATGTGGTATATATATATATATATATATATATATACATACATACAATGGAATACTACTCAGCCATTAAGAAGAACGAAATAATGCCATTTGCAGCAACATGGATGGACCTAGAGATTATCATGCTAAATGAAGTAAGTCAGAAAGAGAAAGACAAATACCATATGATATCACTTATATGTGGAATCTAAAATACGACACAAAGGAACCTACCTACGAAACAGAAACAGACTCACAGACATAGAGAACAGACTTGTGGTTGCCAAGGGGGAGGGATGGGTTGGGAGTTTGGGATTAGCAGATGCAAACTATTATATATAGAATGGATAAACAACAAGGTCCTACTGTATAGCACAGGGAACTGTATGTAATATCCTGAGATAAAGCATAATGGAAAAGAATATGAAAGAGAATATCTATCAATCTATCTATCTATCTATCTATATAACTGGATCACTTTGGTATACAGCAGAAATTCACACAACATTGTAAATCAACTGTACTTCAATAAAATGAATTTTAAAAATTGCTGGATGGGAAAAAATACTGAAGGAAGTCTATACCATCACACCATTTATATCAATTAAAAATAATGTACCCCATGTTGCTGAGTGGGGTCAGAAGCAGGAATGGTTGTCACATCCTTATATCAATATGTCAAGGGCAGGGACTTCCCTGGTGGTCCAATGGTTAAGAATCTGCCTTCCAATGCAGGGGATGCGAGTTTGATCCCTGGTCAGGGAACTAAGATCCCACATGCTGAGGGGCAACTAAGCCCGTGTGCCACAACTACTGAGCCCGTGCACCACAACTAAAGAGAAGCCTACGCTGCAGCTACTGAGCCCACACACCACTAGACAGCCCGTGCGCTCTGGAGCCCATGTGTCACAACTAGAGAGAAGCCCATATGCCACATCGAAGATCCCGCACGCTGCAACGAAAGACACGGTGTGCTGCAACTAAGACCCAACGCAGCCATAAATAAATAAATAAATATTTTAAAAAATATGTCAAGGGCAGTTGTGGATACAGAATTCAGAGAAGGCAGTTCTGAAAAGCTCTTGCTGCAAAAATATTTGATAAACTATTCTTGGTTTGATGTGGTGAAAGTTCTGTTGAAGATTCCTGGAGATAAATATGAAAAATGGAATTTAAATATTGTAAATGCTTCTTCTCAGCAGAGCAACCAACTTGCTTTTCTGATGAACAAAATTGAATGACTGAAGGGAATGATACTTGATATTTTGTAATAACCTATAAGGGAGAAGAATCTGAAAATTTATATATATATATATATATATACACATACACATGTATAACTGAATCACTTTTCAGTACATCTGAAACTAACACAACATTGTGTATTAACTATACTTCAAAAAAATCCTAAAAATTAAAAATCTGTCCAAATCTGTTTTTAAAAATTGAATGCCTGAAGGTAGGCAAGCAGAGCTCACTGGGATTATTGGAAACTGGTGCACAGTATACTGTAACCCCTGAAGGAGGATAAAAGAGCAATAAGAGAGGGTTGAAAGGAAAATTTGAAGGTCTAATGAGTGGTGGGTGAAGTCTGGTATGTGTCTGTGTCTAGTTTGGTGGTTAATCTGAATCCAAGTTTGTTGGTGCTGGTTGATCATCTAATTATTTAGGGACTAATGAGATACCATAAAAGTACCCAGCACAGTAACGAACACATATTTAATCCTAAATACATCATTTCGCTTGTTGTTGGCATACATTTTTTCACTTATTCTTAGAATTATCACATTTGTCAAATCCAAAGTTATAAACTCACTGGACAAATACAAATACTGATTAAATGCATGTGATCTCTTCAAAATATTGAAATCATATCTGTATGTTAAGAAGAAACATGTTCAGGGCTTCCCTGGTGGTGCAGTGGTTGAGAATCCACCTGCCAGTGCAGGAGACATAGGTTCGATCCCTGATCCGGGAAGATCCCGCATGCCGCGGAGCAACTAAACCCGTGTGCCACAACTACTGAGCCCACGTGCCACAACTACTGAAGCCTGTGCGCCTAGAGCCCATGCTCCACAACAAGAGAAGCCACCAGAATGAGAAGCCCACAAACCGCAACAAAGAGTAGCCCCCGCTCACTGCAACCAGAGAAAAGCCCGCGTGCAGCAACGAAGACCCAACGCATCCAGAAACAATAAATAAATAAAATAAAATAATAAAATAAATTTTTTAAGAAAAAAAAAGAAACGTGTTCAATATTAAATTCACATGCAAATTCAAAATAGGTAATGACATCTGATATGTCTTTTTCTGTGATTGTACTGTTTTAATATATAAACTTGTTTTAATTTTTAAAAAATGTGCCCCAGGGACTTCCTGGCAGTCCGGTGGTTAAGACTCTGCGCATCCACTGCAGGGGTTGTAGGTTGGATCCCTGGTTGGGGAACTGAGATCCCGCATGCTGTGAGGTGCAGTCAAAAAAAAAAAAAAAGAATAGGTAAAAATGTGCCCGGAACAATCTACACATTTTCCCAAGGACACATACACACAGAAGGACACACATCAAACATACTGGAATTGCTGTCAATGGTGGGAAGGGAATTGCAGCTAAAAGGGAATAAGTAGATCTGTAAAACAAGAGGCACCTTGCACAGACCAGTGACGGCCTGGCTGCAACCTGGGGACCATCGTTAACTCTTTTCCTGAGGTCCAGTAAGGGGAAAAAGATTCTCGCCTTGTACCTCCTCCCTAGAGGCATCCAATAATATCTGTTTACTACGTATCCTGCTGGGGTGGGTTAAACATATGCAAACAAATATATGTGCTTCCCCCAACACCACACACGCATGCAGCCTTTTTATAGAAACGGAAGCACGCCAAAGGGTACACTGCTTGGCCCGTTGCTTGTTTCTCAGTCCATTTTTGATGGTGAAGTTGGAAGAGCTGGGGCATGGGACAGGGTTGTCACTATATGAGAAAAAAAACCCTGGGAGAATAAATCCATGATGCAGATATCCACCCTTGATCTTTCTAGAGTGTTATGAATCTCCATTCAACCTCCCTTTTGCTTAAGCTATTTCACATTGAGTTTCTGTTACATGTAACCAAATGAATCTTGATCAATACAATCAAATGCTACTTGGATCGTATATTAGATTTCCATACTCTTGGGCCTCTTTTCTGGATTTCCCGTTTCGTTCCAATGCTCTGTTTATAACATGTTTATAATATTTAGAATGTGTTTTATAGCTAGTCAAGCAAGTCTGTCCACAACCTCCATTTTCAGAATTTCATCTGCTTTTCTTTTATATGATTCATTCTCCCAGATGAACTATAGCATAATTTTGCAGCTTTCAAAAAATCAGGGGAGGGAATTCCCTGGTGGCCAAGTGGTTAGGACTCTGCCCTTCCACTGCAGGGGGCATGGGTTCGATCCCTGGTTGGGGAACTAAGATCCCACAAGCTGTCTGGTGCGGCCAAAAAAATAAAAAATAAAAATAAAAAACCGGTACTCTGAGGTTGCATTACATTTAGAGGTTGGTTTAGAGAGAATTGTCATCTTTAAATGTGGAGTCCTCCTAGCCAAGGAGAGATTTTTTTTTTCATTTATTCTAATATTCCTTTCTGTATTTCAGTAAACTTTGTTTGGGTTTTTTTACTTTATTTATTTTTGGCTGCGTTGGGTCTTCATTGCTGCGCGCAGGCTTTCTCTAGTTGCGGTGAGCCGGGGCTACTCTTCGTTGCGGTGCGTGGGCTTCTCATTGCGGTGGCTTCTCTTGTTGTGGAGCACGGGCTGTAGGTGTGCGGGCTTCAGTAGTTGTGGCTCACAGGCTCAGTAGTTGAGGCTTGGCGGCTCCAGAGGGCAAGCTCAGTAGTTGTGGCGCACAGGCTTAGTTGCTCTGTGGCATGTGGGATCTTCCCGGACCAGGGCTCGAACCTTTGTCCCTTTCCTTGGCAGGCAGATTCTTAGCCACTGCGCCACCAGGGAAGTTCCAACTTAGTTTTTATCTAATAAAATCCTGCACTTGTTACGTTTATTCTTAAGTATTTTATAATTTTTCTTGCTGTTGTGACTGGTGTCTTTTTCCAGTTTTACTTTGTAAGAGGTTTTTGTTAGTATATATGCTGTAGGCTCGGAGTGTATTTATTCTGTACCTAGTCCATCAAGTGGTTTTAGGGTGGGTCTAATTGTTGCAAGAAATGGAGACTCCCTCAAAGTAATCAATGTGTGTGTGTGTGTGTGTGTGTGTGTGTGTGTGTGTGTGTCGGGCGTCAGGGAAATTGAGTGGTGGCCGAGGGGAATCCAGGTAAGGAGTGAGGCCGACCGCAGAGGCACGGGACCGGGGAGGCAGGTGAGAACCGAGAAGCTGCTTGCTCGCCCTTCCTGCTGGAGGTCCTCTGCTCTCTCCTCACGGCTCCTCTGCTTACCTGCCTATCAGCTCCGTTCTACTAGCTCGGCCATCTGGCTCCTCCAACGGGCTCCTGGTTACGATTTCAGCTCCACAGTGGTCCAGCTGCCCCTACCTGGGTCCCCTGTAACGCTTCCTCTGCAGCATCCCTTACCCGGTGGCTGCTTCAGTTGGTTCTTTCCTCACATCCCTGAGGGAAGAAATCTGATGGCATCACCTCCCCTTTCTGTGCCCGCAGGTGCCCTGCATCTCCACCTGTTCCTCCCTCCTTCAGTTCCCTGTAGCTGGGAGAATGGGACCATTTGGACTTTTAAAATCACACACAGACACACACAGACACGCTCATGGAGCTTTTGGCCGTCAGCAGTGTTGAAAACAACACACTTGCTTTTTTCAAGGCGCGGAGGGGGCAGAGCAGGCAGAGCTTCCCACAGCCAACGGAGAGCTCAGCCGGTTCCAGAGAGGGTGGAGAGGCGAGGTTAAGAGCAGGGATTCTGGGGACCTCCCTGGCCCAGTTGTTAGGACTGGGAGCTTCCTCTGCAGGGGGCACAGGTTCGATCCCTGGTCGGGGAACTAAGACCCTGCACACCATGCAGTGGGGCCAGAAATAAAAGAGCAGGGATTCTGGAACCAGAGTGGGATGGGAGCTCCAGGAGCCTCATAACCTCAGCCAGGCCACACCTCCCTGTGCCTGTTTCATTCTCCATAGATGGTGGCATTAAAACATAATGTAATGTAGTATAATGTAATTTAGTTCACGTAATTTAATGTGTGATATTATGCCCCATCATACACATGTAATTATGATATAAAATATATAGATATGTAGCAATGTAACATGTCAATAGATATTAATCTATATCATAAAATATTGTGGTATAATAAATTATATATAAAACTGGTAATATATCACCTTATACATGTGTAATTATAATGTGAAAAGTTATATCAGTATGTAGTAATATAAAAAAATAACCATTACTAATAATCTGTAATAAAATAAAATTTATAATGTACAATATAAATTATATATAATTTAATATATAATAGTATCTAATATGTAAAATTCACCTATAGGTGTGATTATAATGTAAACTATATTATATAAATATATCTAGTAATATATTGTTAATAATCTAAGTATCTCATGACACAAATAGGATTTAAAGCCTCTTACAATTGTTAAAAGTATTGAAGTATTTTGACAAGGCCTAGCCCATAATCAGCACTCAGTTAGTATAAAATTTTATGGTTATAGTTGCATAGTTTATGAGTAGCAAAGTACTAAACAGTGCCTGGCCCATGGTGACTGCTCCATTGATGCTAGCTTTTACTGGTATATAGTAGGTGAGTATTAAATCAGTGCCCAGTGCTCGTGTTAATTTTATATTATACTGCACTTAGTAAGTTTTCTTTGAGATTTTCTTAAGCTATACAATCATGTCATCCACACATAATGACAATATTACCTTCTACTTTCTTGTGCTTTTAATTCCAATTATTGTTATTATTTTGTCTAATTGTACTAGAAGTGCAACCTTTCAGAGCAAAATTAAATAACAGTGATGAGAGTAGATTGTTTTGTTGTTCCCGGCTTCAAGAATGTTAAGAGTATTGCTAGCTGTTGGATCCATTCTCACAAACAATGATATTAAGGAAGTGTCCTTTTATTACTAGTCTTCCAAAGCCTTAAAAAACAAACAAACAAACAAACAAGCAAACAAAGCAACCAGGAAGGGACCCAATGCTCTCAAATGCCTTTTCAGTCCCCAACGAGCTACTGAAGGTATCTTCTCTTTTGACCTGTTAAGTGGGAATCATATTGACCAATTTTGTGATACTCATCTTTGCATTCTGTCCCTAAACCCATCTTGCTCTGGTCTGAATCCTGTTTGCTATGATTCAGTTCATCTCTCACTTTGTAAAATACATCAAGCACCAGGGTCAGGAGGCAAAGGATCCGTATCATTTTGGGGAAGAACCAAGGGAGCCAGAACCAAGCCCAACATGACAACATTCCCCTAAATCCTATCAACTGGTGGAACCAGCTTTGACAAACCCAAAGCAAAATCTGTCATAATTGCTTATTTTGAGGACAAGGGCAGAGACTAACTAACTCTCAAGACTCATTTGAATTTAAACTCTTACAGTGAAGGTTAGAGTTTCAGAAGACACACTAAGTTGTACCTGGAAAAGCTCTTGATCAGATGTTAGTGTGAGTTAATTCTGTGTCTGAATTTAAAACTACTAATTGAAAAAACAAAAAGTGACATCAGTTAAATTTTTATTTGCGGTACATAGGTGTAAAACAAATCCTTTTTTTTTTTTTTTTTTTTTTTTGCGATACGCGGGCCTCTCACTGTTGTGGCCCCTCCCGTTGCGGAGCACAGGCTCCGGACGCACAGGCTCAGTGGCCATGGCTCACGGGCCCAGCTGCTCCGCGGCATGTGGGATCTTCCCGGACCGGGGCACGACCCCGTGTCCCCTGCAACGGCAGGCGGGCTCTCAACGACTGCGCCACCAGGGAAGCCCAACAAATCCTTTTTTACAGAGAAAGAAATAGAAGACAGTTTTACTTTGTTTCGGTTTTTTTGTTTGTTTAATTTTATTGGAGTATAGTTGATTTACAATGTTGTGTTAGTTTCAAGTGTACAGCAAAGTGATTACGTTATACATAGACATATATTCATTCTTTTTCAGATTCTTTACCCATATAGGTTATTGCAGAATATTGAGTAGAGTTCCCTGTGCTATACAGTAGGTCCTTGTTAGTTATCTATTTTATATATAATAGTGTGTGTGTATGTTAATCCCAAGCTCCTAATTTACGTCTCCCCACCCACCCGCCGCCCACGTTTCCCCTTTGGTAAACACAGGTAAGACAGTTTTACTTTGAGCACACGACAGGTTTCATCGAGGATTGAACCTTCATTGATTGAACTTGTTGCAGGCACACAGCAGGGACCTCATGGTGTCTCAGCTACTATTACTACTCAATAAAAGTAAAAGCCTTAAGACAAATGATAAGCTACTATTATGACTTCAATTAATTGCTGAAACTGTTATAAGAATATTTGAACCTCTATATGATGATAATGGAAATGTTTATAGTTGTGGATGGAAGCAATTATGGAATTCTTTGTGGGGTAATTTGTCAACTGATTGTACAATGAGCTATAATTTTATGGGTAAAGGTTGAATGCTTTGCTATCATGTGCTGTCGCTTGAATTTAACCTGGCTTACCTGCTGATTTTTAGATTTTCCAGTTACTAATTAAGGAAAGGCCTCTTCGCTTTTGTGAAATGTATTCATTTCTTCCTTCGATTCTGGTTCCTAGAGACAAATAAGAATTATTCTAGCTGTTTCCGTGACAATAATTCTGTTTTTCTGAGAAGGCTAGAAAATTCGAATTTTTCCTTAAAACCAGTCTGATTTCTCCTCACCTTTTGACCGTTTTTTTCTTTAGGATCCCCTGTTTTTCTGACCTACAGCTTTTTAGTGGCCATTCTATTTGCGATCTGATACTAAAAGAGGTTTTGGTTTGAAATTAAGAGAAAAAATGTAGCATCAAATCACACGAATGAAACTACATAAAGGGTTCATCAAACCTAAGGAATCTAAGACCTTACAGTCTTGAGAACCATCAGAAAAATGTTGTCACTGTGGACTCTGCCACCAAAGGCTACTTGATAATTGGGAAAGAAAGAAAGAGGGAGAAATATTGAATAACTAAAGATTTACGAAATGCAATGGGATTTAAAATGGGTCTTCAGATGTTTGCTAAACACGAAAACATCATAAAACCCCAAGAACATAATTTAGAATGCCCCCACTGATCAGTTACTACGATATCCCCAGTTTGCCAATCTATAAAATTCTAAAGCAAATGCCAGATGATCAGGGAGTAAAGGATGAGCATACACAAAAGCATTCTTAACCTTTGCTTCGGGGGCTGTTCAGTAATCCCAGCCCTCTGTGTGGTTTTCCATTCCTCAAAGACATTGTTCCCTGAAACCCAACTCAATAGAGACTGTCTTTCCTTTGAGGTACCCCGACCTTGGGGAACAGGGTCACAGTACGTTTTTTCTTCGTTAGCTATTTCTCTCCTCTTGGAAAAAGAGCAGAACCAATTCTTGTTACTGGTCCATGGATCCTCATTTCTAGCAGCTGATCTCAATTATTCTCAGACCTGAACTTCATCTCTGACGCAGCAAAGTGGAGGAACAGTATTGGTAGGTGGGGTCAGGGGGGTCCTACACTCACCTTCCTATTATTGGAGGAGCCATATTGATGAGCTCGTCGATTTCAAGAGAAAATGGACGCAAACGCCCTCCTGTCTCTCCAGGTGTTTCATCCCCAAACTCATGACTTCGTGCCAGGTGCTCTTCTGGGCTCTGTGGTGAGGCCATTGATTCCAGATTCTGATATGTGAGTCTTTCCATCTTTCACTCTCTTCCTAACCCCAACCCCAAGTCCGACCTCCTCTCGGCCAGAATCTCAGCTCTTCGTGTGTATTTCTGTAGAACCTCACTTAGGAAAGGAAGGAATCTGGGATGCAAGGCCATAGTAAGTCCCCAAAGACCCTCATTACAAAAGCGCATTTGTGTCTCAAAATGTGTGCTTGAAAGACATGGAGGGCGCTCAGCCTTCCTTGGGGGTGCGCCCAGCGGCTCGAGCTCCTTCCTCAGACCCTCACACTCTTCTTACCCTTCAGGTCTCGGTTCCAGTGTCACCTCCTCCAAGAAGCCTTCCCCGACCACATCTTTCTAAGCAACTCCACCAGCGCATCATGTCCTGTCACTTTACATAGACCTTGTGGCCCTCTGGCTCACCTCGATTATTAGGTTACCATTACTGTCTCAATGTCTAGAATGACAGAGCTTTCCCTCTGTTCACTCCTGTCACTCTGGAGCCTAGCACAGCGTCTGGGGGATAGTAAGTATTCAATAAACACCTGCTGAGTGGATAAAATAGTCTGTGCTGTGACAAAGAGAGAAAGTTACTCTCAACAGATTTATGCAGAGAAACTACCAGAACAGCATGGCGATAAAAAACGAACCCAGGAATTTATATGAGCAATGCCCCTGCCCCGGCCCCATTGAGCCCCGTGTCAACGAAATCCCCATTTTGGAAATGCACTTTGCCTCTCGGTAGAGAAGTACTCCATGGGAACAGGGGCCAGTCTGCCTGGTCGCCATCAGCAGGTCCAGCACTGGTCTACTGGAGGCATTGGGCGAATCAGTGATGGGGAAAGGGTTTCCTAGATGGCGGATTGTCTATCATTCAGCAACATCCCTGAGTTTATTTCCAATACGACAATTTTGGGCATTTTTTTTGAAGCAAGAGTCTTGGGTCAGAGTTTAAAATCGCAGGCTCTCGAGTCCCATTATCTGGATTTGAATCCCAGCTCTGCCACTTACGGCCGTGTGATCGTAGACCAAGCAAGTTGTTCAGCTTTCTACTCCTTGAGTTCCTGTAAAACACAGATAATAGTAGCCCCTCGAGTTATTCCTTGTAAAGCACTAAACCAGATCAAGCAGGTAGTAGGCACTCAACATTATAGCTCTTCCTTTTGTCATTAATTTACTTTGGCACGTCTCTTGTGGACCACTGATGTGATTACATCTAATTCTTTTTTTAAAAGGATATTTATTTATTTATATATTTGGCTGTATCGGGTTTTAGTTGTGGCATCCGATCTTTCATTGTGGCGTGGGCTTAGTTGTCCCACGGGCGTGTGGAATCTTAGTTCCCGGACCAGGGATTGAACCTGTATCCCCTGCATTGGAAGGCAGATTCTTAACCACTGGACCACCAGGAAAGTCCCTACATGTAATTCTTGTTCATCATTCTTTGCAGTGGCCACTCATAACACTGGAAGGTTTTAAAAATTTAATCTTGATATTTAGGATTCTTTTTTTCCTTGTTCTAAAATTTTTGTTACAAAATTAGCATATTCAAAATTAGAGGGGTGTCATGTACAGCATGGTGACTACAGTTAATAAGACAGTATTGTCTATTTGAAAGTTGCTAAGAGAGCAGATCTTAAAAGTTCTCATCGCAAGAAAAAAGAATTTTGTAACTGTGTGGCAATGGATGTTAACTTATTGTGGTAATCATTTTGTAATATATACATGAATCAAATCATTATGTTGTACACCTAAAGCGAATACAATGTTATATGTCAATTACATCTCAATTTAAAAAATTAGGATAGTATAATGAACCCCCATGGACTCATCCTCCAGGTATCAACTCACAGCCAATCTTGTTTCGCCTCTGCCCTCTCTCAATGATGTCCTGGAACTGGCTTGCTCTGCCTGCCAAGACCTGATTTTCTTCCCAATTCCATGTTCAGTGACACACTGCTGGGAGTTTGCAACCAACTGTGATGGGAGTATTTACATCATGGAAATTGGCAAATACTACAAATCAAGCCTTCCTTCTCTCTGCCACCTTCGGGCGGGAGAGCCTGTTGTTAAGGAATTACCAGACTATCCACTGCTCCCACTCCCACCCCACTGGATTCTTTTGGAACCTCATATTACTTTGTTTCAGTGGGTACACCTAAAATACTAGATTCCTTAAAAATTATCCTTAAAAATTCCTTAAAAATTATCACTATAATTCCCCTGTCACGTACTAAAAAATTAACACCAATTTTTAAAATATTGTCAAATACCCATTGTTCAGATTTTCCTGATAATTTCATTTTTTAATTTTTTTCATAATTTTAACAAGTAGTTGGTTTGTTCAAATAAGAATTCCAAATAGGTCTATACTATGGGATGCAATCAGCAAAATTTAAACTATGGAAAACTGTAGAGGACAATAACCGTTTTCCTTCAACAGCTAAATTGTAAAATGTAAAAGAAAAAAAGAGAGGGAGAAACCTGCAAATTAAACAAGATTTAAGAGTCATATAGGGGCTTCCCTGGTGGCGCAGTGGTTAAGAATCCGCCTGCCAATGCAGGGGACACGGGTTCGAGCCCTGGTCCAGGAAGATCCCGCATGCCACGGAGCAGCTGAGCCCGTGCACCACAACTACTGAGCCTGCGCTCTAGAACCTGAGAGCCACAACTACTGAAGCCTGTGTACCTGGAGCCCGTGCTTCACAACAGGAGAATCCACCCAATGAGAAGCCGCCCACCACAACAAAGAGTAGCCCCCGCTCACCGCAATTAAAGAAAGCCCACACGCAGCAATAAAGACCCAACGCAGCCAAAAATAAATAAATAAATATTTTTTTAAAAAAAGAGTCATATAAACCAAATACAAGGGACTTCCCTGGTGGTCCAGTGGCTAGGATTCTGTGCTCCCAATGCAGGGGGCCCAGGTTCGATCCCTGGTCAGGGAACTAGATCCCACATGCCGCAACTAAGACGCAGTGCAGCCAGATTTAATTAATTAATTTTTTAAAAAACAACACAAATACAACATGTGGGCCATATCCAAGCAGTAGTTTTCTACGCTTTCTCCTAAAAACTTTATTGTTCTACCTTTCACATGCTGATTTCCCCCATCTTTATTGAGGTATAATCGACAACGGAAAATGTATATATTTAAGCAGTACAGCTTGATGTTTTGATATATCACCACGTTACGCGCATGAACACATCCATCACTTCACATAGATAGCATTTTCTTTTTCTTTTTTTTTCTTTGTAGTGAGAACACTTAAGATCTACTCTCCTAGCAAATTTCAAGCATACAACACAGTATTAACAAAAGTCACATTGTGTACATCAGATCCCCAGAACTTATTCATTTGCGTAACTGAAACTTTACCTCCTGAACAATATCCCCTCCCCCTCCCCAGCCCCCCCATCACCCCAGCCCCTGGTAACCACCGTCCTAATTCTCTGCTTCTATGAGTTTGACTCTGTTAGATTCCACATATAAGGGACATCACACAATACTTGTCTTTCTGTGTCTGGCTTATTTCACTTAGCATAATGTCATCCAGGTTCATTCATATTATTGTAAACGACAGGATTTACTTCTTTTTTAAGGCTGAATAATATTCCATTGTATATACAGTATTTTCTTTATGCCTCTGTCCATAGACAGATTTAGGCAGTTTGCATATCTTGGCATTTGTGACTGACGCTGCAATGAACAGGAGAGGAGGGCTGCTTGAGATACTGATTGCATTTCCTTTGGCAGATACCCAGAAGTAGGACTGCTGGATCGTATGGTATCTCTATATTTAATTTTTTGAAGAACCTCCATACTGTTTTCCATAATGGCTGCACTAACTTACATCCCACCAATAACGTACAAGGGTTCCCTATTCTCCACATCCTCACCAACACTTATATTTTGCCTTTTTGATAATAGCCATTATAACAGGTGTGAGGCAATATCTCATTGTAGTTTTGATTTGCATTTCCCTGACGATTAATGGTAGAGTGCCTTTTCATATACCTGTTGGTCATTTGTATGTCTTCTTTTGAGAAATATCTATTCATGTCCTTTGCCTATTTTATAATCAGGTTTTTTACATGTTTTGCTCTTGAGTTGTGTGAGTTCCTTACATATTTTGGATATTAACCCCTTATCAGATACATGGTTTGCACAGATATTCTTCTATTCCATACATTGCCTTTTCACTCTGTTGATTGTTTCTGTTGCTGTGCTGAAGCTTTTTGGTTTAATGCAATCCTACTTGTCTATTTTTACCTTTGTTGCCTGTGCTTTCAGTGTCATATCCAAAAAATCATCACCCAGACCAATGTCCAAAAGCTTTTTTCCTATGTTTTCTTATTTTAGTTTTATGACTTCAGGTCTTTATTTAATCCTTTTTTTTTTTTTTTTTTTTTTTTTTTTTTTGCGGTACGTGGGCCTCTCACTGTTGTGGCCTCTCCCGTTGCGGAGCACAGGCTCCAGATGCGCAGACTCAGCAGCCATGGCTCACGGGCCTAGCTGCTCCGTGGCATGTGGGATCTTCCCAGACCGGGGCACGAACCCGTGTCCCCTGCATCGGCAGGCGGACTCTCAACCACTGTGCCACCAGAGAAGCCCAATTTAATCCATTTTGAGTTTATTTTTTTCTTTTTTTTTAGCCATTCTTTAAAAATTGAAGTATAGGGGGCTTCCCTGGTGACTCAGTGGTTAAGAATCCACGTGCCATAGCAGGGGACACAGGTTCGAGCCCTGGTCTGGGAAGATCCCACATGCTGCGGAGCAGCTAAGCCCATGCACCACAACTACTGAGCCTGTGCTCTAGAGCCCACGAGCCACAACTACTGGAGCCTGTGTGCATAGAGCCAGTGCTCCGCAGCAAGAGAAGCCACCACATGAGAAGTCCACACACCACAACAAAGAGTAGCCCCCGCTCGCCACAACTAGAGAAAACCCACGCACAGCAACGGAGACCCAACGCAGCCAAAAATAAATAAAATAAATTCATTTTTAAAATTTAAGTGTAGTTAATTTGCAATGTGTTAGTTTCAGGTGTACAGTGAAGTGATTCATTCTTCTGCTTGTGGATATCCAGTTTTCCGTATACCATTTAATCAAGAGACTGTCCTTTCCTCATTGGTAATCTTGTCAATAGTCAGTTGACCATAGGTGTATGGATTTATTTCTGGGCTCTCTATTCTGTTCCATTTTTCCTTATGTCCATTTTTATGCCAGTACCATACTGTTTTGATTACTGTAGCTTTGTAATGTATTTTTAAATAAGGACGTGTGTTGCCCCCAGCTTTGTTGTTCTTGTTCAAGATTGTTTTGGCTATTTAGTATCTTTTGTTGTTCCATGCTAATTTTAGGATTTTTTTTTTCTATTTCTGTAAACAGTGCCTTTGGGATTTTGATAGAGATTGCATGGAATCTATCGATCATTTTGGGTAGAATAGACGTTTTAACAATATTCTTCCAATCCATGAACATAGGATGTCTTTCCATTCTCCCTATGTTTTCTTTAATTTCCTTCATCAGTGTTTTATCATTTTTAGTGTACCAGTCTTTCACCTCTTTGGTTAAGTTTATTTCTAAGTATTTTATTATTTTTCTTGCTTTTGTGATGGAACTGTTTTCTCAACTTCCTTTTAGGATAATCTGTTTTCTGCATAGAATTGTGACTCATTTTTGTAGATTTTTTTAATCCTGCAACTTTACTGAATTCATTTACTAATTCTAACAGTTTTTTTGGTTGTTGTTGAGTCTTGAGAGTTTTCTACATATATGATCATGTCATCTGCAAAGAGAACTAATTTTACTACTTCCTTTCCAATTTAGATGCCTTTTATTTCTTTTTCTTGTCTAATTGCTCTAGCTGCAACTTCTAGTACTATGCTGAACAACAGATGAGAGTGGGCATGTTTGCTTTGTACTGAATCTTAGAGGAAAAGCTTTCAGTTTTTCCCCATTGATTATTGTGTTAGAAGTAGGCTTTTCATATGTGGCCTTATTGTGTTAAGTTTCTTCTCCACTGATTTTGTTGAGAGTTTTTATCATGAATGGATGTTAAACTTTGTCAAATGTTTTTCTGCATTGATTGAGATGATCATGTGATTTTAACCCTTCATTAATATGGTGTATCACATTGATTGATTTGCACATGTAGAACTATCTTTGCATCCCAGGGATAAATCCCACTGGTTCATGGTATATGAACTTTTTAATGTGTTATTAAATTTGGTTTGTTAGTATTTTATTGAGGATTTTTGCATCTGTGTTCATCAGGGATATTGGCCTGTGGCTTTCTTTTCTTATCTTTGTCTGGCTTTGGTATTAGGGTGATGCCTACCTCATAAAATGAGTTTGGAAGCACTCCCTCTTCTATTATTTTGGAAGAGTTTAAGAAGAATTGGTATAAATTCTTCTATGAATGTTTGGTAAAAGTTACCAAAGAAGCCATCTGGTCCTGGGCTTTTCTTTGTTGGGAAGGATTTGCTTACTAATTCAATCTCCTTATTTGTTATTAGTCTGTTCAGGATTTCTGTTTCTTCTTAAGTTTTGGCAGGTTGTATGTTTCTAGGAATTTATCTATTTTATCTAGGTTATCCAGTTTGTTGGCATATAATTGTTCATAATAATCCCTTATGATCTTTTTTATTTATGAGGCATCTGTCATAATGGCTCTTCTTTCATTTCTGATTTGTAAAATTTGAGTCTTCTCTCTTTTTTTCTGCCAGCCTAGCTAAGGGTTTGTTGGTTTTGTTTATATTTTCATAAAACCAACTCCTGTTTTTTTTTCTATTGTTTTTCTGTTCTCTATTTGATTTACTTCTGCTCTAATCTTTATTATCTCCTTCCTTTCACTAGCTTTCGGCTTAGTTTGTTCTTCTTTTTCTAGTTTTTTGAGATGTAAAGTTATATTGTTTATTTGAGGTCTTTCCTCTTTTTTAATGTAGGAGTTTATCACTGTAAACATCCCTCTTAGTGCTGCTTTTGCTGCATCCCATAAGTTTTGGCATGCTATAGTTTCAATTTTGTTTATCTCACAATACTTTTTTAAAATAAATTTATTTATTTATTTTTGGCTGAGTTTGGGTCTTTGTTGCTGCGTGCGGGCTTTCTCTAGTTGCAGCAAGTGGGGGCTACTCTTCGTTGTGGTGTGCAGGTTTCTCATTGCGGTGGCTTCTCTTGTTGCGGAGCATGGACTCTAAGCATGTGGCTTCAGTAGTTGTGGCTTGTGGGCTCTAGAGCGCAAGCTCGGTAGTTGTGGCGCACAGGCTTAGTTGCTCCACAGCATGTGGGATCTTCCCGGACCAGGGCTCGAACCTGTGTCCCCTGCATTGGCAGGCGGATTCTTAACCACTGTGCCACCAGGGAAGCCCTCAAAATACTTTTAAAATTTCCTTCTTTAAAAATTTCCTCTTTGACCTAATAATCGTTCAAAAATGTGTTATTTACTTTCCACATGTTTGTGAATTTTCTCATTTTCTTAGTGTTTTGATTTCTAGTTTCATTCCATGTTAGATGGGAAAGATACTTGGAATGATTTTGATCTTCTTAAATTTGTTAAGATTTGTTTTGTGACCTAACACATGATTTATCCTAGAGAATATTTCATGTGCATTTGAGGATAAGGTTTATTCAGTAGTATATATCTGTTAGGTCTTTGTGTCTATGTGGTCTATTGTGTTGTTCAAGTCAGCTGTTGGATAGAACATCCAGAAAGAAAATCAGTTATTAAAAGGCTATGGATTTTCGTATGTTGATCTTATAAACCTATTCTTTTCTAAATTCTCATTTTTTAGTAACTGTTTTTCTGTGAATTTTTTTGGGGGGGGACTTATGGTATTTAATTATATCATTTGCAATAAAGAATAGTTTTACTTCTTTCTTTCCGACTCTCAGACCTCTGATTGCTTTCTTTTGTCTAATTGAATTGGCTTATATTTTCGATAAAATGATAACTATAGTATGGCAACGTGAGGCATCCTTGTCTGTTTTGATTCTTGTTCCTGACATTGGTGGAAAAGCTTTTAGATATTCCTCATTAAGTAAAATGTTGTGTTCTGTAGAAAAATATATTTTAAATGCTGGAGAGGGTGTGGAGAAAAGGGAACCCTCTTACACTGTTGGTGGGAATGTAAATTGATACAGCCACTGTGGAGAACAGTATGGAGGTTCCTTAACAAACTAAAAATAGAACTACCATATGACCCAGCAATCCCACTACTGGGCATATATCCTGAGAAAACCATAATTCAAAAAGAGTCATGTACCAAAATGTTCATTGCAGCTCTATTTACAATAGCCCAGAGATGGAAACAACCTAAGTGTCCATCATCGGATGAATGGATAAAGAAGATGTGGCACATATATACAATGGAGTATTACTCAGCCATAAAAAGAGACGAAATTGAGCTATTTGTAATGAGGTGGATAGACCTAGAGTCTGTCTTACAGAGTGAAGTAAGTCAGAAAGAGAGAGACAAATACCGTATGCTAACACATATATATGGAATTTAAGAAAAAAATAATGTCATGAAAAACCTAGGGGTGAAACAGGAATAAAGACACAGACTTACTAGAGAATGGACTTGAGGCTATGGGGAGGGGGAAGGGTAAACGGTGACAAAGCAATAAAGAGGCATGGACATGTATACACTACCAAACGTAAGGTAGATAGTTAGTGGGAAGCAGCCGCATAGCACAGGGAGATCAGCTCGGTGCTGTGTGACCGCCTGGAGGGGTGGGATAGGGAGGGTGGGAGGGAGGGTGACGCAAGCGGGAAGAGATATGGGAACATATGTATATATATAACTGATTCATTTTGTTGTGAAGCTGAAACTAACATACCATTGTAAAGCAATTATGCTCCAATAAAGATGTTTAAAAAAAAAAAAAGAAAAATATATTTTATATATGTATCATACATATATAATTTATATATATAACATTTATATAATATATGCTACATAGACTTATATTAAGGGAGCATCCATTAATCACGATTTTATTGGATTTTAAAAAATATAAATGGGTGTTAAATTTGGCAAATCTTACTATGTTGCCAATATTGAACCAGGTTTGAATTCACAGAATAACTCTTACCTAGGCGTGATGTTTCATTTTTTTAAACTAATATTGGATTCTACTTGCTTATATTTTAAGATTTTATGATTGATATTCATAAATGAGATTGGTCTGTAATTTTATTTTTGGATGCAATGTTTGGCATGTTTCAGAGTCAGTGTTATACTTCATAAAAATACTTTTGAAAGTTTCCTTTCATTATATGCTGGAATAATTTTAAGTAGTATTGGAATTATTTGACCTTTAAAGGTTTAGTAGAATTCTCCTATAGAATTACCTGGGTCTGGTGCCTTTTTCCTTTTCCTCATTATAAAAAAAAAAAATTTTCCCTCCTCCCCTCCATCCTAAAATTTTTTTTCAGTATATATACTGAAAAAAAGAATCAAATCATAGGTGTACAGTTCAGCGGATTTTCTCAAATAGAGTATATTTGTTTAATCAGCATTTAGAGCAAGAAGCAGACCCTGGTGCCCCATAAGCCTCCTCCATGTTTCCTTCCACTCACTAGCTTCCCGCAACAAGCGCCTGAAGCCCGTTTGTCATGGTGCTCTCTAGGCTCTGTATTTTTTTTCCCCCTATGTTAAGCGGTCTGCTTAGATTTTTTTGTCTCCAGTCAGTTTTGATAAACAGTATTTTTCTGGACAATTAACTATTTCATCTAGGCTTTCAAACTGATTTATATATAATTATGCAAATGAGTTCTTTATGATTTGAATGTTTTTACCTGTTATATTCCCTAATCCTTAAAAACTACAGGTTCTGGGTGTATCTTTCTAAAGTTCCATCATGGTCCATGGGACAAAAAATTATAAACCTCTGTGTGTGTGTTTGTAATAGTGTTATTGCACGCATACTTTTCTGTCTTATCTAGCTAGCTAGCTATTTATCTCACCATCTAACTATTTATCTTGCTATCCTGGTATCTATGTATATTTCACATGGTAGAGAGAACAAAGGGCATCTACAAAGCATTTGCATTCCTGATGAGAGAATTGATTGGGCTGTCCTTTTCTTCTCCTTTCTGCCTTAGGCTAAGACATGGTACCATTTTGCAACAACAGGAGAGAAGCCAAGAGAACTGTGGAGGCATAGGCTCTGCCACTGATGAGCTGCTGAGATAACACCAGGAAACACCTACCTCCAGAATTCTTGGTAAGTAAGAGGTATAAGCCTCTGTTTGTGCCGCTCCAAGTCAGGGTTCCATTATTTGCAGCTGAATACATTCCTAACTGATAGAGGAAGTAAGATTTTTAGGCGAAACCAGACAGTTTTAGTTGTTCATAGTATGTAAATGTTTATATACAGAAAAATTATTGTAGAGACACCAAATTCGCCAACTCTAAGTTAGGAACCGGAGTAGCAATTTCACAAATTAAGTGCATATCGCATGGCCTTCTTAGTGTAACCATTGTTAAAAGCATGATTTGCATAAATTATTCACAATGTTTTAGATGTATTTTACCTTTTTCATTTTTGTACAATTGGATACAGATTGGTTACATCTTGTACAGATGATAGGGTATATCCTCTTAGGGTTTCAAAATGATTAAATGAGATAACCCATATAAAGGGCCTAGGACAGTGCCTGGCACATGGTAAAGTGCTCCATAAATGTTAATTATAATGTTTTAATAAGGAATATTGATTAAAGAATAGTGATGTTTGCTACTCATACTTAGATGACTAGCTCCTTGTCATCCTTTGCATTCCCATAAGAAAAGTCACCTCCTCCGAGAGGCCCTCCCTGGCTATTCTATCTCAAGTGGCATCCCTCCCCAAATAGCTCCCATTCCCCATCACCACCATCCTGTTTATTAGCCCAGAGACCTTTTCATCATTTGTAATTCTTTTAGTTATTTATTTGGTAAATGCATGTCTCCCCTGATAGAACTTACCCATGAGAGCAGAACTCCCAGTGGCTGGCATAGGTTCTGTACTCTCTATATATTTGTTGAGTAAAAAGATCACCAAAAATGTCCAAGAAACCATTATCATAAGAGAATACCATTTGACATAGAAAGGCTGTTCTGAGGTGGTCATTTCTTTGGGGATAATTTTGCCTACATTTAAATAAAAGTGAAGGTGGGTAAAATTTCTGCCCAATTCTAGACCCTCCTCAAACTAAATAAGCCCTCAGGGGGCTTAGTGGGTTTTTTTTATTATTATTATTATTAATCTCAAAAAGATCAGAGAATAGTTATTTTTAATATTTGGCCTCTACAGCTTTATGAAGTGGAGTACAAATTGTTACTTTTAGAAAAATATGTTGTTTTGCATTTGAGTAGGGATTAAGATTAAGTAAGATTCAGCTAACAACTAAAAAACTAATGGTTTATTGTCATCAAATATTTAGATGAAATTCTTCATGATGTTTTGGAATTCTGAAGATCCTAGAATTTAGATTTTAAAATAGCCCTATAAGAGTTACGTTTGGTACCAAGTCAAAGGGAAAACGAAAATGAAATTGTTTTAGTAGAAGGGATAAATCCCAAGGAGGAGAAGGGACCCTGAAACACATCTGAGTGACTGGAGGTGGCCCCATGGCAAACCTCTGAACTGGGGGTAAGGCAGGAGTGTGTCCAGTGCCATTCTCTGAGGGATGAGGATGTCCCTCTCCCCTCCCCGACCTGCTCACGACCCCCCACCCCACCCCACCATCACCACTGGATATGGAATCAATGGAGACATGCAGGATTTCCCCTTGGGGTCATGGGTCCTGGGCTCCTGGCAGCTGGCATCCAGGAGAGGAGAGCAGCAGACCTTCTCTTTTTTTGTATATCTTTTAGAACTACAGGATATTGTAGTAGCCAAGCAGTGGGCTTTGGCTACCTGAGTTTGAAGCCCATTTTCCCTGCTTAACTCTTGGGGCAAGTTACTTTGGCCTCTCTAGGCCTCGTAAAATGGCAGTAATAGCTGAACGGGTCTCATTGGGCAGTGATTTAATTGGCACACAGTAGGTGGTGGATAACCGTGACTTTTATTACCCTCTTTCTGGACGTCATCACAAAGTCTCTGCCAGTTTTGACCAGCAAGGGCCGGGGGTTCTGGGATATCGTTTTCTATGTATAAATGTTCTATAGCCTGAGAATTTGCTTCCTAATTGTGATGGCTATGTGGCTAGCACTACGACAATCTTACGTGGATTATTTAGAGGAGGCTCTAGAATTTCTGTGTGGGCGGGGCATACAGGCGGCCATATTGGAAGAGGGGCTTTGGGACTTTATTCTCCGCCAGCACTTTACTTGGATGGGTGTTTGTATGGTGGGCTGGTCTTGTACTTGTTGCCTAGGGTTTAGTTAATTGTGTTTATTTGGAGTACTTTGGACAATTATGGGAATTTGGGGACTGGTCTTCTGGCTATATTTGCATAGCAAGCACTCGTGTAGATTATATGTTAATCTGGGGGGGCGGTTTGAGTCGTTTTGTAACGAAATCTACCTAGTAAGCCAACAATTTTTACGTGGAATGAATGTTACATAGGAAGCTTTGGGAAGGTTTATGGACATGGGGTATTCGCTACTTTTTCTGCCCTCCGTGGGGCATGCTTTGCTCACCTCTGGTATACTCTGCTTGAGGATTAATTGGCTGGGATTAATTTGACCTAGAAAATGGAACAGGAAGTAGGTTTTTGGCCTGAATTACAGAATCAACTTGATTAGTGTCCCATTTGGCCAGTTTCAGAGGGTGCAATGATTGATGCTGGGGGCAAACTGGTCTCTCCCTCCCACCCCTCCAGGAAGCCACACCATGGGTGACCGTGAACTTAAGGGATGAGCCTGGGGGGGTGAAGGACTAGGGAGCCCAAGTGGACCTCAGGTCCAAGCCATAACCCACCAAGGATTCAGAGTTTGATGTGGGGCCCATGAGTGCTGGCGGCCACCCCCTCCCCCAACAGTGGTGGAATATTGTTTTATTTGTATTTCACTTCATTATGAGTGAGGTTGCATGGTTTCCCCAATGTTAATTAGTTATTTGTACCTTTTTAAAAAAGTAAAATTGCTTGTTCATGTACCTTGCCCATTTTTGCGAGAGGTGCTTGCTTATTAATTCTTCAGAGCTCTTTGCTTATTAGGGAAACTAACCCTTTGTTAGATTTTTACCCAGTCTCCACCCCCACCCCATTCATATTTGATATTAATTTTTGTATGGTCATCCCCCACCCTTTTATTTTTTTTATAGCCTCAGGTCATGCTTAGAGATGCTTCTGTAAACCAAGGTTTTAATTATAAAAATTGCCATTTTTAAAGTAACTGTTTGTACTTAAACATATGTGTTAGACCCACGTTGAGTTCATTCGTGTATGGAACAAGGTAGGGATAATTAGTTATTTGTACCTTTTTAAAGAGTAAAATTGCTTGTTCATGTACCTTGCCCATTTTTGCGAGAGGTGCTTGCTTATTAATTCTTCAGAGCTCTTTGCTTATTAGGGAAATTAACCCTTTGTTACAGGTTTTTACCCAGTCTCCACTCCCACCCCCATTCATATTTGATTTTAATTTTCGTACGGTCCTCCCCCACCCCAGCGCCTTGTTTTTTAAATCTTAGGTCATGCTTAGAGAGGCCTTCTATAAACCAAGATTTTAATTGTAAAAATTGCCTTTTTAAAAAATTAATTATTATTATTTTTTTTTTGCGGTACACGGGCCTCTCACTGTTGTGGCCCCTCCCGTTGTGGAGCACAGGCTCTGGACGCACAGGCTCAGCGGCCATGGCTCATGGGCCCAGCCGCTCCGCGGCATGTGGGATCTTCCCGGACCGGGGCACGAACCCACGTCCCCTGCATCAGCAGGCGGACTCTCAACCACTGCGCCACCAGGGAAGCCCTAAAAATGACCTTTTTAAAAGGAACTTGTTGTATTTCCACATATATGTTTGACCCACACTGAGTTCATTTGTGTATGGAATGAGGTAGGGATTGAGTTTTTTTCCCCAAGTCGCTATACCATTTCTTTCTCAACCCCCACCTCCCGCCTTTACTGAGATACAATTGACAAAATTTTAAGATATTTAAAGTGTAAAACGTGATGATTTAATATGCATTGTACACCATTCCTTGCATAACTCTTTCCCTGATTGTAAACTGCATTCCTAAATTCCTCCCACCCAGCTGAGTCCCTGTCTTAATGCAGGACAGACAGCTGAAATTCAAACACCTCTTTGGGGAGACCAGGTAAGCAGGCACACTGTGAGACAATACATAAGGGTATAAGTCGATAGACTCTTTGGATAGGGCAGCAGTGATCAAAGCACAGAACTTTTTTGATGGGGCTTAGTGGTTTTCTATGGGGCATGGGTTCGAGAGGAGGACAGAGTGGACATTTTGTATCGTCTGCAAATTGTTTTCAGAAACCCAAGGTTCGGTCAACAAAAACATAGAGTGGCGATATTTTATACCCACTTATAACCCTGGGGCCTTGTCACCTCACCACGGGGGCCTCCCAACTTTTGATGCAGTCAAAACCCTGGACAATGGGTGTCTGCTCGAAACCACAAATAATTCACGGGAGTCACATCCTTTGCTCACATTTAATTTTTATTTTGATTTTTTTAATGCTGCACAACACAATATTTATTTCATTTGTTTCATTTATGTCATTTATTCTTTTATTTCTTTATTTCTGTTTGCTGCTGTTATTTTACTTACTTAAAGAGAGAGGGAACGTTTGTGGCCTTTTTTTCTTTTATCTTTTTCTGTAGGCCGCCTTAAGCTTTCTAAATTTGGAATATTTAAGCAAGCTGAAGGGTAAAGGGGGTTTCGCAAAATCACTTGAGGGAAAGGAAAGGTTGCTTTGTTAATCATGCCCTATGGTGGGTGATCAACTGCGTGTACAATTACGTTTCACTTTTAATTAATTGTGCTTAAGGCCTTAATTAAATTTGGAAGTTCCCTTCTTAGAGCAGCTCATACTGACGGAGGTGCATGCGCTGGATGATGTCACGGCAGTCGTTGAACACACGGCGAATGTTCTCTGTGTCCACAGCGCAGGTGAAGTGAGGGTAGCAGTAGTGGCGCCCGTCTCCACTAGCAGTGCTGATTCTCTGTGGGCAAAGAAGGAAACTCGGTCAGTGCCGCCTCTCCAGTAAGTCCCCCTGTCGGCAGTGGGGTCACCTACCAAGGACTGCCCACCAGTCACTGACGTTATGTTAAAACAAACCCAAGTTGAGGGGCACAAAGGCTAAATTCATACTGACTATTGGTGAAATAACACTGAGGAACTGGATGGTTTGATCCCCAAATTTAGAAGTAAGGAAACTTGCGCCCCTAAGGATAAGAGAACAAGCAGAGAGAGGGAACCAAAGACAGTCTCTACTCACCAGAAATTCATCTCGAATGAAGTACTTGGCCCGGGTCACGCGTGGGTCCTCTCCGGGCTCGGGAGTCGCTGCAAAGAATATAAATATTTTGTTACTTAAGTGATTAAAAAAATAAGGTTCTTTGGCTCCTCCCTACAGATCCCTTATAGTGTGGTGGTGGTTGAGGGAGCGGGGGGTTCCATTCTTAGAGGATGTTCATTTTAAAAATCCAGAACAGAAATTTTTAACATATGCAAGACACCCCGTAGGACCAAGGGGGCACTAATCAACTGCAGAAGGCCACACATACCATCCTCAGGAGTCGTGTAGCGAGCAAATTCTGGAAAGTAGTCCTCAATCTTCGATTTTCCAGCAAGGACTTTCTCAGCGAGCAGATCTTGCTTGTTGAGGAACAGAATCACAGAGATGGTGCGCAGCCATCTAAGAGAGAGAGACGCAGGTTTAATGCTCAGGAAAAGAAAGGATTCTTTCTGCAAGGGGTTTGAGATGCTTGCCCAAGAACTCGCACAAGATTCTCTTCTACCAGCCATGCAAATACAGGGCCTTGAGATCAGTGGGGAGGAGACCGGGGGTCACGCCCAAACCTGTTGTTCCAGATGCTCTTGAAGAGGTTCAGCGCCTCCTGCAGGCGGTTGGTCTGGTTGTCCTCCCGGATGACCATGTTGTAGCTGCTGCTGGCAACCACGAAGATGATGGCAGTCACATCTTCGGCACAAGAAAGCAAAAGCAGTGCACGTTAGAAGAGAAAATGATCCTTGACGATGAAAAGACCAAAATGTCCTTAAAGAGCAGAGAAGCCCATGGCTTCCGTACCATTGAAGCACTGGATCCATTTGCGGCGTTCATCACGCTGGCCGCCCACGTCGAACATGCTGCAGGAGAGAAATGACACCTGGTCACCCCAAGGGCCAACACTGGTCCACCATTCTCCCTGCCAGAGGGAACGTCAAGAAATCTCTCTCTCTCTTTCTTTCTCTCTTTTTTTTTTTTTTTAAAGGGAGCCATTTACTTACTGGAAGTTGACTTTATCCACCTGGAACTTGGTCTCAAAGATTCCAGAGGTCAGGACGCGGCAGCGCAGCAGGTCCTAAAACAAAATCTTAGGTCAAGGGATCGCACCCAAACCAACCTAAACATTATTAATAATTGACAGTCTGGAGCAAAAGTCTTGACTCGTTCGGAAAGAGGGCTCTGCGTCCTCTGCTTGTGAGACCGTGTGCATACCTGGTCGCTGGGCACATAGTCAGCCTGCTTGATGACGTCAATCTTGTCCAGGAAGCTGGGAGGGAAAGAAGAATGCACAGGGGTGAGCACACAGTCACGCCACTTCGCCCACTATTCCTGCCTCTCTGCCAAGTCCAGCTAAATGGAAATGATCACCCCCCAGTTACCTGGCATTAAGTCAATGCGGAGGTTGCTTGTGTTCATTATGAGTCCAAGCTTATGCCTTAGAAAAGGTTAGAGCAAACAGAATTTAAGATAAATGTACCTGGCTGACCAGTAGGTCTAGGAACCAGGAACTAGGGGTGGGCTCTCAGGACCCCTGGCCTACAGGGACAGCACAGGCCAGTGCAGAGCTCTGGTCTTGCTTTAATTTTAAAAGGCTGGTTCTGTGCATGTCAATTAGCTGAAGGCCCCAAATCAGGTCTGATTTTGTGCCATTTGATAAAGACTGAGTAAAATATTCAGATTTTCAAATTGTTTGCCTTTGACTAAAATGGCGAGTAGTTTGAAAACTGTACCCTTCCACGTCACAGTTTTTTTTTTTTAAATGAAAAAGATGGCATACTTTAAAGAAACAAGGATTCCCCCGCCCCCCCCTCCCCAGCGAGGGACTAATGAAAATAAGATTGAGTTACTCAGAAAGGGTATCCCTTCCTTCTACTTTTAAGAAGGGGCCCTTTTGGCCCTTACCACAGTGAACAGGAAACAGACACAAAGTTCCCTTCCGTTCCACTTGGTCCATGAAATAGGACAGTCCAGATATTAAACTTTGAGTTTTCAAAAAACCTCACGGCCATCCAGGTTAGGGGCCCTTATCTGGGCAGGGAGCAAGTACAGTGGAGGGGCGGGGGCGGTCTCAGGGGCCATCATTAGTGATGCAAAAGCTTTAGGGGGAAAAGCAGTGTTTTCTATCTCCCGCTCCACAGCCATAACTGTTCCCAAAGTAAAAAGTATCTTGCTTGTGTTGCCTGACTAGATACACTGTTAGGAAAAATAACTTCTAAAAGACTGGACTAATTTAATTACTGTGAAAAGTTAATATTAAAACCAGCTTTTTGGGGGGCAGGGGTCTGGATTGTTGTAAAGTGGGCTAATCAGGAAAAAAATCACAAAGAGAGAAAAGTCTATTTAAAGAAATTCTATAAGGTCCCCCCGCCCCTTCCTTTTTACCAGTTTAAAGTTAGTCTGGCTTAGAGGATATACCGACTTGCCCAATCAGTCTTACATTACAGCACCGGGCCAGAAATAGCTCCCCAGCCGCCCTGGCCTGCAGCACGTTGCCATGGCAACAGAACCACAGTTCTATAAATAGATCATCAGCACCAAATCTTGTGAGAGAGACATCTGGAGTAAGGCCAGCCAAACCCCAGCTCAACAAATAAAAATAGGCACCTTAAGGAACGGGCAAGGTACCGGGAGCTCAACTTTAACATAAAGGCCGTTAAACCAGAAACGCGTTGGTCACTGCAGAGGCAGGGCTACTTTAATCATCGGGCTGGGGAAGACATTTTCTAAGATTCAAGCTATGTTCCCTTTTTCCCTGGAGTTCCCTTGAAACTTTCCATAAATTGTGCAAATGTTGCCATTTTCAGATAAAGTTGCAGGAGTAACTGAATTTTGCCTTAAAAAAGCAACTTTTAAATGGTGTCAGATTCAAAAAAAAAAACAAAAAACTGGCTAACTGTTCATCAATGAAGTTGTTACACCCTCCCCACTTCCAGAGCGCTCAAAACTGGGACGGTTAAACCCTCCTAATCTTGTACCTGTACTTCTGACTTGGATCCAAAATACAAAAGGCAAACAATTCCAGGATTTCCATTTGTTTTGCGTTACTATAATTAGCACTTCCAGCTTTAAGCTCAAACTTTTGAGAAAATCAGGGGCTTTGTTGAAGAAGGGGTGGGGGTGGGAGGGTCACAGGGACCGGCCCAGATGGACTGTTTTTCTGCTCCTTGAAAAAATATACAGATTTGCTTGTATATTTAAAAAAAAAAAAAAAAAAAAAAATCACAAAATAGCTACAGGTGTGACAACTGAAAATAATCAAATGCATTTTCGATGGGAAAGCAGGGCCAGGGAAAGATAAACTGATAGGTTTCACAGCCCCTAACATCAGCTTGTGTGATGTGTCTCTAACAGGATTCTGGGGAGCTTGCTTTGCATTTGCTGTTTGAGCGCTGTCACCTCTTCCTCCCTCCCGTTTATTCGAGTGGTTTTCACAATAAGGTCCTCCGGCGTGGGGCTCCTACGTCATGCGATTTTAGCTTGTTCTGAGCCAGCCGGGGTACCTTGGTCCTGGTCACTTAATATTTTCAATAGCAAAATTGTTTGTGAGTTTCAGTTACTTACATGAGAGAGGCTAAAACATCACAAATCTCTCTTGCCCTTCCCCCGGTCATAAAAGACAATCCAACTTGAGAAAATGATAACTGAGCCCACTTAGTATATTTGTGCCACGTCAGCAAACAAATGACACCTTTAAAATATTTTTGATGGCTCTGAACCTCACATATTTGCTATGTTATGTACAGGATAAGGAGGGTCATAAACTATTTAAAAGGCAACTTTCCAGCTGTGTTATCACATCCACTGGAAGGCAGCCCATGAAAGGACAGACCAAGGACCCCATGGGGGGAGCATCCTTGAATTAAGGCCCAGTGTGAATGAATAAATAAGGATAGGAAATGGAATTCAACACAGTCCCCGACTCTAGATGAACCAGAAACATGGCACTCTGGCAGCTACTGTAGTCCCCTACCTGATAGCAGAAATAGCAAAGCACCTTATCAGTCACCCAGGAGGAGGAGGCATATTTTTGTCCTCACTGTTCCTCTTTGTCAGGTTTTTACATTACAGCAATAAAATAGAATATTTCTACCTGATGCGAAGTGTGAGAGCTGCCCTATCTCCCTGAACGCTTGGAGGTCAATTCAATTAATTACTTCAAGCTCATTAATTATGAATGTCACTTTATTGCAGGTAATTATCATTTTGCTCTAACAGGCATTAATTGTTTGTATAAAAATAATGTCACCGCACTAAAAAGTGCAATTAAGGCCTTTATAAAACAAATGAATCAGACTAGAACTTTCTAACCGCAGGTGGGAATAACTGGCTGGCTTCTATGAAAAGAACTCATTTACAAGTAACTTGAAAAGTGGGAGTCGAGGTTTGTAAGGTTCTCTCCGTGCGCCCGTGTGTGCCTATCTCACATGCGGATGTGGAGATGGGGTTACTCACTACTGGGCGCAGTCGATGAGCTGGTACTCGTTGGAGCGCTCGTAGCAGGCACGCACCCCCTCGTCCTCCCACAGAGCCTTGGCGTGCTCGTAGAATTCCTGAAAGTGAACACGAGAGGGAAGGTTTAGACGCGGGAGCTGCTCCAAGTCAATGAGACCGGAGTTCACTCTGCCACCAACCCTGGGCGTGATTATTCCCAATTTCGGGGCGAACGAAGGAATGGGCGTTCATAAAGACCTTCAGTGCGCTAAACGTATTCAGAAATTGAATCCAGCTGTCCTCTTGTTGCGAATTACTGTTCTTGGGTAGTTTTCAGCCTATATTTTTTGGAGTGGGGGGCGGGGCCAGAGTAGACTACTGAATAAGTTTGTTCACCCAACGGCTCATCTAGGAGAACTATAAGCTCATTAGGAGGCGCCGCCAATGTATGATTCCATGTCGTGGAAACAAGACGTTTTCATTTGTGAAGATGTGGTGGGATCGAAATTTTCCTTCCAGGAAAATTTGAATTTTAGAAAAAAAATATTATGGTTGGGAGTTGCTGGCAAATCCGACCTTGTCCATCAATGCCTGTCGATCAAAAGAGCAAGTGACCTCGGCGTGGTTTTAAACTGCAGCAGGTCATGATTCGTATTTCATTTGAACAGAATAACATTTTTAATTGTATCGGGGCAATTCGTCCCTTACAAGGAAAGAGGATGTTCTTCTGCAATGTGAATGCAGCAAGAAAAGGGTCAAAAGTAGGCAGGAACGTGAAGTTCAGCTAACAGAAGACCCTCTTAAGAGGTCACCGTCCTGGTGTATTTTTAACGGGCTGCCTTTTTTCTCCTATTAGAAATACAGAATCACGTCTCATGAAAGAGTCTGTGTCTGGCATTATGTGTGCTGTGTTTACTGCTCGACTTCTTTTCCATTTAAAAGAATTTACCTAGCCGTACTTACTAATACTGCTTCCTTGCTAGGAGAAGTTTGCAGCCAAACCCATTTAAAATACACAAACACAAATTCCCACGAAAGCCTGACAAAAGGCAACAATAAGTCATTGTTTTTGCTGTAGACAAGTCTTTTCCTTCTGGGCCTTATAAACTTGCCCATCTTTCCATCTTGTTTCCTGTTCCCCTCTTATAAACTATTCTTCCCCCACAAAGGGGTCAAAACATATATGCTTGGGCCACAGGCAATCTTGTGTTCCCTAAAAATAGTTCTTTATGGAGCAGACAAATCTTTGTAAGCAGTGTCCACGCCAGCCAGGGTGCATAGAGGACAGTGCCTGGGTTATGATTTATTTAGGTGAAGGTCTTTTCTTTCTTTTTTCTGAATAATGAGAAAAGACTTCATTTGCCCCAAGACAAGGACTGACTTTAGAAAAACCTTAATAAAGGTTAAATGGCAAATTGTTTCAAATGAGAAGATCTTCCGTTTATAAAACTCAGAGCTGGCTCCTCATTTCTGCATTCCTTGTATCTTAGGATATCTTCGATTAGCCAGACAATTAGCATTTGTGTGTCATACTTAACAGTTTGTCACAAGATGTGTATAGGGGAATAATTAAGGCTGCCACAACTCATGACTTTTTCTCATAAAGATTTACAATCTAATACAGCGAGAGCTGTAGTACTGAACTGTGACGTTGACTTGTGGGGACGGGCGAGCCAAGACTCACGAGGGGCGACAGAAATTCGCTCATCCATCTTGACCCAAGCTCTAACGATGATTTTTCCTATCAATATCACAGAAATGGGTTTTGCTGGCAGCGTGCCTGTGCGGGGGGACAGCCCAGGGGGTGTGTGGGGTGGGAAGGGGCACGGGCTTAGCTTACGGGAGGGAAGTCAAAGTCTGGCACGTTCATCACGCTCAGAATGTAGTCCACTCTGAACTGGTTCTCGGGGTTGGCCAGCTCCACAGGGGGCACCAGGTTGCTCATGGCGGCCACGATGGTCTGAAAATGACGGAGCAAAGCGGTCAGGGGAACAGCGCTGTCTGACAGGGAGGCTAAAAGAATGACAAAAAGGACCAGGCACGTACTTCAATGGCCTCTTTCAGGTTGTTTTTGATGTCCTGCACTTTGGTTGCCTTCTCACTACAGTGGGATTGAAAAGGAAAAAAAAAATCATATTGCATCACGCTGACTCACAGTGTCGCTTCAATCACGATTTTCCAACCAAAATAGTATTCTGTTCTTGAAGGAGTGGTGGGTTCAGATGGGTGCAGAGGTTGGAGAATAAAGGTGGTTTCAAATGATAACCTCCCAGACTGTGTCCTGAGGACACGCCCAATTGGGGCAGATTACCAAGTCGGCATCTAGATAAGGATCAAGGCTACTGTACCAGAAGTGGGGGCTGGCTCATCACTATTCAGGGGTGCTTCCATTTTCTTGAGGCCCACACCGCACACCAGCACTTCCAAAAAGGTTCCTACTGGCCCTTGCTAGCATCCCTGCTTTGGGGGTGGGGTTGGGAGGGGGAAAAGTTCAAGGTGTGCCTTGGGGCTTCCTCAGTCACTGGATTAGCACACGGACAACCAGTGGATGAAATGCAGGTGGTGGTGTTAATTACAGATTTGAGGGCTTTGGGGCCCTATTTATTTTTGTTTATTTCAATAGTCACTGCAGCCAGCAGCAGTGGATGACATTCCTAGTTGATGATGTTAATATAGATCGATCCCTCGATGTGAATAAGGTAAAATAACATTCTGCCCCCGGAAGGCTTTATGATCTGGGGTTTATTGGGGGGAGGGGAGGGAGGCGGTGTGGCTCTTGTCCCTCCGTTAAGTAGAGGTTAGCGTTTGTTGCTTATTAACTTGGGCACCTGGGACGGCCTGTGTGTAGATGTGGAACCATCTACGTTCAGGGTCCCTGGGACCACAGATAAAGGCCACGCCCTTTGGCTCTGTGGTCCCCTGACGTTGTTTGTCCCCCTGTGTCTTTCAGACACTGTCTTTCATCACAGGCACAGCCAGGGAACATTCTCGGATTTGTGTTTTTAGGGGTTAAGGACCTCTTGCTCAGGGTGTAAATCTTGCCACTCTACTGCCCAGGCGTCACCTCTTGGTTTGGGGGGTGGGATGGGGTACTGAACCCACAGCCATGACACACCTACTGCGTATTGGGCCCTGGGACGTGACAGCACCGTCACGAGGACCTAAGGTGCTGTCCTCACAGAGGAGGGGACTGAGGCTGAGGGAGGGAGGGTCTGAGTGACAGAGGCAGGACGACAGAGGGGGAGACAGAGTTTACGTTTTTCTTGCCGGGATTTTTAAAGAAATGTCTTTAAAGAGAGTCCCAATTTTTGACGTATTCACGGGGTTAATTGCCCAAGAGTCGTGGGATGGAGGTAGAAATTAAACACGTAGCCCCTCAAGGCAGAACACGACAGGACATTAATGCGGAGGACACGCGGGGTGGGGGGGAGGGGGGCGGGTAACAGCAAAGTGCAGCCCAGGGGGGAGGTCAGCATGTGACGTGGGGAGGCGGCTCTCGGGTCGGGGGACCACGGCGGTGGGGGATGGGGGATGTCACGTGCTCTCCTGCAAGAGCCCCGCCCCTCGAGAACCTGGCCTTTCCTTGCATATTCGTTTGAGGGGTGGGCCCTCGTTTTCTGAATGATCTCATCGCATTTCATCCCTACCCCAGGGGCAAACTAGCCTTTGAGACCCCGCCCCTCTCACACCGGAATCAGGAGCTGGTTTAGAGGTGCTGTGCTCATCAGGGGCTGAGGGTGTGGGGCGACAGATGGTACCAGGAACCCCCTCATGGTCGGGAGAACTCCAGGCACGGATATGAAAGCTGTGCTGCCAACTAGGAGAGTGGGATCCGTGCCCCAAGCCCCCAGACTCTTAACGCAACGACCCTAGGCTTAAAGGGCGAGTGTCCCGACCCCTCTCTGTGGGGCTATTCTGCTTCGTACGTTTCTGAAAATTACTAATCGTGTCCAGACTTGGTGCTACAGTCTGAATCAGGTATTTAAGACGTTGGGGTTTTAAAAGGACACGTGTTTGTCCCTAACGTTCACCCGGGAATTCAAAGTCAAAACCCCATAGGACAAATCCATTCCCATTCATTAGATACAAGCTCCACTTTCATGGTACCGAGAGCCTTTAACCTGTTTTTATGGTCCCACCAGAGTTAAAATTAGGTATGTCCGGGTATTTAATACCCAAATGAACAAAGAGCAAGAGCAAAGTTATTTCCAGAAACCTGATTCTTTCACTCAGTTTGATATTTTGGTCTAAGTAGTAGTATGATAATTGGAAAACTTCCAGTCTTAAATACGGATATTCTGAGAACGCGTTCAGTATTCACCTACGTATGTGAATAGGTGTGGGAGTATATCAAGTATAACACAGCTAAAGTAGAAATCTAAAATCTAATTCGGGCGTGTAATACTAAAACATAAAAATTCCTCCATTGAAGCAGTTACTCTGTAGATGGAGCTATGATTCTGGGGGCTGGCAGGTTTATCATAATTTTTACTATCACTTAATGAACTTAATGTTGATTGTGACATTTGGAGAAAATTCCTCAGATGTCTCTAAACTACTTAACAAAGCCAAATTGTATATCAATTGCTAGAATTCTGATGGACTGAAAAATGGGGGCTGGAAGTACTTATAGGATATTGTAGCTTCTCCCCCCCCCCCCACGTATAAAGCAGATCAGGGCTGCTTTCTATGCTAGGTTTGAATTCTAAGAGCTGCCCACCCCGCTCCCCCCTTCAGCTAAGTATTAGGGGAAGGCTATGTCGTACTAAGTTCTATACCTTTTTTTATCTTTATGCCTTTCTTTTTTCCCTTTGGTGGGAAAAGACAGAAGACAGACACAAGATACAGGGATTGCTGAGACATGCAGATAATTTTTATTTATCACATATGTTAATACTTATTTCTACTTGTAGAACAGAGTCACAGAAGAGCAGGCTGTTAGTAGGTATTAGAAGGGTTCAGGGGTCTAGCATAGCATCTAGTACACAGTAGGTAGCTCAGTAAAGATGTGTCGTAGCTCTCAAATGCCAACTTTTGGTACAGTAAACTGTCAATCACTTTTTATGTAGATGCCTTGGATAGTTGATACACTACATTTTTGTCAATTAGGGATTCTTTTTTTTTTTTTTGGTTTTTTTTTTGTTGTTATCTTTAGAGGTTAGGTGGTAGGGCCCCCTCCCCCCTCCCCCCTCCCCAACAGAATAGTATTCTTATTAGAAGTTCCTAAGACGGGCAATTCCAGCATGCAAAGTGTGATAGGACATAGCCGGGAAGATGAGACACTGAAGCCATCATCTAGGGGTAATGTTGTCTAAAAAAAACAGATGAACAAACATGTGTCAGTTACTTAGTCCCGACCCCCTAGTATCCTTTGCCCCTCCCCTCCCAGGCCACAGAAGCTATTTCTTTGAGATGCCCTAGGCTAGGTCAGTCGGCTCTGCATGTTCTCAGGAGAAATAGCTGCTCCCCCACTGCAAGCTGAATAAGCAAAGCAGTGCTCAGAGGGTTACCTGGCATGCGTGTGTGTGCGTGTGCGCGCGCGCACGGGCGTGATGGGCAGTGCGGATGCAGGAAGTGAAGAAAAAAAATAATTTGATAATGAATGGAAAAAGATGGAGGCCATCATTAATTTCCTGTCCACTAGCTAACATAAAGTGCCTTGGGTTAAAATAAAGTTGACAATTTTAAAAAGACCAGAGGCTTTTCGAGATCATTCTCAACAATGACCTCCCCTCCTCCTCGGCATTCTGTTTTCCCAAAATTAAGGACAGTGTGGCACCACGTATTTTAATAGAGGTAAAAAAAAAAAATCCCCCCCGCCCCGCCCGAGGTCTGAAATTTTAAAATCAGACCAACCACTGGGTAGATGGAATTTAGTAGTTTTAAAAACAAGTAGCCAGTTTTAAAAGCAAGTAGCCAATTCAGATGGTGAGCTGGGGGGTTGGGGGGAGGATAGAAACCATATGGAAAAACATCAATTGTAGAGAAACCCTAAACTGATCGTCTAAAGTTGAAATCTATAGCCTCCCCCCAGCTGGATCTAATTATACTTTAAGGTTGGCCAAAAAAAATTGTTTTGCACTTCACTTGCTCTGAAATGCTAAGAAATGATGCTGTTTGCAGACATACACCAAGATGGCTGATGGCCCTTAAATGATTTTGGTTTTCTTCCCGGGTCTCTGTGCCCTCAGTTTCCCAGTATGACCCTCGTGTGTGTCAAATGTGCGTGTGAAGAAGTTTCTCTGGTTTTGAATGTGCCTACCCATCGCTGTTGCTCCTTGCGGCCTGCGGGTCCTCTTCGCCGCCCCTTTTAAAGAGAGATTGAAAGCTCACCTAATCTGCAAGGCACCGCAATTTCACAAAAACCCCACACAGCCTCTCTACATTCCTAAACAAATGGCCACCATCCTCCCGTTAATTCTTAGGTCGCCTTTCTGGCTAAATTGGAATGTCTACTGAGACTGCAGGCCGTAGAGGGAAGAATTCCACACCTTCGCTGCAGTATTAGCAGAGTCCTCTGGGGACTCCCGTCGGGTACCGAAGAGACGCATATTTTCTTGTGCTTTCACTAAACGTACGTGCATCAGGGAGCTAAAGCAGTGATTTATCTCACAAGTCTTTGGAGAATACAGCAGCGCATACGGCCCCTGATTGTCCCAGACCTCAATCTTCACCATGTTGCATCTGAACACAGACATGGGTGCTTTTGGCCCATGATTTCCTGGTGCCAATATTAATTTCCTCCCTTTTTGTAGTCGGGAAACTACCTATGTTATTTCTATATAATTGCTCCCCATAAACTGTCATCAATTAAAAGTGTGCCTGGACCATAAGGCAACAAAAAATAAAAAGAATAAAACCCACCCACTACCACCAACCCTCCCCACCCCCCAAAACCCAATCTTCATGAATGGTAGGAAATCCTCCTCGAAGGTGGGACGGGCAAGATGGCTTAAGCTGTCTACGTGGGTTTGTACTTGATTAGCTTATTAGCTCAACCAGTGTTAACGGCACTTTTTTTTTTTTTTTAATGTAAGATAGAGAGTTAGCGTTGAGTTAGGAAAATCCGCATTTGACCTCTGTATTTCTGAAGGTCAGATTAATGACATGTTACTCTGCAGATGTACTTGGCACAGCAGTCTGCGGACAGTTAAGGCAAATGTAATAGCTCAGCCCAGCCCTGACAAAGCGCACATTTATGGAGGAAGGAGGGAGAGACCCTGCACCACACAAAACACCCTTTCGTGGACGGATGTCCCCACTTCACAGGGAATTCCTAGTGGAGAAGGAAACCGCTTTTGTTGCAATACCACAGCGAGGAAAAAGAAAAAAGGAGGCTCAGTTGGACAAGATAAAAATAAGGTTTCTAAACTCATGTAAAGAATTCCCCTGTATGTCACTTTCACGGACTAAATTTACCATCCTCGGAGATTACCTATGGCTTCCTCTACAAAGCAGGCAAACTGGGAATGGCGCTTCCTCTTTTGAAAAAATAGAAAAGAGAAGTTCTGGTTTAAATGCCTCGTCTGCATTACAAACGGGCTCGCTTAGGGAGGAGAATCCTTTCCCTAAAAATTAAAAAATTTTAGGGCAATCTGCAGAGTAATAAAACTTTAAGTGAATTATGTCAAGGATGTCCTATCTTCTATTGGACTCGAGCTAAGGTAAACAGTGGCTGCTGCATCCTTTTAAAAAATTCGAGCCATGTCCAGTTTTAATCAAAATATTTATCTAGAGGGTACATGGTCAAATTATTTTTGCTTAACTAGCCTCATGAAGAAGCTCTCCCCAGCAAGTTGCAGGGGGGAAAATTATGCAAGATTTTTCTTTAGATTACAAAATCATAGCAAGGAGCCTATTTCAGGTTTTTTGTTTTAATTGACGGATGGCAACTCTGGTGGCAAGGCTTTAGAAATTAAGAAGTTCAGAACTGGTTTGTGACAAGTCAACTGACTAATTAACAGCATGTATGTGCGTATCGGTAACTCATCAGGAGCCATTCATAAAATTAATAGTCCATCCCTCTGAATTTTAAAGCTTAAAGCATCCTAAACTAAAATGTCCATTTGTATGGGTGATGTCATCCTTTTCTCCACCCCCCCTTATTTGGTCTAAGAAATTCTAGAATTTTCCATAAAGAGCCTGTTTTCCATAAACTGCCTTCAGCTCAGCTCTTTTACCTCTGAAAGGTGATAAAATTCATCTTTGTCATGTCCCCCCCCCCGCCCCGCCCTTAGTAGGCGACAGTAACTTTTTTTTTTAACTGGTTTGTTCTGGGTGCACAACTGAATTAAACTATGCCCCTTTGACTCAATCTTCCCTTTTGAAACCAAGGGGGAAGGCAACTTTCAACTGAATCCAGGTTTAAGAAAGGGAATAGGATTGCTAACCAACTACTAACTGCAGACTAGTGGCTTCAGGTGTTTGTAATCTAGTGAGGTTAACTGCTCTCACCCCCGTGAAAACAGAGGCTGGGTCTGGGGAGACTTGTGCCCCTTATTTGCATCCTTCCTGGCAAGCAGAACGCCATGCCCGTCTTTTACATCCCTGATATAGGCACTCTCTCGTTTCATCTTTATTCTCACTGCGGTATTGTCACATTGTCCTATAGCAAAATGCCCTGAAGGACTTTTCAAAGGCAAAAGTACCTCTTGGTCTGGCCGGAAGTGCCCAACTCCCAGCCTTTCCATCATTTAAACGTCTCCTTTTTCTTTTCTTTAGGCAAGACCATCGATTTTTAAAAAGGGAAACAATGATCTACCCATGATAATTCCAAAGGGGGTGAGGGGTGGGGAATGAGGAATTATGAACAAGGGCTGACTCTTCCAACTTAGTTCTATGTGAGAATATTATTGAAACCATGTTTCCGTAGTAGTTTACAACATCCTGCACTGGTGCATTGCGCTGAAATGTGCCTGGGGGCGGGGGGCGTCTCTGCAGTGGTCAGCGTCACCAGGCAAAAGGGTGGCCACGGCCAGAGTCAGCTATGTCTGAGACCCACTGCACCAAAATCTGCCGCAGACCCGTCACAGGGCCAACACTGGGGCTTTATTATTATTACTGTCTCGTTGCTGCACCAAAGAGTAAAAGGAGGGAGAGGAGAACAACCCCTGAAGAGCTCTTCCCTGGATTTTCTAACATGTAGGCTGAAAAAATTCAAGCGGACGTTGCCCAGCCCCCAAAAGCTACCTGAACTTCCTAAAGGTTAGCATCCAATGTGCTACTCTGCCTGTGCCCTTGCCACAGATTTGACACTTACTCTCCATTAAACCCATTAACATGCAGGATCCTCATTTGCTTCACGATGGTGCTTTTACCAGATTCTCCAGCACCTAGAAAATGAAAGTAAGTCTCAGGTTAAGAGGGAGGCATTTTACACACTTTGGGCAGGGAGGAGAGAGAAAGAGGACTGCCGTTTTCTCCATAGAAGCAACACACAAAAAACAAACAAGAGACTTGCAATTTTCCTTGACATTTCGACGCAGAGAAAATGAAATAAACATCCAACTTTGTGTGTACCTGCAGTATTCCACCGTCAGAACAACAAACAAGAATGAAAGGTTTTGGTTTGTTTAGGTGTTTTGTTTTCTTCTTTTTATTTTTCCTTTTGGTTGCCTTAAAATTTGTGGGGTGGGCAAAGGGGCAAAGAAAGAATGACGCAATTCTGTCATGGGAGGGGGGGTCAAGAAAATTGCTGTTAAAGCCATGAAACTGGATGTTTGAACTATGAGCGTTCACTGGTAAAAATGTACACATTAATGTATACGGCCACATAGTTCACTGCTCGTCAGATGTTTCATGGTTAAAATACCCCAGTATTCACAAAACAATGCCCCGGCCCTGCAGGCGCCCCCAGATCAGTACTGACGCAGCGACTGCCTCTTCAACATTTTCTCAAGGCTGCTGCCTTCTCTGCAGGGTTCTCGCCCCCCGGGCTACTTAAAAATCAACCCCTAAGCCCCATACTCTTACATTTTATCCACTTCTCCACACCCCTCCCCCTTTTCCTGCTAACTTTGTTTTTCTAAAGATAAACTCTGGATACAACAACCATGGTGGGGGGGACACCATTGATTTGCTGTCACCTTCTCGAAAAACACATTTAAATATTAAATACAGGGCTTGAGAACTACCCTATTAGCATGTTAAAAGGGCAGGACTTTAATCAGAAGGGAAAATATTCCTGGTAACCACTGAATTTTCAAAGATTCCAAGCCCTTCCCAACGAACAGAGCTTAGAAGGGGCACATGCCCCCATTTTAAACCACCTTTCATTTGTAAAAACATATATTTTATGGAAAAAACACAGTTCCACCAAGCTAGAAGGAGGATTGCTAGTTTCTCATTTTCTGTTTTTGCAAATGGATACTCTCTCCAGCAACTAACCCTGAGGGGACAATTTTTGTCCTCCTCAAGCACAAACCTGTTTGGTTTTTTAGTCCTCTTTTTCACTTTTAATTTTATTAATTGTTTTGTTTTACTGCCCAGAGAGCAAAGCATTCCTCCTTCTCTTGCCTTCTCACAAGGCTGTAATCAATATCTGTAAAAAGTTAAAATCAGTTTCCACAGAAACATTGATTTCAAAGCAAACATTCTATCTTAATGAGCCTAACTCTCATAAATTAAAATATTAAAGGTACGATTAAGAGATTCCATGAAGAGAATACATAGTCTTAATCAGAATCTCCAACACTCTCGTGTTAAAGTGTGTATCACCTCTCTTTAGGGCACAAACAGGTCCGTGCCTCAGTTTCCACATTTAGGAAATTGGAGAATCGGACTGAAAAATTACTGCCAGATCTTTTGTGATACTGTAATTCACTCAGATTTCATATCATTAAATTAAAAAAGAGGATTCTGGGCATCACTACTTTTCCTCTTTTGCGTGGGGGGGCATCATTTGGTGAGAATCACGATTTAAAGATGCAAAATGTGTGGCACTGCCTTGGGCTGCAGACCCCCCTATGCCAGAGCCTTCAATAAGTTATGGTAATAGGGCTAAGACGCCTGGGAAAGGTTAGCCCAGTGATGCCAGGTGTGTTCAGAGCAACAGTCTCAAGTGAAGACTTTGTGATGTCCGTGCAAGGCTGTTAGAAATTTAAGGTACCATTAACATCACACTTGTTTTAAATTAGTATTCAGATAGCAGGAGTGTTCCTAGCAAAGATTCTAGACTTTTCTAGGCTTATACTTTGAAATCAAATTACATGGCACATTAATATTCACATAGCATAGTTCCACCTTTGTAAGTTTTTGACGACACCTCAACATACGTACCATTTAATTACTGTAATTGCAAATGCATAAACACACACCAAAGGGACTTATTTTCACTTAATAATTTTCTGCTTTACATAAATCTGGACCCAGGAGAACAAAGACGTGACCCATCCAAAAAAAAAAGCAAAGCAGACGCCACCACAAAGAAAAAACAGCCCTTTACATTTTATTCTTCATAATCAAGCTGTTCTGTTGATATGTGACCATGAACTAGGTCTTAACCTAGCAAATTCACAAATTAACTCAGATAGCCAAATTACTAAGGAAGTGGAAAACTTCCATACTAATTAATGCTTGTGTAATTCTTCTGGTTATTTCAACAATTTCTTTTATGCTTTTGTTTGATTTATTTTCCCAAAGCAGCACCTTTAAGACAAAAGGGGAAAAGGCCATCTCCTTAGAGTTCACACACACCCCCACCCGCGTTTTTTTTTTTTTTTTGGCCAAAGAGGAAAAACCGCAATCAAAAGAGAAAACCCCAAACCAAACAACCAAATGTCACTTGACAAACAACTAACGTAGTCTCATCTCCTTCCACCTGGAAAAAAAGTCTTTTCCTTAAAGCATTCTCAATCCCCCTCCCACCTTGAAAAGGACAAAAAAAACCACGCCATTTCCAGACCAAGAAGCCATTTACAGACAAATGTCATTTTCCAGTTCTGATCTGTGCATGTCTTTTTTTTTTTTTTCTTTCCATTTTTTTCACAAAGCGCTCTCAATGTGGCCGACTAACAGGAAAGTGTGTGTGTGTGTGTTAATGGTTTGGGGGGGCGGCAGCTGCTACAGTTAATTCTCTTCTTTGCTTTTCAAAGAGCCTGCATATCTGGAAGGGGAAAAAAGGTCATACTGTAAAATGACGTGTCATTTGGCTTCACTGGGCACTTAGAGTACTAACTCCATTTTTTTTTTTTTCGGCCTTATTTTATTCGATTCTCCTTCTCTTCCTTCCACGGCCCGGCCCGGCCCGGGACACGTCTGCTCCGCGCACACAGTGTGTCCTGCCCGCAACGCACCAAGTCGCGCCCAGCGGCCGCCGCGCTCCCTCCTCCGCCCGCCCCCCCACTCCGGCGCCACGACTCGCCCGCGCCCCCTCCCCCTCGCTGCACCACCTTTACCACTCCGAGCCCTTCCGAGGGGCTGATGTCACCCGCCCCCACTCTCCTCAGCCACTTCTCCCGCCGAACCTCTCCCCTCGACGAGGCCCCCTCCGCCACCGCGGCGCCCCCCCCCCGCGTCACCCCCTTCTCCGCCGGCCCCTCTCGCTTTCTCCCCTTCCCTCTCCCAACAAATCACACACCCAACGGAGGCGGGTCCCCCTCCCTCGGCCCGCCACCCCATTTCCTGTCCCCGAAACCCTCTTTTTGTCGCAGTCTCCCGAGCCCTGTGGGACTCCCCCTCCCCCTCCCCAACACGCACCCGAACCCCTGGCGTCGTGTAGGCCTCGCGGAAAAAGAGAGAAAGAAGAGCGAGGGGGAGGGCGAGAGAGAGACAGAGAGCGAGCGGCCAGGGGAGGGGGACCCGCGCCCGCGTCGCCACGGCCCCCGGACCCATTTTGGGCCCCCGCCCGGCCGAATGGCGCCCCGGGGTCCCCCTTCCGGCCTCGCCCCCGAGAGACTGAGCCCGCGGGCGGGCGGCGGGCTCGGGAGCGCGCGCCCGGGGCGGGGGGCGGGCTCGGCGCGCGCGGCCTGCGGGGCGCCCCGAGGGGCCCCCGGGCCGGGCCGGGGCCGGCGCCCCCCGCCCCGCCCTTACCCAGCAGCAGCAGGCGGTGCGTGGCCCGGTAGACCTGCTTGTCCTTCTGCAGCTGCTTCTCGATCTTTTTGTTGGCCTCGCGCTGCGCCTTCTCCTCGTTGCGCTGGTCCTCGGTCTTACTGTTTCCGAGGCAGCCCATGGCGGCGGCGGCGGCGGGGCGCGGGGCGCGGCCGGGCTGCGGCGGCGGCGGCGGCGGGGCCGGGCGCGGGCGGCCTCACGCGGGCGGAGAGGGCCGGGGCAGCCGGGCGGGCGGGCCGGGCGCGGGCTCGGCTCCTCGGGGAGGAGCGCGCGGGGCGGACTGCGGACCGCGCGGGGAGGGTGGTGTCGGTCTGACCGAGCCGAGCGCGCGGCTCCCGGCCCCTCGAGCCGAAGCCGAGGGGTCTGATGGCCGCCGCGGACCGAGGCGGACCAGAGCAGGAGCTGCGGGAGCTGCTGCCGCCGCTGCCGCCGCCGCCGCTCTTATTGCCTCGGCCGGGGCCCCGCCGCCGCCCCGACCCAAAGCTCCGCGGCGGGCGGGGGGAGGCGGGGGGAGGAGGAGGCGGCGGCGGCGAGGGGGGTGGAAGGAGGAGGAGGAGGAGGAGGGATGAGGAGCGGCCGCGGCGGCGGGGAGGGCGGGAGCTGGTGGAGGGAGGCGCCCCCCCCCCACGGGTACCCGGGGAGGGGGTCCCTCTGCCCGCGCCCGGGACGGGACGGGCCTGGGAGACGCCCCCTCGCCCCCCTGGCTCGGGCCCCAAGCGGGGCCGGCCACGGGGGGAGAGGGGGCGTCTCCGAGCCGGTGACGACCCCTCGCACGACGCCAACGCTCCACCCCCCGGGCCGCGTCGGCCAGCGGCCCCCGAGGCCGAGCCCCCTCCCCCCTCCCGCGGGCGCCGCCGAGGGGCCGGGGTGGGCGGAAGGGGAGGGAGCGCGAGCCAGAGCCCGGACTTAGGAAATTTTTCGAAAAGAAGAGAGAGACAGAGAGAGCTAGAGAGCAGGGAGTGTGGAAGAAGCGAGGCGAGCACGAACCAAAGGACAGAGCAACCGAAAAGGAAAATGTGTCCAAACACACACACACAAATACTCAATAAAACTCCACACTACACAACGATGGTGGTGTCTGGTGGCGGGGAGGGGGCGGGGGGTCTGACTAGATGAGCCGCTCCTCGCGCCCCTGGCGCTGGGCGCCATGGCCCGAGCCGAAGGCACCCGAGGTCCCGGGGCGCCCATGGCCTCTGCGCTTGGCCCGGCCGCCCACGAAGGAGAAGAAGGCGCAGCCCAGGAACATTCGGAAGCAGCAGATCGCCCCGAAAAAGAAGCCGCAGCCGCGGCCCTGCTCCGGGCGCTTCTGCAGCAGGAAATCGAGCACCCACGCGGGGCTGCGCACGGAGAGAACCGGGAAGGTCAGGAGCGGCAGGTGGGCGCTCAGCGCGCTGATCTTCAGCAGCCCGGACCCCCACACGGCGCCCCTGAAGCCCCGCAAGGCGTCGAACAGGTCGTCCTCGTCGCTCGAGTCCGTGTCCCACTCGATCCAGATCCTACTCGTGGCCCCGGCGCCGGCGCCCACGCCGCCCCCGTCGGCGCCCTCCGCGGCGCCCTCGTCTGCGCCGCCGGCGGCGGTAGCGGCGGCGACCTCCAGGCCTCGGGCCTCCTCCTGGGCTTCTGGCACCTTCTTCTTCTTCTTCTTCTTCTCCTTCTTCTTCTTCTTCTTCTGCATCTTCTCCAACTTCTTCCTCTCCTTCTCCTTCTTCTTCTCCTCGTTTCTTCTCTGCTCCAGTAGCTTCCTCTCGATCTTCCGCCGCTCCTTTTCGGTCAGCAACTTCTCGGAGGACGCCTCTTGCTCTGGCTTCTTGGGGGGCTTCTCGGTGTCCCCTTTCTTCCGCGGTGCGCGCGGCTCGGCCAGCGCTGCAGCCACCGCCGCAGCTTCGGCAGCCACCTCGGCCGCAGCCAACGCTGTCTTCCTCTCGCTCTCCACCGCCCAAGCTTTGATCTTCATGGCCATCTTCAGCATGGTGGCTCGGCCACCTCGGGGTGCCTGGCTCTCGCCTGGCCCGGGCGCCCTGCTTGCCCCCGGCCTCGGGCTGGCCGGACCCCGTGCGCCCCGTGTCGGGGGAATCGGCTGCGATCCCCGCTGCGCTGCCCCGGGGCCGCGGAGCGCGGCTGCCGGGCTTCGTTCGGGCTGCTGGGCTGGCTGCCTAAGAGTTAGCGCCAAAAAAGGGTGAGCAAACGAAAAAGGGGCGAGAACAAACCAAAAAGCACCCAACAACACGAGAAATCAAAAAGCAACAAGAAACGTCAAACAACTCAAAAAAGAAAAGTGCAGAGGCGCGATGGCACGAGGTTGCTGTTACCCTCAGGCGCTCCTTGGTTAGGCTCTTGGGTACGCCAATGGAGAAGAGAAAAGAGAAGAGAGAGAGAATTGGAGGGTGCCCGGGAGGCGCGGGCAGGGCGGCAGTGCTGGGGCGCCCCTGCCCCGTCCCGGCCCCGGTGGCTATTTCCCCGCGCCGGGCGACTCGCACTTCCGCGGGAGGCCACGGTGCCCCCGGACTTACATGTGAGTGAGGTGCACTCACACGCAAGGCAGTGCCTGCCTGCCTGCCTGCCGGCCGCCCGCCGCCGCCCCGCGCTGGGACAGGAGTTCGCTCCAGCCGCGGCGCCGCAGCCCGGAGCCAGAGAGCCTGCGAGCCAGCGAGCAAGCCGCGCCGGGCCGGCCACCTGACGCAGCCCGCTCCGCGGTGCCGACGCGACTGAGTGTCCCCGCCGGAGAGCAGCGCTCCTAAGCAGCCCGATGACGCCCCAGCCTCTTCAGAGGACGGACCCACCGTGGCGGCCCCTATAAACCGAAGGGGAAGCCGAAAAATCGGCCCGCCGGGGACGCGCCCAAACGGGCCGCCGCGCACCCCGGAGGTGCAGGCCGGTGCGGGGGCCACGCGGGAGTGGGCGCGGGGCGCGGGGGACGCGGTGGCGGGGGCCGAGGGGGCGCCCAAGGCGGTGGGCGCCGGACCCCGCCTCCCAGACCTGCCTCCCAATTTTCGGTGAGTGGTGTAGCCCTGGGCGGCGTGCAAAGTGTGCGACGGCGGCGCTTACCCCTGCTGCGCGCCTCCTTACCTCCAGCTTCCCGGTTAGCGCGCGCGGAGACCGCCACCCACCCCTCCCTCCCGGCGGCGCGTGCCCGGCGGCGGGTCGTCCGATGAGAGGTGTTATGTGAGCGCGAAAAACGAGCATCGCAAGAGCAAGCAGGCGCCGGCGACTCGAGAGCCGAGCGGTGGTGGCCGGGGCCGCGAGGTCTGCGCCCCCGGAGTCCTCCTGGGCGGGACAGGTGGCGGGCCAGGGCGTCCCAGTTATACGAGGCCGGGCCGGGGTGCCGCGGGGGGATGCTCTGGAACAGACGGAAAAGTAGTTTATTGAACACGAATTTGTTTGAGAATTGTTTAAAGACTTTCAAGTGTCCCACTCCAAGCCCTGTCCCATATGAGGATGCGGTACAGCGTGGTGGGTGAAGAGCAGTCACACCAAGTTCTCAACGACTCGGCCGCGGCTCACTTTTCCTGGGACCTTGGTTGAGTCTCCTGGTTGAGCCCTGCGCGTGTCTGCTTGGGTACAATTCATTCATTCAGTCAATAAAAGTTTGGTCCGTGCGGCCCACCTTGGGCCCAGGTGAGTCAAGAGTAGCCCAGCCGTCAAGCTAAGACTTGGCAACTGCCTTTGGTGGGTCGCGGCTGCCTGCCGGTCAACCCCAATCCATAAAGTAGTCGTGAACTCTCTCCCGCCTTTAACTTTCTTTCACTTCGAAACAGTAAAACTTTGGATGTTTGGGGGGATAGAAAGAAAGGAAGAGGCAGCCTACTTGTAAATGGAAACACAGCTAACATACCTAGGGGGTGGGGTGATTGTTCGGTTTGGTCAGAGGCCTTGAGTAAACTGTCCAAAGAGTGTTGTTTTCTTTGAAAATAGACACTGTTAACCATTCAACGGGACTGCTGCAATCCCCCGCTTCTCCTCAGTTTGCTCAACTCAAAGTAAGAAAAGTTGTGTCAGATGAAGATGTCCGCTATTACTGTTCTTGGCCCCATCCAGTACACCTCTACCCTCCTTCTACAAGGCCTCACTTTATGGACCTGAAAGACAGCGGAGGGCAATTCAAAGCCAGCAGAGAACACTTGGAATTAAGAACAGGAAGCAAAATCTTCACGCCAGACCCTCATGATCTACATCTGCTACCTCGCCTGACTGCGGGTCTCAGACTCTCTCGAACTCTGCAGAAAAGTTGCTGTGCTTGCCCTTTCCTCCTCACATCCAAGTAAGCCAGGTCTTGATCACACTCTGGATATGGTCTCTCCTTCTTACACAAAAATACACCTTCTTTCGACAAAAACTCAAAGGAACTACCGTTCGTCTAAACAAAAGCCGATAAAAATATTTACCCTATAGACGGGAATGTTCTCCTAAGCAAATTCGACAGTAAGGCTGTTTGCAAAGATCATGACACAATCATTCACCAACTAGATTAGAAACTACCTAAAGACGGGGCCCAAGTTTTATACCTTTACATCTTAAATAAAAACCTGTTGGTTGAATTTGATTCATCAACTGATTGTCATTTTTAAAAATTGGTGAAGACTTATAAGGAGGAGGAATAGGCCAGACATTTTCTGCTCCATTTGTTCCAAAGTATCTTTCCTTCCTGCTTCTAATGTGGCAAAGCGCAAATACATCGTGTTTAAGAGCAAGAAGGAAAATAGTAACCAATACAACCTCGATACTTATGCCAGTAGCTACACGTTACTACAAGGAATATAATGAAGGCTCCTTATTTGGAAATCCCTGAGTTGGGTTACCATCTCCCCCCTTTTAGATAAATATCACACCTGAACTTTGAAAGGAGTGAAGCTGTCCCATGTCATATACTGACATATATTCCAGGCAAGGCACAATCGGGACTACTGTCCTAGAATGAATAAAGCAAGGTCTGGCTTCAGTCATTTCAACTTCTAACCTGGCAGGCCATCCTTGAAAAAAAAAAATTGTGTTAAGTGTAGGTTTCAGCTATATTTTATTATGACCAACCACTGATGGACAAATAAAGCATTTACTTTGTAAATAAATGACAGCAGGTGGAATCAAGGGTTTACAGGTAAGCAAAGGCCACTGAGAGCTCTGAAACACAAGCTCGTTTGTGGTCTGTTCAGCTTTCTGTTTTCACCCGACACAAAGTGAAAGATGAGATTTTTACTTAATTGGCGTGGTGAGCTGATACCGTCTACAGTTTTCAGTCTAGCATTTGACCTACCTGGGCCTTAAACATTTTAATAAAAATTTAAAAAAAAAAAGGCTTTCAGGTTTGGAGGCCACCATGCGTGACCTTTTCATATGAATTAGTAATTTATTTTAATAGGTTGTTACCATTTTAAGCGCCTGGTTTATGCTTTGCGAGTGAGCAATCCATTAGCATAATTCTTGGAACAGTCCAGACTCTAGAGTTTTCCAGTGGAAGGGGCCTCTTTTTTGGCTCAGGGAGAGATGGAAGTTGTGGAAATTTTAAGCTCCAGAGAGGGGCAAAGGGCCAGAATGTCCTGGGTGTAAAATGCCTGCTTCAGGTGACTTGCTTCATGCCAAAGCCGGCAAGTTGGGATAATAACACAACCGTAACCTAAAGCACTAGGTCACCTCACGATACAACTTGGTAAAACAGATGGGCGTCCCACCGCTATACACAGGGCCGGCCTAGCCAAAGCTCTTTCCAGCAATACAGATTTTACAACAATGGATGCATTCGCATGTCATGCCGGGGTCTGAATTTTGTGGTCTTGTAAGCATCGTATTTATGGGTGGATGTGTTCCCTGGCTCTTTTGCACCTTCCTGTCTGAGAAAGAATGCCTCGTCTGCTCTTAAAAGAAACAGACTCGCTATAGCTTAGTATCTTGAAAACATTTTTACACTTAATGATGTAATTCAGTTTTTGGACAAGGGTGTTCTTTTTGGCCTTTCATTAGATGGGGTCACTGTAAGATCCCAGAGAAAACAGAATTATAATATTATTTTAATAGCCTAGGGAACAATAAATAGGTTTCCACTGAAACAGAAACCTTAGCTGTAAGGTTTTAATAATAGCGCTTAGCACTTCAATGGTGCTTTCTGTCTTTAAAGCACATTTCGCACTTTATTTAACTAGAATTACTGAAATTGTTGCAAATGAATGTGACTTGAAGCCTGCACGATACCGATGAGGAAGCAGGTATTGTAAAAAGCGTTTTCCTAGTTCCAGTTAATCCCCCGTGAGAAGGTTCTATTACTTAGGACCATAAAGTTCTTAAAAATCTAATGTTGTGATTACCTAGGGCATTTTTTTTTCCCTTGTCATATTCACTAGTTAATAATGGCAACCACAAAGTAATCCAAAACTGGCATTCAGAACTAAACATGGTGCTCAAGTTAGTAAAACTTCATTTCAAAAGCCCTGACATTAAGGGACTAACTAACTACAAGGCCATATGAAATCTCCCGATTTAACTTCTATCAACTAATTTTAAAAATAATTTGTTTTTAATTTAGAACATACTCGAATCCAAACAAAATATAGGGGCACATTGGCCAATGTGTTTGGACCCAATGGCTTTGAGATACCAATCAAACGTCTACTTAAAACCACAGTTCACAAAACGAGGGCAGTTGGGACTTCTGTGCCTTTATGGATCTTCCTTGACTTTGATGTGTGGACACCATCGAAGAGAGAAACTTCCTGGTCTCCATGGATGCCCAGTTCCCAGGACGATTAGTGCCCTTCTCACAACATCCCCAGGAGCCCCAGAGTGAGTGGGAGTGGACTTTTACCAAAGCCAGCATCTACCTTAAAAGGGGAAACGATAAAGTAGAGACGACGTGCATTACAATGTTCCTTTTAAAAACTTAAACCTAAATAATATGATACATATGGTAGCCCTGAAAAGATTCTAGATGGATAACTTGGATTAGGGGCTTACTGACATCAACCACAGACCGATGGACCCGCTTACTGGAGATCTTGGGGCGGGGACAAAAAGATGTAAATTTGTTACCACTCTATAGCAGGAAAGTTAATTTTCCTAAACTAAGATACCTTTAGCCTCCCTTGGGGGCGGGATTTCACGAGGACTACGGTGATGGGAAAGCCTGTTGCTTAGAACTTTTAATTTGGCCTTGAGGATGGGAACTCATCCAGGATGGGGAATAATGCAGGGAGGACTAGTTAAAAACAGGTGCAGGTCAGCTAACTTTTGTTTTTATTTACAAGATGCCTTATTTAAATGACATTTTGATCCAACATCTTACTTAACAAGTACCAACGGGAAAAAATAAAACAAAAAGCAAGTTGGCGCGATCAAGAGAGTCTCAAAGTCCTAAGAAGATCTCTGTAGATAAAAGAAGCTCTTTAATTGCTCTGATTTTAAAGATTTTCCTGTTTTTTTTTCCTTTTCTTTTCATTGCATTCAATTCTTCAAACTTAGCCCCATACGATTAAGAGTTCAGAGCGCTAAACACTCTGGATGAATCAGGTAATACATTTCCTTTCATTAAATGCTGCTTTGTGTATACATATATACATAGGAAACAACTGCTAAATACAACTTTTACATCTTGGGGTTTTACTTTATTTACCTACCAGCCAAGCATGGGTGGCCGTTTTCAAACAGGCTTGCACTTAGTTACTAGCCTCAGTTTGGGACAAGTGAGATTCTGACAGGGCTGTAGGTGTCACCTGCCCTCGTAGCTGAACCCTCCTCTCTAAACCCACTTCCGCCTGCTGTTGGTAAACCCGGAATTAAGCAATTAATGGGACATAATTAGTCACACGTTTAATTTATCTAAAAATGTAGGTACCTTTTCATCTGTGTTTACCCACACACGTTGAAATTGAAAAACGTGTAATTATAGTTTAGCTCCTCCTCTTTCCCCGGGTCTTTATTTTGAGGGGGCACAAATGCTTGGCTCCCAGAGGATGAAGGGCAGCCTCCTCCTTTGCACGTGGCTACACGTAAGTCCCAGCCAGAGGCTGTGCCCGCCACTCCCTCCCTCACTCAGCACTTTATGGAGGGCTTGGCAGCCCGCACGGCCCCCTCCCCGACAAGTCAGGAGCCCACTCGACTCAGCGGAGCCCAGAGGGCACTGTGGCTTCCTAAGGTCTTTGCCGACCTCTGGAAGTTAGGAGGAGGAGAAGACTATCCAGCCAAAGCATCAGGCATTTGCAGTCAGTCTGGGGATCAGATGAAAAGGAGATGTTTTTATGAGCTACAGACCTCAGCTTTACCCACACCCACGTCCCGGGGTCTCTGCCCGCCGCCCAGAAAGGGGAAAGAGGCCTCTGCCCGCTTTCTCCAACATTCCTGTCTCTCAGTCGCTTAAGTCTCTACTACCTTCTCAGATTACGGCTCCTTTTGTGCTAATTACACTGAAAAAATTGAAAGAATGTCGCTGACTTTACAAAGAACACAAAGCAAGGCTTGCTTTAAAAACTAAATATAGCCAATTTCTTTCAGAAGGCAGACAACTCAGCTTTCAAACGATTTGTACTATGTGGATGAACTGCAGATGGACAGCTACGAAGACCCAGGTAACAGAAGGGAGGCTACGTCTAACATGTGTGTTGCTCCGGGGGGCCATTTACATCAAATCCCAAATCTGGTTAATGATCAACTTTCCCCATCCCACCCACCAGCACTTCATTGTAAATTAAGACTTGCCACAGGGACTTCCCTGGTGGCCCAGTGGTTAGGGCTCCGCGCTTCCACTGCAGGGGGCGAGGGTTCGATCCCTGGTTGGGGAACTAAGATCCCACATGCTGTTCGGTGTGGCCAAAACTTAAAAAAAGAAAAGACAATATTTGTCAATGATGGCAGACTAATATAAGCTTACCATGAAAAAGGAAAGGGATGGAATGCCCATGTGTAGAAAGCTATGTATTACGCAGGTAAAAATATAAATGAAAGGAAAAGAAAGTCTAACTTCTCACTCTGGGAGGCTGTGGCTGCCAGAGAATGAGAGGATGCTGTTTCTGCAGCTCCTGTTCGCCATTATATAAGAAATGGTCTTTTAAAAGGAGAACTGGGAAGTGTCTGTTACTGGCCAAGAAAACTATGGATGACACCCCCGCCCTCCCTCTATGAAATCCTCTAAGGGTTAATAGGTGAACAGTAGCAGCTTGGAATGATTTATTTTTCTAAGGAACATTAAATACTGAATTGCTCATGCTGAAATAATGCCACAGCTGTGACCCTTAGGGCTGAATTTTGGACACGGGCACAAGTGACAGGTGTGCTCGATGTATGCCCAGCTTGGCTGAAGCGATGCCTAACTCAAGTCACCCCCCCGCTCACCCCACCCCCCCGATTAATTGGTGGGGACTCTGGAGCCAGCCAGGAAAGGGCCTTTTGCCACGGAAGACCATGTGTGCTCAGCCGTCAACAAAAATGCCAGCCTTTGAGGGGGATGGAGGCCCTGCTCCCTGAATAGAAAACAAGAAAATCAAGACAGACCTCAGAAGACAGGGGAAAGAGGAAGTGGGAGCCGAGAGGTCTGATCAAGATCAGACCCTTCTAGGTTTTAAAGCAAACAGATCTGTCCTATAATTGGCTCTTGAAGGATTTTAGCAAACGAAGCAAGCCCAGGATTCTAGGAAATGTGTCACCAAAATTGGTATTATTAGAGGAAGTGGCACAAAGCTAGAAATACAGAGTCTAATCTGTAACATACTAATTACACCTATTTTTATCCCAGGGTTGCAGTGACCTAACGCCAAGAAATGAAAACTCTGGAAAACTAGCCCTTCACGTATACAAGACATGAACACCCTGAGGGCAGGGGCCACAGGGCAAAGGTTTCACTGAGTCCTTTAATCTGACCTGCGGTTAGAAATCAGCAGTCACGAAGGTAGCCAACTTTCGAGGGAACTTGGCAACAGTGGAGGAGGGCCCGTGAGGCTCCAGCCCAAACCTTGGGAGCTCCGGTATGAAGTCAGCATGCTGGTAAGAGGACGACTCTGGAATGTCAAAGTCCGGCCTGAGCAAAATGCCTACGGGGTGTCCTGGTCTGCAGAGGGCAGAAAGAAAGCTCTGCTGAGCCGAAAAGGAGCCTAGATGAAAAAGCTTTCGTTGGTCCATCCCACCAGCCACACAAAGGCCCTGGGTCCCTATCCTCCAGCAAGATGATGCCAGATGGCTGACGGACAGAGAACCACCTCCAAAAGTGGACAAATCTCCCACTTTGGGGACTGGTTCCAATAAGGGTGCTTCTCACTGTGATGGTTGAAGGCATCAACCAGCTTAAAGCAGCGTTAGGTTTTTTGCTTCCTTATCCTGAAAAGACAAATCTCTGCCTTCTGAGTACCAGGATATTTTCATAATTGTACTCTCCGCTTCAAAAAGCCTAGCTGTGAAAGAATCTTTCAAAGGAAGTTGATATAAAACTTAGTTGGGACCCAAAGACATCTAATCTGCAAGTTAAATGGATATTCCATGCATTCATAACCATTCAAAGCATCCTAATGTCTAGAGAAACCTAACTGGCCCCATCCTATCATGATGTTATTATTAACCCGGGCCTCAGGGGGGCGCCCTAGAGCAGGGGAACTTAAAGTCATTCTCAGCCTTAAAAGTGAATTTCTTAAACGGTTTTCTATTAGTTAAATCAGTAATTAGTCTAAATACATCATTTCAGTAAGCTGCCATGAGTCAGTTGAATGCAAAATGGGGGAAAAACTGTGGGCTAACTAGGGTGATCCCCAAGGACACAATGTTTTAATCTTAGATATAAAATAACTTTATATTTCATTTGCACATTCTTAAATGTGTTAAATAGATGTGTATTCCTCAACCTGGCATAACTACATATCCCCTAGATTTACTGAGCGTACAGAAGGCAGACAGGGCAACTTTGTGGAAAAAAAAAAAAAAAGAAGAAGAAAGAAGAAAACTAAAGAATAGAACTCTACAACAAAAATGTAGTTTCTAAAATGGATGCCAAAGTAGAAAAGATATTGAGAGAAAAATATATGTGTATTTCAGCAAAACTACAAACACACCAAAACAGGTACCAGCAGCAATGAAAACCCCAGGGGAACAAACCCAAAAAATCACTCTAATTTATAGTAACTGAACCCTTGGCTTTACCTTCCTCCCAACACCTGATAATTCTGTGAAATCACCCAGCTGTCACTCTTTTCCTTTTAGAAACATGACACTGATTTGTCTTTATTAGAATTCAGAGGTCTGCTTGATGGGGCCCCTAATAAATGTAAGTCATCATCACTTCTTGACCTTTTTTCCCCTGAAATTCTCGGTACGCGGTTAAACTGCTGAAAACATATTTGCAAGGTTCTGTGGCTGTAACATAAAAATAAAGGATCAAGGCTGGGTGGCTTTGGAGGTCTGAGCACATCTGGGCTCCGCCCTGCCTGCACCCCAGAGGGAAAATAAAGCAGATCGATTAGAAACAGCATCTGGGGGTAATAGCAACGCTCTGCTTTGGGCTGAGCTGTCTGCAAATAGGAATGCTCTGCACGAGACTGAAGTACAGGAGGGGGTGTGCCAAGGAGCCCTTGCCCCCTCCTCTGCCCCTCCTAGCATCCCCTTCCTCCCCCACCTGCCTGGCTACTGAGTGCCTTGAAAGAGCAGGAAAAAACCCTGTAGCCCGGAGAGCCTCAATTAGCTATCCACGTGAGAAAGAAAGAAAAAGATTGATGATGGAGTCCTAGTTATGGTGACTTTGAGATAAAAGGATGGGGGGCGGCTTTTTCAAGAAACTGAATCATGACGCTTTTTTTTTTTCTTTTTCTATAAAAGCAACACTTGTCGTCCTTATTTGTTCACTGGCTGCACTGGACTGGTGGTACCCTAAAACAAAATGAGGGCAGGTGGTCTCAGCCTTCACCACATCCTAAGATGGCCTCAGGCACCAGACAAATCTTGACCCTGACCGTGATGTTGCCAAGAGCCTAGTCATAAAGACTCCCCCCCTCTGCACGCCTGCCTGTGAAGACTGGGGTCCCCCCCTCCCCTCTACTGCAGACTTCAGATGGCCACTGCAGAGAAAGCGAGAGGGTCTATGACATCTTATTCGTGTCCCCTCTACTTCCTCATTCCTCAGAGAGCAGAGGAACGGCTTCTAAGGTCTGTTCCCTCCAATTCCTAAAAATAAGTTTCCCTGCAGCATTGGGTTGGGGGGATGTCAGGGTAGGTGGTCAGATAAGCTGTTTCTCAAATATTTGACAAACCGGCTGTCTGTGGACAAAACAACCAGTTGCTCTTCCACGACTGAACTTTCGACCAAATTGATTGGATGCTTTGGTGTCAAGAAGACAAAAACTCAAGTCAAAAAGATCAGCAGAATAGGAAATTGTGGGCGACAAAAAACAAAACAAAACAAAAACCAAACAAACAAAAACCATACTACAGTAGGAAGCATTACTTTTTCTAGCAACAAAAATCTGAGTTTTCAGGTTGTGCTAAATGACTCAAAATTCGCCAGTGAAGAGACGGCAGAGAGAACGGATTTTTAAAAAGGTTATATCGTTCCTATTTATTTGGGTTCGCTGCTGCCGGAAAGTGGCTCGGAGCCCTCTTTTTTAGCACTCTATAAGATGTAAATGGTCTAAATTAAGAAGCCATCTAATCTCCACCAATATTAATTCTGACATGAAAAATGAGACCAATTCTTCAAACAGGATTATGATCCCCACCACCCGACATTAACCGATCACCTCACCCTGTTTCTCAAAGAACGGGATATTTTCCTTTTCCAAAGTGCCTATTTATTTCTAAGAGTGGATCCTCACACACCTCCCTTATTCCGACATTGAAAAGGTACAGCCTCCTAACGTGGGCTGCTTTGATACCCCCCTCACCCCCAACTCAGCAAGCTTTTTTGTCTTATTTGTCTTTTTTTGTGTTTTTTTTCCTCCAAACTAAAATCCCTCTAAAATAGCTAAACACCCCAACGGTCGTAAGTTGGGATGCTGCCCCTTCCTCCTTGCAGACTGAACTGCCGGATCCTAAAATTGTTTTCCAAGCAGAAAAGGGAAAACTGAGAAAAATAAAGATTTTTTTTTCCTCATGTTTTCTCCTCAACCGGTCCATTGAAATCAGCAGGATCACGGTTCCTCCGTCTATGCAGCAGGCAGAATCACCGTGCGTCCAGATAAAGAATTTGCCTTTTGGCTGGGCTCAGATGGGGACACTGCAGTTGTTCTAGAAAAAGGAGGCATCTCTGTATCCCTGCAGTACCGCCTCAGCAGCCCAAGACCCCGACCCCCTCCCATAAGATCTCGCAGATGCTGCATTTGGCTTGTGAGTCCTCTTGGTACGTGCAAGAAATAAAGTGGCTTTACTCGGAAATGTCCATCATTCACCTACCACACAAAGCCCTAAGTCCCTGCTGTTTCATTATCCTCTGCCCGGTAATAATCATCAAAATCAGAAGGGTCTCCAGCAGCACGATGATTCAGTCAGGGGCATAAGGGATCCCGGGAAAATCATGGATTGTTTGGGAGAACTTGCCACATAGAGAGCCTCCCTGGGGAGAGGGGAATAAGGCCCCTCGGTGTTTATCGCAAGGCTGCGGGGTGCTCTCTCTGGGCGACATCACTTTTAACAGAGACATCGGGTAATTTAGTTACACAAGAGCAGCGGAGGTGAGCAGGGTCAGATCATCTCTCCTGTTCTGTGTAGTTCTGTCCTAGAGGCTCTCCAGCAGCCTGCACTTGGTGTTTGCAAGGCATGAAAGGGTCCTAAAACGGAGGAGGGGGCTGAAATAATGCACCTTCTATGCCTTTTTGTCCCCCCCCCTCCATCCCCGGGGACCCGCGGGCAATGTGGATGCATGTGGGTGCTATCTTCCTCACCTTCCCAAGCCCAGGAGCTAAGGCTCTTTTCAGCTGAGAGACACTGCCAGCACGAATCCCAGGGCCACCTTCAGGGGCTGTTAGCAACCCAGTTGGGGGCGGGGGTGGGTGGGGGTTCCTGAGGGCTCAATGTCTAAGGTCAACGCAGGGTGGGTGGAAGGGGAAATGGGCCCTTTCCCTGATTCTCGCTTGAGCTGAAAGAAACTGATTAACATCTGCTTTCCACCTCTTTTCCCATCGCTAAAACGCTGCCTCTGCCCTCAGAACAGCAGCCCCAGGCCTGCAGGGCTCTCTCTGGCCTCCTCTGCAGCTCCAAGGCCCTGGAATGGCCATTTGAACCAAGCACCTGACTTGACTTAAAAAAAAAACAATAAAAAAACAACCCACCATTTTCAAGAATGAGACGTACGGCCACTGAAAACCCCTCGGCTGCTTTCAAAGCCGATGGAGCAGAACACAAGCTAGACCCCCCCCACCCCGCCCTCCAAGGCTCGGGGTTAAAGTCACAGCTCACCCCACAGAGGGGAAGGGGGAAGCCGGCACCCAGCAGCTGGCTAAGTTCTGCCCTACCGGCCCTTCCTATGCCCGGCTCACCCCTGCCTGCAAACAGCGGGCCTGACCGGCGCAACGGGGGCCGGGACCCAGGACCGTGCGGGGGGCGCTTCCCTCCCTCCTTCAGTGTATACATCAGCCCGCGGTGACAGCCCGCTTTGCACTCCACTCGCATCTCTTTCAGAGCCCCCTCCCCTTCCCCCCACCACAAGCCTCCTCGGTAAAAAACCAAAAACCATCTTGTTCTTTCATCATAATTAAAGTGCTGTCAGGGAAAATGGCATGGCTGATTTTTGCCGCAGCTGAAATGACCCTCTGCTTTCCTCTCCTCTCATTTGCTAAAGTGGTCCTTTCTCTGCCTGAAATCAGGCCCTTTGGTGATGGAAATTTTAGCAGGAAGCAGAGAGTTCTAAGCAGAATCCTAACCTTGGGAGGGTGGGGAGAGAAATCGATGTTTTTGGAGCTGGCCCCTCTGCTGCAGCAGCCTAGGTGCTGCAGGGCTATCCTCCCGGCTGCCGCAGCCCTCAGCTCCATCCACGCCCGGCTCCCTAATTACCAGACATTGTCAGGGGTCGCAATTTAGCCACATTTGGAGGTCGAGTCTCCCCGTTGATTTATCTAAAGGGCAGGAGGAAGCTGCTTGGAAGGAAGTAAACAGGTTCTGGATCTGGGAAGATAAAATCCAAGCGCCTTCCTCGCCCGGAGGGAAAGCGTGACGGCATATTTAACATCCTCGCCAGCCTGCGTGTTTGTGTTTGAAATAAAGCTATAACTTAGACGCATAATGAAATGCCCTCCTCCTCCCCGCCGAGTGCTACCGAGCCCCTGGGTGACGCTCCTGTCACGGCCACTGCAGTGCCCAGGGCTCTCTCTGGCAATGGCATCTCATCTCATTTTGTGAAAACGTCACTCTGTCCTGTTAGCTATCAGAGAACTTTCCAAAAAGGACATTTCAGGTGAGCAATGCAGTAATGTTTAAGGGGGAAAAAAAAGGAAAAAAAAATGAAAAAGAACGAAAAGGAACCCAGGGCCCTGAGTACTTTTCAGCTGTGCCTTTGGAATCCATGACATATTATTCAAACTCGTATCATGTGAGGAATTCATAATATTCATCCCAGCCTTCAACTACTTCGATTTTAAGGAAACATTTCAAAATTAGCTTAATTTCCTTTTCCTAAATATCGTGCATCTTGGAAAGGCCCCTTCTCAGTTTCACTGGGGAGCTCAATTGGCAGGCTTCTGGGTTTCTAGAAGGGTATGCTAATATCTGGCAAGTCAAAATGGCAATCCAGGCCTCCCTCAATTGAATCATTAGTTGTTAATGCACCTCTGAGTAACTCCAAGCTCAGGTGTGAAACCAACCCAAGTGTCACTAAAGCACCACTTTTTCCTCGGGCTGCAGCGCGGGGTGGTGGGGCTGTTTATGTAACACGCCAGCAGCAACCTTGTTTGTGCTGCTTCGTTATTTGCTGGCCTGGACTCCTGCCTCCTTGCTCCTTTCTCCCCCCAACCCCCGACTTCCCCCCCCCCCCTTTTTAGAGAAAGCAAAGCAGCTGTATAGTACTCAAATCTTTTATTTCCTGACTATTCTGTGTGTCAGAGCAGTGGACGCTGGAGAAAAACATGGGGCTTGTTATTACCGGCCTGAGCCGGAATGAGTCAGGCACCCGAAGCTTCCATCTGGACCTGACTCTGCCATTCGGATGGGGGCCCCCTCCTACCACCCACTAAGCTGTACCTGAAGAGCTGGGGTGGGGGAGAAAGTCCTGGGGTCACGGGGGCAGGGGAGAGGGAGCCAATTCACCGCACTGGGGGTGCACAGAGCTGGGCTGGGGAGAATGGGGCTCAGGTGTCAACTGCCCTAACGCCCCCTCCCCTGTCTTCCTCCACCGCCTCCTGCTAGAATTCTATTCCACTATTAAAAATGTGACTCTCTCAGCTTCCTGGCCTCGGAGAGCTCTTTA